>NC_050579.1:13036875-13676875 GCF_011100635.1 Trichosurus vulpecula
CATCTCTATCCACACCCTTTCCCTCTGTGATCTTGCCTGCCCCGCCCTGGGTTCAGGCATTTTTCCATGACCATGAGAACCCTCACCTCCTGAGCTATGTTACTGCCTGGGCACTGGAGGCCCCCCTACCTGCTTGTCTCCTGGCCATCTCAAACCCAACAGACCCCAAACACAACCGGTCAGCTTCTCTCCTAAACCCAGGAATCTCCCAGACTTTCTTCGTTCTGTCCAAGGCACCACCATTATCCCGGTCACCCAGATGGGTGACCTTAGCGGCATCCTTGACCCCTCCCCCCCAATATTCAATCAATTTTCAATCATGTGGATTCCTCCTTCCCAACATCTCTTTGTGAGCTTTCTCTCTGCTTGGGCAGCCGCTGCCATATTCAGGTCATCACCCCTTCTCACCTGGAGTCTCCTAATTCTTGTCCCATGTCTAATGTCCTTCTTTCTAAAACATCTTTCCTACAGCTGCCAAAGTAAGTTTTCTAGAGCGTGGGTGTGACCATGTCACCCCAGCCTCCTTCAGGAACATTCAGTGGCTCCCTGTGGCTCCCAGTGTAAAATTCTACCTCCAAAGCTTGACATTTAGAGCTCATTATCTGGATCCACCTGGCATCCAGAGTGGGCCTCATAACTCACACCAGCCCACTTACCCCGTGCCAGGCTGACTCTCCACTTTCCGAATCCCTCCCTACAGAAGCACCCTCCGATGGCCCTGAACGTCCCCTTCTCCCTGGGATTCCGAAGCGCCCCCTCTGTCCTGCTCAGGGTGTACGTCTGTTTCCCTTTTCCTCCTGGGACTGCAGAAAGTTCTAGGAGCCTGCAAGGAGGAAGTGAAGGGAACAAAATCCAAGAGTCTGGAAAGCCTGGGCGGGACTGGGAGGGTGACTTTCTGTCCTGGGCCGGGAGCCAGTTCCAAGGCTTCCTTTGTGTCCTCAGCCTACATGGCTTTGTTTGGGGGTTGTTGTACTGGTCGCCTAGATATTGTCTGGCTTGCTCTGTGAACTCGCTAACCAGCCGTTGAGTCACTAAAACTGTATGTGCAGAGAGCGCCCTGCCAGGGAGCCGGGGCTGGAGCACTTCACCTTCCTTGTTGGGGGAAAGGGACACTTTTATGACATGTGGTTTGGGTGGATTCCATGGAACCTTGGGTTTTAAGAGCTGGGGAGGGTCACAGGGGCACCGGTGGAGAGCTGGAGGAGATCTCAGAGCTCTCTAGTCTAACTCTCTCATTTTACAGATGAGCCAGCTGAGGCCCAGAGGGAAAGGAAAGGGCTGCTTATGGACCTGTCATGCAGCAGGGTGAGAGAGAGCAGACAGTGACCCTGAATGGCCTGGGTTCAAATCCTGGCTCTGCCACTTTCTCCCTGTATGACCCAGGCCAAGCCCCTTCCTCTCTCTCAGCCTGTTTCCTCATCTGTAAAATGAAGGGGTTAGACTAGGTGACCTCTGAGGTCCTGCTCTGGGCCTTGATCCTCCATCTAGGTGGGTGCTATTACTATGCTCATTATGTGACGGGGACTCAGGGCATACAGTGCTGGGTTTGAATCCTGCCTCAGACCCTTTGACCTATAATAGAAGTCCTCTTCCCCCCCCCCCCCCACACCCTGCTCATTAGGTCAACATTTTATGGAAGAATTTGGAAAAGAACCAATGAGAAGATACCCATGGAGTCCTACCATTGGGTGGCTCATTTGACAGATGAGGAAACTGAGGCAGACAGGGTTAAGTGATTTGCTCATGGTCACACAGCTAGCAAGTATCTGAGGCTGGATTTGAATGCAGACCTTCCTGATTCCAGGTCCGGTGCTCTATGTGCTATGGTACCACCTAGCTGCCCCTGTACATATATAAAGACATACTAAATAAAGGCCCAGATAATTTCAGGGCAGGGTGAGGAAGGCCATTCAAAGCTGGAGAGATCAGGAAAGACTTCTTGGAGGAGGCAGCACTTGAGCTGAGCTTTGCTAGAAGCCCAGAGGGAGAAGCCTGGGGAGGAGGGGCAAGGAGAGTGGAGATGAGCTGTCCAGGTCTGGAACAGTGAGAAGACCAGCTCTGCCTTGGTGATGTGATGGATGGGTAATGATGACTAAGACTGGAAAAGGAGGCAGTGGAGCAGTTAGGTGGCGCCCTAGTGTACAGAGCCCCGGCCCTGGAGTCAGGAGGACCTGAATTCAAATCCAGCTGTGTGACCCTGGGCAAGTTACTTCACCTTGATTGCCTCCGCAAAATCAAACAAACAAGAAACAAAAGTGGGCAGTGAAGGGCACAGCCAACAAAGCCTTAGGCCCTGAGTCACCTGAGAAGAGTCCCAGGCCCAGGTTCATAGACTTAAAGATGAAAGCAGGCATGTGCTGGTAAATGTTTAACGATCGGCTGTTGGTGGGTTGGGGAGAAACTGTATATTTTAACTGCATTAGTAACACATTCTCCATCAGTTTCTAAAGTCTAGAAATCAATAAAAACAATAAATCAAGCCCTGATGGACGATGTTTGCTGATTTTCAAGGTGTGAACGCAGATGCAAGGAAGAACCCCTCATTTTACACATGGAGAAACTGAGGCCCAGAGAAAGGGCCTGATTCGATCAAGGGTACGCAAGCCAGCAAGTGGCAGGGCTGGGATTTGAACCCAGGCCCTCTGATTTTAAATCCAGTGTACTTTCTACTGCCCCTGTGCTCCCTCCTAACAGGGACTTGAGGGACTAGACCAAAGGTCAAGGGTTGCCCAGTTGGCCATTTTGTTTTCCTCAGCTTGTTCCTGCCCCACATGATCGATGCCATGCCCACTTCATTACAATTTGAGGAAGCTCCAGGATTCCTGGAAAGCAGGTTCTAAACAAAGAACTGGAAAATCTCAAGAGCAAGACCAATTGTGGACCAAAGGCTTGGCATAGGGAGGTGAGAGCTGCCTGAAATATATCTCAACCGGCTTACTTTGAGGCCTCTGCTTCCAAGGTTGCTGTAGCGGGTAAGGGAGGAGGGCGGGGCAGGGCAGGGGATGAACTCACCCGGGGTGCGAAGGTGCTGAGCTCAGCTCTGTGCTGCCGAAGGATTGCAAGCCCCGTCAGCACCCTGGAAATTTCTGTGTCCTAAGGGAGAGCACCAGCTGCCCCGCCCTAGTTACAACCATATCCAAGGGCCCCTTCTTGCTGATGGAATCTGCACTCCACACTTTTAAATATGAGAAATAACCTGATATGATGGATAGAGAGGTAGTCTTGAAATCAGAAAGTCCTGGGTTCAAGCCCACCTCTGGCACATACTGACTGTGTGAGCCTGCAAAAGACAGGGAATTGCTTTTATGAGATTGCATGGTGTCTTGGGGAGGGGAGAGGGGAGGGAAAGGGGGAAATTTTAGACCTCAAAATCTTAGAAAAGCGAATGTTTAAAACTAAAAATTAACTAATTTAAAAGCCATGGAACTACTCAGCGACCAAGCAAGTCTCTGGGAGGGTAAGTTGCAGGTCAGATGCCCACCTACATTGATGGAGGGAATTTCCTCACTGGGAGCTCTTCACGCCAATGAAATCATAGGCCAAGGCCTATGTCATACAGTCATATGTCAGTGTCATACAGCAGAAAGAGCCAGACGTAGTCAGCAGAGTCCAGAGTTCAAATCCCGTTTCTGACCCTTACCTCTGTGTGACCTTGGGCCGGTCACCCAACCTTTCCAAGGGTTTCCTTCTCTGTGAAATGAAGCTAGCGATGCCCGTGGCCTCTACTGTATAAGGTCCTTGGGAAACTCAAATGAGACGGTGGATATAAACGTGTCGTGCGTGCCGTCTACGTGCGGGGGCCTCTTATGCCCGTGGTGGTGGTTTTCATTAGTTGTGCAAGCATCTTCAACTGTTATTCAAATGCTGTTCAGTCCTAATTAAATGTATCTCTGCCAAGAAAACTCCAAATGGGGTCACGAGGAGTCGGACCCAACTGAAGGGACCGAACAACAACAACAACCAAAACCGCTTGATCGGATTCCTGGAGACGCCCCGTTGGCCCCTTCATTGGGAGCTCTTCCTACAAGGTCGTCCCCCAGGGCATCAGCGGAGAACTGCATCCCCTCCTCCCCTCCACCAGCAAGAGTGACGACGGATTGCCCAGCTGTGACCAAGGAATGTTAGCGGCTGGCCACCTGGTTGTCGATTCCATTTCTAAAGTGTCCCATCTCTGAGCAACATCTGAAGTTCATGGTGAGAACCGGCGGGAGACCTGTTGCTATTTCTGAGAGCAACACTGCTGCCACCCGCTGGGGACTCTGGGGAGCTAGACTAGGAGCCGCGTCAGGGACATCTAATTCTAAGGAACTGCAGGAGACGCTGCCAGATGGGAATCCTGCCTTCTGGTATTTCTTTTACCGCCACCATCGCTACGTGTGATGACAGCGATGACTGGTAACTCACGCATACGTAGTGCTTCAGAGTTCGCCCGGCATTTTGCACACATGTTCTCGTTATCCGTCTAGTCATCAGCGTGAACAAGGGCCCCCCACCAGTCTTGGGGGGACAGTTGCCCAATAGACAATGGGGTCTTTATTTTCCAAAGAATTCTTTCTTGTGTAACTTATTCTATAATTGTCAAATGTGCTGGGGGATAGTTTTATGTATTTGTTTCCCCAAATTTCCAAAGTGGGGAATATTAGCTAAGAAACTACCTACCTACCCACCCTACTAGACCTGGGATCTTTGTATTATAGAGTCTCAGACACAAGGGTTGAAAACAAATATTTCTGGAGGTGCAGTGCCAGGCTTGAGTTACAATCCTATTTTGAAAACTAGATGGCTGTGTGACCCTGCGCAAGTCACTTCTCTCAGCCTATTTCTTCACTGGTAAAATAGGGTTGATAATGACATCTACAACTAATTTGCAAAGTGCTAAATAAATAAGTTAGTATTATTATAACCATCATCTTTGGGAGAAGTGAGATGAGTCAGGGCTCTAATCACAGCATAAGTTTGTAAGCCCTAGACTACCAGGAATACAGGGTGCACCTACTGGCACCACAGAACCTAAAATTTGGATGAGACTACTGAGGTCATCTAGTCCTACCAGTATCTGAACATCATTTCTCACTGCGACATCTCAAGCAAATGATCCTTTGCTTAAGCCTAGAAGTGAAGAGGCTCCCACCATGAGGAGTCACCCATCCATAGCACGAGCCCAGAGGGTCCCACTGTTAGGTTGCTTTGCCTGACCCCAAGCTTCTCAACAACTTCAACCTTTCAGTCCTGGCTCTTCCCTCAAGGGCAGAGCCAAACAAGTCCAATCCTTTTGCTATGTGCTAGTATTTCAAATGCTTGAGGACAACTGTAATGTGCCGTGAAGCCTTCTTTTTTCCAGGTTAAACATTCCCAGTTTCCTTCTCTGATCCTCATGTGGCATGACCTTCAGGCCTCTCACTGGCTTAGTCTTACCTCATCCTCCCTAACCTTCCCCATGCTCTAACAGGTTAATGTGGTTCCTAAAATGTGGCACTAGGGACTGGTAACGCTACTCCAGTGTGATCTGACCAGGGCAGAGTACACAGGACTTATCAACTCCTTCATTCTGGACACTGGGCTTCTTTCAGTGCTGCCTGGCCTCTCATTTTCTTTTTTGGCTGTGATGTTATAGGGTTGATTCATAACTGAGCCTGCAGTCCACTAAAACCCTCAGACCTTTTTCATGTTTATATTGTCTAGCCATACTCACCCTATCTTGTAATTATGAAGTTGACTTTTTTGAATCCAAATGTCGAAGCTGACACTATCTTTATTATATTTTGTCTTATTTAATTTGGCTTATTGTTCTATCAATGGAATATGAAATTTAAGAGATGAAAGGGACCTCAGTAGCCATCTAGACCAGCCTACACACAAAGGAATCTCCATCATAATATATCCAAGAATTGGTCATCTGGCCTCTCTACTTGAAGGCCTCCAAGAAGGGGAACCCACAACCTTTCAAGGTAATCTACTCTACCCTCAAACAATTCTCATTGGAATCTGATTAAATTGACCTCTTTGCATCTCTCCCCACCCCTGATTCCTGCTGGATCTGGCCCCTGTGGCCAAACAAAGCAAGTCTAATCTGTCCTCCATGTGACAGTTCTTCAGATCCTTAAACACTGCCATTATGTGTCTCCCCCCACTTCCTGCTCATTCCTCCCCACCCCCCACTTCTTTTCTCTAGGATCAACATGTCCTTCAACTGATTCTCATGTCATGACCTTATGGCCCCTTGCCAATCTGGCTGCCTTCCTCTGCACACTCTCCAGTTTATCAATGTCTTTCCTGAACTTTGGCACCCAGAACTAAACACAGTCATCCTAATGAGGTCTGACAAGGCCAGAGTACAGGGAGCTTAGCACCTCCTCATTCCTGGAAGCTGGACCCTTCTAACATAGCTCAAGATGGGGGGAGCCCCCAGGACTGAGGTTAGGAGCATTGCGCTGGAGGCCCCTTCAATTTAATTGAGCCTTAAAAAGGCCTTTTAAAAAAAATCTGGCCATTGGATCAATTTTGAATCCATCTGACTGTATTATTATCCAGTCTCTTTCTTGCTATCTTTCCCCCAGAGACAGGAGAAGAGACCAGCAAACTCTCCACTAAAATCTAGCCTAAATCAAGCTGTATTTTAAAAATTTTTTTAAATTAAAAAAAAAAGCTCTGCTGAAATCTAACCCTAACCCAGCATTATCCTCATCCACTATTTTAGTCATTCTGTTGAGTGGCTCCTTCTTTCCTTCTTCCTTTCCTGCCTTGGGATTTACCTAAGAAACTCCAGTGCCCCCTCGCCGGGCTGTATTCCCTGCTCCTGCCAGCTGCCAGTGGCTTCCTTTTCAAGGTAACCTTGTGTCTTCTTTATACCTCTGCACGCACACATTGTCTCCCCTGACAGGAAGTCCCCTGAGGGCAGAAGTGTTTCATTTTGTCGTTGTGGCCTCAGTATCCAAGATAGTGTCTGAAACACAGGGATAGGGATCAGACCCATGACTTCTCTGGCATCAGGAACACCCAGCTCCTTCTACTAGTACAAGAAGGGCTCAGTATTTTCTCCACAATTTTTTTCTTGAAGAGAAAGTAGCCTAGAGCTGAAGTCACTTGCCCGGGGCTTCGCTGTCAATATGTATCAGACATGGAACTTGTACCTAGGTCTTCCTGACTCTAGGGCTGGCTGCCTAACCACTTCACTACACTGCCTCTCACGTAATATGCTGCCTGATTGAATTATTTGTGTTCTGTAGGAGAGGTGGAAGTTTGGGGACCAGAGATTCCCAGGATTCCAGGAAGAGAACTCTGAAGGCTTCTAGTCTGGCCACCTCATTTTATTTTAGTTTATTTTTATTAGCTAATTTATTTATTCTTAGTTTTCAACATTCACTTCTATAGGTTTTAAATTTTCTCCCCTCCCTTCCCCCCTTTCCAAGACAGCCTGCAGTCTGATACACAGCCACCTCATTTTTGGAGGGCCTGAGGCCCCAAGGGGTGGAAGACTTTGCTCAAGGTCATCCAGGGAGCCAACAGTAGAAGTAGGATTTGAATCCAGCTCACCTGAATCCAAATTTTGTTCTTGTGCCATTTCACCAGAACCTGTAACTTTGAGACTGAGCCACAAGTCTTGCCCAAAATGGGCATAAGAAAATGGCAGCCATGGATAGAAACTCTGGACTCAGCTAGTATACCTCCTTGCACCTGAGGGCTAGCTAGATTCTAGGGCTATAAGGAGGGGCTCAGAGGTGGGATTTGGGGAAACAAGAGGCAAGCTAGATCACCAAAACATCAGGAAGGTTAAGATAGGGCTAGAGAGTTGAGTGGGAGCATCTATGGGCAGCCCAGAGATTCTGTTTTCAAAACCCCAAACTGAGAAAAGGGAAGCAGAGGACCGGCATGAACTAGACCTAGAAACTGGTGAGGCATGCTGTGATTCTGGAAGACTGCTGCAATATGGTCTGACATTATCTTTCCTCCTCCTCAGAGGTCTCCTTTGATCTCAGGGCCCCAGCTTGCTGGAGTATATGTTGCTACCAGAATGCCAGAGTATGGTTCTTAGGAGCTTAATGCAAATTGAGCCTCTGAGTTATTCCTGAGATTCAGTGGGATGTGACTCATAACTGCAGTATGGTAGTGGCTGAGAACACTTTATTCAGAAGGAATAGATTAAAGAAAAGGGGCAGCAGAGTAACTGTATATCAGGCTGCATCCATGCAAGGAAGACCTTGAACTGAAGAGGGAGGCACGTAAAGGAAGAATGTGTAAGGATGGGTGGAGGGAGATCCAGAAGCAATATTATTGCCCATTGGACCGGAGGAAGGAAAGGGATGATGAGTTCCAGAAACAGATCAGAAGGCTGGCATGAAGGCGTGGTTGAGTAAGGATGAGGCATTTCATCTATGCACACGGCTTGAGCATTCTTGGTATTCTTCAAAGGGCAGAAGAAGCAACAGGGGATAATGTTTTGTACCTGATTCTGACCAGGCAGGAGAAACTGTTGGTTTCTTTGGAGAAATGAGAGGGGCCTTGGGGTGACACAGTCATGCCATCTTACAATCCAAATAGACAAGATAACCCTTTCTTACACAAGATGATTGGAAATTGGTGGATGGACTCACGTTGTAGAAGGGCTGCTTGCTTTGTGCGGGGGGTTGGAGGGTCCTTTCTAACTCTGTAATCCTGTGATTTTATCCTGTGAATAGACATCCTTGGAGCAATCCAGATTTACCTTAGATTAGATCTGTAGAGGAGACAAGCTCTTAAAAAGAGAAGAAAATAAAGTAGCTTTCAATGCACTAACTAAGACAGGGGTTCTTAACCTTCCAGTGGGTCCTGGAGCCTTTTGGAAGTCTGCTGGAGCCTACAGCTCCTTTCTCACAATTATGTTTTTTAAATGCACAACATAAAATACGTCAGATGACAAAGGAAATCAATTTTATTGAAATAGTTGTCAAAATATTTCTGAAAAGAACAAGCTTGCAGATTTCAAGCTAAGAACCCCTGGGTTAGGTCAGCCAAAGAATTTATAATGGACCAGGAGTCAGATGGAAAGCTAGGAAAGAACTTGGGGAAAGTGTCTGTATTAACAGGGGAGAAGGGGCAGTTAGTCCAATGGTTACTTCCTCCCCATTAGAGTACCATGAAGTATACAAGGTATTTGGGCTTTGTTTCACTCACAAGCATCACTTAACCTCTCTTGATCTCAGTTTCCTGATATGTAAAATGAGGAGGGGGTGAATCAGAGGAGATCGCTTTCAGTTCCAAATTTCTGACAATTAATAATGATCTAAAGTGGATGGAGAAAATAGCAAAATGAAGAGGATTTCTACCCTCTCTCTGTGGCCCATTCTTATATGGAACATTCTTGATAGAAGGTAAAAATGTCTCTTTTTTATTTTCGAATTTTTCTAGAGTTCATCCAGAGCTTCTCTGTCACAAGGAACACGATGTCCGAAAGCACCAGCCACACCACCCACGGGTGACTTCGTGTATCTGTCTGCAGGTACATCTCCCTGCCTTTGGCCAGCTCTTCCCTGGATGCCAACATGTCATCACTGAACTCATCATTCCCCCCCCTCCCATTCCAAATGTTCCTGTTTCCGTGGAAAATGCCAGCACCCTTCCATTCTCTCAGTTCCATAACCTTGCCTTGAGTTCTCATTCTCTCTTGCCCCACGAGGCCAATGAATGGTCTGCGAACACCATTGTTTCTGTCTTCATAACATCCCTTCCCTCTGCCTCCTCCTCTCCACTCATACAGACACGACATCTGTCCAGGCCCTGGCCAGCTCCCTCCTTGATTATTACAACAGCCCCTCTTTGATTGCCACATCTCGCATCTCTTCCCACTGCAGTCCCTCCTACACAAGGCTGCCAAGGAGATTTTCTTAAACACGGATCTGACTCTCAACTCCTGTGGTTTCCTATTGCTTCTAGGATGAGATAGAAACTCCTGTGTTTTTGTTACATAACCTGATCCCAACCTACCTTTCCAGCCTTGTTGGATATCACTCCCATACATCCCTGCACTCTGCAATCAAGCCAAACTGGTTTTCTCTGTTTTCCTGACAAAAGCTCCTTCTACATCTAAATCTCCCATCTACATCTCTTTACGCTGGCTGTCCCCCATGCCAAGTGTGCCCTTTCTCCTTTCCTCTGCCTCCCAAAATTCTTCTCTTCCTTTCTGATGGGGCTTGGAGCCTTTCCTGACCCCCTTGACCCCCCCCCCCAACTCTCTGGTGTTTATCTACTTTGTACACATTTGCATTTATTCACTTTATATTCATGCTGTAAGTGTTTATATATGATTGATTCTCTCCACCTCACCATTAGAATGTAAGTTCACTGAGATTGTTGATTCTTTGTGTTCCTAGCACTGAGCACAGCACCTGGTGTATAGTAGGTGCTTAATAAATGCATATTGAAGGATTGATTCAAAAGGAGCTTACATACTGTGTAGGGGGTAACAACACTTACACGAATAAGTGCCTAGAAACAATATACAAAGGAGATCCAAGTTAACCTGGAGGTAGGGTAGGGGGGGACAGGTCCTGAAAGGTCTCAGGGGGGAGGAAACCACGGGAGGATAAATGATTTTTCATTCATTCATTCATGTATTCAGTGCTTTCAGAAGATTTGAGAGTTGGCTGGCTAGTGTGTGGAGGGATAGAGATTGGGACTGCTGATTTGATGTCCTTGGTACAGAGAAGTCCCAGGTGAGGGTATTTCCTCCACTGATGCAGGGCATTGCTCATAGCCCTGACCAGGGATCCCGGACTGAACCAGTGTGGTTTGGGGCAGGACAACCACACTGCCTTTGGCTGCTGTGTAGAGAGAGGACAAGCTGCAAACCTGAGAAGTGGGGCCAGCTGGAGGGAAGGTCACATTTTTTGGTGTTTTAAGTCCTTGAAAATACATTAGGGGAAATCTAGGAGTCGATGACCGCTCTGCCCATGGCTCAGTTCCTTGGAGGAGTCAAGGGGCAGCTGTGTTCTTAGAGTCTGCGCTGGCTGTGAACTTGGCAGTGGCTGAGTCCATGCGAGAAAGCTGTGAAGATGGAGGGCTCAGGGCTCAGGCAAGACAGTCATCTCTACGCAGGTGAAGGATGGGGGGAAGGGTCCTCAGATCCAGAGCCAGGGCAGCTCTATGCCTGGGGCTTTTTTCCACTGCTAAGTGGGGACTGGAAAGTCAGCCAGGCGATAAATATAAATGGTGCGAGGCAGTTCAACCCCCGCTAGCCAGTGACCTGAGTAACCCCAGGTGTGGGCAAACCTTGAGTCACATTAGTCACACATTAACCAAAAGCTACCTTGGGCCCTGGGCCTGGAGCCTTTGGTGAAAGGGACCGTTGGGTGCAAATGGACAGATGGTTGCTCTGCTTTGGCTTGGAATCTATTTAAATTTTCCCACATGTTCTTATTTGGAAAACACCCGGGGTGGGGGGGGGAGGTTAAAAAGGTAATTTCGGGCGAGATTTCAGCATTCTTTGCTGATGAGATATCCCTCAATTTCATCGATGTTCTGAGTTCTTGTCCCATCATAGCTTTAGGGTGGGAAAGGACTTGAGAAATCATCTAACGACCAACCCCCTCGTTTGACAAATGAGGACACTGAGGCCCGTGACTGTCCCAGGGTCACACCGACGGCAGAACTCCTTCCCCTACCCCTCACTGGGAGCCTGGCTGGAGGTCACGCAGCTAGCAAGGATCTGAGGCAGGATTCACACTCGGGTCTTGTTGATCCCCTCCCCCTTAGGGCAGACCTCTGAAGGGCACCACCAGCATCGCAGGAAATTACATTTGTGGCAAGCTTTAGAGAGACCGAGTGGCACAGTGGTTAGAATGATGGCCTTGAAGGCAACATCCTGCCGCAGGTGCTTTCTAGCTGCGTGACCCCAGGCAAGTTGCTCAATCTCCTGGGTCTCAGTTTCCTCCTCTGCAAAATGGGGATAATAACGTCTCATGAGGTCGTGTGTAAAGTTCTTTGCAAACCGTAAATGTGAATTATCATGAGAATTAGAGAAATGGGATTGAGCCCCTCCTCTGCTAGTAACTCCCTAGGAAGCAGGGTAAGAGCAGTGGAAAGAGGATGGGCTTTGGAGCCATGGGCTTGGGTTCCAATCCATCTCTGACACTTATTATCTGCATGACCCCAGGCAAGATCCTTAACTTCTTCATGCCTCAGTTTCTCTCATCTGTAAAATGAAGGAGTTGAACTAAAGTCTCTCCCAGTTCTAATCATCGATTAGCTGTGTGATACGAGTCTGGAGGTGTTAACAATAGAGTTTCAGCTGCTTGCTGGTTGGCAGAGGGGTGTGCACCCCTGCCCATGGTTCACATTTAGTTCTTCACTTGATTAAATACTCCAGGACACTGGTTGATGTCTGAGACTCACGCAGATAGAGAGGGACTCCTGGGTACAATGATAGAAGGAGTCTGGATCAGAAGCTAGCTAGTGTTGGTAGTATGAAAGAGAGGGGGAAGAGATTAGCCCGCTAACTATGAATAGGAGGTTTCCCATACTCTCTCTCACCCTTAGACACTATAGCTCTGTGACCCCAGGCAAGTCATTTAACCCTGTTTACCTCAGTTTCCTCATCTGTAAAATGAGCTGGAGAAGAAAACGGCAAACCACCCCAGTATCTTTGCCAAGAAAACCCCAAATGGGGTCTTGAAGAGTCAGACACAACTGAAAACAACTGAACAAAAGAACAACAACATTGTATCTTCTTACAGTCTCCAAACCACCTTGAAAAAGATTGGAAAAAGAAATATGGTGGGGTTGGCGGTAGGGGAGTTGGTTATCTTACATGTAACACCCTTTTCAGGCTCCTTTCCCAGAGAATGATTGATACTTTTAGAGTCTAGGGTAGGTTGTGGATTTGCACTCCTAAAATATAGCTCATGAGCCCCCACTAGTGATCTTTCCCTTAATAGTCAGCAAGTAGACACAATTAGCTTAAAGTAAAGGCACTTATTAATATGATACAATAAAAACAATAGTCATAAAATATTTTTCCCATAAACTTGGGGTACACTCTCTCACAAATAAGAACAGCATCTATGGAAAGAAGGGGTACAAATTTAGATCACAAAGATAGTGAAGCATACATATAAGGTACATATGTGGCCAAGGCAACTGACTCATGCCTCTGGTATAGCAGGGCCCAAGGTCCTTCCTTTCTTTGAGGAGTCCTCACATGCCAGAGTTCATTTTCCATTGAAGCTATGGTCAGCTTTCTCCTCTGTTGTTGGGTCACTCTTCTTAAAATTGCTTCCTCCTGTGACTTCCTCTCTGTGTCATCTAACTGGAAAGCACATGTTACAGTATCCTGCTTGGTACATTTCAACCATTCCTTGAAGTGTCTGAAGCTGACAAATTAATCCCTGGATGGGGTATCTATCTCCTACTGAGTAAGGTGAGGGGAAGGAGAAAAATCATCTTTCCCCCACAAGGGGGCTGGGCACTCTCTTAGCAACTCTTTCCTGACTGATTTCTAAGAAACCCAACCTTCCAATGGCCCTGAAGAATCTGCCCATTCCCTACTTGGCCAATGGCATTTCCCTGTGATTTATGAAAGCAGCTAGGTGGTACAAGTAGATAGAGTGCTGAGCCTGGAGTCAGGAAGACTTTTCTTTTGAGTTCAAATCTGGCCTCAGACACTTACTTGCTATGTGACCCTGGGCAAGTTGTTTAACCCTATTTGCCTCAGTTTCCTCATCTGTAAAATGAGCTGGTTTTCTTTAGGGGATGGTGATAGGGTATGGATCTGCAGTCCCATCATTCCAAAGAACTCCTGTTGTGGAAACTCTCTTTACCAAAGTAGATCAGCAACTTCATCTGGATCTTATAAGCTGAGAGAATCCCAGGATTTGTCATCCAGGCCAACCCCTACCTGGGGGAGCCCCACTACAGCACCCCTGACAAGTGATTATCTGGCCTCTGCTTAACAGCCTGCATTTGGGGAAGCCATTATCTCTCCAGGTAGCCCACACTACCCTGGGACTTGTCAGGAGGTTTAGAATGTAAGCCCCTTCAGCTCTGAAGGACTCATGTTGAATTCATTCTCTGCTTTTTTAAAAGCACAAACTAACTTATATTCATGATTTCACCTAAAAATCCCTTTTTTCTGTTCTACTTTATTTATGGAAATATTCTGTTCTGGGGATGTTTGTTAGCAGAATACAAATTTTAAAGACTGTAAGCTCTTTGTGGGCAGGAACTGTTTTTTCCTTTGAACCACAGGGCTTAGCCCAGTGCTGGGCACAGAGAAAATGCTGAAGAAATGCCGGTTGGCTGACTGGTGGCAGTTTTCCTTACACAGACAGGAAATCTGCCCCCTTTTTTTGACATCGCCCTGGAGGCTTGGGGGCTTCAGAGATCCTCTACAGCTGTGGCCAATCTAACCTCATCTCTTCCTCTTAATCCTTCATGTGGGCTTTACCCTGACTTGCCAGTCCCTGCAGGTGCCTTATACTTTCCTACCTTTATTCATGTCATTTCCTGGTGTTGAGGAAGAAAAGAAACCCAGGGATGTAGGAACTCCAAACCAAAGTTCCCAGGGCAAGGTCACCTGGAATGAATTCACGATCTCAAGCATTCTTTAAGTCAAGTTGGCAAAGATTTATTATGCTTTTCAGCGGGCAAGAGTTCTTAGGGAACCTACAACCTTAGAGGGGTGCAGGGAGAGCTTAAATAAGAGATTTAGGGGTGAAACATGTCAATTAGGTGTTTTGGGGTGGGATTAGGGAGTGGTTAAGGGGCAGTCAGTTCTTAAAGGAACATGCACTTTTTGTATCTACTGCGCAGGCGTATTACCCAGAGTTCACTGGGAAATAGCCCAAGGAGGGGCTACTAGGGGGTGTGGTTTTGACTTGTCACTAAGTTAACTATCAGTCAGGGCTAACAAGCAATCTCTACTAGCTTCTCATCTAATGTCTTGTTAGACAAAATACTATGTCTAGGATGCATATTGGAAAAGTCAGTAAGTAGCAAATATGGTCATGACTCAATGTACAGTCAATTATCAGCATCCAGGAATCAATCTATAGATAGGCACAGCTCCTTACTGAGGAAGGAGCAGAGATAAGCTGGGGCACACTGCCCTTTAGCAAGAGAGAAACTGCTAGGGCCAATGTTTTGAAGCTAGGGGGAGATGTGATTTTGGAATTGGGGTTCAGGCACAGGCACCCAAGGAGAGGCTGTTAGAATTAGGGTCCAAGCACAAGCACCCCATCACTGGCACTTCTTCCCTCCTCATTTCCACATGTTGAAATTCCATCCAGATGGGAACACCCATCTCAGATGTTGCCCCATCCATGAAGACTTCCTGGATCTCCTCACATCTCTGAACTCAGATGACTTATTTTAACTGAACTCCCATATGTAACTTTTGTTTTGGTCCAGAACTATGATCTCACCATTGTAAGGAAATCCCAGGGTAGAAACTCCCTCTACCAATGTAGACTGGTGCCTCTTTTTCAGCCAGAGGCTCTTAACCTGGGGTCCATGGACCCCTAACATAGATGTGGGGGGAGGGGACCCTATGGACTTGGATGGGAAAAAATTACATCTTTATGTTCACTAACCTCTAAATTGAAATGTGACATTCCTTCCCATTATTTAAAAATATTAGTCTACGAAGGGTCACCAGACTGACCAAGAGGGGCAGGACTTCAAAAAGGTGAAAAACCCTTATCTTAGAGATTTGCCTGGGACACCCAGAGATGAAGTTACTTACATAGGTTTTTAACCCAGATCTTCTGGATTTCAAGCCCAGGCTTTTTTTTTTCTTTTTTAACTATGTCAGTCTGTCTTTAAATATGAAAATGGGTTGGACCTCCATAAATAGAAATATCAACTAAAGAGGCAGTATGGTGTAGGGGACAGAGTGCCAGGCTGGGAGTTGATCGATCATTACTAAGCATTTATTCAGCTCTTGTTATGTGCTAGGCACTGAACCAGGAGCTGGGGATACAAGTACAAAGAATGAAATGGTCCCTACTCACAAGGCTCTTACAGTACATGGTCTATAAAGTTCGAGCCCTTGACCAATGCTTGCAATTAAATAGGGTGTCTTCTACCTAGGCGTGAAAATCATCTCAGATCCTGTGACCAATGGGGCTGAGGAGATGATATCATTCAGTGACCCACTGAGAATCACCACCTCAATGAGGGTGGCTGCTCAGCCCAGATATGTCCTGCAGAAAACATCCACCTCAGAGCCCAAATGGAAGGAGAGTGGTACTCCCTCCCTGCAGAGAAGGACTGGAGAGTCTCCATCTGTGACTGACACTACACTGACTGAATCAAGTCCCACAGTACCCCAGGACCTCCTCAGGAAGGCCCAGCATTGCTCAAAAGACATTGACCCAAAAAACTAAAGGGATCTCATTTTTAAGACAAGAAGAGGTTTTTCATCTGAGTGTACCCAGGTCAACAGAACCCTAAGAGAGCTATCCCTTTTAACCAGAGGTTCCCAAACTTATTTGGCTTACTGCCTTTACAGAAAAATTACTCAGCACCCTCCTGGAAATCTACTTTCTTTAACCCTTTAATGGTGGATACTCTAAATTGCACACCTCACATCTCTTTTGAGCTGTTTCAATTCTGCTTTACTCCTAGAGCACTATACCTTCTCTGAGGAGGGCACGCGATGCTGAGTGGGCCTGTGCCCGTGTCTTCTATGTCACACAATCAATTCCAAAGTTCTTCAGAGAGACCTTGAGAGTGTCCTTGTATCGCTTCTACTGACCACCATGTGAGCACTTGCCCTGTGTGAGTTCTCCATAAAATAGTCTTTTTGGCAAGCATATGTTTGGCATTCAAGCAATGTGGCCAGCCCATCAGAGTTGCACTATCTGCAGTAGAATTAGGAGGGGTTAGGGAAGGCTTTCTGTAGGAGATGGGATTTTACTCGGGATTTAAAGGAATCTGGGGGATGAAAGGGATGATTTCAGAGAAACCCAGGAAGACTAGTATGAAACAATGCAAAGTGAAGGGAGCAGAACCACGAAGATAATTTATAAAATAACAACATTGTGAAGACAAACTGCTTTGAAAGCCTCAATAGCTCTGACCAAACCAACGACCAAGCCCAACTCCAGAGGACTCGTGATAAAAAATGTTGCCCATCTCTCCACAGAGTCTTGGTGGATTTCAGGCTGCAGATTGAGACACAGGCTTTGGACGCAGCCAAAGTGGGGATTTGTTTCTCTTGATTGCATTCTTCTTACAAGGGTTTTATTACCTGAGAAAGTTTTATTAATTGAAATAAAAGTTGTTGTTTTAATAAGAACTTTCAAAGGAGTGTTGGAAAAGGGGGAGGCACCCAATAAATATTGGCATCCGAATTTGAGACTTATGTTGTTCCTTACACTACTGCACGGAGATTCCAAGAGGAAGGCATGAATGACTGGGTGACTGGGAACAGAACAGGTCTCCTTCGGAAGGTGGCATTTGAACTGAGTCCTCAAGGAAGCCAGGGATTGTGAGAGATGGAAGTGAGGAAGGGGAGCGTTCCAGGTAAGGGGGAGAGCCAGGGCAAAAGCATGGAAACAAGAGATGAAACACAGACTTTCATGCCAACCCTGGGTCCTCTGACTCCAAAGGGTAGGCTCTTCAACCTCAGCTTTAAATGCTAAACAGAGGAATTGATTCTAGAGGTCTCTGTGAGCCACTGGATGACTTGATGTCTGGTTACAGGGAACTCACCATCCAAAAAGGCAGCACATCCAAATTCTTAGGTTGGTCTTCCTTATGGTGAGCTGAAATCCACCTCCCTCTACCTTTCACCCTGCTTCTGCCCTCATCCATCCATCCATCCATTCATTCAGCAAGTGTCTATTAAGTAAACATGTGTGAGAACTCCAGTGCACTGTGCCAGGCTCTTCTCAAGCCTACCGCTCCAGCCCAGTCCGACCCAAGACCTCCTCCAGCGCCATGCCCAAGATGGAGCTGATCATCTTTCCTCCTACAGCTCCTTGCTTCAACTCATTATTTCTCCTGTGCCCCATGTCTGTAACCTCAGGGTTACCTTTGTCTCCCTCCCCTGCCTCCCCTGCATCTCTCAGAGCCAATCGATTGCATCCCCTTCCACATCTGCCCCCCTCTCTTTCCTCTGCTGCCATCCAGACTATCTACTCCCCAGGGCTCCTGGCAAAAGCCCCTTGTCTCCCTTCTACCAGCCCATCCTCTGCCCCATTGCAGCAGGGACTTTGTCCCTAAATCTGATCATGCTGTTCATCTGCTCAACACTTGGCAGGGGCTCCCTGTTGCTTCCTGAGTAAACCTCAAACATTTCTGTTCAATAGATCACCACATCTTTGAATATGTGACAGAGAAAGGGAAGACAGCCAGGCACACTCTGACCTGCAACCCGGATTTGAGGAGACCAGATTTCAAAACCTTCAGAGAAATGGCAGTAGGATTCCATGGCTCAGAATTCTCCAGGGGAAGCCAGGAAGGATGGGCAGCACCCAGGAATGAAATTCTAAAGAAAGAAATAATCCCAGTGGGACAGCTGGCTAGTGCAATAGATAGGGCAGACCTAAGTTCACACCTCGCCTCGGACACTTATTTACATATTGTGAAACCCTAGTCCAGCCCCTTATGCCTCAGTTTCTTGCCCTGTAAAATTGGGATAGTAATAGCACCTACACCTCCAGGTTGCTGTGAGGACTACGTGAGGTAATATTTGTAAAGTGCTTTGCATAGTGTTTGGCACACAGTAGGAGTTTAATAGATGCTTGTTTCCTTCCTTCCTATGAGGAGGAAAAGTGGAATCATCCAAAGAGTGTAAGACGCACACACAGGGAACCCACAGTGGAGTGGGTTCAAATCCCAGGCACACTAACTATGTAATACAGGGTAAACCACTTACCCTCTATGTGCCTTAGTTTCCCCAATTGTAAAATTGTTAGACCCTCTTGCCTCTAAGGTCCCTCCCAGCTCTACATCTATGCTCCTAAGAATTGTTCTTTTTTTACCCCAGAGGGCATGGTGGGAGTTTTAAAGATGTAAATTGAAGACAAATAGGGAAAAACTTCCTAAGGAAAGTGGAACAGGGTGCCCTGAAAAGGCAGCAGCTCCCTCATCTTTTGGGGGACTTTGGGCAGAGGCTGGGAGACTGCCTGAAGGGGATGCTGTGGTTTATGAAGGTCCTTAAAGGTCTCCTCTGACTCCTGAGTCTGTCCTTCTGTGTTTCTCGGACTGTCTCCTATCCACGTGGTCCCCCAGGAGCCTGGGGCCATGTCCCTGTCTGGTTTGTTCCAGGGGTGGTGGGGAGAGAGTCTGGGGTTTCTGAGCTAATGCCATCTAGCTTTTAAGACATATTCCAGAATGTTTGCAGCTGAACAGGCCTCAGCAGCCAGGGTCTTGGGATAACTAGGAGTGCCCTCATGGGTCAGAGTGGTTCCCCCGATCCCCCATTCTGGAGAACCCAAACACTTTGAAATGGAATTTCAAGACATGTTGGGATGGCAAGGCAGAATGTGGAATGAGGCAAGATCTGCTCAGGGAACATCTGCGTTGGTGATCTCTGCCATTTGCTAGCTCCTCCTGCACAGAGGAAGGGGGTGCTGGGCAGCTTCCCAAACCTCCTACGAGCCATCTCGCAGTGAACACCCCCCAGCTTGAGGAGGAGGAAAGAGGCAAGGTGCCAGCTTGATCTCCATGAGCAATAGCTGCTCTGCCTGGCTTAGTCACGAACTCGACAAGGCAGCAGCTTCTTTCTTTGAGGAGAACCCCCTCCCCCAAGTCAGGAAATCAGCACTTCTAGGCCCTCAGCAAGGGCCTCTCCTCCACCACGGTCCAGAGAGCTAGAAAGGACCCCTAGGGCTATCCAATCTAGCCCACACCAGAAAGGAGTCCTCCTCTAGCATACCTGAGGAGCTGTACAGCCTCCCTGGAAGCCCATACCACTTTGGGACAGCTGCATTGTTAGGAAGATTCTCCTGACATCAGACCTAAATGTGCCATTACTCTTGTTCTGCCTTTTGGGGCCAAGCAAAACCAGTCTGATCTCTGCATGACAACCATTTGATCACTAGGATGCAGCCTGCACCCCACCCCAACTTTGTCTTTTCCAGGGGAGCCATTTCCAACTCATTCAATAAATCCTCCCATGACCTAGACTCAAAGCCCTTCACTCTTCTAGTTCCCCTGCTCTGGACCCTCTTAAACCATGGCACCTAGAACTGAGCCTTTTGTTGCTGTGGTTCAGTCATTTCAGTCAAGTCTAACTCTTCATGACCCCAACTAGAGTTTTCTTGACAAAGGTATTGGAGCAGTTTGCCATTTCCTTCTCCAGGTCATTTTACAGATGAGGAAACTGAGGCAAACTGGGCTGGGTGGCTTGTCCAAGGTCACATAGCTAGTAAGTGTCTGAGGTTGGATTTGAACTCAGGTCTTCCTGATTCCAGACCCAGCATTCTATCCACTGTAGTGCCACCTAGCTGCCTTTGAGAGCAGGGGCCGGTGAATTTCTGTCTGTATCCCCAGCACACAGTATGGTGCCTTGAATACCACAGGTGCTAACAGTCATATAGTCACAGCTTTATAGCTAGAAGGAAGCTTAGAGGTCATTGAGCTCCCCCCACACTCTCAGCTTGGGAAATGTTGGTTGAATTGAATTAACTATGTGGCTGTATTGCTCCCGGAGTTTCCTTCCATGGTATTCAAACCCTAGTGGATGGTACTCTTCTAGGTGAGTCCCAGGAGAACGTGGATGAAGTGGTGGCATGGGGGTGGCGTGGGCTTGTGTCTTTGTCTGAGAATCGACAGCAGGAGCGAGCCAGGCACTTGACCTAGACAGAGCAGATGAGATGACCACAACTGGAATCGGTCTTGAATGATGAGGTCTGGTCCCAGGCAGTGCTGACTCACCATGTGCCTCTCCTGATGACTAGAGATTGCCCTAATATTGATGAGAATGTAGGACGTGCTTCTCGCCAACATCAGCTAGTATGAAAGATGAGTTCAGCCCTTAGTGAGGGTTTTTTTCAGCATCTACTTATATTTTTCCCCTTTCAAAGAGATCTGTAGGGACTTGGCTTCTATTCAATTCAACAGGTCAATAAGCATTTATTATTAATGCCTGGTGCTGGGCGTCGAGTTAGGTGCCGGCGATACAAAGACAAGAAGCAAGCAAACTAGCAAATGACAAGTGCCTATTATGTGTCTGAGGTGCTAGAGATACAAGTACAAAGAATGAAACAATCCCTACTTACAAGTCGCTAACTTTCTACCGAGGAAGGATGAAATCATTCCTGTCCTCAGGAAGCTTATAGTCTACCGAAGGGAACAAAGTGTACACAGATACATAAATACAATATACACCCAAAGCAAAGCAAAGTGGAGCTGGACTAGGGTCCTGTCTGTGCCTCTGGGCTTATCCTTTAGCTCCTTTTGGGGGGACTTGCACTTGGGGGGATGCAGCAGCTCCTCATAGTGATTCTTGTGGCTGGCTGGGTTGTATTGAAGACGAGTGGAAACTGAGTCAAGAGGAGCTTCCCCTTTGAATAAGGTTCAGAGGTAGGGCTACCCTTTCTCTCTGAAATGTTTCACCTTGGGATTCTGCTGCCTCTAACCTGAACTTCCAGCAAGGTTGGGGTGGGGGAGGGATTTTTCTTTCCTCTCCTCTTTCCTCCCTCTCACCCCAACAACAGTGGTGACTAGAAGCACATAGCAGTGACAGTGTGTGCTTGCCTAGATGGGCTGGGACTGGACTTCTGTGTATTGTTTCCCCCCATTAAATTGTAAGCTTCTTGAGGGCAGGGACTCTTTCTTTTTCTTTATTTGTATTTCCAGCACTTAGCACAGTGCCTCCCACTTAGCAGGAACTTAATACATGCTTATCGACTAACTGGATCTCAAAGCTCAGGCTTCCTCCCTTATTTTGTATTTCTTTCCCTGAGACCAAGTCACAGAAAGTGATCCTGAGAAATGGGTTTTTTCTCATCCCAACTATAATCTTGGGAATTTAAGAGATCCCTGAGTGAATGCCACTTTCCCATCAGAAGGTATGGCCCCAAACTACATGTACTTCTTAGAAGTCATGGACAGGATCAGCCAGAACCTGAAGGGACCAGGGAGCTGCACCTGGCTGGCCCAGAGCATGGGGACATGAGTTGTGCCAGGTAAATGTGCAATCTAGGTCTAGCAGTCCTACAAAATTATATTCACCTCCTGGGACAATGTAATAGGCATGTGGATGGGTGAGTGGGTGGGAGCCTGAGGCTGTTTCTTGTTTTAAGTATTTGTTCATTTGAATGTATGAGTCTTTGGTCTTGAAGCCTGGAGAGACCCTAGACATGAGCCACGCCTAAGCTTTGCTTTCAAGATTTCCCCTGGAATTCATCTCCAGGGTGACAACCTAATGAGCCAGAGAAAGCAGAGAAAAGCCCATTTGGGGTTAGGCCATCCCCAGGATGAAGCTGGGCTCTATTTGAGGAGCAAGCAAGAGTCCCTTGGGGAGGGCAATCCCTTAGGACATGCATTGCATCATGGGGGCTCATTTTCTACCATGGCCATTGGGCTTAATATCTTTGGGGTGCCTCGGTTGTGTTCAGAGCTCATCTGAGTTGGATTCCTTTCTGAGCTGGCCTGCTCGTCCTAGCATGAAACAAGGCAGACCTGCATCCAGAATGCCCCATAGTTTTGCAGGATCTACTGTAGAACTTTTTATTTGGGGTGTTGCAGGAACCCCTGGAGATAGTGTGTCTGGATCTTCAGCTGAATTGCCTGTGCAAGACAGGAGATCTACTGGATAAATGGATGGGTAGGGCTACAATTCCAAGGACTCTGGGAAGCATTTTGACCCAGGACAGTCTGGTTCCTCATCTGAAAGTGAGGGGGTGACTTTTAGACAAGCCCAGGTCCCCAAGGCCTGCCACAAGAGGCCCCTGCCTGAGAGGCTCACTGGGGTGAAGACTTTCCCACTGACAGGGACATTCATCTTTTCCTTCCTTTTCTTTAGGTGGTTTTTTTTTCTTTTGCTAGTGTTGCTTGATGTTTAACACTGTTCTTTGCTAATTATTTGGGGTTGGGACAGGCCCTTACAGGCAGTCAGAAGCCTTGAATAAGAACTTAATTGGAAGCCAAGCACAATGAGTCAAATCTCTCTTGTATGTGACAACCCTTCCAGCCCTAGGAGACAGTTCCCATGGCCCACTTAAGGCTTCTCCTGAATTCCTTTCACCAATTCTCACATGGCACTGACTCCTGACTGACCAGAGCTGAAAATTGCCAGAGAGCAGGAAGCAATACCTGTCAGTGTCCACCCCAGGACCATCTGGTCCCTTCATCTGAGCGAGCATACACATCCCCAATCACTCCAAGGCCAGTGGAGAACAGAACAGCTGAAACCCCACACCCAGTGAGGGGCAGATTCATTGAGAGCAGCGTGATGACTCCATCAGAAAACACCAGGGATTCTGTGGCTACTGAGGTGTGAGGTGCCCCATTCCCATGTGTGATGGTACCCCTTACTGGTGATGCCTGCTTGTGCCCACCCTTCCCAATGATGGTACGTGTGTGTGTGTGTGTGTGTGTCCTCTAGGTTTATGAAGGAAGTTTTCTATTGCACCTCTGCTTCCCCTACCATTAACTGTCTGCCTTGAACTAATCATGTACTCTGCTGACGAGAGGAAAAAGTAAAGACATTGGGGGGTGTGGGGTGGTGAGCTCTTACTGGCAGTAGACCTGTACCCCCAGAGGACTTTGGATCTGGAGTGAGTCGCTGTTCTGGAGACACCCCAGGTGAGGGGGTGCTACAGAATGAGGGCTGCGCAGGGATCTCCAGCCTGGTTGCCTGGGTGCCTATTGCAAGGATACACTGATAAACACTTTATTTTTCTAGGCTATCATTGGAAAGCCATTTTCTGATGTGCTGTGGGTTTTTTTCAAGGTCAGACCAGCTTTGGAAAACAACTATTATGCCTTGTAAAGTGCATTGAAGTGTTTTGTTTACATTTGAATTGTGGGGGGACATTGTGAAAAAGCACCGGGGTTATTGCTGCCCATGGTCAGGCAGGTGTTCCAGGCTTGGTACTCCCAAATCAGCCTTCACTAAGGACCAAGGCTTGTGGAACCAGACCTTTGATCTGCACTGACCAGGATGGCATTGACTTTATACCAGGCTGGGAACCCACTGGGGAGGTGCAAAGCACAGGCCAAGGACTATGAGGAGCAGTAACAATGCTTCATACGCTCTGATGCCTACTAGGCTTCCCAAAGAAATGACATTTAATGGGACTATGTGGGAATTAATTAGTAAAGCCCCTGTTGATAATCACTGGGAATTAGTGAGAAAGTCTGAGGCCTTCCTGGTGAAAGAAGGAGTGACTGGGGACACAGGGGAGAGCACAGAGTTAGGCAGGACATCCCTTGCATTAAATAACTCAGGTCATGACCTTCAGAGAGCTCAGAGAGCTCTGCTAAGGAATGTTGATGCAGAGAGAACACACAATATAGTGGACTAATGGAAACCCAGTCCATGCCAAATTATAGAAAGACTGGGCAACCAGCTAGCCCTAAAGAAGAACCCTGAAGGTGACATATCCTGACCACCAATGGCCTGTTGGGATGCTGGCCTCCCTCCTGAGCAGGAGGAAAGGAGAGATGGAGGATGAGTCATAGAGACTGGGAGAAGAGCCCACTCATCAGTTACAAAGAGACTCTCAGAGTTAGGTAACAGCTCAGAAGTGGAAGAGACTGGTTTTGGCAGCTGCTAAAAGGTCAGGGAAATCAGTAGAGTCTGTTCCGGCTCCAGGGGGGGCTTCTGTTGAGGCGGAGCCACCCCTTTCTTGCTTAATGCCCATTTTCTACAGTCTAAAGAATATACGGCAGCCATCCCTGTCTGACTTGTGGTAGGAGAGGCAGGAAGCCGGCTCTTTGCATTTCCATGTTTCCAGAGATGGCTGGCTGACATGATGTTTTTAAGGTTGCTTATGCTATTTCTTCAATTAAGAGCATTTCACCAAAAACAGTAAACAAAGCTAATGTTCTCTCCAGTCCTTCGGAGGCCTGGATATTGGCTGGAGGAGCCAGCTCCTCATCCTGGCCAGGGAAGAGTTCAGTAAACAGAGGCTCCATTAAGGCCTGAGGCTCTTGCTGTTCTCAGAAAGCCATCTCTGCCTGGCTAATCAGGACCCAGCCTGCAGCTCCCTGGCAACAACGGTGATATGCGCTGGTGACAAAGGCCCAAAGAGACCCAAATAAAGGCCTCTTAGTCATTACTGAGTCACTCAGAGAAGGTTTGAATCTTCTGGGAAGAGGATTTTAAAAATAAATGGAATACAACATTTTCTCGACATTGAGAACCTGTCACACACTGTGTGCAGGTCAAATACATCAAACCAAGGAACTCACTTCAAAGAGTTTATTAACACTCTATGTGCCAAGGTCCTGGGCTAGGCCCTGGGAATGCAAGAGGAAAACCAAACAATCTCTGCCCTCAAGGAGCAGCCATCTTACTAGGGTCAGGAGAGATACAGGGAAAGATTACACATAAGTAAATAGGAAGCATGTAAGAGGGAGGCAGTGGGGACAATAGGTAGACCAGGCCTTAGAGCCTAGACCTCCTGGGGGCACATCCCACCTCTGACCTGTCCTGGCCGTGGGATCTTGGGCAAGTCAATTCTTTGGACCAAAAGTTTTCTTCTCTGTAAAATGAGTGGGTTGGACAGACGGGCAGTGGCAAACTCAAGTAGGAATGGGGCCCCTCATCTCTACACCAGGACCTCCACAGGTTGCATATTGACTTAGTTTCAAAATCTAATATTGCCTGTGTTTTGTTGTATTTTTATTTATTTTGTTAATTATTTCCCAATGACATTTTAATCTGGTTTGGGTCCCACTGAGGAGTGTTTGATATCTCTGAGCCCTTCCAATCCCTTCTGTCTCCAAAGGTATGCCTATGTGACCTGGGACAAGGCATCCCACCTCTCTGGGAGCTCAGTTCCCTCATCAGTAAAATGGGGAGGGGAGAAAGGGGAGGCTTAGATGGTCCCTAAGGTCCTTCCCCACACCAAACCCATGATTCTAGGATTCTGTTTTAAATTTTCAAGGTAGGAAAGGAAAAAGTCCTAACTGGGTTGAGGGTGTCTGGGCCAGGAAGAATGGGGGAGGAGTCACACCGATGTCCTAAAATTCAGTGCCAGCTTTTTTCTCACTGCTGGTCTGCCCTGCAGCGGAGCCTACTCCCTGACTTTGACCTGTTTGGGGTCTCCTTAGTGCAGATCAGTGCTAACATGAATGAATGAGTAAATGAATGAACAAAAAAGCATTTATTAAATGCTTACTATATGCCAAGCACTGTGTAAACACTGGGGACACAAAAAGGAAAGGGAGACTGTCCTTGTTCTCCAGGAGCTCACCCTTGTGCTGAATGAAAAACCAGAGACAGAGCTTCTGGGTAATTAATAACCACTTTATTAATCAGGCTAGCTAATGGCTAATCAGGAAGTTAATGGTCAGTGGTCTCCCTTGGTAACCAAAGACCCTAATGGAGACATCAAACACCTTAAATATTTGTTGGAAGGGAATACCTCTGCCATTTAGCAAAGAGGTGGGCTAAAGGTCTAGCTTCTGCTGAGAACATGGCTTGATCATGAGCCTCAGCTGCCGCCAGCACTCTGGACAGAGGAATCCACCTCCACCCAGACCGCTCTGATTGGTTGATTTTCTCCTTCATGAGCTGGATCACCCTAAACTCCAGTGGAGGGATGCAAGGACATGGGCTTATTCCCTAAGGCCAACAATTCACCTAGATTGGATTCTGTTTAGAATCCAATAGTAAGTAAGGTCTCCTAGTTGGAGGGGGGGGGTTCCTTCTCAAGATCGAGGAGCATGTACCCCGAGGATTAGGGCAATCTCCTCTACCAGCCGTGTCCTTCACAGTCTGCCTGACGGACCTACAGGGACTAGTCCTTGAATGAGGAAAATTAAAAGCCTGGATCCTAATTAGTTATGGGATATTAACATAATAGAAAACAATAATTTCTCTCACCATCTAATTGGGTGAGATAATACCTCTCAGTGGGTACAAGGTCAGGGTAGATAGCAAGTTCCCAGAGGTCCTTAGGGAACAGTGTCAAGATAGATGATAAGATGCAGTGGTCCAGAGGGTGCCATGATAAAGAGGAGAGTAAGGCCACAAATTCATCCCTTTGCCCATCACAAAGTGAATGTGGCTCGGGCAGAACCAAGATGGCAGCTTGAGAACAGGGACTCCCTTAAGCTCTCCCCCAAATCCTTCCAAACACCTGTAAAAAATGACTCTAAACAAAATGAACGTGGCTCAACACACTTCATAGTTACAGGAAGGCCAAGCACTCCTTCACCTTGGGCTTTCTCTCCTTCCAGCTGTGCTGCGCCAGCCCCACTGCCAGCACTGTCCCTTGTTCCCAGCTGCCCCTGTAGTCCCTTGTGGAGGTGGGACTATGGCTGAGCCTCTCTGATCACTGGATGAGGAAAGGGCCAAGGCCATAGCCCTCACGGAGTGGCTGGCCTGAGCCACCTCCCTAGTCATGGCTACAGCCACCTCTGACTCCAGTAGGCAAGATGGTGGCCCCCTCTCCTGGCCAGCACCTTACTGGAAGGCTTATAGAGGGTGACTCCCTGTTCACCGAAGCAGTTCACCATGACCTGGACCAATTGCCTCATTGTGGGAGCAGGAAGGGGAGAAGGGAATGAGGGAGGGCCAAGCCCACTGGGAAGAAAGAGTCTGAGGCTCAAAGTCCTCTTGGTTGTTCTCCCCACATGTACCTTATCCCTTTGGCCATCACAGCCCCAGACATCACCCTGACACCCCACCAGAAGTGGTGGGCTGGAAGCCCAGAACCAGCAGCTTGGAGGCTCTCAGAGGCTGTCCTATCTAGTCCTGCCCACCCTGCTTTCTATGACTTGGCTAACCAATGATGATCTAACTTCCTCTTAAAAGCTTGGGAGGGTGTGGGGCAGGGGTGGTCATTCTTCTTTGGATACTCTCTAGCTTAACAACAGAACTGAGCACAACACTCCAGCCATGGCCTGGCCAAGGGAGAGGACAGGGGCACTCCCATCTCCTTTGTTCTGTGGGCCATGGAAGAAAGGCAAGAAGAAAGGAAGCATTTATTAAGCATTGAAAGGCTAGGAGAATAGAAGTCCCTTGAAGGCAGGGATTGTTTTGTTTTGGCCCTTGTGTCTCCATTACCTGGCGCAGTGCCTGGCACAAGAAGGCATGAGATAAACATTTGCCATTTGAGATGATTCCTTGGGTGGCTCAGAGAGAAATGAAGCTGGACAGTAGACTGCTGTATGGGTGTTTGAGGGAAGACCTCACATGGAACACAGAGGCCCAGACGGGCTGGTTTAAGGAAGAGCTACCCAACCAATCAGCCAGGGCCAAGGTGGCTCACTCCCCAGCCTTCATACAGGGGCAGCCCTCATTGAGGAGGACATTTCTGGTCCTGAATGGGGGAAGATGAATGAAGCCACTGGCTCCATGAACTCAACAAGCCCATGCAACCACCTTGGAGATGAGGAAGCAGACTAGCAGAGGCCGTATTGATCCTTCAGACAAGTTACACTGCCCAGGGCCTATGGTCACACAATCACCTCCAGACCATCATGTCCATTGTCCCCATCAATGTGGCTCCCCTTCCCTCCTCCTAAGCTCTTTGGTCATCTTCTCTTAAGAACAAAAAAAACAAAAAAACCATCCTTAGACTCTCTGCCTTATTAAACTTCTTGTATGACCTCTGGATGGCAACATGTGCTCTGAAATCCTCTGTCATCTCCACCTATTAAGATGTGAACAAGCATCTTCTCAATGGCCAACTGGAACACAGACCCTGGAGGACAGAAAGAATCCTTTTAGTTCTAGTCTTCTTGCCTGTTGTGTTTGTTTACCATGTTGTTCAACATGACCCCATTTCAGATTTTCTTGGTGAAGATACTGGAAGGGTTTGCCATTTCCTTCTCCAGGTCATTTTACAGATGAGGAAACTGAGGCAAACAGGGTGAAGTGACTTGTCCAGGGTCACCCAGCTAGGAACTCTTGAAGATGAGTCTTCTGAATTCCAGGTCCAGCACTCTATGCACTATGGCTCCATGCTTCTCCCTGAGGGGCCTGCTATCTTGATTGGTGAGGTCCTCACCTAGCTCCCACCATGCTTCATGCTTCATTGTCCTCCTTGGCCTCCTTGCCAGCTCCTACACCCCATGTGTGTTCTGTACTACCCTCAGCTCCCTCCCTTCCCCCTTCATAACTAAATCAATCCTGCCATTCAATCTACTCTCCTAAGACTCTCCTCACGTCCCTGATTACTTTCCAACACAAATATTCTCCCTGGCCACTTCTCCAGTATATGTGCTCTTTCACCCATTAGAGTATAAGAGCCCAGTAGGCAGGATTGCCTTCACCTCTATTTCCCTGACATTTCATAGAGTGCTTGACATAGAAGAAGAATTCAATCAGTGTTTTTCTCCCCATTTATTCATTCACAATGGTGAGGGCCAGATTCCTAGGAGGAAAAGCTAATGTTACTCCAACCCCCCCAAAGTGAATTTGCCCTGAACACAAGAATTCCTAGTTACAGCTCTGTGGTCCAGTCATGCTGGGTCAATCAAGCTTTTCTGTGCCCTGAATTCTCACTTTGTCTCTGACTCCCAGAGGCCTGGGGCTCCTCGTTCCTTGTCTCCTCAGTCCCAAGGCTCCTGCTTTGGCCTGGGGTCCAGGAGGGCTCCCCTCTCTTACCTCTTCCCTCTCTTCCCCCCAACTCCGCCACTCCCTAACTCTGCCCAGGGTAGGATTTCCATCTCCCCCCTGTTCCTCCCAAAGCTCTAGTCCCTACCACAGAGACTGACCTACATCCCATCAACAAGTACAGACTGGAGGGGCAGGCGCCAGGCAAGCTTTCATTCACGCTCCCTGCTTGTCTCTCCCTGGGTTTTGTGTCCCAGGAATATTTGCCATCTAGGACCCCACCAGGAGGCCCCAGGTCCTTTTGTGTCTTCCCCATTCTTTCTTATGAGTCATGGCCCCATTACTCTTTCAAAAGGACCATGGTCTCCATCCTGTTCATTTTCACACACTTCTCTACTGGGATTTTCTGGAGCTATTTTATTCATTCACTTTTTTTTCTTTTTAATGAATGGCCTTTTTCCAGTCTTTGCTCCTCACCCCTCCTCTGGGCTTTCAAAGCCTGCAGGGACCTGGGTAGTGTGACCCGATCCCTGGCATCCCGGCTTGCTGTTACCTTCTTGGAGCTCTTTAATGAGCCCCAGCCCAGGGACAAGATTTGCCCTTGTCATCGGCCCCATCTCAGACCAGGGGATCTCCTGCAACAAGAGAGTGAGGGAAATTACAGGGTTCACTTATGGCCACTTCAATTCCATTCGACAAGCTGAGTGACCTTGGATAAGTCCCTTACCCACTTGGGGCCTCAATTTCCTCAGCTGTAAAATGAAACAGTTGGACCTGATGACTTCTGAGACCTCTTCCAGCTTTAAATCTATGATGCTAATGATAGAGTTGTTAAGTGCTTACTATGTGGCAGGCGCTGTCCTAGGTGCTGGAGACACAAGGACGGAAATGGAATAGACCCTGCCCTCAAGGGGGTCCCATTCATCAGATCATAGACCTAGAGCTGGGAGGGATTTTAGAAGCCAATCAGTCCAGCCCCCTCATTTTACAAATGAGGAAACTGAGGGACTAAGCAGTTAAATGACAAGCCCAGGGTCACACATCTCCTAAGTGTCTGAGGTAGGAGTCCAGTCTAGGTCTTCCTGACTCCAAGTCCAGCACTGTGCCCACTAATCCATGATACCTCTAAGGAGAAAGGGGGGAAGGAGATACAAAGCAGGAGGGAAGGACAGGTACAAAGTGCTTGTAGAAATCTGAGTAGGGATAGAACATTTTCAGGTAAAATCAGGGAAGGCTTCATGGAGGTGGTGGTACCTGAATTGAGCCTTGAATCAAGAGAAAGATTCTGAAAGTTAGAGGTCAGGAGGAAGTGGGTTGGAGGCCCAGAGGGGTAGCACATACCTTGACAGGTTTTGAGATGGTTAGTGGTCCACATTCACTGGAATGTATTATTCATGAAGGGAGGTACTGTGAAATAAGACTAGAAAGGTAAGGAGACTATGGAAAGCCCTAAGGGCTGGGCTGTAGGGTTTCAATTTGATCCTAGAGGCAATGGGGAGCCGTTTTTGAGCAAGAAAAGAACGTGATCTGTATTTTAGGAAGATTATTTTAATAGCCATGCAGAAGCTGAAATCGATGAAAGGAGAGATTAGAAGGCTGTATATACAATATACCATGTTAGGCCTTAGAGTGGTCGCCAGGTATATAGAAAGCAGGTAAGTGATGCAGGAGTTGAGAAGGCAGAACCAACACATCTTGGTGGCTGAACAGATAGGGGGGTGAGGGAGAGAGAAGGGTTAAGAACAAGTCTAAGGGTGTGATTCTGGGTGGTGACTGGTAAGGTGGCAGCCCCTTCCATAGACACTGGGAAGGTTAAGGTGGGAGATAATGAGTTCTCTCTTAGATACGGTGAGTGTGAGATGCTAATGGAACATCCAGGTGGAGATATTCCACAGGTGGTTGGTGATGTGGGGCTGGAGTTCAGTGAGGGATGTGGGGTGATCTATAGATCTGAAGTCATCCTTGTAGAGAGAGTTGAATTCATGGTGGCTGATGATATCACACAGAGAATGTGTAAAGGGAAGAGACTAAGGACAGAGCCTTGGAGAACACCTGCACCTAGGAGGCAGGAGGAATATGACAACTTAGACAAGACAAAGGAGAGATCAGACAGGTAGGAGGGGAACCAAGAGAGATCACATGAATGTCTCTGACCTAAAGGTTACAAGCACGTGAATGAATGGATTAATATGTGGGTTGTGTTTTGAAGGAATGGCTCAGATTCTAGAGGGGACCTCTGAGGAGCCAACTCCCCTCTCTCCAGTGTGCTTTAAGGAAAAAGACATCTGGCAGCAAAGAAGAGAGCTGGCTGGTATTCAAAAGAGAGCTAGTCCTGGAAGTAGACAGTTAACTTAAAAAAAAGAACTACATGAAGAGAGAAAGGACTTTGAGATCCTCAAGTTCTGGAGGTATGCACTCCCTTGGCCACATGTGTTATTATTATTATTAATAGCTATAACAGCTAACATTTATATCATACTTTAAAGTTTGTGAAGCACTTTACATAAATATGTTATTTGATCCTACAAGTGTGTACCCAGTTTATAGTCGTGCAGTAGTAGACACAATTAGCTCATAGCAAAAGCATTTGCCACAACGGCAGAAAGGACAGTAGTTACAAAACATTCCCCTCCATGAACCTGGGTTATGTTGTTGTTTCTGACTCTGTGACCCCATTTGAGATTTTCTTGGTAAAGATACTAGAGTGGTTTGCCATTTCCTTCTCTGACTCATTTGACAGATGAGGAACTGATGTAAACAGAGGTAAGTGACTTGCCCAGGGTTACACAACTAATAACTGTCTAAGGACAGATTTGAACTTATGTTGATGAGCTTTTCCTGTCTCCAGGCCCCAGTACTCTATCCACCGTGCCACCTAGCTGCCTCACCAAACCTGGGATGTACTCCCCTACAAATGCACACCAAGAGCGGCCATGAATTTAGAGTGCAATAATAGTGAGGCACACAGGTGGGGAAATTGTGTGGCCAGATCAATTAGTGCCTGCAGTTCTGGAGTCCTTTCTCTCTTCATGGAGTCCTTTGGGCACATCATTGTCGGTTTCCAGGACTAGCTCTTTCTGAGTCCGTAGCCAGCTTTCTTCTCTGCTGCCATAGGTCCCACTCCCTGAAGTTCTTGAATTCAGATCTCATCACTTGAAGCTGTCTTCCCTCATCTGTCTGTCTAGAGAGTCTGAATCTCTGCTCACACTCTAGCATGGGGGTGGGACTGGGGGCAGTTAGAGAGAAAACCCTTCCTGCTCTCAGGAATTAGCACAGCTGCTCTGTGGCTTGATTGAACTGTCTGGACACTCTCCCACTCTTACTTGCTGGACTAACTGTTAATGTCCATCTGCCAGTCAGTTTTGCCCTTCTAATGCAATCAATTTCACATTTCCTAAACTGCTAATGCCTTGTTAACTCATTAATACCTCATTTCCTGGTGATTACATCCTGGGGTTTTAATAGCTCAACATCTTATGATTATATCCTTCAAAGTGGGGGGACCCCTTCCCTTGCAAATGAATGCATAAAAAGGCATTTATTTAAGCATTTGTGTTATAGTAGGCACTATGCTAAGTGCTGCAGATGTAAATTCAAAAAGGAGACAGCCCTGACTGGTACCTCTATACTTAGGCAGGCTTTGACACAGCCCTGACTGATACATCTATACACAGGCAGGTGTTGGCACAGCCCTGACTGGTACCTCTATACTTAGGCAGGCTTGGACACAGCCCTGACTGGTACATCTATACACAGGCAGGTGTTGGCACAGCCCTGACTGGTACATCTATATACAGGTAGGTGTTGGCACAGCCCTGACTGGTACATCTATACACAGGCAGGTGTTGGCATAGCCCTGACTGGTACCTCTATACTTAGGCAGGCTTTGACACAGCCCTGACTGGTACATCTATACACAGGTAGGTGTTGGCACAGCCCTGACTGGTACATCTATACACAGGCAGGTATTGGCACAGCCCTGACTGGTACATCTATACACAGGTAGGTGTTGGCACAGCCCTGACTGGTACATCTATACACAGGTAGGTGTTGGCACAGCCCTGACTGGTACATCTATACTTAGGCTTCGGCAAACATTTTACAGATGAAGAAAGAGATGAAGAGGTGATGGAACTTGTCAAAGGTCACACAGCTCATGAGCAACTTCGCCAGTATTTGAACTCAGGTCTTCAGAGCCTATTGTACCACGCTGCTCTCTTCATTTTGGCAGCTAAATGTCATGGGGCAGGTTCCTGAAAGGTCAGCTTGGTTAGCAGAACGGAGCTAGGTTTGGAGTGAGAGGACCTGGGTTCAGATCTCAGCTCTACTATTCACTACTTGTTTGACCAGGGACAAGTCACTTCCACCTCTTTGGGCCTCAGTTTTCTCAGCTGTAAAATAAGCAAATTAGCTAGTGCCATCTGCAGGGCAAGCCGGTGGGAGAGCCCTAGATTTGGAGTCAAAAGACCTGAATTTGAATCCGACCTCTGACACTTAGCCCCTGTGGCTTCCCCTCTCAGATCTCAGTGCCCAGATCTGTGAAGTGAGGGCAGTTGGACCCCGATGACCTCTGCGCTGTCTTCCAGATCTAGAACCTAAAAATCTATGATCCTCTGAATTACCACCTGCATGACTTTGGAAGGGCCACTTCCCTCTGGCCTCAGTATCCCTATCTGCAGTCCGAGAGAGTCAGACTCTGAGGCCCCTCCCAGCTCTCCATCTAGGAGCCTAGGGTCCCTTGGACATGAAGTCACCACAGAGCTCCTCCTCCCTTCCTGTGGAAACAGCATCTGAGACCACGGTCTTCAGCTCCCCCTCCTTTGATATAGATCGAGGCATAGATTGGAATTCAAATTCCTGCCTAATTTCAGCTCTCCCTCCTTGCCTGTCCTCCCTAACAGTCTCATTTCCTTCCCTCTCTCCCCACAGCTGACAGCTATTCCTGCTCCCTTGGCCCTGGCCCACACACCCTGACAGAGATTCGGCAGGAAATGATCTCCTGAGTCATCCTGGCTGGGCCCATCAGCTCCTAAGTGCATTTCCCTGTGCAGAGGCCCAGCCATTAGCAGAGCTGGGACGTGGGCGAAACCTGGCTTGGGCCCCCTTGTGCGGCACCCAGTGCCCTCACTCTGCCCCGCAGCTGCTTGAGGGCCTGGCAAGGTTGTGCCGGAGATGGTTGTTAAATTCTCAGGGTGAGCATTTACACTTCTGAGCTTGGCAAACACGGGGAATTCGGGCTTCGTCGATTGCTTCTTTCATTGTCGAAACTTAAGAAAGTAACAGAGAGGGTGTTAGCGATACAGTTTAAACTTAGAAATGTATTGTGGGGACATTCCCCCCCCCTTACAGATGAGGAAACTGAGGCCCTGAGAAGGGAAAATGCTCATCTGAGGTCACACAGGTGGCCCTCTTATTTTACAGGTGAGGAAGCTCACACGGCGATAAGTGGCAGAGCCAGCCTCTGAGTTGCCAAGGGCAGGGCCCATTCTACTACACCACACTGCCTCCTGGGGAACATTCAGCACGGAAATCCCCTCCATTAAGAAAAGGCTTCAACTCATCTGTAAGTTTCGCGTCTTTCAAGATAGGCTGCAGGAACTAAAAGGTGAAATGACTTTTCCAAGGTCAAACAGCCAACAGGTATCAGAGGCAAGACTTGAACCTAGGTTTTTCTGTCTCTAAGGCCAGCTCTCTATCCACTACCCCATACTGCTGACTCTTGAGTCTTCGCTTATCCCACTCCCAGCTCCCCATAATAAAACTTTCTTTCCACTAGGTCCCATTTTCAGTTGCATCCCCATTTCAGTTGGATCTAATTTACATGGTGGGGATCCCATTAATGGTTTAGCCTCTTAACCCTCTGGTATTTGCCCTTTAACAGGAGCTAGAACCTCCCCCAAATCCTAGAGTGGTTAATGCCCAAACTCTCTTGTATTTCCTTGTTTGTTTGTACATTGTACATATAACATATATGTGGTTTGGGCTCTGTAATGTATAGATATGGTATGCATAGGCAGCATGAATGGATATATCTATCTCCTCTGGGATCTGACCCTCCCCATCTCCAAAGCAACACTCTCCTTTCTCCCACTGTGTTGAGTAGGAGGAGGGACCATACCATATCTCTGCCACCACCATTGCCAATCTAGCAGGGAAAAGGCAGGGAGGATCCAGGACCACAGTGGCTGGCTGGTGTCTTATACTCTCCTAGCTCCAAGATCTGGTTAGAATCATCTCTACCTACCATACATCAAATATTTGTAATCTAAGGATAGGATTGTTTCCCAGATTAAGTTCAAGGGGAAAGCACTGCTTAGTTTACTATTGCCAGCCTGGTTCTCTCTCGCCAAACACTGGTTACCCAAAGAACTGTTATGAATAGCTTCTTTATCAAAGTAAACAGAAATCTGGGAAGTTATACAGATTAAAATAGACCAAAGAATATATGAATGAATGACTGAGATGAAATTTGAGCTTCCATGGGGAGAGAACAATCTCACCAGGGAGTCTGCTCCAAGCAGTCTCTGGGGTTGCAAGCACAGGAGTCGAGTCATCTTGTGGCTTACCCACATGTACCGGTGGCTCCAGGGAGATCTCCTGATGGCCATCCAAAAGTCAATGCTTCCTTCTCAGGATCACTTCCCTCAAACTTTTCCCCCAAAGTATCTTCCCCCTATGCAAGCACACAGTGGGCTCAGAGGTCTCTCAGCCAATCAGGAGTCACCCTCCATATGCACAGCATGCCAGTGACATTGCTAACTTTCAGGAAAGCCACCAGAGGCTCAGGTGGAAGTGGATTACATTTATCAAGTGAGTTTATCACCTCCACAAGTTGAATGTAAGCTCTTTGACCTAAGGGACTGTTTCCTTTTCATCTGAGTACAGAGAGTTCCTTGCATAAAGGAGAGAGGTTGTATAAATGGTTGTTGTGTTGACAATCCAGAGGAGTGAATCTGACTCCTAGACCTCTAGAACATCAAAGCTGGAAGACACCTCAGAAAATATCAGGTTCAATCCTCTCATTTTACAGATGAAGAAACCAAGGCCCCAGGCAAAAAGGGAACTTGTTCAAGATCCCAGTGTGGTCTACAGTTAGGATTGGACGTCATATCTTCTTGGTACGGAACCTGGGGTGAGGCCGTCCCTTTCTGAGCCTCAGCTTCACCTATGAAAAGGAGGGGTCTTGCAGGTCTCCTCCAGCTCCGGAGCCATGATCCTAGGCCTGGGATCAGAGGACCCAGGATCCAAATCCACCACTGCCCCTGGCTACTTGTGTGACTGTGGGCAAGTCACCTAACCCCTGCTGCCCTCTGCTTGTTCCTCTGAAAGACTAGATAGCTACTGAGGGACTTTTGATTTCTTTATGACCTATGTCTCCTATAACCTCTCCTCCTATAGAACTGTGCATACCCTTTGACCCAGCAATATCACTACTATGTCTGTATCCCAAAGAGATCAAAGAAAAAGGAAAAGGAACAAGGGAATGATACATACAAAAATATTTATAGCAGCTCTTTTTGTGGTAGCAAAAAAATTGGAAATTGAGGGAATGCCCATCAATTGGGGAAATGGCTGAACAAGCTATGGTATGTGAATGTAACAGAATACTGTTGTGCAATAAGAAATGATGAGCAGGTGGGTTTCAGAAAAAACTGGAAAGACGTATATGAACTGATGCAAAGTGAACATCGTACACAGTAACAGCAACATTGTATGATGATCAACCATGAATGACTTAGCTCTTCTCAGCAATACAATGATCTGAGACCACTCCAAAGGACTCATGATGGAAAATGATGTCTGCATCCAGAGAAAGAACTGATGGAGTTTGACTGCAGATCGAAGCAGACAATTTTCACTTCCTTCATTTTTTTCACGATTTTTTTTCCTTTTGGTCTATTTCTTCTTTCACAGCATGACTAACACAGAAATGTTTTATATGATTGTACATATATAACCTATATCAAATTGCTTACCATTTTAGGAAGAAGGGAAAGAAAGGAGGGAGAAAAATTTGGAACTCAAAATTTTGTAAAAATGAATGTTAAAAATTGTCTTTATATATAATTGGAAGAAATAAAACACTATTGAGAATAAAATGAGCTGGAGAAGGAGATGGCAAACTGATCCAATATCTTTGCCAAGAAAACCCCAAAAGGGGGTCACTGAAAGTCAGACATGACTCTCCTTACTTTCTCAAGGAGTCAGCACCTGGCTTTATACTGGGGGATGCCAACTCATATGCTGGGCATCACTTCAGATAACTCTGCTCACATATCTCAACCTCCTCAAGTCCCTTGATCTGCTACCTCAGTCCCACACCAGCTGGGTGGCACAGTGGATAGAGCACTGCCCCTGGACTCAGAAGGACCTAAGATCAAAATCCGGCCTCAGATGCTTGACACTTACTAGCGGTGAGACTCTGGGCAAGTCACTTAACTCTGATTGCCTCCGCAAAATTCACTTCTTAAAGAGGCCTATTCACTGAATGGGCATTACCTCACTCAAAGTGAGAACCTGAAAAGGCCATAGCCTAAAAGGGTCCAGGGTCTCTCAATGAATCCGGGGCCATCTCCAGTCATCCTGGTGAATATTGGGCCACTGGACCCAGTTGGCTCTGGAGGAGAAAGTGAGGCTGGTGACCTTGCACAGCCCTCATTCAAATCAAAGTCAACTGCAAGTCATGTCATCATTTCCCTGATGTCATGGTCCTCTTTGAGAATGAAGGACATGCACACATACACACACACACACACACACACAGAACGCTTATACTCTTTACCTCATTACTCACCAATGTCCCACCTCCATGAGCCATAACTCTGGGATTCCTGAACCTGACCATCACTCTCTGTCCTTCTGGTTCTCCCTGTGCCTTATCCCTTCCCTTTGACACAGCTTCTGGTCCCTCTGCTCCTTTCCACTTTCCCAGTCTGTCACCTCTGTCCTGGCCTCACTTTCCTTCTTCCCTTTTGAATCTCAGCTTTTTCAACAGCCGCCAATTCAACTTTCCCAGTCCTCAACCTTAAATCCCTTGTCCAGGGTCCTAGCATGAATAAATGAATGACCCCTTTCTACACTCCAGCCCTAGATTGCTCCCAACCAGCCACCATCTCTGTACTTTCTTGAGAGTGGGTAAACGGCCCTGGAGGAAATCCCACCACCATGCAGAATCCTACCCCGCCCCTCTCTCCGTGGGAGTTCAGAACCTCAGAACTCATCCTGACTTGTGAGCCCAGATCCAGCATCTTCCTTGACTACAGGTGAGAGTGGCCAGCATCCACACCTGCCTTGGGAAGCTCTCTGCTGCCCTCTGCTGGCTATCTAACTCCCTTGCAGCCTTTGCTAACATCTTAGAACTGGAAGGGACCCTAGTAGATGTCCTACAATCCAATCACCCCTAAACAAGAATCTTCTCTATCACGCTCTGGACACGAAGTCATCCAGCCCCTGCGTGAAGACTCCCAGTGGCCAGGAACTCTCTACCCCTAGGAGCTGCCCTTTCTACTTTCGGACTGCTCTGACCGTTAGGAAATTTTTCCTGATATCAAACCTTTTTTTGTACCTTGGCCGCATTGCCCCTAATGCTACCCTCTGGGCCAAACATCTTCTGCATGGCAACCTTTCAAACACATAAAGAGAGGACCAAACCTGCTTGCCCACCCCATACAATGTTTCAGAGAGGGAGCAGAATCTGACCTACGTGCAAAGTCCCAACACAGGAGCTGAGCCTGGACATGAGTAAACAGAGGAAAACTGATTTTGATGAAGAAATAAAGACCAAAGGTTAAGAGAAGTCCAGAAGAAGAGAGTAACCACATGACAAGTACAAGCAAAACCTTCAAAGACAAAAAGTATCTTGGCCTCAAATACATGAAGTCCAAGTTTTCTTATCTTTGGGTAAATCATCCTTCAAGTGAGCCTTATGTGACAGGTTTTCCAATGTCCCCTGGTCTCTGCTGCATACACTGTAGGTTGGCAATGCCCTTCTTGGTCTAGAACAGTGCCCTGAGCTGACCAGGGAAGAAGAGAATGGGAAGAATCTTGTTCCAAATTCTGTCTTGCCCTTGATGAAACCCAAGATTGCATTCACCTTTTAAGTAACATGGCCGTGTCACCTGGTTGTCTCATACCCACAGGTATGGTTTACTCTGCACAAACTGTTTTCCAGATCCCTCTGGTTAAGATGGCAACATGAGAGGGCATGGAGGATCCCAACTCTCCCACATGGACCCCAGCAAAGAGCTACAAAATAACTGCTGACCAAATAACCATCCAGAAAAACAAAGAGAAACTATAGTGAATACTTTCATCCAGTCCAGGAGGCACAAACATATTATCTGATGCCCACCAGGAATGGGTTCCTTCTACCAGGGAAGCCAAAGCAGGTGTAAGTAAGTGCCTGAGAAATCTGGCAGCACTCAAACTAGAGATGCTCCAGAAATAACTGTAGCTTGCCCTGCTCTGTACCTTAACAGTTAAGATTTGTGTGATCTGTATATGTGTATATACTTAATTGCATAGCATCTAAGTACTTGAAGAAAAATTAATCAATTTACAGAGAGAAATAGCAAAACTAATAGCTGAAGATCTTAATTAACCCTTTCAGACAAAGAAAAATCTAGCAAAACAGTAACTAAGAAAAAAACTAAGAACATGAATAAGATTTTAGAAAGTCTAGATATGCTTAGAAGTCTGGTGATTGCTGAATGGGAATAAAAAGGAGTATACATGTTTTAAGCTGGGAATGGCACCTTTACATAAATTGTCCATATGTTAGGGCATGAAAACCTCATAAACAAATGCAGAAAATCCAAAATATTAAACATCTTTTACTAGCTACAACTTTTAAAAAATTATAATCAATAATGGGCCTTTGAAAAAACATTCAAACCGAAATGGACACAGAAAAAACAAACGCTAAAGAATTGATGGGTGAAAGAAAAAAAGCAGGAATAATAGATAATTTCATCAAAGAAAATGACAACTATAAGATAATAAACCAAAACTTTTGGATGCAGCCAAAGCAATGGCTGGGGGGAAATTTATATCTCTAAACACTTTGCTGGGGGTGGGGAAGGGCAAAGGAGAGAAAGAATAAATCAATGAATCAGGCATGCAACTTTGAAATGAAAAAAAAATCGATTGAAAATCAATCAAAAAACCCTCAATAAAAAACACCAAAATAGAGACCCTGAATCTCAAAGAAGAGGTTATCAAAATTAAAAGCAAAAACAGAATACATTGGTTAATAAAATTAGGAACTAGGTTTTATTTAATTTGGCAGAGGGGGGGAGAAATAGGTAAATGGTTAATTTAATATTTTAAAAGAATGAAGAATACCAAATTGAAAACTAACCCTATATGGTTTCAATCCAGCATTTGGAAACTTGGTAAATCTTCTTTGGACCATGAGTGACTGTGGTAATGTGGAGTGATGAAATCTTCTGGTTGGCTGAGGGACGAGAAGGAGAGATGAGTCAGAATTGAGTGTGCATAGAAGAGGTTTGAGCTGCCCTCCTGCTCTCTTCACTGATGGCTTTCAAGTGAGGAGGACTTTTGTGAGCCTCTGGCTAAGGGAGGGGCAGTGGGCTCTGTCTCCTACCTGGCTGCCACATATCCATAAACACATGACACCTCTGGTTTTTTTTTTTTAAATCTCTTTTCATTTTTATTTATTCTTTCCTGATCTTAAATAGTATTTGAAAACGGAATTGACCTTGTGAGCTTCAAGAGGTCAGAAGAAACATCAGGGCCCCTCAGTAATTGGAGTTGGCGACAGAGACCATCAAAGTTGGTAAAAGCTGAGAGAGGTAGGAGTCACAGTGGAGAAAATGCTAGGCCTGGAGTCAGGAGGACCTGAGTTCAAATCCAGCCTCAGACACCGTGTGACCCTGGGCAAGTCATTTTACCTCTGGTTTGCCTCAGTTTTTTTATCTGTGAAATGGGGCTAACAGTACTTACCTCTCATGGTTGTTGTGAGGATTGAATGGGATAATATTTGTAAAGCTCTTAGCACATTGCCAGGCACAGAGTGGGTGCTGTTTAAAAGTTATCATTGTTATTGTTAATAAAAGCGGATGAATTCAGTGAGTGGTCAGCACAACAACTGACCAGTTGGGCTCAGACCAGCTGTGGATTGGCCCACCAGCTGAGACTCCTCGTCCTGGAAACAGCGAGGCCTCCTAAGGAAGGAAGCAACTTGTCCATCATAATGCTGCACCCCCAAATGACTTTGGTGAGGCCCGTGGGAAGAGGAAAAACAGATGCCAAGGCCAGAATCAGAGGTCCGCCGCCGTCCCATGTCTGCTATACATGGGCCTAACTACTTTGTACTTTAAGCTTGAACCCACTCCCCCAGGGGGACTTTGTGTATTCAAGAGGAAGAACACTCCTGGTTGTAACCACTCTTCTGGCCATACATCAATAAAGAAACACTCTTTTGGAAAAGCTAATCGATGCCAACTGGTTGATTATTATTATCATTAGGGAACACGCTGGATAGGGGTGTTCATGAACCACAGTACTAGAATATCCTGGACCCGGAGGGTTAGCTGTTGATAGAACCCTTTGGGGAGAAGTCAGCCAACCTCTGGGAACCTGGCACTTCAACAGGAATGGGAGTTGGTGAAGCAGCCCAGAGCTATGACATTGTGGGAAGAAATTGGACAGGCTGGGTTAGGGTGGAATAAAGCTGTCAGCCAATACCATTGACCAAGTAGCCAGAAGAGGGCAGTCTGAACAGGGAACGGCCTTGGGCTCCTGCAATAGGAAAGCTGGTTGAAAGAAATGATGTTCAGCCTGGAGAAAGGAAGCCTCTGAGTGGGGTGGGGGCATGTTGTAGAGGTCAAATGAGGTGACTGAAGCGCTTTGAGAGATTGTAAAGCACCATGGGAATGTTTCAAAAAAAAACAAAAACAAAAACAAAAACAAACCAAGCTGCAATCGATTGGAAAGGGAGCTGGGAGCCATGGGGGCTTCACCATCTCTCTCTTCCAGGCTCAGTTTGGGGTCACCTCCTCCAGGAAGTGGGGCTTGATCTTTACAGCCACAGAGCTCCCGGGCTCCTCCCCTGATGATAGAGCCCATTGCCCGGCTCCCTCCTTGGCCTCTGCCACTGCTTACTTTGGCTCAGATCTATGGTGCACAAATTGGCTTCTCCCAGTAGAATACCCTCCCAGAGGGCAGAAACTGCTTCCTTTTTTTATCCCCACAATGGACAGATGTGGATGGTTTGTGAGCTGTATCATTTGAGGAAATCCTCACAAGGTTAAGGTCACCAATCCACCTGTGTGAAGTAGGTGGTCCTTGCGATGGAGTTCAAGCTTTTCTGATGAACTGAAATGGAATCTTTTTTATTATTACTTAACCTTTCCCAGAGGCGGTCTAGTGTAATGGGTAAGATCTTGCACAGTCAGGAAGTCTAGGGTTCAGGTCCTGCCTCTGACCCATTACTGGCTATGAACCTTCAGCAAGTCACCTTCTCAATGACCCAGGCCACTCTCCAGGAGTAGAAGTCACACATGACTTAAGATCAGGACTGAGAGGAAGGAGTTTCCACAGGGAGAGCCTCTCACAGATGAATTAATCACATTGGTTAATTACACTGTTTAGTTAATTGCATTGTTTAATTGCACATTGTCCAGTCCAGGAAAAAAAGAAAAAGAAAAAACTTTACAATTCATGCCCAACACACGCAACTCGATGGCCAGCCTGGAAGGCCGTCAGGGCCTAGATGAGAGCTGGCCATGGTGTGGTTGCTTGTCATGTGTCATAAGTGAGTCTAATTACCTGTAATGAGTAATGGGTAATAAGACTGCCTTTGCAGGTGTGTGTGTGTGTGTGTGTGTGTGTGTGACAGAGAGAGAGAGAGACAGACAGAGAGAGAGAGACAGAGAGAGAGACAGAGATAGAGACAGAGAGATATTTTCTATTAGAGTTTCCCCCAACACTTAGCACCTCCCAAGAGCTTAGGTGATGTTTTTCCGGTGCCATGCTGCTTTCCCCAACGTTCTCACCCCCACAGTCCTCTCCCGGAGGGCCTGAGCCTCCCCACCGGGTCGCTACCAGGCCCTTCCACGATGACGATGGGGGGAGGGGATGGGGGAGATGGTGGCTCTTGAGTGACTTTGGGCATGCATGTTTCCCCCTGGGGGCGGTGCTGGGGGAGGGGCTTCTCAAGGTTGGCTCTTTCCAGCCCTAGGAGCCAGGACGCAAATTTGCGGTAGCTGCAGAGGGAGCAGGTGGGACCCGGCAGGGATCCTGGACAATGCCCAGGAAGGGACGCTCTACACCGGGCTCGGGGACGTCCGCGCAAGCCCTATTTGGCAAATGAGGAAACTGAGGCTGCCTAGCTTACGGTCACGCGGGTGCCCTGCGACAGCTGCCTCCCAAGATCCCAGAACTGAACAAGGCCTGGGCGGGAATCGGTGGGACTTGAACTCGGGCCCTCTGGCTTCCCCCACCCCAACGCCAGGCGCGTTCGCAGAAGCACCAGGAGGGCTAGGGGCGGTAAAGTTGCCTCTGGGACCTCGGAGCCTCGGAGCCTCGGAGCCTGAGGCTCCGCCCCCACGCCCAGCTTGGGGCGGGGCTCTGTGCCGGGGGCGGGGCTAAGAACCCCGTCCTTCTCGAGCCTCCGAGCTCTCCGACGGTTGGAATGGGTGGGGTGCATCAACAAATTTAAAAGGACCAATGAGCCTCCAAGGCTCTCTAAGGAGGGCGGGATATCTACTGGCGCTGCCCAATGGGATCACGCGACTCGACGGAGGCGGTGAGGAGCGGAGTCTCGCCAATGAGAGCGGCGGAGGGGGAAGATGAGCGGGTCGGCTTCTGCCCACGGTGGCTGGCGGGGCGGGGCCAAGCTTTCTGAAACGGCTCCCGCCGCAGCAGCTGCCGCGACCCGGCATGGCGGGCACCGGCCCTTGGCAGCGGGAGCTTCTGCGCCGGCGGCTCCTCGAGAAGCTGCAGGCCAGCAGCCAGCGGTTCGCCAGCGTCATGGGGGCCCTGGTGGTCAAGGTGAGCCCCCCGCCCCGTGAGACCTCCACCCCCCCAAGTGTGTGCCCCGCTTCATAAGACCCCCGTGACCTCCCGCAAGTATCCTCGGTGCTCCCCTGCGGGTGCCCCACCCGTGTCTTCCCCACGAGCCCCCCATCCCTCCTTCTTGGGGACCTCGCCCCCACGAGCCCTCTGCTCCGTGCCCCCCACGGGGACCCCATGTGACACCCCTGTGGGTGCCCCCTTCCCAGTGGGGGCCTGGATCCTGTGTGTCTCAGCCCACCTCCGTCGCGGGTGACTGTCCCCCATTGCTTACCCCCATGAGTGTCCAGTGGGGTGTCTTTCCCTACCCAATCCCCTCTCTCTTGGGTGCCCTCCTCATGAACCCCCAGCTCCTCCCCCATGCACCCCTCCTTGGAAGTGCTCCCCTCCTTCTGGCCCCCCTGGGTTCCCCCTTCTTTGGCCTCCCCATTTTCCCACCTATTAAGCCTCCCTTCCTCTCCCCCTTCCCTCCCAGTTACCTGATTAATTTCCTCTCCTGCCCCGTCCCCCATGTTGTTCCCACTAGAGCCTGGCACCCTCTTCTTAGAAGGAAAAGCCCCCTGAAAGCTGTTTCAAAAACAATCCACAAACCCTATATTAAGCCCCTGCCCTGTTGGAGTGCTGGGCGCCAGAGATTCTGTCTGTGAAGACCACCTATGTACACAGGAGTAGGTGCAAAATGTGTTCAGAGTGAAAAGTATGGTAATGGGGAGGGAGGTGGGAGGTGACCTTGGAGCTGAATGTTGAAAGGAACCTGGGGAATTCCAGGCCCGGGGACACAGCTTGTGCAAAGGTCCAGAGACTGGAGATGGAATATGATGAGGCCTATGGAAATGGATGGTAATGAATGATGGGGAGTCACAAATAGCCAGACCATGAGCTCATGGGAGCCCCTGGGGCTGCGAGCCCAAAAGCCAGGTCATATCTTCACTCCTGAAACTGAGTGTCTAAAAGCATCTTTGTCTGTCCTCCACAGTATGACCGTCCCTTCGAAGAAGACAAACTCGTGCATATTGCGACATTAACCTACGAGACACCAGCTGGTAAGTTCAGCCATGTTTTCATACGGGTTTGATGGGTAAGATGAAGAATATTTCCTTTCCAATGTTATACCAAGAGTGAGTGAGACACTCCACAGAGTATAAGTTTTAAATGGAGAATTTATTAGCCAGCATCCATTGGGGGATAATCAACCCAAATCAGAATGGCCCCGGGTTGGGGTAAAGGAGTAGTTCATATAGAAAATACAGGGTACAGAGGTTAATTATCTCTTGAAATTTACATGCCAGGTCACCGGGTGGTCTGGGGGTACAGGAACAAAGGTCCTGACAGATCACAGATTCTGACTGGTTATCCTTAAGTGGGATAATCTTATCTATTGACCTTCCTTGGAGGAGTCACGGAGCCCCAGGGACATTTGCTAAACCAAAAAAGGTCTGGGTCCATTCTTTATTATGCAAACTGGGGTTTTAGTTAGGGGGCAGGGTTCTCATTAGCAATAACTAATTTTTCCAGTACCACAACAAGGGAAGAAATTGTGTATCCTGTAGGAGGATTGAAGTGGCATGTTTGTAAAGCAGTTAGGGTCACTATGGACCTCCCTTATAACTCAGGCCATCTTCAAAGCCACGAAGTCGGTGAATGGTCATTAAGCACCTACTATGTGCCAGGCACTGAGCTAAGCTGTGGGGATACAAAAGGAGGCCCTGCCCTCCAAGAGCTTCCAATGGAATACAGCTGACTTTGCCTGCTACACATTTTTAGCCTCATCCCCTCAGCCTGGGTCCTCCCACTCCTCCCACTCTCACCTTCATTTGTTTCCCATGCATCCCTCACCTCTGGTGCTGTCTTTTTATTCTCTCAGTTTGACTGGCATTTATTAATCACTTATGGAACCTACCAGCTAATGCTGGGATCCAGGCCCTGGCCTCAGGGTGCTTACGTTCTCTGCCTTACCAAGACAACAATGAACCCTGCCCTGCCCTTCCCAGCTTACTTTAGGGGGAAGGATGAGACCTACCCGAATGTGCGGAAGAAAATTAAATATCAAGCACAAGCCAAGTAATGGGACAGCTTAAACAAGTTGGGGATCAGGATTAGGATCCTGTAGGAGTTGACCCTTGAGGTGAGCTTTGAAGGAAACCAGGGATTCTATTAGAGGGGCTGAAGGGGGAGGTATATTTCAGGCATGAAGGGGAGAGAGCACAGCAAGGTCCGAGGCCAAGTGATGAGAAATGAATATCTTATTCAAGGAACTGCTGGTAGGCTAGTGTATGGGGAGGGGAAGAGGGTGAGGCAGTAATGTCCTATAAGCCTGACAAGGTCAGATGGAGCCAGCTTGTAAAGGGCTTTGAAAATCAGAAGAGGCTGGGTTTTGTCCAAGAGGTGAGAGAGAGCCCCCAAAGCTTATTGGGCAGGGGCATGAGAGTGTCAGCTTGACCGATGGCTGGAGGATGGATGGGAGGCCAATTAGAGGCTAGAAGGGAGGAGAGCCTGAGCTGGGGTCCCTGGAGAGATAGTGAAGGTCCAGCTGGCTGTCTGCCACATTGGGAGCCTGGGTGCCTGGAAGTGCAGTTGTGCCATCAAGAAAAACAGCAAAGTTAGGAAGAAGAGAGGCCTTGGCTAGGAGGAAGGAGTGCATGGGGGAACCAGAGGCAGGAGATTGTGTCTAGAAAGCCACTGGCAAGCCATGGCATAAAGGGTGTTCAGTGCCAGGCAGGGAGGACCCTAGGGAACCATGGAAGACTTGGGAGGGAGGGTGTAGAAAGTGACATGGTCAGAGCTGGGCTTCAGGAACATCAGGTTGGCAGCTCTGGGGTGATTGCCGTAGTGCAGGAGAGGTGATGAAGGCCTGAACTGGGGCAGGGGTGGTGCGTGGAGAGAGAGGGAATGCTGCCATAGAAAACCAACCTGACATAGCCCAAGGGTTCCTGCTTCCCCTTATTGGGTCCTGGATCCCTTGGGCAGCGGGCCGCTGATACCTTGGACCCCTTTGCAGAATCAGATTTTTCAGTACAGAAAATAAACTGCATAGGATTACAAAGGAAACCCATTGTATTGAAATGCAGTCACCAAAATCTATATTTTTTAAACCAAAGTTCATGGATCTTAGGTTAAGAACTCCGGATAAAAAGGGAGGTGGCAGAGGAGATAAGAGGGAAGAGTCAGGACTGGCCCCCAGTGTTCCAAAGCGGGAAGACTAGAGGGATGGGGTGCCTTGGACAGAAAGAGAAGGCTTCTGAGGGAGAGCTGGAGCTGCCTTGGACAGCCAGGGGGCAATGTCTAGCAACATGTGGAGTTGTGAGGCTCTGGGGCTCCAGAGGGAGAGAAAGGAGTATATGGTTATGCAGGACATGTTTATTAAGCCTTTCATGTGTGCCCAGGATACAAAAAGAGACAAGAGACAGTCCCTGTGCTCAAGGAGCTTACCCTCCAATGGCCGAGACAACAAGCAAACAAATGTGCCAACAAGCTCCATACAGGATAAACAGGAGATAATTAACAGAAGGAAGGCACTGACATTGAGAGGTAGGGGAAAAATTCCTTCCTGCAAACCGCGGGATTTTAGTTGGGACTTAAAGAAAGTCAGAGAGGGATGAAGAGAGAGCATTCCAGATGTGGGGGCCAGCCAGCCAGAGAGAAGGCCAGTGTCATAGACTGGGGAGTGAAGTGTGAGAAGACTGGAAAGGTAGGAGGAGGCAAGTTACGGAAGGGCTTGGAATGGAGGCTATAGGAAGCACTGGGATTTATTGAGCTTCCTATGTGAGCCTTCTGCCAATCATTGGAGTTACAAAGAGAAAAGTCCGATGGCCCCTGCTCTTGCTGGAGAAGGATTCAGCTGCAAGCCGCCCGATGGGAGGGCCTCTGGTCCTTAGGGGGCAACAGCAAGGCATATGGTCAGGCTTGTCTTTAATGTCTTTTCCCCTGATAAAGTGATAATCAGTGTTTGATGTTGAATCATTTATTTATTAATGCCAGGGACTTTCTCTTCTGGGTCTTCATTAATTGTTGTGTTTGTCCTTCGTTCTTGAAGAGGACCGTGACATCAGGGAAATGATGACGTGACGTGCAGTTGACTTTTGATTTGAGTGAGGGAGGGCTGGGGTCTTCATTAATAAGACAAGAAGAAATTGAAGGAATAACCAAATAAGAAACAAAGTGATCTCATTTTCTAGGTGACATGATTGTCCTCTGTAAAGAACCCTAAAGATTCAACTAAAGGTTATAACTGAAACAATAACTTTAGTAAAGTAGTAGGATGTAAAATCCACACACATCATCAGCTGTTCTTTATGTTGCTAACAAAACCCAGCCAGGAGGAGATTTAAAAATAGCCACAGAATGTATAAAGTATTTGGCAGTCTCCCTACCTCCACAAGAACTGTGAACACAGTAATAAAACACTCTTTGCAGAAATAGACATAAATTATTGAAGAATATTAATTGTTCATGATTAGGCTGTGCCAATATAATAAAAATGACATTAGAACTTAAATTTACTTATTTGATACTGTACCAACCAAACTACCCAAGGATTACTTCATATAGCAAAAATAATAACAAAATGTATGTGGAGAAAAAATAGGCCAAGAGTCTCAAGGGATATAATTGTTAAAGGTAGGAGGGAAGGAAGCTGAGCAATAATGGATTTCAAACTTCAGTAATTATCAAAATTGTTTGGTACTGGTTTTTAAAAAGTCACTTGTGTTGGGGCAGCTAGGTGGCGCAGTGAGTAGGGCACCAGCCCTGGAGTCAGGAGGACCCGAGTTTAAATTCAGCCTCAGACACTTGACACACTTAATAGGTGTGTGACCTTGGGCAAGTCACTTAATCCCAATTGCCCTGTCTTCCCCCCTCCAAACCACGCCCCCCCCAAAAAAGAATAAGAGCCATCCCCAGTAGATAAATTGTCAGAGGCTAGGAAAAGCATTTCTCAAAGGAAATCCAGGCTGTCAACAGCCATGTGAGAAAAATTCACCAAATACCTAATTAGAAAAATGCACATTAAAAGAGCTCTGAGGTACCCTTCACACTCATACCATTGGCAAAAATTAAAGAAAAGGAAAATGATTTATTGGAGAGGCTTCGCAAAGGCAGGCACATTGATATGCTTTTCAGTGGGGTAGGCAGGGGAGGCATTTGGGGTTAAGTGACTTGCCCAAGGTCACACAGCTAGTCTGAGGCTAGGTTTGAACTCCTCGGTCCAGGGCTGGTGCTCTATCCACTGTGCCATCTAGCTGCCCCACATTGATATGCTCTTGGTGGAGCTGTGAATTGGTCCATCCATCCATTTGGGAAAGTAATTTGGAACCATACCCCCCCAAAGTCACTAAACTCCAAATATCTCTTGACCTAGAAATGTCATCGTACCCCAAGGAGATCAAAGAAAGAGGGAAAAGACCCTTGTGTTCAAAGATAAAAAACAGGAAACAAAGCTGGGGGCGGGGCGGCACATGCCCATCACTTGGGGAACAGCTAAACCATTTCCAATATCTGGAAAAAATAGAATATTATCACACAGTAAGAAGAGTCCCAAGGAAACTGAGAAGACATATGTGAACTGATGCAAATTGAGCTGAGTAGAACCAGGGGAACGGTTGATACACTGACAGCAATATAGAAAAGGCCAACAGCTCTGAAAGACTTAGGAGCTCAGATGTCCCCAGGGAGCAGCCATGATTCCAAAGACCCAGTGATGAGGAAGCTGGCTGTGCACCCACTTAAGGGGGGAGGCTTCTTAAGGTGCAGAATGGGACACACGTTTTCAGCCACGGTCAGTGCATTTTACTTGACTATACGTACTTGATTTGGTTTTCCACTTGGGAAGAGGAGTTTGGTAATAGAGAAGAGCTAGCAATAGCATTGTCAGAAATAAATCAGAGAGTCATTCAGGCATTTAAAATGATGCCCAGAAGCTAAGAGAAGGAAGTGCTGGCAGAGGTGGGGGGAAGCAGCAGAGCTGTGAAGGGACCTCACAGTTAGTCTTCCAAGGGGAAGCCAGAGAGAGAGGAAGGTTTGGCATTTGTCCAGTCCTCATCTGTTCTACTTCGTACATGGAAATAAATGAGAATTTTATTTCCTATTTAAGTTCAGCATTCTTAAGTTTAAAAAAAAAAAAGAAATAGAGTGCTGGGGAGAGGAGTTGTCTTCAGTGCTTTCTTGGGGTCCCATCATGGAGTTTCCTTTCCTTTCTTTGATCTGGAACTGAAAAGCCCCTCGGCTTGATGGTCAGCGCTGCTATTTCTTTCTTTATTCCTTTCTTTTTTTTAAATAACACTTCCCCCCAATTATACGTAAAGACAATTTTTAGCATTCATTTTTACAAAATTTTTGAGTTCTGAATTTTTTCCCCTCCCCTCTTCCTAAAAGGGTAAGCAATTTGATATAGGTTATGTATGTACAAGCATGTAAGCCATGTTTTTGTATTAGTCATGATAAAAATAAAGTGAAAACAGTATGCTTCTGTGTGAATTCATCCTCCATCAGTTCTTTCTCCGGATGTGGACAGCATTTTCCATCATGAATCTTTTGTAACTGTTTTGAATCCTTGTATTGCTGAGAAGAGCTAAGTCAACCATAGTTGATCATTGCACAGTGTGGCTGGTACTATGTACAGTGCTTTCCTGGTTCTGCTCATTTCACTTTGCTTCAGTTCATACAAATCTTCCCGGGTTTTTCTGAAATCCACCTGCTCTTCATTTCTTAGAGCACTCTAGTATTCCATTACCTTCGTATACCACAACTTGTTCAGCCGTTCCCCAATTGATGGGTACCCCCTCAATTTCCGGTTCTTGGCCACCACAAAAAGGTTGCTGTTTCTTTTGTGAGACTTCTCTGGAGTTACTGACATTTCCAAATAGATTCAGGTTGTGTGTCAAGGTGAAAGTGAATCAAGTATTTAAGTTGTGCTGTTTGTATGCTAACTTTTTTTTTTCTCCAAGGCCTGAAAGAATGGGGTGGAGGAATAGTAACCCAAGAAATCTTCCAGAATATTCAGGTACTCATTTAAAGCAAAGGCCTTCTTAAGAAACAAGAAACAGCTCTGTGATATGCATGCTAACCTATGTTAAGTATAAGCGTTCGCACCTGTTATAATCAGTAAAGAATCTTTCTAGGATTCAGGAAACGGGAAGTATTCTGTGTTTTTGGAAATGGTCTTAACCTGCCTTTCATATTTTTGAGCTTTCAGGAATTCAGTCCTTGCTGGGGCATTAAATAGAGCTCTAGATTTGGAGTCAGGAAGACCTGAGGTCAACTCTGGCCTCAGACTCCTAGTAGCTGTGTAACCCTGGGCAAATCACGGAACCTCTCTGAGCCTCTTCCATGAAATGGGGTGGTTGTGAGGGTCAAACAACATGATGTTTGTCAAGTGCTTTGCAAACCTTAGAGCACTATATAAAAATGGAAGCCATTCTCCTCCTCCTCCCTTTTCAAGTACAAAAAGGCCTTGGTTCCTCCCCTGAGGGCTGGCCACTCCCTCCTCATGTGCCTGTCTCTGCTCATCTCTACAATGCCTGAGCTAAACTAGATACCTCCAGGGCCCCTCCCAGCCCAGAAATCTCCGGATGCTCCGGGGAGCCAAGCCAAGCTTTAAGAGCATCAGAACCAGCCTCGTGGTTCTTTAGATGGGTAAACTGAAGTCAGAATTGTGCCTGGTCACACACCTTCGGAGGTGGGGGGGGTGGGGTGACAAAGGACTCGACCCCTGGACTCGTAACTGAGCAATGCCTGCTGCTCTTCTTCCTGTGCCATCCGACCAAACTTGAAATTCAGCCTTTGCATAAATGTGGTCTCTGGGTGGCCTTGATGGCCGAGGATGGCTCTGCACAGGCTGGAGTCAAGCCCTGCAGTTCTCTTCTCTCTCCCCGTCTGTCACTGAGAGCTTAAAATGTGCCTGCCCCATGCCCTGTGCAGAAAGAAGGGCTACCCGCTGTCCAACAATAAGGTAACATTCTTGGAAATAGCATCTTCTAGGAACCAGGCCCTGCACTCAAAGACAGGCCCCTGCCCTCAAGGGGCTTCCAGTCTATCGAGGGACACTATATAAATACCTGTGGACAGGGAAAAAAAAAAAGAGTGTGAATGGAGAAGGAAGGCACAAACAGCTGGAGATGGGACAGGTGGGATTCAGACTGAGCCTTGGGGCCAAGAAAGCCAAGAGGGAAAGAGAGCATTCTAGACACTGGGTAGCGGCCAAGCCAACGCCTCAGGACTCAAGCTGGAGGGGAGGATCCCAAAGAAGGCCAATGATCCCACTGTGCCCAGTGTCTAGAAGAGAGTTGAGTGTGAGAAGATGGGGGAGGTCAGAAGGGCAGCAGTGGAGGGCTTTCGACCCAGACTTTTTTTTTTTTTTGTTTGGTCCTAGGGGTCATAGGGAGCCACTGAGGAGGGGAGAGGTGTGTCAGAGCAGCACTTTGACCCCGACCTACAGGCCGAATGGCATGGGGAGAGCCCTGATGCTCGGTCAGCTGTCTGGGGGAGACAGGATACTTCCTCCCCCAGGAAGGGGGAACGAGGCCTGGCAACAGATTGGGTCTGTAGGGCAAGGAGGAGGGACCAGACAGGGGTAATACCAAGGCTGGGAACCTGGATGCCATCAGTGTGAGAAAGACAGGAGAGGGGAAGGTTTAAAGCTAAGTTTAAGCTACTGAAGCTTAAGACTGCTCAGAGACTTTGGGGACACTCAGGGTAGGGGGACAGAGATATCTGCCTGGAGATGGTGATTAAGCCCCTGGAAAGAATGAGCTTCCCAGGCTAGAGAGTGTCCAGGGAGAAGGGAGAAGGGAGGAGGGCCTAGTGCAGAGCAGCCAATACATAGCAATGAAGGTTCATTCTAGCTGGATTCCCCTCTGCTTTTCTGAGGACCATGGGCACATTGACAGGAGGATGCTGGGGACATGTCAGTCTCCCAGGTCCTCTTGGCACTAAACCTGTTGTCCCAGATTTCTAGCTTGATAGAAACCTGTACATCTCTCCAAGCTGACACCCATAAAGTGAGACTTCTCTTCTCCCCAACCCCTTGACTCTGTTGGGTCTCCCTGGACATGTGACTACCTTCCAGCCTCTCAGAGAGATAGCAGAGAAGAGGGCAGCTGTGTGCTGGGAGTGGAGGAATGTCATTGGCTAAGTGACAGACCCAGGATGGGAGCCCAATGATGGCCATGCTCAGATCCTCTGACTACCTCGTATGGTGGCCAACCTTTACAGAAGACTCCAAGGTGTGCAGAATGCCTCCATGAGCCCAACTGAGCCTCAGGCTTGCTCCGTGTGGTAAACAAATGCTACGGGTAAAATTATCCCCAATTTACAGGTGCAGAAACTGAGGCTTAGAGAGCTTAACACACGGGTAGGATCTGAGCCCAGGCGTCTGCTTTGTCCAAATGCAGCCCGTCTACCACACCACAGATGTCCTGCAGGTGGCCTCCCTAAATCTAGGTTCTCTTGTCACCTATAAGGAGGAAGCCTTCCTCCCAGGCCTCTGCAGCCTTGAGCTGAGTGCCAAGTGGAAGGAGCTGGCCTTCAGTCTGCCAGGCCACTGGCAAATCAGCTTCAGAGGCTTTTGATCCTCTTCTTGCTGTCTTGTCTGCCTCCACCTCCCACCCCCCCACCCCCACCCTCACATCCATCTTCAGGAAAAAAATCAAAGTTTTATTTATTCCCATAAACCACCCCTTCTCTTCCTGTCCTCCTGCCCCAAAGCACCCAAACTCCTGGTGGCTTCAGAAAGACCAGCTTCATGTCTTTAGGCAAAGCCCAAAGTCCAGAGTAGGTGGTCCTAGCCAGCTGGCAGAATGAGCATTCTAGGCTGCCCTCAGGCCCTCAAGGCCTGTCTAAATGGAATATCCTAGGAGAAAATGGCCCCAGAAGACAATGTTCTCTCCCTCCAGTGTGTCAAAATGAAAACTCTTGGCTGTTTATACAGTTATAGCCAGTGCTTTTAAAGGCAGTTATTGCTGAGATTTTTAAGTGATAATACTTTTTTAAATTTTAAGACATCCCTGGAGAAAGAAGGATACAGTATAGATAACATCATGCGAAGCACTTTCCCAGGTAAGATACTCCTTTAAACATTTTGAACAGACTTTGGGAGGTGTAAGAGCCCTTGATTTATAAGGAGAGTTTAGGTCTGAAGTGAGCTGAACAACTGAGATGCTTATCTGCTTAGTAAGATTTTCTGAATGTTTGTTAATCCGTGGTTTCGGGGATTCTGGGTGCCACGTGTTTTGTGTTCTTCCATAGAGCTTAGGTTTACTGTGGAGGAGAGAGCTCTTAGCAAATTGGAGTCTTTTTAATGTGAACGACCAGCATCTATTTCTGTGTCAGAAATCCATTAAAAGAAACATGAGATCCGAATTCCATAGCCAGCTGATGAACTCGGGGCACATTTCCACAGAACGTGCGTTCTCAGGAGTCAGCCAATCTTACCAGCTCGTAGTAATAGCTAACAGCTGAATAATGCCTACTATGTGCCAGGCGCTGTGCCAAGCCTTTTGCAAATATCCCCCTGCAAGGGAGGTGCTATTATCATCTCCATCTTACAGATAAGATAGTCTAAGTAGTTTGCCCAGTCACACAGCTGGGAAGTGACTGGAGCAAGATTTGAATCTCTGGCCTTGTTGAAGCTAATTCAGTGTTTTTCTTTTGTAGTAGTTCTCCAGTTAGGGCCCCACTTCCCCACTTGTATTTACTCTTCCTGAGGTCACTCTAACTTTATTATTAATTTTGAGACTTTTCTATACCCTTCCACACAGACGCTTGGAGGATGCTTACAGCCAAAATTGGGGGACCAACTAATAAGGAGAATTGGAGTAAATTAAAACCCACTTGCTTTATCACTTGATAAATAGATGGTTTTGATTTTACCATAGACTTCTGGACCGATGCTTTTGTTTTGCTGATGAGACGGCCATGTTTATGTCTAAGGATTATTGGCATGTTTGTGAAGCAGTCGGTGATACTGTTTGAGAAAGTTTATTGTGGCTTTGGAATAATTAAAAAGTGATCTGGAAAGCAAATAGTCTATTTCCAATTGGAATTTTTTTGCAGATGTTGACAGCACTGGGTTTGATGAATCTTTGGTTCAGAGAAATGGTGCTCTCAGCTTGAAGGTAAGAACCAATTCTACTCGGTCACAGCTTTCGTTGATTTTTCTAGAATCAGGCGGGGTCAGGGCTGGAGGAAAGGGGGTTTGCATGAAGTGAGGTCTGCCCAAACATTTGAAGCTCAGCCCTGTGGGTGATCAGTGACAGGACTCCCTGCCCTGTCAGTACCACCCCCTAGTCTAGGCCCCACCCCCTTCCTTCCTCCCACCCAAAGTTGTCCTGGCTTTTAACCACAACAGTGGCAGCTGTCTCTTACCTGAGCTGGAGCAAGAACAATAGGCTTGTGTTGCAACAATTGGGCTAGCAGCTGCTGTGGGGGTGAAAGACCAACACAAGCCCAACAACAAGAGCTTCAAGCACAGGTTCTTTTGATCTGCTTTACTAAGGAAAGCAACATTAAGGGGTTAACAATCTTATTTCAGTCCAACATACAAATATCATTCGCTTATTTCAGGGGGAAAAGCCAGTACCCTGAACTTGAGAGCAAATACAAACAAATTACAAACATACGTTATAAACAGACCAAATACAATTCATAGTTACCAAGAAACAAACACCTGAGTTCAGGAGCTAGGGAGCTCTTAACAATGGCTGGCCCAGAGTCATGCCCCACTCCTTCTGTGGCTCAGAGCCCCAAGGGAGAATGCCAACTTCTGGGTTTACATATCTTGTTCGGGGTCAAAGGTGAGTCACACACGTGACTCACCCATGTGACCTAAAAGCATCACAAAAATGCTACTTAAACCCACGTGGTCTAAAAGCCTCTGATGTCACAAACATGTCACTCAAACCCATGTAAACTAGGCTTTCCCTTGAGGCAAGGAGGTCATCAGGGACTCCTAATTTAATCAAGGAAATAAAGGCCACACTCTTCAAGGGCACTTGATTGAATAAGTGCTAAAAGCCCTCCTTAATTACCAATGCAGTTGTCACTTGTCTTAACTTTTTTGATTACTACATATGAAGGATTTTAAATGTGGGGCAATTTCTAGTAATATATTTTGATACAGGGTTTCCCCATCTTGACTTGTGGTTTCACTGGTATGGGAAATCCTTGTAAGGAACTCCTACCGGTGAATGAATGAAGAGACATTTTTTATTATTATTATTATTAAGTATTTACCATGTGCCAAGCTCTATGCCAACAGCTGGCCATGCCCATCCAAAAGGGAAGACAGGCCTTGCTCTCAAAGAGCTTATGTTCTAATGGGGAGATAGAGCACAAAGTTACTGGGATAAGGAGGGGCCGTAGAAGATCCTTTTGCGGAAGTGACACTGTATTGGTAGATTATGGGTCTGGACCTAGTGGGAGCAGGGATGGCTGGAGGGGGGCCCTGTGGAGGAATCCTGACTTGAAAGGGTTAATTCCTCCAGGGTTTGATCTCTGGCTCAGGCAGCAAGGTTACTGGCATAGAGGTAGCCAGGTAATGAGTGAAACCTGCCTGGGGAGTGGGATCATTTGTATCCCTAAGAGGAAAGGCAGGCATTCTTGTAGCGGTACAGATGGGTCAGCCCTTTGTCCTGAGTGGACTTGGCACTTAAGTTGAAAGGATCTTCCCGTCGTGAGCTGTACAGTTAAATAGACCAAGTATAGAGGAGGGTTTTTTGGAATATTGGTTCTCTAAGTACTTTTTTTGGTCTTAGGGTGACAGTCTTCAAAGCCTTCCAGAAAATGATTTAGACAAGAAATACATGACCCGGGTGGATGTGATCCTGGAAGATGACCATCCCAGGATGATCATGGTAATTCTTTTTCTTTTAAAATAAATGAATGTTATTGATTGATCTTGTGTTTTTCATCACCTGCATTTCCCAATACATCCTTCCCCCTCTACTTCCTCCATCCCTTATGACGAATAAAAAATAAATAAAAACTGTTTTCCTGAGCCTAACCAGTGCGTCAGAATAAGTCTGTCATCCTCTCCCCAGTGCTCCTCACCCGCAGTCCCTGACTCTCCAAGGACTCGAAGGATGGCTCTTAGCATCTCACTCATCCTCACTTGATACTGTCTTTTTGTCACGCTCTCTGTGTCATGGTGGTGTGTTGCTTTTCTGGGTCTGTGGACTTCCCTTTGCATCAGTTCATAGAAGTTGTCCTGTGCTTCTCTGCGGTCCTCCTCCAATCTCTTATGTGTAATTCCATCCTGGAGGTGGCATTGCCCAGGCAAGGTTGGGCATGCTGACCATCTGCACACGATTATCCAAAGGACTTTGTGTTGTGGGTCTTGCTCCCAAGGAGGATTTAATGATGTACGAGGAATCCTGGGTCAGAGTGTCCTTGGAGTGGACAGCAAGCCTCGGTGGCTCTCCTTGGACGACCCATCTGCCCCCAGCCCCCCAACTGTGTGCTGTCCCCATTTACAGAGGAGAAAACTGAGGCAAGGAAGGGTCCTCTCAGGTCTCCCCCAGCCAGCGGGAGGCAAGATTCAAACTAGGGTCTGGCTGACTCCCCAGTCCAGGGCCCTGTTCACTCCAGCACATCCCCCCTCATGCAAAGCGCTACCAAGTGCTTTCACGAGGAATATTTAGTCTGGTAAAGAAAAGCCTCAAGAGGCCACTGCTGTCCTTGTTAAGGGCTCCCAGGCTTTAGACTGGTCTGTTGACCCCAGGGAAGAACTTGGAGCAGGGAGTGGAAGGGAGAGAGCAAATCTCAGCTACATCACAGGGAGAACTTGGATGCAGACATGGTGGTCCAAGATTAGAGAGGACCACTGGGGGTGGGGAGGGTTGATCATCTGGGGGAGTGTGCCTGTGGCTCCAGGAGCTTTGGGCACCTGGGATCTCCAGCCTGGGAAGGGGTCTCTTACAGAGGAGTGTGCAGGGTCACACTGCCATGCTGTTCTCAGAGTGGAACATCGTCAGGACGTCCAGACACAGGTCAAGCCCAAGGTGCTTCCAACACACAAATCCAGTTGTGTGCTTCCAGATCCTTTAGGCCTTGCATGGTGGTTTGAAATCCTGACTTCTGGTTTTATTTTCAGTTTGACAGTTTCAGCAAGAGAAAGGCCCAAAAAACCCCGAAGATCCTTTCAGCTGAAGACAGTCTTAAAGCTTTACTTGGTGAGTGATGGTGGTGGACACCCGGTGTTTACTCAGTTTCCTGCTGGACTCCCTCGACCCAGACCTGTTCAGGACAAACCCTGTGGAGCTGGGCTTTGGGTTCCTTTGTGGGGCTCTCTGGCTGTCTCTTCCCACCCTGTGTTGGGCCTGCCATACCCATTCCAGGCCAGAGTGTGGGAACACGCTCCTCGGCTCCCACAACTTTGGCCTATGGCTTTGGTACCAACAGAGGAGAGGTGTGGCCCTGGCTAAAGGCTGCAGATAGAAAGAGGAATCTTTGGTGGGCGAGCAGCGCACTGCTTTCTTTTAAACATGCTCCTCCAAATCATTGAAGTTTTCAGCTGGGGCCGCTGGGCATGGTGCAAAATTGGGCTTAGACTTCACTAATCAGTCTGGAGTGATGCATTTAGCTTTGCGGGCACTGTGAGCGCCCCCAGATTGGCACCCAGCAGCCAATCCCCTGGTGAGGACCCCTCCTCACCATTCACCTAGCCTGACCCTTGGGCAGTGGTCCCAGCATGGCAGAGGGCTTGATGTGTGTGAGAACCTGCCAGACCTTCTGCCACAGTGCCCTAGTCCAGGGGCCAGCTCTGTGACTCTGGAAGACCACAAAACAGGCTTGGCTGTAGTGCACAGAGTGCTCCATCTATCTAATTTGGTCTTAATTTGTTCTCAGGTTGCAGTGGTAATGGCCCCGGAAAGAATCGTGGGATTGCAGTTAAGCCGACTTCAGCCTTCCAAGGTCCCCAAGAGAGCAGAATGGTGGCCGTGCCCCCAGATCAAAGCTTGCTGGCTTGGAGAGCCTGGAGAGCCAGCAGGAACACCTCCTTAGGGGACACTGTCTTTGAAGATGAAGGGCCTGCCCAGGAACTCACCCTCAGTGACATCTATGCAGAGATGCTATGTTCACTGAGTAAGTGTTTACCTTCTCAGAAGATGGGCCTCATCTCCACAAAGAAATATATTTCGAAAGGCTGGTTCCCAAAGATGAGGAAGCTTAACGTCACCTTGACAATGGAAAGTAGTTTTCTCAAGATTAGTCAAAACTTCCAAGTTATCCCAAGTGAGAAAAATAGCTTAATTTGCAGAAAGGATTATAAGCAGAACTTTTTACCCTGTTCTGAACCAGACACTGTTGTCAAGGACAGCAAATTGTTAGCCACCGATTCTTCCCCACTGGCTCTGAAGGCGTCACTGCCTAACCGCTCCACTCGGAAATCTCCTTCCAGGACCAGGGACGTGAGACAAGCAGCCCCCAGCCCCTCTTGGAGCCACATGGGGTACCGGTCCCCAGCGATACCCAGGTTGTGTCTGCCCCCTGCTCTGACAAGTGCAAAGGAGAAGCTCTACCCTTTGCAGCAGGGTACTCCTGGAAAGGATGTGTTAGGGCAGGAAAGGAATCTGTCCAGATCATTGGTGATGCCAAGGATGCTCCAGACACCCAAGAATGCTCCCATATCCCAAGAAAGGCGTTATCAGAGGCACTCAGCTTCCGATGCCTCTGAACCATGCCCAAAGACTGGCTTTCCTAGAGAGAAGGTTATGAAGGCAAGAAAGTCCTTGCCTTTTTGCATGGAACAGATACCCTGCAAAGCCCAGAATGTGATAGACTCCATGTTTGACACATACTCCCAAGAAACAACTCAGTGGGCACAGGAGCTTTTATTCCTTAAGAAATCAGGGCAGAAGTCAAACGTGCTGACTCAGAGCAGATTCGGTGATTCCCTGGAAGGTTTAGGCCTCTGCAATGGTCCACGGGAGGCACAAAAGGCAGCCTCCCCCCAGGGCATCACTAGGGACTCCCTGCGTGAGACAGTCACCATGCTCCACCGTGCAGCCTCACCCAGGGCCACCTCAAAAGGAGAGTTTTCCTCCCCAACAAAAAGACGGAAAGTGTCAAGCTCCCAGACATGGGATCACTTCAGCCCTTCAAAGATGAGAGATAAGGCGTAGGTATTTTTTTAAAGTACTCATTGTTATTGCCAGAAACAGTACTGGAAAGAAGTGGCCCCAAAGTATCTGGGTCTCTATGGGGATGTAATGCATTCAAATAAAAAACAAATTAATGACTTTAAAGGCACACATGCATATTGTAGAAGCATCCTGGTGTCATGGACCCAGGCCCCAGGTTCATACCCTGGCTTTGCCACTTTCTCCCTGGACAGCCTTAGACCATTTACCTCCTTGGGCCTCAGTTTCCCCAACTGTCACATGATGGGTCCATTCCAGCCTTTGTGCCTTGTGATGCAGACAGAATCCTGAGCCCTCTGATGTATTTGAGAGCTCCGGCAAGTCAGGGTTAGGCCATGGTCAAGAATCTGATCTTCCTCCATCTGGTTTTGACCCTGATCCTTGATCTTCCTATGCCCTGTAGTCTCTGGCCACTTTACACTCCTGTCCCACTCTCCTCCTGCATCCTCTCAAGGTTTCTGCTGCCCTTCATTTGATGCTCTTCCTATATCTTCTATTCCTTCTCCATCCCCTTTCCTGACCAACCTCCATGTTGATTCCCCAATTCTAGGACTGCAGGCTCTATGCTTTGCTGCCTTCTTTTTTCTCAGTGATCTCTGTAAGCTTTGGGGAATTCAATCATTGTCCCTGTGAAGATTCCTCCCAGATCGCTATCTCTAGTCCCAGGTGTTTGGGTATTCTTGTCCCACCAGCCATTTGAAGGACGTGTCTAACTGCTTGTCCCTTAGGCCTCTTGAGCTCAGCTTGTCTAAAGCAGAATTCGTTATCACTCCCCCCCACCCCAACTTGGTTGGCCTCTATTGAAAGAAAAAAAAAAGAATACTGTATTCTTCTTTTAACATACAATTCTACTAGAAATAATTTTATTCAATTAAACATTCTAAATCCAAGCATTCCTGGCATAATCATGCCTATGGCTGTTCCTTTACCCCAAGACAATTTGAACTAAGATAGGAATCTTGAAGAAGAAAAACCATAATGTATAAAAATACAGTTTGGGGTTAGTATTTCAGAATAGGTGCAGCCCAGTCCCTTAAAGGATTGGGGAAGGCAATGATCCAAACAAGACTAGATGATGGCTTTGTTCAGAGTTTAGCTTCTATCCTTAATCCCTTTTTCTAAAAGAGACCTTTTGTTTTCCATCAACCTTTGTGAAGGGAGGGTGTTGGAAAGGGGGTGCGTCTGAAAAGGGCTTTTAGCCCAGAGAAATACCATTTCTTCATCCACTTCCCCATTTCTGTGGAGGGTGCCTATGTTTTGTATTCATCCAGGTTCACCAGCTGGGAATCTTCTCAGGCTCTTCACTTCTCTTCCAAGCCTCCTGTTCCAATCATTTGGCATACATCCATTGCCTTCATTCCCAAGGCTTCTGCCCGAGCTCTCATCTTCGTCTCTTCCTCAAGCACTACCCAGTTTCCTAATCGGTCTCCCTGCCCCCATCACTCCCTTCTTGAGCCCATCCTCCAGCCTGGAATTCACTCTTTCCTCACCCCCACCTCCCTCGAGCTATAGCTCAAGTTTCCTCTCCCTGGTGTCTTTCTGAGCCCTTTCTACTTTCTCTTTATTTTGTTACCATCTCTGTGATTTCCCTCCAACACAGTGGAAGTGCCTTGAGTGTCAGCATTATGTTTCCTTGAGATCCTCAGCATTTTGCCCAGTGCCTTTTCCATGGTCAGCATTTCATGATGTGCTGTAGACAGGCTCAGTTGCATGTAATGAGCTTTACCTGTTTTCATAGACTGACTGTGGCGATGGGTCAAAGAGCTCATCACCTGACCTTCCCGGTGGTTAGGGTTAGGAATAACTGGAAACATATCTGTTGCCCGGGCTGTGATCATACCTTGTCCACCTTGGTGTAGCACCTTCCAGGCCCTGGGCTAAGGAAGAACCTTTCAAATAAAGATTTGTTTTTACTCACTTTTATCATCGCTGCCTTTTGTCTGTCACTTTCGTGGTGGAAAAATCCCTGACTCCCTACTCCTCCCCAAACCCACTGCTGTGGCTTAATGAATGATTGGCGGGGGAGGGGGGAACACAAGTAAACAGGGTGTCACTGCTTTCAAGGAGCTTCCATTCTGAGCAGAGAGAAGACTCATCGGGAAGGTTCCTCTGGAGGATCTTTAGGGGGCAGCAGCGCAGCAGACGTCAACATCTCTTCTCTCCTGTCATTTCCACCGATAAAATCATCTCTGTTTCTGATGTCGAGCCATCTGACAGACCAAGGACTTTGATGGCAAGAAATGGCTGTTCTGGGTTTAACATGGCCTCTTCAAAATGATGGCCGAGGAGGCCGCTGGGCTGGAAGCTGTGTGACTTTGGACCAGTCATTTCCCCTGCAATCTGGATGTGACCTGTGAGAGCCCAGTTCTTGGGACAGTGTACACATGGCCATGCTCTTCTGTCCCATGCATCCATTCTTAGTGGAGTGTGGGAGACTGAATGGATCAGGGCTATGGTCACCCGGGGATCTCAGAACCAAAGGGACAGGCCCTGGAGTCTGTGCAAAGGCAGCCGAGCTGGGTTCTGGAGCGATGTTCAGCAGCCGTGTTCCTTTCAGACGTGACCTTGGAGGTACCAGGGCAGGGCAGAGATCTCTCCTCAAGTGTGCCAGTGGCCAATGAGGGAAAGGAGGCCTCTGGTCCAGGAGGTTCGTACTTCAGTTTTGTCCATATCCCTTTGTAAAACTGAATTGATTTTAATCGGTTACATGATACTGGAGTACTAACCTTAGGTGTAGTCAGTTCTATCAAGGACATGTTGGGTGTTGGGGAAGACACATCAAGCATCACCCCATTTGTCCCTAGAAGTCTTCAAAGAAGAAATGCAGCCCACCCTCTGAGGACTCAGCTGGGTTTAAGTGGAGTTGGGACAAGGATATGTCCAGCATATGTGTAGATAACGTGTAATATGAACATTGTTGTATATGCACATGTGCATACATATTTCAAACTGTGTGTGTGTGTGTGCGTGTGTGTACATGCAGATCATGCAGTTCCCTCATTTGTAAAATGGGAAGCGTGTCCTGGCTCAAGCCTCAGTGACAACCTTTCTGCAGCCTTGGTGACTTCGGGCACATCACTCAGCCCTCACAAGGCCAGGGTAGATGGTTTCCAAGGTCCCCTCCAGCTCTCTGATCCTAGGATCCCAACAGCATCGTCCAGCTCTTCTCCAATTCTATCTCCAATTTCGATTCTTGCTGAAGAGGCTTGGTCTGTGTAGGGCATCTGTGCCCAGCACCTTTTCACAAGCCACGTGCAGCTGCAGTTCATCAGAGGCTCTGACACGTCTTCTACTCGGCTACCAAAGAGCCTTCCTAAAGTGCAGGTCTCTGTCCATCAATGGTGTCCTCTGGGCTCCAGGATCCAACAGAAACTGCCTTTAAAGTCCTTCACGACCTCGTCTCATCCCATTTTCCCAGCCTTGCTGCATGTTCCCCCTCTTCGTGCCCTTTACAATCCAGCCAAGCCAGGAAACTGAATTACTTCCATTTGAATTGTCTTAGGGAGATTCTGAAGATCACCTGTTAGGATAAGGTACGAGACACTGAGGTTCTTCCTCGAACTAAACTGCCAAGCATTCAAACTCTGCTTCAGAGAGTGCAATTCTGATGGGCTGGCCATGTGATTCAAATGTCAAACATATGTTTGCCTAAAAGACTTTTACAGAGAGCTCACACAGGGCAAGCGCTCACATGGTGGTCAGAAGAGGCGATACAAGGACACTCTCAAGGTCTCTCTGAAGGACTTTAGTATCATTTGTGAGACGTGGGAGACATTGGCACAGGACCACGCAGCATGGTGTACCCACTTTAGAGAAGGCACTGTGCTCTAGGAGCAAAGCAGAATCACAGTAGCACAAAGGAAATGTGAGATGCACAAATTTAGAGAATCCACCCCAAATGTTCATGTGGATTATTTGTGCCCAACCTGTGGTAGAGCCTTCCAAGCTTGTGTTGGTCTGATCAGCCATGATCAGACACCCTATACCTTGACCCCAACATAGTGATGTGATGTCATGTTGGTCCTCTTTGAGCATGAAGGACAACAGTCACAGTCCAGTAGAGATGACCTCCCTATTGCTCATACAGGTCACTCCATTTCTCATCTCTAAGCCTTTGCATTGGCTGTCCCCACCTTCCTGGAATGCCCTTTCTCCTCACTTGGACTCCTTAGACCTCCTAATTTCCTTCCAGATTCAGTTTAGGTTCACACTTCTATGTGAAGTCTTTCCTGATATGCCTCTCCCCACTGCAGCTTGTGCCTTCCCTTCCCTCCCAGATGATTTTGCATTCATTTGTATATACTTCTACACAGTTAAAATGTATTACCTATAGAATGTAAGTTCTTTGAGGTTGAGGGCGCTTTCCTAATACAGTAACTGACACACAGCTGAAATGTTTGCTGATCTTTTTTTTCCCAGTAGAATGTGAGCTCTCTGAAGGCAAAGGCTGGTTCCTCTTTATATGCCCAGCATCCAGCCCAATAATTGCTATGTCCTAAGGGCTTTATGTAAGCTCTTTATGGTTATTTCATTTTTGTCTTTTCAAATGAGTTCACTCAGAAAGCACTTCACTAGCCCTAAACTGCTCTATAAATGTTGGCTCTCACGTTATCAGCAGCCCCAACACCTAGCCCAGGGTGCCTGGCGCGCAGTAGGTGCTTCATAAGAACTTGTTGATTCCTTCCACCCCCATTGGTAAGCTCGTGCCCACAGGCAAAAGGTGTGTTCATGGGGTGCAAGGCCAAGGCACAAGTTACTTCTTAAAGGCTAATTTTTTCATCATTTGTTCAATCGGCCCTAACGCCAGTAGAGTCTGATTCCACATGAGCCTGAGTGCCTACACACATCCCCTACATTCCTGTCTATCCTATTGTTTTTGACTTGTTTTGAATAATTGTGTCAGAAGGGAATGTGGGAACTACAGAAATGAGGTTTGGCTGCATAAGTAGCATTTTTTTTATACTTAATAGTATTTTTTTCCAATGACAATGTAAAGTTAATTTTCGGCATCCATTTTTGTAAGATTTTGAGTTCCAAATTTTTCTCCCTCCACTCCCCCCTCCCCAGGACAGCAAACAATCCAGTGTAGCTTCTACATGTACAATCATGTTAAACATTTCCACATTAGTCATGTTATGAAAAAAGAATCAGAACAAAAGAGGAAAACCACAAGAAAGAAAGAAAAAAAGAAAGAAAATAGTCTGCTTCCATCTACATTCAGACTGTGGGTGTGGAGAGCATTTTCCACCATGAATCTTTTGGAATTGTCTCAGATCATTACACTGCTGAGATGAGCCAAGTCTATCAAAGTTGGTCATCGCACAATGCTGCTCTTACTGTGTACAGTGTGCTCCTGGTTCTGCTCACTTCACTCAACATCAGTTCACAGAAGTAGTATTTTAAAATCATGATATTCTTTGTTTTTGACATAGAGATGGTTGATTTTCAGACTTTCCCCGTGGGAGATCTCTATCTGTTGGGTGGGGGAGAGGAAGGGAAGGGTGCCATTTTGTTTGTTGTCCAAGCTAAGCTTGGTATCCTTGGTTAAATATGGGGGGCTTTCCAAGCTCATTTGAGAGATTGTGAAAGTCCTCGTTTGTGAATTCTTCAAATGTAATAGATTCCTTGCAATACTGTCCATACTCTAGAGAGGGCAAAGCCTTCTTTCTACTCTGCACCCCCCCCCCAAATTCCGCTTAGCCACTAAGCTAATTGGAAGAGCCTTCCCTGGCTCAAAATTGCAATGCGGATTTGTTGTTGAGTCTTTGCAGTCATATCTGACTCCCATTTGGGGTTTTCTTGGCAAAGATACTGGAGTGGTTTGCCATTTCCTTCTCTGGCTCATTTTACAGATGAGGAAACTGAGGCAAACAGGGTTAAGTGATTTGCCTAGGCTAGTAGGTATCTGAGGCCAGATTTGAACTCCAGGCCCAGTGCTCTATCCATTGCACCACCTAGCTGCCATGTTTTCTTTTAGGGATAAAGAACGAAAGCCACTATCCCTGCTCACTCTGGTAACCCCTAGCTTAGGTCTCTCCCTCCAAATGCAGGTTACACAAAAAACAGTCACAAATTGTTAGTACACCTCTTCATCAAAAGTATGTAGTAAACAGAACCTGGAGAAATTGTAGAGGTGGGAGCATACAGGAATCCCCAGGAGCGAAGGAGTTCTTCTGGAGGGAGAGAGTGACCTCGAGGAGGGTGATTCTCCTCTAAGGTTCTAGGTCCTGGAATATCACAGTGTGTCTGGGGCACCAATGAGACTTCCCATCTGCTTTGGCCTCCTTTCTCACCCCCATTCGTCTCACCTTCCTCTCCTCTTCGTCTCTTAGCTGTCTTGCAAAGTCTGAAGAAATCTCTTCTCCACTTGCCCAGGTGGGTGCATAGCATCACAGGGCTGCCCTTCAGGCAACACCTGGCATGGAGGGGACAGGTAGTGGGCTCACACTGATCTCTGACTGAGAGGATAGCGTTTCACAGCTGACTTTTGTTAACAGGGTCCCAGATGTCCAGTGCTTTACCAATGACTCAGGGGATTCCCCTTGTGGAATGTTAATGGAATCCAGGATGTCCAGTGCCTCCCCATTACGCCAAGGAGTCACCTGTAGGAACTCGGCCAAGGAACAGGTACTGCAAATCAAGGTCATTCTGTTGTGTGTGTGTGTCTCAAGTGGGGCTGGTAAGCAGCAGCTGGCACCATCAGGCATGGCTTTCCTCTGCCATGCTTTCTCCTTCTAAATCAGTGGTTCTTCCTTTCTACTCAGAACAGTGGAGAAAAGAGAGCTTCTTTACCTGCCACCTTCATCTTCCAACACCCATATTCCCCTGTGTGCACCATCCTTGGTTCCTTTAGGGGAACTTTGCCCTTAATCCCTTTATTTCCTGACTTTCTTGGCTAATATCCCCTCCCCCAAATCCCATCCTCCAGGAAGAGGGAACGAAGTGGGAGCTTGGGGAGGCTCCCCTTGTGTTATTGCCCAGCCCTCCTGTCTTGCCACCTGAGACAAGGGCTGAGTGGTGCTGGTAGGTCTCAAGATATGAAGCATCCCTCTGTCAATGTAGGGGGTCACCTGTTAAGCACTGTTGGCCTGAGGCCTCTCCGGTGTGAAGAGCCAGCCAGTGAAAAGAGATTTCTGTTCCATTTCTGTCCTGCCAGGCCTGAGGCAGACAACTCCCTGAGGTTTGAACCCTGATTCCTGCACTCGAGTCTCTGGGGGCCTCGGTGCCCTTATAGGTAAAATAGGGAGTCTTCTGGCTCTCAATCTCCAGTCCTCACTTGTCAGACAAAGCCATTGGACTCATTCAGCCTCTGAGATCTCTTCTGGCTCTGGGTCAGTGACCCTCTTGTCCTCCTGCTTGGAAGGCTTCTCTGCCTTCTCCTTTGCTCACCTCTTACAGGAAATGACCAAAGCCACAGTAGGGGGAGGGGAGCCGTCATTTACACAGTGTCCTGCATACACTTGGCACTAATTGAAATTTGATAAACATTCATTGGCTGGTCCTCCTGCTTCTGCTGGATGTCCTGAGGGATCATTGAGTAATATAAGTTGTGATTGGTTGAGAGGCCCCTCTGGGCAGTGGCCCGGGCAAAGAAGGCACATTTCAGAGCAAGGCTCAGCTCCTAAGGACAGAAAGGGGACCCTGTTCTTTGCAGTTTCTAGGGTTATAGGCCCTTGAAATTTAGGGATACAGCTCTGGAATAAGTAGAGAGAAATATGATAAATTTGTTTTTAGACTTCAAATGGCGATTGTGCAGGCATGGTCTTTTGCTTTTTCCTAGCTCCAAAAGGAAGCTTCCCCTGAAGGATGGAAGAGAAGAGATCTTGTGTTTGGAAGATCATGCAGCCAGAGAGTGGAAAGTTCTGCCTTTAGGCAGTGGGACTAATGTCCCGATGCAGGCCCTGGAGCCTTGCTATGGACAGCTATCCACCATGTGCATTCCTTCTCTCTTCTACTTTACAGACTTCAGGAGAGAGAAGGCTGGCTTCCCCCATTAGGCGGAGCTTCAGGCTCTCCTGGTTTACTCCTGGCTCAGGTTTTAATTTGCTGCAGAGGAAAATGTAGCCGTTTCTCAAGTCATTTTTATCACCAACCCTGTTGTGCGTTCATCCTGTTCCGTTTTAAATAACTACCGGAGAACTGGTTTTTGGGGACCTTGTTGCCAACTTCAGGAAAGGGACCCCAATCACTTCATGGTCGTGCTTGTTTTTTGAATGTTACCTCTCAGCCCCGTGTCCCCCTCTTCCCACATTTTAGAAGGTATGTGTGTTTAAAATGATGATGATTTTTATCATGAACTGACTGTTTAAATACAATTCATACTTGTGGAGTGGAGTGTAATGAGTTGTTTTAAGGCTGCTTATGAAAATTCTATCAATAAAATATGTTTCCATGGATTTGCTTCTGACCTGCCGTATAAAGTATCCCCCTTCCAATATTAACCAACAAGCATGTACTAAGCACCCACTGTGCGTACCAGACACTGTGCTAAGTGCTGGGAAGGTACACAGGCCGAAACAGCCCCTGCCTCAACAAGGAGCATCGAAGACATTTGAGAACAACGAAAGGGCCAGATCTGTGACTTTAGGAAAGTCAGCTTGGCAGCCATGGAGAGGAAAACACTGGGAGGCAGGAAGGCCAGGAAGCCTGGACACGAGGAAACCAACGGAGAGGCTAGGGCAATAGTCTAGGTAAAAGGTGGTGATGACCCGGACTATGGTTGCAACTTGTGTGTAGAGAGAAGGTGATGCACAAGAGGTATTACCATGTGAGTGGAACTCACAACTGTTAGTACGACAGGCGGGTTTGGGGGGAAGCATTGGATGTTAAATACCTATGAGACATCCTGGGGGACATGTCTAAGCGCCAGATCTATAGACTTGGGAGTTATGTGTCTAGATATGTTAATCGAAAAGAGAGGAGGGGTCCCAGGATCCAGTGTTTGGGCACACCCAGAGTAAAAGGGGTGGGATATGAGTGATGATGTAGCAAAGGAGCCTGAGAAAGAGTGGTCAGACTGGGAGAAGGAGAACATTGACAATTAGAGCTTGAAAATGATAATAATATTAACATCTATATAGCACTTAGTGTGGGCCAGGCACTGCGCTCAGCCCTGTACAACTATCGCATTTGATTCTCACAATAACCCTGGAAGGGAAGTGCTATTTTTGTGCCCATTTTACAGATAGGCAAACAGGTTAAGGGATGTGCCCAAGGTCACATAGCTAGTAAAGTGTCTGAGGTCAGATTTAAATTCTAGTCTTCCTTACTCTAGGCTTGACACTCTATTCACTGCACCACCTAACTGCCCCAGAAAGGAGAGCATATCCAGGAGAAGACGGACAACAGCAACAAACACTGAAGAAAAGTCAAAAAGGGTCAAGACTGAGAAAAGGCCTTTGGATTTGTCACTCGATGTATTATTGGTATGGAGAGATTTAGGAACAATAGAACTCCATAATCCGGAGTTTGATTGAAGTGGGGAAACATAGATCACCTGGGGAAAACTCCCTGTTTCATAAAAACTGCTCAGAAAACTTGGCAGAACTTTAGTCCGGCAGAAATTTAACTTAGATCAGCTCCTCACGTCATCTCCCACAATGCATACAAGACTTTAATACTAAAAATCAGTGTGAAAAAACAGAAGAGAACCAGATCATATATATCTCACAGCTATGGGTAAAAAAAAAAAAAAAACAAGAGAGAGAGACAATTAGAAAAGATAAAATAGATGACTTTTGATTACTTGAAACTGAAAACCTTCTGCATAGACAAAATTAATGCACCTAGGATAAGAAGGGAAGGGGGTTGAATGGGGGGAAAATCTTTGTCAGGTTTCTCTGATAAGGATTTGGTATCATAGACAGATAAAGATAGGTATAGGTAAGTATGTAGCAAGACAGACAGATAGATAGATAGATAGACATTTATACACATATATAACTAATAGCCATGCCCCAGTAAATGGTCAAAGGATATGAATTAAAAGTTCTCAAAAGAACCTCAAAGTATTCACAACAACATGAAAAATGTTCCAAATCCCTAATAATAAGAGAAATACAATCACAACAACCCCAAGGTTTCCCTCACACCCTGCAAATTAGCAAAAATGGCAGTAGTCAATGTTGAAGGGGGTGTGGGAAGACAGGCACACTAATTCATTGTTGGTGGAGCTGCAAAATGGTACAATCATTTTGAAAAGCAATTTGGAATTATGCAAATAAAGTGATTGAAATATCTATATCCTTTGAACCAGAGACTCCACTACTGGGCTTTTACCCCCAGGAGTCCATTGATAAAAAAAAAAAGTCCCTATATACATCAAAATATTTGTGGCAGCACTTTTTGTGATAGCTAAGATTGGAAACAAGGCAGATGCCCATCAATTGGGGAATGGTTAAACACTTTGTGGCACATGAATATGATGGAATATCTCCATGCCATAAGAAAGGATGTGTATGATAAATATGGAGAAACATGAAAAGAGCTACATGAATGAACGCAGAGTGAAGTCAGCAGAACCTAGAAAACCCTATACACAGTAACTACAATGATGTAAATGAGAACAACCACACACCAAAAAAAAAAAAAATTAGCAAAATTACAAAGATCAAGTGGGACTCAAATGAAGAGAGAAGAGAGGATACTCTCAACCTTCCCCTTCATGGAGGTGGAAGGTCCACAGGTGTCACACAGCTGCATATGTTTTCAGACTTTCTCAATGTATTGATCAACTGTGCTGACTTTTTTTTTCTCTTGGAGAGGGAGAGGAGGGATACATGAGATAAATATGGTGATGTAAGAAAAAAACACCAATAAAAACTTTTTTAAAAAACACCACCCCAAAAAGATATCATTGGTAGCTTTGGAAGGAGGTGTATCAATTGGGACCGGAAACCAGATAATACAAGGTTTAGAAGAGAGTGAGAAGAGAGGAAAAGGCAGCACCATGGGTGTTTTTTTCCCAAGCAGTTTGGCTGGGAAGGAAGAGACATAAACTGATAGCTTGAGGGGACGGTAGAATCTAGTAAAGGTTTTTAAAGGTCAAAGATGACTTAATATGCTTGTAGACAGCAGGGAAGGAAGCGTAACCAGATTGAAGATTACAGAGAGGGGTCAAGATTCAGTTATCTCTATTCAGCCAGAGATAGATGAAGAGGTCCCCAAAGCTATTGTTAAACCTTTCAGGTTTGGGGTTTATTTGAACCCCAATAATCCAAACTGCTTTTGCTCTATTCTAAAAATCCCCTTTTCCTGCCTCAGCAACTTCAAAGACCAGGAGTATCTTTATTGTCTGTGGTGACAGAAAGTCTGCAGCCAGACCTGTGGGCTCTGCTGTGCATCTCTAAGTGCCCCTACCTTCTCAATTGCCTGGTTTACCTAAGAACTTGCTTTCTTTGATACAGAGATCATAAACTGTAGCTCTGAATTGTTACTTAAACCTTCTCTCTCTCTTGTGACTCCATGATCATGTACCCGCTAGCCTCAAGGGAATAAATCTATACTAATTTTTATTTCACCTAGTCTGCCTCCTTTAACCAAGCTCTAGGTTGACAGTTATGGTGCCGTGACCTGCGGATGGAAATGGTGGACCGGAACAAAGAACTGCAGCCCAACCTTGCCAATACTTCAGGCACCACAGGATTAATTTTTCCTGGAATTTTGGCCTTGACAAAGTGGGGGTAACTTCTCCTATTCCCAGCTTCCAAAAAGGACTCCCATAGGTTTGGTCGAAGTCCGAAATTCTCTTTAAGCTAGCTCTGGGGGCGGGGACCAATTCTGGTTAAATTGCTCTCGATTAATTGGGTCTCCTTTGTAGATCGATCTTTGAAAATCAGTTGGGAATGTTTTTCACCTTGGGTTTGCAGAGATGGCTGAGCGAGAACAAAAGGCAAAAGCCTTTTCCCTTAAGGCTCCCAAAGCTGCTAATTCCCTCCACCTTGCTCTCCCTCTTTCCCAACAGCTTCAGCTCTAGCTGTCCTCTACTCTTTCCTCCTATTCCTTGCCTCCTTCCTGCCTCCTTTCCCTTGAAGGCTCTGATTCGGGGAAGGATAAACGTACCTTGTCCTCACTCCTAGCCTTTTCCTTACCTGCCCTAGCCTAAGGAGGACAACTTTGTACCCCTGCTGCCGTTCCCTCCTTTCCCTCTCCCCTTTCCCCACCCCCTTCTCAAGGGCTTTGTTTTTAAGAAGGACAGCTACACTCTGGATGTAGGTTATGGAGAGTCAGAAACATCAGGGACACCAAGGCTTCCCCAAAGACCATAGGGGTGCTAATAGCCAATTCATGAAAGCCTCTGATTCCCTCTCTTTGTCGTTAAATTGTGAGCTCAGTATGTATTTGTTCTGTTAATTGTCAATTTTGTCTGTCAGTGTGTGTGTGTGTGTGTGTGTGTGTGTGTGCTGTGATTTTAAGCTATTACCTTGTAATCATTAAAAAGGTCTGGAAACTGATTAGTTGGAATTTTGGGAGAGAGAACTCCTGAGGCTGTAGATCACTCCAGAAACTCTCACCTGTGCTAAAACACCTCCTCTCAATCCTGGTCACTCATTCCCCACTCCCTCCCCAGAGTTAAGAGGATGTCTCAGTGTGGGAATTTTTAACATCTGTAAGAGTTTTTGTAATTCCTCTCATCCCCGGGTAAAATTTTAGAGAAAGCTAAAATCACCCTTTCCCACCTGGCAAAAGGAGGGGAGGCTCAGAAATTCGCAGATCCTGACAGTCCTGTGCCCCTTGGGCACCTGGTAGCCCATCCTTTTTGGCAAAGCTTGAAAATGTCACCCAGGTCCTATACATTTCACCCACTCTGTCCCCAGCAGCTGCAGGCCACCCCCTCTGCTCTAGGTAAACTTCATACTTCTCTGTTCCAGTTACAAAACTATTCTATTTCTGTTTGACCTGTATCCTGATTTGTAAAGGGAAAACAATAATGGTGGTTGTTATGGGATCAAAATGATAACGATTGTAAAATGCTTCACAGAATGTCTGGTATATGTTAGACACAACCTTATTATTATCTCTCTCAGATTTAATGTAATTGGTAACTTTTGAAGTGGTTTTTGAACACCAAAAGTAATAAGTTGAATAATTTCTATATGTGATAATCTGGAAATGCAATTGATGTCATCTGAAATTTATTGTTTCTGTATTTCTAAAATTCTCTTAGATTGTGAAATCTGAGAAGACCTTTATGTGATAGAAATGATATTATAGCAATTTTAATCTGATTTTGATATATGCAGATTGGGTTCTTTTAAAAGGATATGATAGAAATTTGATGATTGGAAACATATTTGGTTATAACAAGTAATAATAATACTGATATTTCTATGGAAGCAAATTTTTTAAATTTAAAATCTTGTCTGTTATGACAGTTTAAAGCTATAAGTTGCAACGTCCTAATGATGAGATAAATGACTGTTTAAAAATGCATTTAGCTAAATTGATAAAAAGTAGTCTCAAATTATACATAATAATGTTTAGGGCATTATTATATTTCTATAGTCTAAATTTTGGTAGAGTTGTATTAGGTTAAGAAACTGATAACTTAAGAAATTGTAACTTCCAAGTTTTGTCTTTATTTAAAGGGAAGTTCAGTTAAAATTGTTTTTGCTATAAATCAAATGTTTATATGAAGGCCTTGTTGGGTCCTCTTGTAATATCTATCAATTCAGGAAACATTGTAAATTGTTAAAAATGTGATTTTATAAACAATAATCTTTTCTTTTACAATGCTAAGAGTATTGGGCCTTAGAAATTAAAATGTACCACTAGTGATTAGGAATCCAGATTTGATTTGTTCATCCAGCTAAGTCATGGTAATTAATAGATTCTGTTTCAAAGTTTAAATACATGATAATTGGTTGTGGTGTGCTTATACTTCTAAATTTTCTTGTATTGTGCAATTTGATTAACATTGTATTACCTATGTTGTTAGGAAAATAATTCCTCTTATAATCTAGATGTTATTAGATTAAGAATTGTACTTAATTAAGAAATTGAGGTTGTTAACTGAACCAAGGACTTTTGGCACCATCTAGCCATGAATTCTTATCAATCAGGCGTAAAGCTTTCAGTGTAGAGGAATTCCTATGGAGAAAGTTTTTAAAGTCCTGGTAAACTTTGTTATTGTGAAAAGGTTAATTTAATTGAGTGTGTTCTTTTTGACTTATAGAAACTAAGTGTCCTTCCCATTATAATACCTTTTAACTAAGGAACTTTGAAATATCTAGGAATTCTGTATAATATTTGAGAATGAGGACATTTTCCACCAACTTAATTAATGAATTCCGCTGTTTAAGGGTTAATTTGCTTTAAGGAGAAAGAAAGAGATGTCTATCATTTTAAATCTTTCCAAATAATTTTCTTCAGACAAGTTTAGTGACTATTCCTCTTAACATCAGGATAAATTTTAAATTGTTTTCAAAGAAGGGAAAATACTTTTAGAAGGGATGTTTTGGAAAAAGAAAAAGTCTCTTGTGCAATTTCTAGAAGGCCTACTCTGAATTTGTAATCATTCCATGGCCTAAGCAAGAGTTAAAATTAGTATTTGAACTTATCATATGTAAAAGGTTCAACTCCTGAAGTGTCTCTTTCCTCCAGAATGAGTGTAATTGGGGAAGAAAAAAAGGGTTGAGAAACAAAGATATGTATCTATTCAGTAGTGAGATCAAAGTCATGTACCCCTTTTGTTTAAGGCAGATAAGCAGGTTTGGGGATAAATGGGAATCATCCAGGCCCTTCCTGTCCCCTTCATAGTTGTTATGTTGAGAGAATCTAAGGTAGTATTTTAGAAGACAGAAAAGTTGTGAAACGTGATTTGAATTAATGCTCAATGAAATTTGGGACAGTCCTGACTGAAGGATATTTATTTGCTATTTAAGACTACGATTTACTATTGTTTTAAGCTCTGATTACCGGGATGGGTATCGTAAAGCCAATAGTAGAATGGCATGCACTACAGGCTGAGAACTTTAAAGGTGGATGTCTGTATCTGGGAACAGTTTTGAAGACGACCTTGGACACAGCTGAGGTAGGATCTTCCTGACTTCCTGACTTTCCTTTCTGAAAAGGAAAATTCCTAACCTATTACTCTTAAGCCCTGCTTTCAGCATCTAGTGACTATCTGACTGGCTGTTAAACATGACTCATGCCTGGAATCAAACAGAGCTAAGGAAGTTCTTTCCTTCTGTTAAGATATATGACATTGTCCCTCTTTTCTTTCATAGCAAATTTATATTATCAAGAAGTTTTGTAAGCACAATGCTAAATCTATTGGGTAATAGATGCATAGTGGAACACCTCTGAGTTATCATAATAGGATGCAGGAATTAATAGCTTACAATTTGAAACAATTTTAACCTATGTTCATGGCCAAATAAAAATAATAAATATAGAGATAACATCCTCCAAAAGGAGGAAATGATTAGACAAAGTAATAAGACAAAGATGTAATATGATAGATGTCTAATTAAATAAGAAAGCAAAATTTTGAGAAAAGTAACAGGATCAGATTGATTCCTCTAAGGATTATATACAGATGTATATGATTGACCTCCAAAAATTCATTATGCTTTGGTAAATAGATCTTAAATTTGGATTTTTGCACAAAAATTGTATAAGATGGTGGTAAAAGTAAAATTATTTCTCCTTTATTAAAGTATTTGATAATTGTAAAAGATAGATGAGTTCACTTATGGTTGGACTTTCACATTTTAAAAGATTCTTCTACCAGGTACAAGACTTAGGTAAGGATAGAAACAGCAAATGAGATATAAACTGAAATTTTCTGAAGTTTCAAAAATGGAAAACAGAATTATCTGGGAATAATCAAATGACTGGGTAAATTGGTACTCTTGTATAGTCATATGAAAGATAATATTGTCCTAAATATTATTGGGAATAGTTTGGACAAAGGAAAAAGAAGTCTGTGAAATAAAGATACAAATGTAAGGTTGAATCATTATCCCGTAGACTAAGGCTGGAATTTAAAGTTACTTTGTATCTATGTGCAATAAGGTCCTTAAATATTTCAAAGTCATATAAGAACAATTGGGTATTAATACAAATTGTGCAATTAATTGCTGGAATTAAATCAGAAACATTTTACCTATAATATTTATATGGTCCAAGTTTTGAAATACATGCAAGCTATTTAAAACTAGCCTTAAGGATGTTCCTTAAGCAATGTGAGAACAAATCTAGTAAAATAATTGATTATGGAACATCTTAGGTTACTATAGGACTGGAACTAGTATTCTGGTATACGTTAGGGTCCTTTAATTCTTGGTAATTCTGCTTCTGCAGAACGCTGGGCAAACAGACAGCTACCAGGACTAGGACCTTGGTAATTCTTTAATTAGGTCAAGGACTTGTGAGAATATTATTTTGTTAATATCATGCCTGTCTAAAGCTTTGTTACAATTAATAATGTTAAAAGAAGAATGGACTGTGGTTTATTTTGTAAGTGCCATCAAAGAAACATGGCATGACTTAAAGGTTAAGATTTTATATGTACTGTGTTGAAAACTGGTTATTTAATGTATTTTTATGTATGTACTGGAGCCTGTTGCTAACTTCGTAGTGAAATCTTACCCTCATGGTGGGAAAATTAATAGTGGATTAATGTAAAGTATAAGAAACTGGGTTCTAATGTGAATTTCTCAAACATGACAATTGGTCAAAGTTCCAGTTTTGAATTTGTAAAAATGACCATGGTATTAGGATTAGAAAATCATAACTTAAAACTGTGCTAAGGTAGCTTTTGTAGGAGAATGGAAAGAAAGCTAGTTCCTACAAGAAGAAAAGAAAAAATGAAATGCTGAGATGCTGTGCTGGAGAGATGGTTGGAGCAAATGCCAAGGACCAGAGGACTTCGCTGATGATGCCCCCTGCCAGACAGCTATATGGGAAGAGACTTTCGAATCTTAGAGGAACAATTGCATCATTGTTTTCTCCCATTACTAAGGGTCCGACTAGGGCTGACTTTGGCCCACAAATGTTCTACCGCCTTAGTTAACAAAATAATACCATCCATGGTTGTTTTTCCCTCTGTCTGAGGGGCTCACTCCAGACACAGAGATTAGCTCATCCCCCTGATCAGCAAAGGAAGAATTTTTAGAACTTCCTTTCCCATGCCCTGAAGAAAAGTCATTACCTCTACTGGTCTGCAGGTGTTGCCTGTGCTCACCTTTGACCAAAAGAAGGAAATGTCAAACCTTTCAGATTATTTGAACCCCAATAATCCAAACTGCTTTTGCTCTATTCTAAAAGTCCCCTTTTCCTGCCTCAGCAACTTCAAAGACCAGGAGTATCTTTACTGTCTGTGGTGACAGAAAGTCTGCAGCCAGACCTGTGGGCTAGAGACATTTGCATCTCTAAGTGCCCCTACCTTGTCAATTGCCTGGTTTACCTAAGAACTTGCTTTCTTTGACACAGAGATCATGAACTGTAGCTCTGAATTGTTACTTAAACCTTCTCTCTCTCTTGTGACTCCATGATCATGTACCCGCTAGCCTCAAGGGAATAAATCTATACTAATTTTTATTTCACCTAGTCTGTTTGCCTCCTTTAACCAAGCTCGAGGTTGACACTGTCAATATTCATTGCATCCCCTTCCTCTACCTTCACTCCCTCAAAACTATTCTTTTTAAGGGAGAGGAGACTTCCAGGAGCCAAGAAGGCAGAGTAAGCAAAAAATTCCTGTAACTCTCCCATATTCACCTCCAAACAACCATAAAATAGTGCCCCAAACAAATCCTAGAGCAGCAGAACTAGCAAAAAGAAAGGGTGAAAAAAAATCTTTTAGTCCAAGATACTTGTAACATCAGTAGGAAAGGTCTACCCCACTCAGGTAAAAGGGGAACACAGTCCAGGATAGAAAACATCCCAGAAAGCCAAATTTTAACTTACCATTTCTAATCCATATACCCTGATCATTTTTACAAATCCAAAATTGGACTATGATCTCACATTGCTTAAGGAACATCCTTAAAGCTAGCTCTAAATAGCTTGTATGCATTTCCTCCCTTATTCATAAAATCTTCCCATCAAGATCTTAAGTTATTGCTCTAACACATTTGCATCAGTTTCTCCTCTGTTTTTCTATTCTTGTCTAATTATGCCTGATCTGAAAGAATTGAACCATATAACTTTATCTGTATGTTTTGGACGATGGAATGAATTCAAATCCACATTTAACTTTTCCCATCAATACAAAAATATTCTACAACTTATCTCTCTTAAAGAGACTCACATTGAAATTCTTTTCCCTAAACTGAAGATGTCTCTGATTTAGTTCCACTAATTAATTACACCATTTGTTTTAATACCTAATTGCTCTTATATCACTTTAAAACATCTAAGGACTCTATCTCACATAGATACAATATAACTTTAAATCCCAGCCTTAATCTATGGAATAATAATTCAACCTTACATTTGTATTCTTTGTTTCACAAACTTCTTTTCCCTTTGTCCAACTACTCCCACCAATATCCAGAAAGAACACTATCTTTCATTTGACTATACAAGAGTATCAACGTAACCAGTCATTTGATCAAAACAACAAGATTTAACATATTTGCATTCATCCAATTTTCCATTTTTCCCCGTAAAGCCAACTCCTTTCACAGTGCTAACAGATTCTAGCAGATACCTTCCCTTTTGTCACTGCCTGCTTATTTCTGATTACAGAGACCTGCTATCATCTCCCCCTGAGAGTGGGTTCTTTTACATCAGATGGCAAGTTTTACTAATAAAAACTTTATCCTTAAGACCCACATCCTCAAAACTTAACCTCATCCTAAAAACCCATCACTTTTTGCTGACTTTAAAAAGCCAGGTTTGGAAGGAGTGTTGGGGGTGGGAGGGGGCTGTCTTCTGACCCCTGCTATTCTCTTTCTCAGTAAAGCAGGGAAATGGATTGGAAAGATTATTTTGGCAGCTTAGTGCATCAGATTGCCCATCTCTGAGCATGGGCAGAGCCATAGAGAGCCCCTCCAAAGGTCACAGCATCTGCCTTGATCTCTGAAGAACCATGCTGGGGGGCTGGATCCAGGAGGCCTGAGGGGAGGAATTTGAAATTCCTCGCAGGGGTCAACCTCTGCATCAGCTAGTGATCCGGAGAGTCATTGTGCCTGACCAGGAAGAACCTTCCTAGAGAAAGAGGGGTCGGTCCAAACCAGGATTAATCAAGAGCTCAAATCCCAAATCAAAACAGGTTGGGAACCAGTTTCTCATAGATGCCAAGGTCCAGGGGCTGAAATGGAAGGGGGAAACCAGGAACAAGAGTGCAGGTTTCTGGCCAAGGATGTCTGCTGAGAAATCAGGAGAGCTGAACTACCTGGGGGCTTAGCAAAAAACAAAATAAAACAAAACTTATTGTGCAAGTCAATCTACCCCCTTTGGGATTATTTTATATCCCTGTGACTTTTATGAAATTTTTAATTGCTTAGGATAACTTTTTGTCGAATCTCTGGGATTAACCATCTTATTATTTGCAGCTAGATGTGATTTCACTTTTTTTCCTATGCCTAGTCCCTCAATATATTTTTCTTGTCTTCTTGCTAAAACTAACACTTTAACAAGAAGAAGCATGGTGGCTAGAAGTCCAGCATTGGAGCCAGGATACCCTGCGTTCAAATCTTGCTTCTGACAATGCTGATGATGTGCCCATGGTAAAAGCACTTAATTTCTCAGTTTCACACTATAATACAACGAGTTGCTGCTCTTTATCAGTGAAAGGACTTTCCAGAATGGGAGTTTCCCCTTCACACTAATTAAATCACAGATCCAGACTAAAATAAACATTTCCCAAACTATTACCAAAATATCAGATAGTGGAGACAATGACTATCCTTGTTTAACATCAGTTTTATTGTAAAACCTTACAGTATTTCTCCATTATAAATAATGCTCACTCTTGGTTTTAGATAGGTGTCCTATATAATGAAAGTTTCTTTTAGTCCTATGCTTTTTAGTGGTTATTTTTAATAAATTAATTTGTTTAAGGATTTTTCTCTACTGATACAATCATATAATAGTCATTGTCTTTGTCACATAATTTATCATGTTTATCAGTCCCTTAATACTGAACAATCTCTGCATTCCTGGTATAAACCCACTACTTTTTAAATATATTGTTATCAACTCTTTTCTAGTATTTTAGTCAATATTTTTGCATCAATACTCATTAATGATATTTATCTATAGTCTTTTTTTTGCCTTATCTCTCCCTGGTTTGGGTATCAAGACCACGTTTGCTTCATAGGAGATTGGTAAGATGCCTTCTTTCTCTACTTTTGCAAATAGTCTATTTGGTAGCATTCACCTACCAATCCAGTCCTTTATTCCATTCTAGTCTCATTCTGACATCCAGTCCAAAACTATAGATATCTGTGTGCAACAGACCTCCTTGCCTTGAGGCATCAAGTGGAGTCATTTATTTGGATGAGAGAACAGTTCTCACTGACTTCACCACCATTGGTTCCATCTACATCTAACTGGGACAAATCGAGGGAGTCTCTGGTGATCTGTCCTGGCTAGAGCACATTTCATTGAACAAATGTGGGGATGAGTCAATGAAGGCCATCCCATGGAGTATACATGAGTTTACATGAGTATACATGAGCCAAGTTCCCTTGGCCATTTCTCATGACACATGTGCTCACTTTTGGATGACATTACAATTCCTTCATCTTAGTGATGGCAGCAGAGGAAGGGGCTTCATCAAAAGAGACTGGCCACTGAGCCAGGAATCACAGCTCACTCAGCGGACCTCAGAAGGAAGGACTCTGCCCTCCGGTGCTCTTTCATGCCATCTACTGAGTGTACTGGGACTTTGTGAACCTTTCCCTAGGACTTCTCATGAGTCTGAGGCTGGAACTTGGACCACAGGCCCCTCCTCCTTTGTATTTATTTTCTTGAACACAGGTGACTAAACAGTGATCCTCCGAGATTAACTTTTTGAGCCAAGTGGCCGCTTCAAGACTTCTGAGATTCTTCAGTAAGAATGACTGGTAATAGGAATTTTTTGCAACCACCATGATACTTTGATCACTGATAGAATGAGCCCAAGCCATTGCCTGGCTTGCTAAGGAGATATAGACCTGGAGGGAAATGCTCCGACAGGGAAGATTCAAGGTGAAAGTCAAAATATCGACTTCCTGAGAGAGCAGAAGAGAAATGAGCTGTTTCGTTTTTAAGACTTTGTCAATATGCACTTATGAGTCTTTTGTGTGGGTGAAAACACAAGATCAGTTTTGTACATTGAGTACCTTTCTAATCTCTTTTGGGGAGAGCCTTTATATGAGCCAACCTAAGCAAAGCTTTTAATGATTTCCCCCCTCCCCCCCCCCATAGTTAGAGAGAACAACAAAGGCCTGAGTCCTTTCTTTAGAGATAAAGCTCCCCCAAGGACTGAAGTCAGTTCAGTTGAGAGCTAGAGAGCATTTAACGAGAGAGGATCCCCCAACTCCCTGAGCCAGGGGATCTTTGTTAAAAAACAAAGTCTGGAAAATGTCTACATGGGACATCACACCCAAAGCATCCTGAGCCTGACTCCCCATTTACAAGCATACCATTCATAAGATCAAAGAAGAAATTTTATTTTGGAAGGAAAAATAAACCCAAACAGAAACATTTGAAAGAATGACCATCAGCCCCGGAGATCTCTGCAAATCCCCAAAATTCCTTGAGAGCTCATCTCTTGCTCTAATTTCCTAGCAGGGAGTCTGGGGCACTTATCTCTACTGTCTCCACCTGACTTCTTTGTGCCTCATTGTTCTCTTCCAGTGACTTATCTTGGGGCCAGACAAAACCAAAATGCTCTTTCCACTGGGGAAAGATTTTCTCTATCATTGACACTAAGAGTATGGGAAAAACCCTGAAGAGTTCCCTGGTCTGGCAGGAGACAGTTTCATTCTGTTCCCAGGACCACACCAGAGCTTACTCTCACTGAGGCCAGGCCTTCTCACCATTTACCCTGCAGCCTAAGGCCACATAATAACCTACTCAGAAGTGGGGGCTCCTGTCCTTCTTTTGCTTTAAGAGAGCCCCCACCAGAAACCCCAGGTTCAACTATATGACCATAGATGTCTTTTTACCCTCCAAAACCCAGCAGAGATGCCTTACCCCCAAGAGGCAACAAAGCCCCCCCAGTTTCTCAAAACAACCAGACTGTCAAGGACCAATCCTTGATAGCAGCCCTGCCTTAGGTGGGCTTGGATTTCTAGCAGGCCTTAGGCTGGGGTCATTTTCCCCAGTTGAGAGAGAAAAACTCCAGCACTGCCCAAAGAGCTGTCAAATCTAGGATCTGGAAAGGGACCTTAGAATTCATTTGGTTTTCCTTCTTTATTTTACAGATGAAGAAACCAAGGCCCAGAGTGTCCATGTACTAGCAGAGTTGGGGTCAGTTCTCCTGCTTCTCAGGCCAGTGTTCTGTCTGCCCATCACCCCACAATGTCTCTCATGTTCCTAAGGAGATAAATTAGACAAACATTATTCAGGCTTTATTTGCCTTTCTATGTTTAACTTGGTGTTTTTTGGACTGAGGGTAGAGGAAATACTATTTCGGAGTGACTCCTTGCTGTCACATCTCAATGCATTTCCATAGTCAAGGATTTATTGTGGTTGGTAATGGCTTTACAAAGACAAAAATGAAAGTCTCTCCCCTCAGGGAGTGGGGGGGGGATAGAGAAGAATGCAGAGAAGTGGATACAAAGTAACTTAAAGGAACAATTTGCCCCCACCGGGCCTATACCTTGAAGAGAGAGGAAAAGGGCACATGTATACAAAGTATTCATAGCAGATTTTTGTGTCCAGCGAAGAACTGGATGCTGAGAGAGCGTCCATCATTTGAGGAATGGCTGACCAAGTTGTGGACTGTGGATGTGACGCAACATTATTGCACCGAAAATGTTGAAAGAGATGGTTTCTGAGAAACCTGGGAAAACTTTTATGAGCTGGTGCAAAGGGAGGAGGAGAGAGGATAATTTATAGACTGACAATAATATTGTAAAGACAACAACCTGAAAAAACCAAACAACTCTGATCAATGTGATGACCGACAGTGCCTCCAGAGGCTTCCCGATGTTGAAGCCTGCTACCCCCATCCTGACCGCCAGGGAAGAGCTTGGGGGCACTGTTATACCAAAAGTGAGTGAGACATGCCACAGAGTATAATTTTTAAATGGAGAATTTATTAGCCGGCAACCATTTGGGGTTTCACCCAAATCAAAATAGCCTCGAATTGGGGTGAAGAAGTAGTTTATATAGAAAATACAGGGTACAGTGGTTAATTATCTCTTGGAATTTTCAGGCCAGGTCACAGGGTGGGAGGGGGGGGAACAGGAACAAAGGTCCTGACAGATCAAAAGATTCTGACAGGTTATCGTTAAGTGGGATAATCTTATTGACATTCCTTGGTGGCCTCACGGTGCCCCAGGGACGTTTGCTAAATGCCAAAAGGTCTGAGTCCATTCTTTATTATGCAAACTGGGGTTTTCTCAAGGGTCTCCTTAGCAATAACTGATTTTCCAGTAGCACAGCACAATGAGATGTGCATGGCTAGGTGGGCAAATGTGGGGGCTTGTTTTTCTTGATTGTGCACATTTGTCACAAGGGTTTGGTTTCTTTGGTAAGGAGAGGGAGGGGAAGGGAGAGAAAATGATTGTTAATGGAAAAAGATAAAAGTTAAAAAAAGAATACTATTGACTTGGAGGCTTGGGCAAGGTTGTGAATAGAAGGTAATAGCCCAGACTGAGCCCTGAAGCCCCAAGCATTCCAAGTGGAAGAGGTGAGGAAGGAAAGAATTTCAGACCAAGGGAATAGCCTGCGTAGGACCCAGAGGCAAGAGATGGAGTGCTGGGCTAACGGAGTAGCTAATAGCCCCAACACAGAATATATGCAGAGAGAGGTGATGGTAGGAGCAATGTTTCCTGTGACCCCTCCAGTTTCCCTAGCTAACTGCTCCAAAGGTCTGATCCCTGCATAGTCTGAATGACTTTTTCCTCAAAAAGTGGTTTTGAAGCCATCCTTGAGACTGAATTGGCACAAGGAACCAAAACTCCAACCATTGGTGTCCCTTCTTGGTGGCCCAAATACAAAAAATAACTCATGGGGAGTCAGTTGCTCCTCCCTCAGGACACTAGCATGGCCAACCCAGAGGTGGGGAGGCTACACCCAACAGAATCAATGCTGGATTCTTACTAGAAATCCTTTCTCTGCTATGGCTCAGTAAACTTCCTTTTGTTAATTGTTTGATGGTCTACAAGTTTCTCATTTCATTCCAATCTTGAACCTGAAATATCATGAATCAGACCTGGCCTACAACAGAAGTAATATATAATAAAGCTGGAATGGTAGGCTAGAGACAGATAGTAGATGGCATTTGCCAATGCCCATCTGCCAGCCTGGACTGACTCCTACTTCTTGCTAGCAGATTTTCCTCTAGCCCTAAACCACCTTCTTCAGGAAGTACCTGTTCCCCTCAGATGGACTTCTCTAATGCCACCTTCCTGCCTGTCTGCATTCCTCCTATTTCCTGTTGCAAAGGCCTTCCCTGATCACTTGCCACACCCCAGTAAGTCTATTTAGAATCTCATTTCTGACCAAACCCCAGGTTGGGCCCAGACAAAACCAAAACACTCTTTCCAGTGGGGAAAGATTTTCTTTGTCATTGATACTAAGAGGGTGAAAAAAGCCATGAGGAGTTCTCTTGGTCTGGCAGGAGACAGTTTCATTCTGTTTCCAAGACCGGACTAGAGCTTACTCTCACTAAGGCCAGGCCCTCTCACCATTTCCCCCTGCCACCTAAGGCCACATAGTAACCTGCTCAGGAGCAGGGGTTCCTGTCCTTCCTCTGGTTTAAGAGAGCCCCCACCAGAAACTCCAGGTTCAACTATAGGACCAGGGATATGGCATTGAAATTGGAAGATCAGATCCTGATCCCATGAATTTAAGAAGACTTCTCGTCCCTTGATTCCCCCTCTTACTTTTCTGAGGTAAGAGGAACCTAGGTCCCTACTCCCATCTGGTATTTACCTTGGCTCATCCCTTAGTTATTCTGTTTGCCAAATGGTAGGTTGAAGTTCAGCTGCTTTCGACCAACATTCAACGAATCAATCCAAGATTCAGAGCTACCATCACTTAATTTTATACAGAGAGAAAATGAGGCTCCCTAAGCTTTCATAGGATAAAAGATCTAGAGCTGAAAGGGACCCAAGAGTCCATCTGTCCCAATCTTCCCATTTTAGAAATGAAGAAACTGGAGCCCCAGGGAGGTGATGTAGTTTGCCCAAATTCACACAGGATTTAGCTGACCTTCTGAAAAGAGCATGGAGTTACCAAATCGCAGCACCACCAGAAGGGGCAGCTAGGTAGCAGATTTATATTAAGAACAGGTGGCAAGAATACACAGAAGAACTGTACAAGAAAGATCTTAACATTACTGATAACTACAATAATGTGGTTACTGATCCAGGGGCAGATATCCTGGAGAATGAAGTCAAGTGGGCCTGAAGAAGCATTGCTGACAATAAGGCCAGTGGAGGTGACAGAATTCCAGCTGAACTGTTTAAAAACTTCAAAGGTGATGCTGTTGAAGTACTGCATCCAATATGCCAGCAAATTTGGGAAACTCAACAGTGGCCACTGGATTGGAAAAGATCAGTTTATGTCTTAGTCCTAAAGAAGGGCAATGCCAAGAAATGTTCAAATTACCAAACAACTGTGTTCGTTTCACACACCAGCAAGGTTATGTTTGAGATTCTGCAAGCTAGGCTTCAACAACATATGAGCCAAGAATTACCAGAAGAGCAGGCTGTTTTTCAAAGAGGCAGAGGAATTTGAGACCAAATTGCCAACATTGATTGGATTATGGAGAAAGCAAGGGAGTTCTAGAAAAACATTTATTTCTGCTTCATCAACTACACTAAAGCCATTGACTGTGTGGATCACAAGAAAATGTGGCAAGTCCTCAAAGAGATGGGAGGACCAGATAATCTTGTCTCCTGAGGAACCTCAATAGTTGGAAATGAAAATGTAACAACTGATTGGTTTAAGATTGGAAAAGGAGTATGACAAGGCTGTATATTGTCATCTTGTTTATTTAACTTATGTGCAGAGTACATCATGTGAAATGCCAGGCTGGATGAATCAAAAGCTGGAATTAAGGTTGCAGAGAGAAGTGTCAACAATTTCAGATATGTAGACAATACCATTTCGATGGCAGAAAGTGAAGAAGAATTAAGAAGTCTCTTGAGGATGAAAGAGGAAAGTGTAAAAGCTAGGTTGAAGCTTAACATCAAAAAAACTAAGATCATGGCAATTGGTCCCATCAATTCTTGGCAAATAGAGGGAGAAGAAATAGAAGCAGTGTCAGATTTTATATTCTTGTGTTCGAAAGTCACTGCAGACAGTGACAATAGCCATGAAATTAAAATCTGCTTGTCCCTTGAAAGGAAGGCTATGGCTAATCTGGACAGCATACTAAAAAGCAGGGACATCACCTTGCCCACAAAGGTCTGTATAGTTTAACCCATGGTTTTTCAAGTAGCAATGTATGGTTGTGAGAGTTGGACAATAAGGAAGGCTGAGCACTGAGGAACTGGTGCTTTTGAATTGTGATGCTGGAGAAGGCTTTTGAGAATCCCTTGGATAGACAGCAAGCATCAAATTGGTCAATACTTAAAGAAATCAATTGAGACTCTTCACTGGAAGGTCAAATGCTGAAGCTGAAGCTTAAATACTTTGGCCACATAATGAGAAAATGAGACTCATTGGGAAAGACCCTGGTGTTGGGAAAGATTGAAAGCAAAAGGAGAAGGGGATGGCAGAGGATGACATGGATTGATCATGTCATGGAAACTACAAACATGAACTTGGACAGACTTTGAGCGACAGTCGAAGACAGAAGAGCCTGGTGTGCCATGGTCCATGGGGTCATGAAGAGTTGGATAAGACTGACCAACTAAACAACAGAATCACCTAGAAATTAATCCTAAGCACACATATATTTGAACAGAGCTTCTCCAGGCCTTGAAGCAGAAACACAAAGTAATAACAATCTAAGGATTTTGTTGTCAATTCATAAACCACCTTGGGCAATGACTAGATGGAAGAGCTTAGCACACACTGGTGTGTGTGAGCACCTGGCTTTGGATTTCCTCCCATTTTCCTTTCAAGTTTTCCCTGAGTTATTCAAATAGTGCCACATTTGACAGTAGAGGAGAAGTAAGAGAGGAAAGGAAGGAGGGGAATGGGAGAGAGAAGAAATGAAAGAAAAAGAGAGAAAGAGGAAGCAGTGTGAGGGAATGGGGGAGGGAGAAGGAGGAAGTGGGAAGGAGGGGGGATGGAGGGAGGGAAGAGAACGAGAAGAGGAGAAAGATGAGAAGAGAGGGAAAAGAAAAAGGAGGAAGAGGAAGAGAGTAAGTGAAAGGCAGGAGGGAGGGGGAAGAAAAAGGAGAAAGAAGAGAGGGAGGATATTGGAAGAAAAAGGGAGAAAAAGGGGAGAAGGATGGAAGGAGGTAGGCAGAGAGGAAGTGTGGGGGAGGGATGGCAAGGAGAAGGTAGGCAGACAAAGACAGACAGACAGACAGAGAGGAGCTGGTCCCCTACAGGCGTTTCTGTTCCAGTCCCTGAGGGGAAGGTATTTTACTCTGATTTCACTAGTGAAATTTCCACTTTCTCGTTGAAAACCTGGGTGATAATGAATGAAGCATTCCTTCCAGAGGCCTGCATTAAAGGAAGAAGGAAATTCCTTTGGGGTTGGGCGGGGGTGGGGGCGGGACAACCTGAGCCCTTAGTCTGGTGCTGAAGCCGGGGCCGGTTTTGGTTAATTTCATACCTGACCCCGTGACATGTCAATAACAGCCACAGATAAACCTCCGGTCCCTGGACTCCAACCTTTGTTTAACCGCTGCCCCACAGCTTTGGCCGTGAGCCCACACTGGGCTGTTTGGGGTTTGTGACATGGATTTGTGAGAAGAAATGCTGCAGAAGCAGAAGAGGCTGGTTCTGGAAAGGCACCCAGACGGCTCGGCTGAGCGGATGAAGCCCAGAGGCTTTGGCTGAGCGCATGGAGACCCGAGTCTTAGAGCCGGAAGGGGCCTCGCAGGCGTCTCCTCCAAGCTCCTCATTTTACAAACGACGAGTCATCAGCTCCTGGATCCCTGGGCTCCAGAGCCAGCATCGGGCTGCCTCCCAATGGGCTTTTTTTTGTCCAAGCCTCCTCTTCTCCAAAGAGGAGACAAATAAGAGTCACGAGAATGAATGAAATCAGCCATCTTTCCCTTTCATCCGACATTAGTTTTACTTGTCCTGAATGTTACTGAAATGCCAAGACAATGGGTGATGGAGCTGAAGAGTGATCCAATCGAATCCTTTCCAATCAGCTTTTGAAGAGCAAGATTAAGGATGGGCTGGTTGTTGTTCAGTTGTGTATGACTCTTCCTGACCCCTTCTGGGGTTTCCTTGGCAAAGATACTACAGTGGTTTGCCATTTCCTTCTCGAGTTCATTTTCCATAGGTGGAAACTGAAGCAAACAGGGTGAAGTGACTCGCCCAGGGTCACCCAGACCTAGTGAGGTGGTATCTGAACTCAGGTCTTCCTGACTCCAGGTCCAGCACCCGATGCACTATGGCACCACCTGGCTACCAGAGGGTGGGGTGGGGATGAGACAGATTATGTGAAAAATACCTGGCCAGGCTGAGTGGCTGACCCATTCCATGTGAGTCAATAGTGGGACACAGCACCCAAGGAAAACCACTGTGGCTTGGGCTGCCTTAAGAGGGCACAGTGCCCAGATCTAGGGAGGGGACAGGCCCAGCATATCCTGCTCTCCAGTCTTGTGCTCACTCCTGGGCACCCATTTAGAAGGGACATTAGAAGTCAGAGGATGTCTATAGGAGAGTGACCAGGCTAGTGAAATACTTGGAAATTACTTTATATAAGGAGGAGATAGAGGGAGGAACTAGGGATGTTTTTTACTTAGCCTGGAAAAGGGTAGGCTCAGGACAAGCTCATTATAGAGTCCAGTTTGGTTTTTTTCTTCTTGCCCCCAGAAAATAGAAACAGGAGCAAGCACCATAGGAAAGTGGTATGAGGAAAAGGTTCCCAAGACTGGAGTGGCTTCTTCCAACCTCTCTCATGCCCAGCCCCCATGCACACACCTTTACCTTTCAGATTGTGCAAAGTAGAATAGGAAGGTAGTGAGCTCTCTCTCCCTAGGTGTCTTCAAGCAGAGATTGGAGGACTGATGCCCCTGCTAGGGACGTCCTAGAGAGAGATTTGGGCCGTGGTACTGGTGGTGTGATGGATAGAGTGCTGGGCCTGGAGTCAGCAGAGCCCAACTTCAAATTCATCCTCAGACACTTAGTAGTGCCAAGTCACTTAAGCACAGCCTGCCTCAGTTTACACATCTGCAAAAATGAGGATAATAGCACTTGTCTCCCAGGGTTCTTGTGAGGATAAAATGAAGTAATATTTGTAAAGTAGCTTACAAATTGTGAAGTGCTGTTTCAACGCTATTATTGTTTATTATTACAAATCGGACTAGCCGGCCCTGCCCAGAGGTGTGCTTTCCTGCCGACCTAGCAAAGATTGCATCTTGCTGGGCCTTCCTTCTGGGCCAAGACTGCCCCTTTTTCACCTCCCCCCCACCCCTCACACCCACGCCTGCTCTCGGACCTAGGAGGGGCTTTAGTAAATGTTTGCTGAATTCACCGAGTCTCCAAAACCCAGGAAGGGCAAGCTAACAGAACAGAAGGGGCGTGCCCGGCAATCACCTCCTGAGTACTCAGTTTAGGGAAGTCTCTGGGCCAAGCATTCTCTTCCAAGCTGATAAGGACTCCGATGACCCTGGATCTGATTTGATTTTGATTGATTATTAACAAGCATAACTCCAAGCCAAAGTTTACAAAGGAAGGAGTCAGGACCTGGGGCTTTGAGATCCCCTCCAAAGTCAATATGCTGAAATGGTTTATTACCGCTTATCACACCCTCACAACATGCAGGAATGTCAGCTCTGCAAGGCCAGGGACTGCTTGTGTTTGTTTTTGTAGCCCTAGCACCGAATACACACTGGGCCCAGCACATAGTAGGTGCTTAATTAATGTTTGTTGAACAATTTATGTACATGTGGTCTCCCTTAGTCGAATGTGAGCTCTCTGAGGGCGGGGACTGTTCTATTTTTCATCCCAAGCACCCTAAAATTGCCTGGCACATGGTAGGTGATTAAAAATACCTGTTATTTATTGAATAAAACAATGTGCTATGTAAATGTCAACCAAGATTATGATCTGTGCCTTTGTCAAGGAAATCACCCAAATCCTTGAAGCATTGCCAGAAGCAAACTGTGCCCAGGGGAATGCCAAGATGGACACCAACCATCTTGTCCTTAAGGAAATGAGATTCAACCCTGTCTTGAAGGGGAAAGCTGGCTTGCCTCCTTCTTACCCTGGTTTTCATCCTCACCTTCTTTATTATTGGACTAGTTCCTGAGTAATGGGAGAGGGGAAGCTAGGTGGCTCCATAGTGCACTGGGCTTAGAGTCAGAAAGACTCATCTTCATCAGTTCAAATCTGACCTCAGACACTTACTAGCTGTGTGACCCTGGGCAAGTCACTTCACCTTGTTTGCCTCAGTTTCCTCATCTGTCAAATGAGCTGGAGAAGGAAATGGCAAACCACAGTATCTTTGCCAAGAAACCCCCAAATGGGGTCCCTAAGAGTCACACATGACTGAAGCGACTCAACAACACTTTGAAAGGAGTTTGGGAGTGGGGAGCTCAGAAGAAGCTTGCTCAGGGTTGCAAGCCTTCTGATCTCAGGCCCTTTTCCAAGCCTCCTGCTGCCACTTCTGGACACTGCATGTAAAAAGCCAGTCACAGTATTTACTGTGAGTCAGGCATTGTGTCAGGTGGTGGAGCTACCAGGACTAATTTACCTGATTTCAGCATGGGTGATGGAAGCATCCAATCAGAGCATCTTCCAATCTTCCCTCACTGCTGTGCCAAAGGGATCAGTAGAGGGTCAGCTCCTTGAGGGCAGGGACCGTTTGGGGTTTTTTGTCTTTATCTCCCCAGTGCCCAGCACAGTGCCTGGCACTTAATAAAGGCCTGTTGATTATCACAGGTCTATAGCTAGAGATGATGTCGGGGTCATCTAGTCTGACTCCTTCATTCCACAGAGGAGAAAACAGGCTTTGAGAGAATAATGTTCGTGAGCTCAAGTTCAAGATGCCAGTAAATGACAGAAGCAGGATTTGAACCCAGGTCTTCTGCCTTCCAATCTAGCCCTCTATTAACCACCCCTTAGTGGTAGAGGGGAAAGAGCCAGGACTAGACTCAAAGGACATGGGCTCAAATTTTGCCTCTGACACTCACTACCTGTATGATCTTAGGCCAGAAACCCCCACTCAGGACCTCTATCTTCACTCTAATCTGTGTGTGTGTGTCTATGTGGGTATGTGCATGTGTGTATATACATGCGCACACATGTGTTTATGTGTGTGCATGTATATAGATGTATTTATGTATACATGTGTTTGCATGTGTGTGAATATTTCACGGAAAAAGCACAACTCAGAGTTGCTGTCAGCAGACCTGGCTTTAAATCCTGCCTCTGATAGTAGGTGGTGAGAGGGTGCCTGGGACCAAAAGGCTCCCTCCCTCTTGATGCCCTGGGAACCCTCTGTTTGAGGGAACCATCCTGTTTATCTAGCAGCAGGGACTGAACCTGCCAGGCCTAGGCTGGGCCTCCAGTTTGCTGGCCACCCCTCCAAGGTCCAAGGGCCACAGGGAGCCTCCCTCAGATTCCCTGGGCTGGGGAGCTGGTTGTTAATTTTGATCTCCACCCCCCACCACCCGAAGCCTAAACAGACTTGTTTTCTTTATTTAGTCTTAGTTTGCAGCTTTAGGGCTCAGCAGGAGAGGTAAAGGGCTGGGAGGACTGGACCAGAAGCTTTCAGGCCTCTATTATTGGGGGGGGGAGATTCTCAAAGGCCATCTAGTTCAACCTCTAGATTTTACCTCCCTCCCTCAAACTGAGGCCACATCGATGGGATTTGTAACCGTGTCTTCCGACTAAATCCAGGCTCTGCTAGTGCCTTCCCCTCCAAAATTACCTTTTTTTTTTTTTTGCATATATCTTGCATAAACTTGGAGGTCTGGGTCTTCTCCCCAGATAGAAGCAAATTCCTCGAGGGCAGTGAGTGCTGTATTTTATCTTTCTCCAGCATCTAGAACACAATCAGGGCTTAGTTAAGTGGCGTGTGATTGACTCATTACATAAGCTGCCACACCAATTCATTTTGTACATACCCAGTGCTTAGCACAGCGCCTGGCATATTGTAAGCACTTAATAAGTGTCACCGACTGATTGGCTGATTACACTACTCCATGTTCCCTCTGCTCTGAGGTCTCCTCTGGCTATAAAGCTGTAATCCTAAGTAAAATGAGGAGACTGGATCCGACCCAGACTGTTCATGCTTAAGCCCTGACCCATCCAGCTGATTTTCTGCTTTTTCAGGAAAGATTCTTCCTCACTCTTCTGCATATCCTCCGCACCTTGGGCTGGTGGTCTGGACCCCTTCTCAGAATCATGCTTTGAAATGCATAAAATGAAATACATATTACAAAGGAAACCAAAGATTAGTAAGAAATGAAGCTGGGGTTTTTTCCCCCTCATTTTTTCAAGTCCAAGGAGCCCTTGAAGTGTATCCACAACCCCAGAAGGGACTACAATTCAAGATCGATCCCCTTCGTTGACCTTGAGTTGTTAGTTTCAAACCAAAGGGTGCTAACTCTTTCCCTACATTTGGAGCAAGGGTGGGTGGGGGTGGGGTGTTTACTTTCCTCGGATTACGGGATTTGGAGGTGGAAGGGACCTTGGAAGCCACCCAGTTAGGTCGGGGAGGGTTAGGTGATTTGTCTGCGGTGGTGATAGCAGCAGTCCTGTGGGGACTGTGCCGGGGAGCAGGAATCATGGTCCTAATGCAGAGTTGCGCTGCAGGGGTCCGGCCTGGTCTGCGGTGGCCTGGCCCCAAGGAGAGCTTCAGGGCCGTCTGACTCCAGAGCAGTGCTTTCCCCCATGTCCCAGCTAGCTCCCCAACTCTCTCATTTTACTAATAAGGAAACTGAGCCGGCCAGGGGAGAAGGACTGTCCAAGGTCACTCAGGTTGGCCAGTCAATGGCAGAACCGAATTTCTAGCCCAGGTCTTCTGACCCTCACTCCTAACGCAGTGATGGTAGCTAGTTCCAGTTGCGTTCTAGGGAATCTGGGACGGAGTCCTCGTGCCTCAGTTTCTCCCTGGCTTCTCTGGGGAAAAGTGAAACAATGAATGAATGAGCCTTTGGGGAAGGCACAAAACGGCTAGGCTCCATGGCTCCTTGGTGGCCCCCAGCAGCGACCTCTGAACGGACATTTTCCTGCTGCTGGAGTGGGTTGGCGAGGAAGGGCTCCCTACTCCCGCCGCGTTCCAAACCCTCAAGGTCGGGGCCCCGGGAATGACAGCAAAGTGGGGAGGCACGTAAGCCCCTGGTCGGGAGGGGGGCGAGGGGGTTGGTGCCAGCGCCTCAGCCCCGCTGCGGGGGCGTGTCCCGGGGCGGGCATCCCCAGGCCCCGGCTGAGGAGGGGCCAGCCTAGTGGCCGCGGAGGGCCGGCGGCGGCCAGAGACTCGGTGCAGGGCGGCTGGCTCCGGCCGAGCGGGGCCATGGAGCTGGGGGCGGCGGCGGCGGCTGGGCCCGGGAACCTGCTACAGGCCCTGCTGGAGGGCGCCGGGGGCCGGGGCCGGGTGCTGCTGGTGGCCGAGCTGTGGGAGCGGGAGCAGAGCCGCAGCCTAATGAGGGACTTCGCCCGCCACGTCTTCCCGGAGCCACGGGAGGAAGAGGAGGAAGAGGAGGAGGAAGAAGAGGAGGAAGCAGAAGAGGAGGAAAAGGAGGAGGAGAAGGAGGAGGAGGAGGAGGAGGAGGAGGCGCGGGCGGCTGGCAGCAAGCCCGGAGGCCCGCAGAAGGCAGAGGCTGGGAAAGCCAGCGGCAAGCCCGGAGGCCCGCAGGAGGCGGCGGCGGTGGCGGAGGCGCGGGCTCCGGGCCGCGGATCCCCGGAGCGGGCCATCCGCTCCCCACTCGTGTTCGTGCTGTGCCGAGAAGCTTCCCTGCGGGCCCGGGAGCCGCGCCTGCGCCTGCGGGAGATCCTGCGGGACGTGCGCGCCCGGCGGCGGCAGCGGCCTCGTTGGCGGCCCCGGTGGCGGCCCCCGCCTTGGCAGCACCCGGGGGACTGCGGCGGAGGAGGCGACGCAGCGCTAGTCGGCGTCCTGGTGGAGGAGCCTGGCGGCGGCCGCGGCGACAACCAAGGCGCGGAAGGGGGAAGCGAGGCCGAGGCCATGCACCTGCTGGAGGCGCTGTTGCGCTCGGTGTTCGGCCGGGATGTGGGCGGCCCGGTGCAGGCGGCCTCCTACTGCCCTGTGCGTCCGGGCAGCGCCACAGACGTGCAGAGCGCAGCCTGCAGGGCCCTGCGAGCAGCCGCCGGCCAGTGGCCGCCAGGTCAGCGGGGCCGGGGACCCAGGGAGCCGGCTAGGGGTGGGGGGAGGGGGGCCAAGGAGGAGGGGCGGGCCAGGGAAGGAGTCCCGGAGCCAGCTTGTCCAGCCTCGCGTCTACCGCAGAAGAGCAGACCGAGGCCTAGCCAGAGAGGAAGAGTGGACTCGTCCAAGGTCACACGGCTAGAAAGTGGCAGGGACACGGTTCTAATCCAGCGCTCTTAGCGGGTGAAGAGGGGCCTTAGAGCTCATAGAATCCACTCCGCCTCGTTTTACAGAAAGGGAAACCAAGACCCAGAGAGATTCAAACCTTGGGGAACTAACGAGGGTTTGTCCCGTGGCTCCAGCACTTAGAACTGGATTTACTTTCTCCCTCTCGGGACTTCTGGCCCAGGTCTCTGGCAGCGAATGGGTAGCGCCGGGCCCCCATGCATCACTTCTGTCCTAGGACCCCCCTCCCCATGCCCCAGTAGCCCCACTCCCCATGTCCCAGTAGCCCCCCGTGTCCCAGTAGTCCCCTCCCATGCCCCAGGAGCCCCTCTCCCCATGCCCCAAGAGCTCCCCTCCCCATGTCCCAGTAGCCCCCCCGTGTCCCAGTAGCCCCCTCCCATGCCCCAGGAGCCCCTCTCCCCATGCCCCAAGAGCTCCCCTCCCCATGTCCCAGTAGCCCCCATATCCCAATTGCCCCTCGATGCCCCAGTCGCCCCCCTCCCCACGCCCCAGTAGCCCCCTCCCATGCCCCAGGAGCCCCTCTCCCCATGCCCCAGTAGCCCCCCTCCCCGTGCCCCAGTAGCCATGGTGCCACTCTCTGGGGCTGTCCTTTCTTCCTTCCTACCTCCTCCCCACTTCCATTCCCTGTAATCTTGGGCTGCAGCCTTGGCAGGCTTGGAGGGGGCAGACTGCTCTTTCCTGGGGTGACTGTACATGTGGGGCTACGTAGTCTCCTTGTCAACGTTCTGCCTCTTAACTGAAAAATCTGCACCCCAGCCTAGGAGACAAACAGATTGAGTTGAGGATGATCTGTGTGTGTGTGTGTGGATGTGAGGGGGAGGGGATGGTCAGGAAATAGAAGAAATGAAATATGGAATAGTAGAATGAGACCTGGGCTTCCAGGAGGGTACCCTCGTGTTCCAGACTTTGCTCTGCCACTCCCTGTGTGACCTTGGCCCAGTCCTTTCCCATCTCTGGGCCTGTTTCCCCCTCTGTAAAATGGGGGGGGGGTGTGGATCAGGTGATCTGTGAGGCCCATTCCAGCTATAGATCCCCTGAGGACCTGGATTCCAACCCCAAGTTTCCCTTCATCCCTGCGTGCTGGAAGCAGATCCTTTTTCATTTGTCTCCATCTCCCTTTTCTTATCGGGGGCTGGAGTAGACAATCTCTGTCCAAGGTCCTGCCCAGCTCCCTGATTTAGAAACCTGGAGAGGGCTGGGGTTCAGGGGTGGGGCGGGGGGGAAGAGCTTGAGGAAGCGTCTCTGTGTGAGGGCACGTGTGGGAGCAAGCCCCGGGATCCAGGCATTGCATGCTGGACTGGAGTGAATCGAAGGGGAGGCAGGGAGGTCTTGGACATCAGCCACAGCCTCCTGACGCCCTGGTGGCTAAGTGACCCAGATGCCCCTGATTTCCTGGAGGAGGAGGGAGCTGAAATGGGAGCAACTGAGAGATTTTCAGGAAATGAGAGCCCTAGTTCTCCAGTCACATGACCTGAGTTCAAATCCAGCCCTGCTATTTTTTATCTGTGTGACCTTGGACAGATCCCTTCCTCTGTCCAGCCTCAGTTTCCCCAGTTGTAAGATGAGAGAATTGAACTAGATGGACTCTGAGCTCCCTTCCAGAGCTACATCTATCATCCTAAATCTTTTACCTTATCTGGTCCCTGCATTCTCTTCCTGTGGCCTAGTCAGCCTCCTGTGGGGGCATCCTCAGTCATCTGAGACTCTGTGTGACCCACCAAAATCCTCCTTCTAGAGCAGGACAGCGATTTTCTCCATCTTGTCTCCCCATCATTGAGGGAAGGGTGCTTTACTCGCATCAAACAATGTTCCAGAGAAGGACTAGACATTACCAGTGCCAACAGAATCTCTGTTTTCTAGGAGGTGGGTGAGGGAGGGGGGAAATGCCTTCTCAGAGAGTGAGAAGGTGGTCCAGTGGCTTGGGACAGATTTCATGCACTCTCTGAAGGTAGAAGAAGAGGGAGATTTGTTCTGCCTGGCCCCAGAAGGCAAGACTAGGAGCAGCAAGGCTGAGGAAGGGAGAGTGGGGCAGTGAGCTTTAGAAAGGTGGAAGGAACTGGCCAGTATGATTGCTGAGCTGCTCTCAGTGATACTCGAATGCTTATGGTGAAGAGGAGAGGTGGTGTGGGACTGGAGAAGGCCAGATGTCCTGATTTTCCAAAAATGGAAGAGAAGCCTCTGTAAATTATAGGCCAGTAAGTTTGACTTCAATTTCTGGCAAAATTGTAGAGCAGAACGTTAAAAAGCATCTAGAAAAGTGGCTATTACTGAGGACCAGCCAGGCTGGTGGGTGGACGCCCCTGCTTCCTCAGCTCTTGACAGGGCCACTGCCTTGGGAGACTTGGGGCTACTGTTGAGACAGCTTACCTCGATTTCCGTATCAGTTTGATAAAGTGTCTCATTCTCTTCTTATAGAAAAGATGGGGTGACATGGGCTCGATGAGAGTCCAATTAGGCAGATTCAGAACCAGTCACTGAGTGGCTGAACCCAAAGAATAGTCAGGAACTGTTCCTGGTCACTGTGGCAGGTGGTTACTAGGGAAAGGCCCTAGCAACCTGAACTTGGCCCTCTGATGTTTAACATGGTATCGATGACTTGGCTGGAGGCCCAGGTGGCATCTTTACCACAGTGAGGTGGCTCGGTGGGTAGAGCACTGAGCATGGAGTCAGGGACACTCGAGCTCAAATCTGGCCTCAGCATCCTAGCTGTGCGACCCTGGGTCAGTCACTTGACTCAGTTTCTTCATCTGTAAAATGGGGATCATAATAGCACCTACTTCCCAAGGTTATGAGGGTCAAATGAGGTAATAATTGTAAAGTACTTTGGAAACCTTAAAGTACACAGTAGGCACTATATCATCATCATTGTCATCATCATCGTTGTCATCATCGTCCTCATCATCGTCATCATCGTCGTCGTCATCATCGTCGTTGTCATCGTCATCATCATCGTCGTCATCGTCATCATCATCGTCATCGTCCTCATCATCATCATCGTCATCATCGTCATCATCATCATCGTCGTCATCGTCCTCATCATCATCATCGTCATCATCGTCGTAGTCGTCATCCTCGTATGGAATTGCTTTCTGCCAATACAGATAAGCCTCTGTACATTACTCCCTCTTACCTGAACTCAGAGAATTCCTCTCCTCCTTGGAGACTCAACTGAAGATCCACCTTGGACAAGCTTTCCTGACCTGGAGGCTGGGGGGAGGGGGGGAGGGCCCCCCCCCCCAAGCTGCCTGTGCCTTCCTCCCTAACCTAATCCCCAGGTGGAATGCAAATTCCTTGAGGGCAGGGATTATTTCCCTTCTGTCTTTGCATCCCCAGCATCTTGCACACAGTAGGCACTAAATAAAAGCTTGTTAACTAAATTCTTAGGAAACTGCCTGGGGTGCTGGGAGGTCAAGTGACTTACACAGGGTAATGCAGCCAGTATGTGTCCATGGCAGGACCTGAACCCAGCTCCTCCTAATGCCAAACCCTGCTCTCTACTACACCGGGCTTCTACCCTTTTTTCTGCTAGATGGAACCCTCTCTAATCTCCCCTTTCCCTTAAAAAAGAAAATCCAAAAGAGCTGTTTTCTCTCCCTTTACCACTTAGACCAATTATGTAAATAAAGGTCAAGGTCTATCTCTGCAAGAAGCAGGAAACCACCCTGGTCACTGTCATAGCCCTCCCCCTATCTCCACTTTAAAACAGGAGTAAGACCTCATTATTCTGATATAGCATTTATTTATATAGTGCTTTATATTAATATTATAATATACTTGTGTATTTTATATACATATATAGAGACAGGGAGAAAGGGAGAGGGAGAGAGAGAGAGAGAGAGAGAGAGAGAGAGAGAGAGACTCGTGAGAGAGAGAGAGAGAGAGAGAGAGAGAGAGAGAGAGAGAGAGAGAGAGAGTTGGTTAACAACCAATAATCATTTATTGAACACCTACTATATACCACATACTGTTCTTGGAGCTATGGAGACAAAGACATAAAAGAAATAGTGCTTGACTATTAAGGGAGCTTATATTCTAGCACTCAATCAACAAACATCTATGGAGCACTTACTGTGTACCAGGCACTGGACTATTCTCTGGGAAGACAAAGACATGAAGGAAAACAGTCTCTGACCTCAGGGAGGAGAGGTCAGATAACTGAAGCTTTACTGATTTGAGTTGCCAAAACATAGAACCAATCTAAACATGGGGGAGAAGATAGTCCATTATACATGTACATGTCCGGGAGAAGATCATGTCACCCCTTTTTCTTATCGTCACCATCTCCTGTAGAATGTGCCCAACTTCAGCCCTGGGAACCCTTTTGCAGCACAGAGGGCTAGCTGCCTGCTGGCCATCTCCACCTGCCTGTCCCATAAGCATCTCTACCTAACTGAGCTTCCCCCCAACCCCTACACTTCCTTTCAATTTCCCTATTTCTGTCCAAGGTACCACCATTCTTCTAGCCATCCAAGTTTGCAACCTGGTTGTTGTTCAGTCATGGCCTCTTCTTTGTGACCCCATTTAGGGTTTTCTTGGTAAAGATACTGGAGCAGTTTGCCATTTCCTTCTCCAGTTTACTTTACAGATGAGGAAACTAAGGTAAACCAGGTGAAGTGACTTGCCCAGGGTCACACAGCTAGTAAGTGTCTGAGGTCAGGAAAATGAGACTTCCCAGTTCCAGATTTGGCTCTCTATCCACTTCACCACCTAGCTGTCTTTGCAACCTCAACTTTTCTCTTTCCTTCAACCCTCATTCAATACCTTTCCAAGTCTTATTTCTACCTCTACAGCATTCCTTGACACAGGCCCCTTCTCTCCGCTCTGGTGGTCACTGCTTTAGTTGAGACAGAGTTGGTCTGTCTGCTTCTGGTCTCTCTCTTCCCTAAGTCCTGCTCCACACAAGTTCTGAAATAATCCTCCTACTCCATATCTACAGTAACTTTAATTTTTAAAAGTCAGTTTTCAGGTCTCTTGTCATGTAACTTTATAAAACAGATGGACTATGAGACCATGGCTACTTGTATTCATTGGTGATAGCAACCTTAGTCTCTTTTTCTTAGGAAGGGTGGGAGCCATGTAACCTCTATCAGGAGAGAGGGCCCATAGAGCAGTGACATATTTATTCCCCTTGACGTTGTAGAACGACAGTTTGCAACAACAACAACTACTACTACTACTATTACTACCAGTGATCATAACAACAATAGTGTACAAGTTTGATCATGTGATTCTCATGCTCCACTGTGCTGGGTGGCTCCCTATTGCCCCCAGGACAGCCTCTTTCTTTCTTATTTCTTTATTTTTAGTTTTCAACATTCCCTTCCGTAAGACTTGGCGTGCAATCTGATATAGGCTGTGTGTGGACAACCATATTAAACATTTTCCATATTAGTCATGTCGTAAAGAAGATTCAGAACAAAAAGGGAAAACCACAAGAGAGAAAACCAAAAAAGTGCAAATCATCTGCTTCCATCGGCATTCAGACTCCCTAGTTCTTTCTCTGGATGTGGATGGCGTTTTCCATCACAAGTCTTTTGGAGTTGTCTTAGATCATTGTGTTGTGAGAAGAGCTAAGTCTATCAAAGCTGGTCATCTCACAACATTGCTCTTACTGTGTACAGTGTTTTCCTGGTTCTGCTCACTTCCCTCAGCATCAGTTCATGTAAGTCTTTCTAGGTTTTTCTGAAATCCTCCTGCTCGTCATTTCTTATAGCACAATAGAATTCCATTACATTCATATACCACAACTTGTTCAGCCGTTCCCCAATGGATGGGCATCCCCTCAATCTAATTTTTTGTCACCACAAAAAGCTGCTATAAATATTTTTGTACATATGGGTCTTTTTCCCTTTTAAATGATCTTTTTGGGGTACAGATCCTAGTAGTGCTATTGCTGGATCAAAGGGGATGTATGCACAGTTTGATTGCCCATAGTTCCAAATTTCTCTCCAGAATGATTGGATCAATTCCAAAGTCCACCAACAATGCACCAGTTTCCCACATCTTCTCCAACATTTATCATTTTCCTGTTTTGTCATGTTAGCCAATCTGATAGCTGTGATGTGGTACCCCAGAGTTGTTTTAATTTGCATTTCTCTAATCAAGAGTGATTTAGAGCATTTTTTCATATGACTATAGATAGCTTTAATTTCTTCATCTGAAAACTGACTGTTCATATCCTTTGACTATTTATCAATTGGGGAATGAGTTGTATTCTCATAAATTTGACTCAGTTCTCTATATATTTGAGAAATGAGGCCTTTGTCAGAGAATTGGCTGTAAAAATTGTTTCCCAGCTTTCTGCTTCCCTTCTAATCTTGGTTGTATTGGCTTTGCTTGTGAAAAATTTTTCAATTTAATATAATCAAAATTATCCATTTTGCATTTCTTGATGTTCTCTATCTCTTGTTTGTTCATAAATTCTTCCCTTCTCCATAGATCTGACAGATCAACTATTCACTGCTCTCCTAATTGGCTTACCATGTCACCCTTTATGTCTAAATTGTGCACTCATTTTGACCTTATCTTGGTATACAGCGTAAATGCCTAATTTCTGCCACACTGTTTTCCAGTTTTCCCAGTGTTTTTCATCAAATAGTGAGTTCTTATCCCAGAAACTGGAGTCTTTAGGTTTATCAAACAGTAGATTGCTATAATCATTGACTACTGGGTCTTGTGTACTTAACCTATTCCACTGATCCACCACTCTGTTTCTTAGCCAGTGCCAAGTAGTTTTGATGACTGCTGCTTCACAATACAGTTTAATATCTGCTATGGCTAGGTCACCTTCCCTTGCATTTCTTTTCATTAATTCCTTTGATATTCTGGACCTTTTGTTCTTCCAGATTAATTTCATTATTGTTTTTTCTAGCTCTATAGAATGATTTTTTGGTAGTTTGATGAGTATGGCACTGAATAAGTAAGTTGGTTTAGGTAGACTTGTCATTTTTATTATTTTAGCTCAGCCTATCCATGTGCAACTGATATTTTCCCAATTACTTAGGTCTGACTTTATTTGTGTGAGAAGTGTTTCATAATTGTGTTCATATGGGCCCTGGGTTTGTCTTGGCAGATAGCCTCCCAAATATTTTATAGTGTCTACAGTAACTTTAAACAGAATTTCTCTTTCTATCTCTTGCTGTTGGGCTTTGTTAGTAATATATAGGAATGCCGAGGATTTATGTGGGTTTATTCTATATCCTGCAACTTTGCTAAAGTTGTTTATTATTTCATGTCATTTTTTAGTTGATTCTCTAGGGTTCTCTAAGTGTATCATCATATCAGCTACAAAGAGCGATGGCTTTGTTTCTCGGCCTCTTTCTTCCGGGCTGGCTCCTGCCTTTCCAGATTTGTTTCACGGCACTCCCCTTAACGCACTGTGTGGTTCAGCCAATCCATCTGCTTGCTGCTATCTGTATACTAGGGTCCATCTTCTACCTCTCTCTGTTCTCTGGCCTGAAATGCCCTCCCCGTCCCTTGGCCTCTCACAGTCCATAATATCTTACAAAGCTCAGCTTGAATGCTGTCACCCACACGAGGCCTTTCTTGATCCCTCCAACTACCAGCGACTCTCCCCCCTTACTTATTTTGTAAATAATCCAGTATATATTTAAGAGGCAGCCAGGTGGCCCACAGTGGATAGAGTGCTGCAGGAGTGCTGTAGGAGTCAGGGAGACCTAAGTTCAAATCTGGACACAGACACTTAATAGTCCAACCCTGATTGAGTCACTTCACCTCTCCCTGCCTCAGTTTCCTCATTTGTCAAATGGGAACAATGATGACACCTCTCTCCCAGGATTGCTGTGAAAATCAAAGGGGACACATGCTGCCGGCTCGCTAGCTAACATCTCTTTGATCCCCTTTAAGGACCCCCGAGGGCAGGGGCTGTTTGATTTGAGTATAGTTCGTGTATCTCAGTATCGCCAGTGCCTGGGACGGTGGCCGGCATACAGTTGGGGCTTAATAAATGCTGATCAATGGATTGAGTTGACTCGAAACCAGATATCCGCAGATACCGACTTGCACTTTGGTGTCCAGGCTTGATAGTTTTTCTCTCCCTTCCTGTACAGTCGGCCTGTGAGCTGTCAGCTGTCTCTCTCGGCTACAGTCCTGAGATACACTGACCTCTTGACTGTTTGTCATCGGCCCTGTGCTGAGGAACAAGATAACCAACCTTGTTAAAGTTACCTTTCAATGAGGAGAAAATAGACTTGAAGTTGTCTCTACATTTTTTGACCCGGCAGTCCTAATACCGAGGCATAGACCCCCTAAGGAAGTCAAAAGACAGAACCATAGGCCCGATGTATACTGGGGTGAGTGACCACAGATTAGGTTAAAGATGAAAAGAAAGGGCTGGATCATACCTGAACATTGGAATATTGTTGTTCAGTAAGAAGGGAGGGAGAGGGAACTTGATGTAGGGGATAGAGTACAGAATTAGGAAGACCCAAGGCTGTAGTCTGACTGTGGGATGTAAACTCTGAGGGTCCCTGGGCAGCTTTGGAAAATGACTATGTTTGACACTATGGATCACCTTCTCCTCTTTGCTACCTTTTGTTTATCCTTAGCCCCTTGCTTACCCTGCGGAGACAACCTGGGGCCAGATCTTGTTTCTACCTTCACAATAACTCTCAGACACTTCCTCTTCCCTTCTCACTCAGACCTCATCACCTCTCACCTGGATCTTTGCAGTAGCAATTAGGAAACCTTGTCTACGTGTATTTAGCAGTGACGGAGATCTCAGCCTCTTCTGACTGGTCTTCCTGCCTCCAGTCAGTTTCTCCCCACTCCAGTCCATCCTCCTGCCCCAAAGCTGATCTCCTAAAACACAGATCTAACCACACCACTCCCCTACTCTATAAATCCTAATGGCCTTCTATCACCTCCAGGATCAAATATGAATCTGGCCCCTTCCTACCTTTCCAGTCTTATTAGACTTTCTTTCTCTTCACACATCCTATGATTCAGCAGCACTGGCCATTTGCTGCCGCTCACCCTCAACCCCCCATCTCCTGTGTCCACACCTGGCTGTCTCTCAGGATTGCTCCCTTGCCTTCCTTCCTTTGGAGGTTACTTTCTGTCTGTTCTGTAGATATTTGTCCTGAACAGTTAGCTACAAATTACACCCCCCCCACTAGAATGTGAGGCCCTTGAGGGCATGGTCTGGCTTTGTCTTCCCTTGCCTCCTGCAGAGCTTAGCAGAGTGACCAATGCATTGTGGCTCCTTAATAAATGCCTGCTGAGTGACTTACATGTCACAGAGCATGAGCATTTGGAAAGGGAGTTTCCGCACAGTTAGATCCCGGTCCAATGAACTCACACACCCAATTTAAAATAAAGGAAAAATGTGAAGAATTCAGAGAAACATAGGAAGATATATATGAACTGATGCTGAGAAAAAAATAGAACCAAGAAAACAGTTCATCCAATAATTACAGCAGTGTAATGAAAATAATTCTAAAGGAAATGAAACTCTGAGTAGAGCAAAACCAATGAAAGCCTTGGAAAGGAAAAAATGAAATATTCTTTCTCACCCTTGGCAGAAAGGTGGGGGTAACTAGTGTGGAATGCCATCTCTCAGGTATATTTTCCTTTGCTTCCATCTGCAGATGGGGAAGGAAATTATTGGGAATGGTTGTAATATAAATACAGAATGTAAAGGCACCAATAAAATGTATCATAAATACATTCCCAAACTTTTTTTAAGTGAAAATACTTCTTCTTAGTATGGTAGGGAGGTGGGGAGGTAACACACAGTTAATAGTTGGCTATTACGTGCCAAGCACTTTACAAATTGCTTCATTTGGACTGGAAGGGCTCCCTGAAGAGCTGAGGGCTTGAGTTTGAGGGTTGGGGGTTTGAAGGAGGCTGGATGATATAGCGGAGAGCCCAAAGGAGAGCCCTGAACCACACTATCTCCCTCCTCCACACACACATAGCAGGGGCCTGGCCCTGGATTTGGAATTCATGTTCAGACTCTGAATCTGTTGCTTCCTACATGTGAGACCTTGGACAAGTCCATTCCCATTCTCAATCTGACCATTGAGGCCTTTTGTTTATTTCCTCCTTTCTGGCCAGGTTCCAGATAGCTGAGGTTCTTAGAAAAATGACCTTCAGAAAAGTGAGGTTGTTCAGAGGCAGGTCAATTTCTCGTTGTTGTTTAATGATGGTCATCTCAAAAAGGTTGCAATTCTCCAGGCTGGGGCACTTAAACTGGGGCCTGTTGTTTTAAACATTTTGATAACCATGTTTCAATGTTTTGGTTTCTTTTGTGATCTTTTATATTTTATGCAATTAAAAACTATTCTGAGAAGGGGTTCATGCCCTAATAAAGGTTCGTTTTCTCCCTGTTTGGGGACTGAATATCAGGGGGAAGGGACCAATTTTGAGAGTCAGCCTGGCGTATTGTGTGGGCACTGGCATTGCTGTCAGGAAGACTTTGGCTCAAACCTTGCCATAGACACTGGCGGTGTGACTGCGGACAAGTCACTTAACCTCTCTGTACCACAGTTTTCCTCATCTGTAAAATGAGAAAATTGGACTTAGTGGCTTCAAGGTCTTTTCCAGCTCTGAATCTAGTATTCTATGGTCTTGGTCCTTTCTTTAGTTTTAGGCATTTACAATGTGCTGAAGTATCACTTTCATAAGTTTATCTTCCCAGGATTTGCCCACATTGAGCCTTCTTCCCCTACTTTCCTTCCTTCCTTCCTTCCTTCCTTCCTTCCTTCCTTCCTTCCTTCCTTCTTTCTTCCTTCCTTCTTTTCTTTCTTTCTTTCTTTTTTCTTTCCTCCTTCCTTCCTTTCTTTCCTTCCTTCCTCTTTTCTTCCTTCCTCTCCTCTCTCTCTCTCTCCCTCCTTTACTCCCTCCCTCTCTCCCCCTCCTCTCTCTCTCTGTTTCTCTTCTTCCTTCCTTCCTTCTGTCCTTCCTTCCTTCCTTTCACTGAAGGAAGTTAAGATGTAGTATACTCTTAGCACCATGAAAGGCCTTTCTTTGGGAACTCCAATCTCCTCAAGTGGGGCCCATGGCTGAATCCTGTGCCTCCCTCTGTGTCTGACCCCATGTCTCTTGGTGTGTTCTGTCTTCCAGCAGAGAGGACGAGGGGGAGGCTGGGATTCCAAAGGCTGCTCAGATGCTTTCCTTGGTCATCGTGGAGCAGGAGGAAGGCCCGGGCCAACAGCACCACCAGTGGCCCAGCTGAGGGTAAGTGTGTCCTGTTCCATGAGTGGGTGAATCTTCGGTTCTGCTGGGGTAGTGCCTTCCCTTCTCGCCTGGGCCTTCCCCAAGGAAGCCACTCATCTAGCCCCAGACCCCCTGGACTTGAGGCCCATCTCCCAGGGCCTAACTCCTTACCCTCTCCCACCAATGGTCCCTCTACTCTGACCTCTCCAGAGGCCTCGGTTTCCTTTTCTGGACATTCCTCTCTCTTTTAGAATGTGAATAGATAAATAAACAAGAAACATTCATCAAGTTCCTCCTATGTACCAGGCGAGGGGCTAAGCTAGTGAGTGGGTGAGGTGAGGAGGCTGGGTGGGCAGGGGTCAGGAAGAGAAGGGATTCATTCAAACACAAAAGTCAGGCATGCTCTTCCCTTAAAGGGAATAGGAGAGAGAACACACACAGGAAAGTGGTGGCAATGGGAGGGAAGCCTAGTCTGAGGAGTCCTAGGGGTGCTGAAAAGAGCCTTAGAGGAGGAAATAAACATTTATTAGGTGCCTACAGTGTGCCAGGCACTGTGCTAAGTGCTTGACAAATATTATCTCATTGGGACAGTTGATTGACATGCCCTTTCTGGGAGTAAACATGGGATTGCTTGAATTATTAGTCCCAGATTAAGTTCATTCATTCATTTACTCATCATTCTTCCAGAACCGTCCTTTTGGTAGCTTTCTCTGGAAACTGAGTCCCCCATCTCCCTCTGTTTCTTTGTGTGTCCTTCAAAACTAGCCCTGGAAAGGCAGAACTAAGAGCAAGTACAAGAAGCCAAGGGACCAAGTTGGGCCTGATGTCAGGAAGAAACTTCCTGATGATCAGAGCTGTCCAAAGAGGTTGCCTGGCCAGGTGGTGGTGAGCTCACCGTCACTCCAAGGCTTCCAGCAGAGGCTGAATGGCAAAGCTTGAGGACATCCTACAGAGAAGATTTTATTGATATAAATTTGACAGGAAGGTCCCTTCCTGCTCTCGATCTGTCACTTCATCTCCCTGGGCCTCGGTTTCTTCATCTGTAAAATGAGGTTTAGACCAGATGCCTTTGATGTCCCTTCTAGCTCTGTGCACCTATGACTCATTCACTCATTCATTCACTCACTCACTCACTCACTCATTCATTCATCCATTCATCAGTGGCCACTAGAACACAGACTCACACACACATTTCCCTTCCTTCCTTCCTTCCTTCCTTCCTCTTTTCTTTCCTTCCTCTTTTCCTTTCCTTTCCTCCTTCCTTCCTAGTCACCATTGCTAAAGAGTTTTAAGATGATAATTAGAGCTGACTTTATATAGTGCCAGAAGATAATCATTCTACTTGCTCCATATAACACTCTAAAACAATAATAACAGATGACAGCTACATAGCATTGTTGGATACCTGCATTTCAAGAGAATCAGCAGTGACGTTTGGGTAGAAGCCTTTCAGATAATCCCTGACATTTCTCTACTTGCTGACTGATTACAGCCCTTGAAGGCCGCTGTAACAGCTGATATTACCTGCTGATGTGAGGTTTACAAAGTGAGGGTCCATTCTGAAGCCCCACCCACAGGCATTGCCACACTGCCTCCCTCTCTCCGGCAAGGTTCTATAAAGCTCTGCTTCTCAGTGCATTAGTACGCAGCCCCTCCCCCCCCCAGTGAAATGCCCAAGGCTCAGATTAGCCACTCTTGGACACAGCTGGAATGTCACATCCTTCCTAGTTTGCTCACTGAGTCAACTTGCCCATTGTCCCCTATTTGACTCTCTTTCCCTTTCCCTTCTCCTGGCCACCCCCTCCCCTTCTCTCCGTTGTAGATGGTTTCCAGGACCCCTCAGAGGAGCTGGCACTGACAGTTCTGTCTCCCAATGGACACTGTGAGGACATCGAGGGAAGGACAGGAGCCTAGACACCCCAGGCCACCATCCAGATCCTGGAATAACAGGCTGTGAGCACCAATGGGACTTAGGACCTTTGGGTTCTGTCCCTGCCCCTCTGCCTCATCTTGAAGACTGGAGCTGGGCCCTTCTCTGTTCACTCTGTCTCCATCCCAAGTGGAAGGTAATGGTACCTGCCAACTCTATACCTTCCACAAGTGTGGTTAGCCTGGGCTGGTGATCGGAGACGAAGTGTGCCTCACTGACCTGAGCAGCAGATGGCAAAATTGGGCTCTCTGGGATCTGCTCCTAACCCAGAGCTATCTTACTCTGTGATCAAGGCTGTTACTTCATTTCTCTATGCCTCAGTTTACCAGTCTGTAAATTGAGGAGAAGATAAACCTACCTTGTAGTGGTGTTATATGAAGTCCCTACCTTGGGAAGGGTGACATAGGACTTTGTAGATCTACAGTGTTATAAAAAATCCTCTGTGTTGGTCAATGTGCATGATGGGCTTTGCGTGTGTACGCAGTCATACATATCCTTCATTTCCACTGTCATGTAGTGGAAAGAACATTAGCCTAGAATTTAGAATAACTAGGCTCTGATACTAACTCACTAACTGGAAAACTAGGGGCCTCCATTGCCTTATATATAGAATGAAGGGAATGGACCAGATGACCTTAAAAGGTCTTTTCCAGCTCCGACTTTCCTAGATTGCATCCTTGAGGATATATAAATACACCTTGAGGATAAACACAGCATAAATAAATACACTGTTAAAAAAAGTGTCTTAAAAGCACTGGAAGTTCAAGCCAAGTCTGTACATAATTTGGTTTTTTAATGTTTCATTGATTCCCTTTGCTTTTATACCAAATCATTTTCTTTAGCCCCCTGGCTCACTTGTAACCAAGAGAAAACATCAAAGTAGAATCAATCAGCACTGGGAGCTGTCCTGATGGCAGAGCCCACCGGCCAGTAAGAGGCGGGAGGCTCACTCCATTAACTTGACCTGGGACTAAAATAGCTTATTTGAATTCTTCAGGCTCTGATGCCTTTTTGTGTCAACAAATGTTTACAATATTGCACTCACTGTAAGACCATTGATGTTTTACTGAACAGATATAGCACACATTTCTCAAAGTGTTCTTTAGAGAGTCTTGGTAAGAACCCTGCACTGCAGATCGTAGCTGGTTCTAGAATTGACTTTGCCACAAATATTTGTCACCTCATATTTCTGGACTTCAATTTCCTCCTCTGCAAAATGAGTTTGGATTCGATCTCTGAGGCCCTATCCAGCTCTAAAATTCAGCGATTCTTTTGTTTTTTACAACCTGTTCATTTCAGAATCTATCCCACCTCTGTCCCCTACCCAGAAGCTCTCCCCTGTGATGAAGCTCTGAATTTCTTCCCCAGAGCCAGGCAGGTGACCTCTCCCCCTTCGGAGTTCCAAGGTCCCAGAAGGGTTGGAGTATTTCTTCTCTACTTCAATGGCTTGAGCCCCCACCAGCCATGTTTCCCCCTATTGTTAGGGACATAAGACTAATGCCCTAGTTCCATCAAACCACTTAAAATCTTTTGGCTTTTACAAAGGGGTATTTACTTCAAAGACATAGCAAGAACAAATGTACAGACATTTTTCCCAGTGCCCTTGGGGCATCCTCTCCCTTATTAGATCAGTTCCCATGTAACATAGGCCCCATCAGATTTATACCCAATGGCTGACTGATCCTGACTCCAGCTACTTCTGGGCTCAGAGCCCCAGAGTCACTTCTGAAGATGACTGATTCCTCTTTGTTCCTCGAGCATCAATGCTATGTTGGCTGTAAAATCCAGCCTGGATTCCAGCTCCCAGATTCCTATGACTCAGTCTCCCAACTTTCTGAAACTTCCATAATTGGAATCTCTGCTATTTATATCCAGATTTGAAAAGTGCACATGAAAAGGTCAAGGATGGAGGTTTGTTTCTTGGATCACATGGCTTTGGAGAGGCCCCAATACTTTTCCCTTTAGGTATGATCTCTGTGAACAAAGAAGCCTCTGAATAAAGCAGAGTGATGAAGAGAGGGTGGCCAATGGTGACAGGTGAAGCTCCCCCTTTCCACATCCAGTTTGCCACTGGAACCAGTTACAGAATGTCTACACATGCTCTACCCTCTTCTAAGAAACTTCCCATTCACATCCTTACAATTCTTCAGGAAGCAAGGTCCTTAAATGTCCCTCCATGTGGAGAGGTTGTATCAGCCAAGGAAGCTGATGGGGTCTATATGTGTCAGACCCCCATTACAACAAAACAGAAAAGAGAGAGAGATACAGCAGATTCATTGAAACTGGCCCATCAAACGAAGTCTGACGATGTATGCAATGTTCAGCACCCATAGTCCCCCACCTTGCAAAAAAGGGAAGGAGGTCCCTCTCCACATCTTTTCTTCATGGCCAATCATGATCATGACCAGCTCTGCCTAGAATGCTTCATAGAAAAGAGGCCAAAGGCTAGACTTCATAGACTTCTAGACTTCCCCAGCTCCCAGATTCTTTTCCTAGAGCAGTTCTGAATGAAGAATGGAATTCAATTGGGAGCAGCTTGGGCTTAGGAGTCAAGATGGGGCTGTACCAAGAGCCCAGGCAGGGAAAGACTGCAGCCTTGTGAGAAGGGAGATTTCCATTCTGTGGCCCATCATCTGGAAATGTTGGCCCTGGGAACCGAGCTCCCCATCAAGCACACTGAATGAAGAGGAGATTAGCAGTTGGGGGGTAACTGGAAGTAGGAACCATTCCAGATCTTAGGCTCCAGGCAGGGTCAGAACTACTCTTGGGGCCATTTAGTTATTGTTCTGAGTAACAGAGTCTTCCCCCTAGTGTCCAGGAATCTGAGCCAACCTTTTATGAAGAGCTAAATGAAGCATTTATTCATTTCCCCAGGGAAACTAGGAACTCCTCTTCATCCTGCCCCCCAGTCTATAAGGAAGAGAGATGGGCTAGAATCCAGTTCAGCTCTTGATTCCTTTCTAAGGAGACACAGTCTCATGGAAGGATGTGCAACTTCTGCCAAGACATTTCAATGCTCTGTGTTTCCCATTTGCCAAATGAAACGATGCCAACTTCCACCTCTTAAAGCTGTCTCAAGGGGAAGAGTGTGTGCCAGGACTGGCTTAGAGACCAAGCTATTTCACCAGACACAAAAATGGCTTGAGTAAAACTGACCCTGGAGTTTGTTTGGTTTTGTTTGTTTGTGGCTGATATCTTTTGTTTTTATTTTACCTTCATCTCCCATGAGGAGCAAGGTAGCATAGAGGATGGCAAACTGGCTTCAGAACAGGGGAAACCTGGGTTCAAGGCCTGCCTTTGACCCATACAGGCTCTGTGACCCTGGGCGAGGAGTTAAACAAAACTGACTGATGCATTGATCATGTTCAACAATGTATACAATATTCCATACCCATAGCTGCCCCCTTTCTCCACCTCTCCAATACGTTCTAGTATTTTCTGTGAAAAGGAGTCATTCTTAATGTATGTGTTCAGTGACTGCCCATTGGGTGCCTGCTATGGGCAAAAAACTGGGCTGGGAATGGAGATGCAAATTTCCCAGATCCTGCTGATTCAAGGCTCGAAGATGAGCACTACCTAGCCTGGGCTCTCGGTTCTGCCCTTTCTGAGCCTGTGCTTTCCAGAGCCTCCATTTCCTCATCTGTCCAGTGTTGGTGGAGGGTGGTGATAACACATTCATCAGCAGCTACCTCTGGGCTGTTGGTGGGCATGAGACTTTGGAAATGAATGAGAATTCAATGCCAGAGACACAAGCTATCACTCTTGTGACCATTCACACCCCTAACTCATGAAGGCCAGCAATCTCGCACCAACTTTCCTACCCTTGAGCCTTTTCTACAAACAGTAAATTCACCAATGTTGGTGCACCTATTTTTTCTTCTGAAGAGATGGTTGTTAGACCTGGAAGGAGCTTCCTTTGTGAGGTTGACCATCTCTGAGATTTTTAAAAATGGGAGGAATTCCTGAACCACCTGAGTGGTCCTCAGGCTGGGATCTGGGAGGGTCTTCTAGGAAGCCTTGGTGCCATTATCCTTTTGTTCATTTCATGTTTTTGATATATCAATGTTTAACTTTTTCCAACATGAAATAACAATCTACTTATTTAATAAAAACCAGACAACACCTTATTTTGTCTTTCATTTGAGTGAGAGGGGCAGTGTGGTATAGTAGTTGGAGAGCCAGTTTCAGAGCCAGGAAGACCTGGATTCAAGTCTGTCTCTGACACATACTGGCTGTGTGACCCTGGGCAAGTCACTTGGACCTTGGGCAAGTCATCTAGGACCATTGTCAAGTTGATAAGCATTTATTAAGTGCCTACTGTATACCAGGTACTTTGCTAAGTGCTGGAACCACAACAACCACACACACACACACACACACACACACACACACACACACAAAACAGCATCTTTCAACAGTTCACAAAAGATTAATAAAAAAAAATTAAAATTAGCCAAAGAGGATATTCATTGAGGACTCCACGAATTGGTTCATTTTGTTGAAGCGTCCCTGCCTCTGATTTGCCCATTGTGGCAAAGGAACTCCCAGGCTAATGGAGGAGACAACATGCAAACACCTACATACAAGAAAGCGATAAAAGCAGGATAAATTGCAGTTCATCAGCAGAGGGAAATCACCAGCATTAAAGGGAATCCAGAAGGGCTTCTTGCGATTTTTAAGATTTTAGCTGGAACCTGAAGGAACCCAGGAGAGTGAGGTAAGAGGAGGGGGGAAAGTGTTCTAGGCCTGGGGCAGAGCCAGGGAAAATGCTCAGACTCAGGAGATGGAGGGAAGAGTTGGAAGTGAGCTCGCATGCCCTCTAGTCTGGCACCCCCTTTTAACAGATGAGCAAAGCCTATTGAGGATAAATGACTTATCCAAGGTTATTCATGCCTCTCAATGACCTAGCCAACTCTCCAAGGTGACACATCGAGGGAAGGTGCAGAACTGCTAGCTTGGAAGGAGTTTCCTCCCTGCGCACTCCCTGGACCATTGAAATCACACTGGAGCAGAAACACTGAGGAAGGTTTGGTTTCGTTTGGTTTTTACAGTTGGGAAGACCTTTTACATCTCTTTGCATCCCCTTTGGTGAATGCAGTGCCTGGGACACAGTAGGCATAGAATGTATTGACCACGTGGCCAGTCCATTCAACAGGCACATATGAAGCACCTACTGTGTGCCCAGGAACCGTCTGCTAAGGCATGAGAATAGAAAAACATGCATCAAACAGTCCTTGCCCTCAAGGAGCTTACGTTCTCAAGGAGAAATAACCAGTGTGCAGCTGAATAAATGCTCATTGGATAGAGAGCAGATGTATTTGTAGGGATAGACAAGGTCTAACAAGGATGGCAGGCTGTGGGAGGGTCAGTGGCACAGAGGTGAGGAAGTCAGGAAGGAAAGTATTCCAGCATTTATTATGTACCTACTGTGTTCCAGGCACTATGTCAGGTCCTGGATATACAAGAACATAAAATCAAATAAAACAGACTCTTCCCTCAAAGGGCTTACAGAGTATAGGCTTTACCTTCAGAACATTTCTTCAACGTGGCTCCTGCTCTCCTCTGATAACTACTGCTACCCTGGTGCAGGCCTGCACCTTACACCTGAACCATTGCAACAGCCTGCTTGGGGTGGGGGATGGGGTGGGCATCTGCCTGCCTCAAGCCTCTCCACACTCCAATCCACCCTCTATTCAGTGCGAAAATGTACAAGTCTGACCCTGTCTGATCAAATAAACTCTAAGAGCATCAGAATGGACAGATTCGGGGGCCCTAGGAAAATGCCCACTGGCAGGGGCAGTGGCAAAGGCAGGCAGGCCTAATTATAACCATTTGCCCACCACAATCCAGAAGTGACTGGTCGCTGCCCTGATGCTGCGAATACAGCACCCAGGGTCATTGCAACCCTGCTCCCCAGGGGGCTTGGTGCACCAAAGGGTGACTTGGTTGGGGGAGGGGTGGAGGACCTCTTGCTTTCTGGCAACAAGGAAGAGATGACAGCGTCTACCCATCCCCACAGAAGAAGAGAGGCCGACTCTCAGAGGCCTCTAATAGGGCAAAGATTTGGTGATTGCCCTTCCATGGGAACGGAACTTTTCCTCTTTTAATGCTGCCTGCCAAGTTCCTTGCATGATTAAGGTCAAAGTTGACCAGTAACAGTCCTAAAGTCATTTACATGATGGAAGGCCCCATAGAAGACACCAAGGACCTTACCACCAAGGATCGGAAGGTGGCAGGAGCAATATCCCAACTACTGCCCCTCCCCCTGCCCCCACCCACCCCCTATGTAAGTTAGGCCAGTTTTTCTTTAAAGGTATTGAAAACACTCTTCAGCCTGAATTGGTCCAGGGGAATAAAAGCTCCAGCTGTTGGCGTCACTTTCTGGTCACTCAGTACAAAATAAGACATAAAAGCTTTAGCCTTTCTCTTTGGTTTGGCTAGCAGACCACAATGGGCAAATCAGAGGCAGGGACGCTTCAACAAAATGAACCAATTCGTGGAGTCCTCAATGAATATCCTTTTTGGCTAATTTTAATTTTTTTTATTAATCTTTTGTGAACTGTTGAAAGATGCCGTTTTGTTCTAATATTGAACCTAAATTCCCTAGGGACTGGTCCAAGTCAAACTTAGCCCAGAATACACAGGTACAAAGTGGCAGAACCAGGACCTGAATGCAGTTCCCTGGAGTTGAAATGCACATCTTTCCCCTCTGTGCCCCAATGACTTTTTTTTTAGTGACTCGCCCAGGGTCACACAGCTAGTAAGTGTCTGAACTCAGGCAAACGAGTCTCCTTTATTCCAGGCGAAGCACTCTGTGCACTATGGCACCCCTAGCTGTGCCCCCCATCACTTTTAAAGCAGCACCCCAAAGATGCTTCCATGGGTTAAGAAGACTTGTAGTGACCTAGGGCCTCTTTAACTCCAATGGTTACGAGTGCAGGTAGAAAGAAAGAAAGAGAGAGGGAGAGAAAGAGAGAAAAAGAAAGAAAGAGAGAGAGAGAAAGAAAGAAAGAGAGAGAGATAGACAAAGAAAGAAAAAAGGAAGGGAGGAAGGAAGAAAGAGAGAAAGGAAGGAAGGAAGAAAGGGAGAGAAAGAAAGAAAAAAGAAAGACAGAAAGGAAGGAAGGAAGAAAGAAAAAGAAAGAAAGAAAGAAAGAAAGAAAGAAAGAAAGAAAGAAAGAAAGAAAGAAAGGTGAAGCAAGCAAGAAAGAAGGAAGAAAAAAGAAAGAGAAAGAAAGGAAGGAAGAAAGAAGAAAGAAGGGAGGGAGGAAGGAAGGAAAGAAGGAAGGAAGGAAGGAAGGAAGGAAGGAAGGAAGGGAGGGAGAAAAGAAGGAAGGGGGGAAGGAAGGAAGGGAGGGAGGAAGGAAGGAAGGAGGGAAGGAAAATCTGTTCTGAGTCCATCCCTTCTCTCTCCGTGGACAGAGGTGGAGAGCATTTTTCATCATGAGTTCTTTCAGATCATGGTGGGTCATCGTGTTGATCAGAATTACCAAGTCTTTCACAATTGACTGTCTTTACAACATGGCTATACAATAGGTAAATGACTAACATAGTTGTAGCGCCTCAAGATTTTCAAGATATCTTACAAACATTATCTCACCGGAAGCAGACTGATCATAGGAGTGCAGCTCTGGAGCTGGAAGGGAACTCCGAGGCCAATTAGTTCCTCCTCCCCCATTTTACAGATGAGAACACTGAGGCCCAGAGAGGGGTAAGGTCACACAGGTCATTGTCAAGGTCACACAGGTGGGAAGTAATAATCCTGCCACTGCACCAGAGACTTATGTTGAATTGTGATAACAGAATTCGGGTGGAAGCCCAGCTCGGCTCACAATGGGATCTCCATGTGCTGATGCTGCCATCTTGTGACAAGTGAGAACAATTGACTCACTAGGGTGTCCTTTCAGGTCGGGGTTGGCTGGAGGGGGTCCTGGAGAGCAAACTCCCTCCACTCTGTACAGCCTTGAGAGCTGCTCTGAGAAATTAAATGCCAGTCAATAGGAAAATTTGTCATGGGGCAGGATTTGAACCCAAGTCTCCACGACTTGAGCTTCCCAGTAACCCTGAGACCTAGGTACTAACTTTCATGGAGCTCACTCTCGGGAGCTGCAGCCCCTTTACACCCATCCTGAGTGATTCCTGCTCATGTCTCCTTATAACCCACCCCACACCCTTGGCTCAAGGGGCCTTCTTCTTGCACTCTGGACATGGCAGCTTGATGCTGGAGCCCAGAGTGCTAGGCTTGGGGTCAGGAAGAGCTGAGTTAGAATTCAGTTTTGTGCCATCCTGGGCAAGTTACTCAACTTTTCTCAGTTTTCTCATCTGTAAAATGGGGATAATCATCCCGGAGTCCTTGTGAGGGTCCAATGAGACACTAGGTGTTAAGTGATTAGCAAACTTTAAAATGCTTTAGGAATTGTTATTATTGTTACGTGATTTCAATCTCCACGGTGAATCCACCTCCCTTTCCTATCCACTGCCATCCCCGAGGCCCCTTTTTACCGAGTTGGGAACGTGCTGCAGCTGCTCACACCCCATATGGGCTCCTCCATTGCTCCTTAGTAGCTAACATCATTGCCACATTCCAGATGTGGACACTGAGGCTGAGAGGTTCATTGGCTTGCCCAAAGTCACACGCTAGTAAGTGTTTGAGGCAGGATCTTGGGATCTTGGAGCTAGAGAGGGGAGGGATATCTGGAGACATGTAGGGCACCCCCCTCACTTTACAGACAGGGAAACTGAGGCTGGGACAGGTTTGTCGAGACCCTCCTTGGCTCTAACTCTGATGATCCTAATCCTGCCTCTGACACTTACCCACTGGGTGGCCTCTAATGGCCCATCCAGCCCTGCACCAAGGATGCTGCAGCTGCCTGGTAGATCCCCTTTCTGGCTCAAGGTGCTTGGGGATCCTGGACAGAGGGAAGGTAATGAGTCCTGATGTCTGCGGGACAGGCAGGCGGTGTTCTAGCCCTAAAGCCTATGAGTCTATGCATTAAACAATTCCTAGGTCCCATCCTCCTCTGAGCCTGCTTTCTCTTCTATAAACTGAGGACTGATGCTGCCCTAGTTCTACGACCTTACCCTCTTTCAAATGTGGAGGGGGGGGGTTGCAGTTTTTGGTTTGGATGTCCTCTGGGTCCCTGATGCTCCGGACCTACATCCTAGGAAGTCACCGCAACTATGTGTCTATTTCAGGCCCCTGAGCCCATTACGTGATCCACGTTGGACTGCGGGGGATCCTCCCAGCCTGCAGGGGGCGGCCGCCTCACCAGTCTGCCAAGCCCCCAGCCATGACAAGGCACCTGCCAGGGCCGGCAGGGGTCCTCGCTCTCAGGCTGTCTCCGTTGGCGCCTGATCGTGGGATCCGGGACACGCTCAAAAGCGAACCCGAGCTCCGGCAGCGCGGTCGCGCGGAGGGGCCTGCGTCCCTTCGTGGTGGTTCTTTGAGGGCGGCAGTGGCGGGGCGGGGTGGGAGCCGATGAGGGGCCGCGGGCGGAGTCAGGCATCGCGCAGGGCAGCCCGGAAGGCGTGGGGTCCTTGCGCCGGCGGCCTCGCTCCGTCAGTCAGGCCGGGGGCAGCGGGGCGGCTGAGGCGGGAGCGGCGGCGACCACACAGGCGGCTTCACCAGCGACCCCGAGCCCTCTGATCTCAGCGATCTCGGCGACCCCGACCCCACCCCCCGGCGACAAGCGGCGGACAGAGCAGCGCCGCCACCATGATCACCTCGGCCGGTGAGTGCGGCCCGGGGCCGGCGCCCATCGCGCTGAGTCAGGCCCGGGCCGGCGCGGTACCGGGGTCTCTGCTCCCGCCTGCGCGCCTTTGCTCAGGCCCCGGAGCCTCCTCTGTCATCCGGGGGGCAGGCCCCGTCGTTTTCTTCAGGCTGCGGCCCGGTTCCGGAGGGGACTCCCGGAAAAAGACGCTCTGCCGGGGCAGGTAGCGCCCCTGCCGGCCCCCTGCGGGGCTGGACTCGAACCCAGGCCATCCTGACCCTGCCGTGTCAGGCTGCCTGGAAGCGCGGCGTGGGGGCCGTCCTCCGCGCCTTTCCCCAGGCGGTGCATGCTCCCGGAGGGCAAGGACCCGTTGTTTTTTGTGTGTCTGGAGCAGACGGGCAGATTAGGGTCCTGAGGACGTAGAGGAGAGGTAGGGTAGAATGGCAGATGGGGTCACAGCGTCACGGCCAGCTCCTTTTACAGATGGGGAAACTGAGGCCTCTGGCAGGTTAGCTATACCCCCTGTCACCCGGGGCCCCGACGCTGCCCGTCCTCGTACCTGAAGATGGGGGTAGAAGCCCCCCGCCCACGTGGGAAAAAGGGCCTTGGGGGGAAACTGAGGCTCCCATTTAACGGGCCTCTGGAGCTCCTTCCCAACAGCCCCGAGGGCCCATTCTGCAGAGGACAAAACTAAGCCCATGGGGACCCCGGGGCCGGGATGGGGATGCTGCGTCCACCGCCCCTCCCCACCCCGACTTCTGGTTAGTTTCACCTTTCTCTCCGGACCTGTTCAGGGGGGCCAGTGACCTGTCCGGAGCGGGGGTGGCCAGGGCTGCCCGCGGCCTGGGAGAGAGAGAGACCGGTGCTCCCGGGTAGGGGAAGGGGACCACTGTGGCAACTCGAGGGTCTGTGCTTTTTCTTTATTTTGGACTCAGACCCTGGGGGAAGAGCGTGTCTACACTCCAGGGGACCAGGGAGGGGTCTAGGAGGCCCCTGTCTCCGAGTTGGCCGCTACTGCTTTTTTAATTAAAGCCCACGCCCTATTTACAGGGTGCTGTCAAAGACCCCCTTGGGGCTTCCTTCCCAGCACCCTTCTCTCTGGCCTCCTCCACTGTCTCCCTGCCCCCCCTCCAGTGAACAGTGGAGTGGAAGAAACCTTGGTGACAAATAAGCTGGTCAGGTAAAACCAGTGGCCTTGGTGACTGCGGCTAAGAGTCCATCCCCTCTGCTGGGAGGTGGGAGCCCACGGGCTTCCTCCCGGCCTTTTTGGACAAGGACTGGTTATTGCAGATCAGAATTCTCGGATCTTTCAGAGTTGTTTTCCTTTACCGTCTTGTCCTGGCTTTGCCCTTTTCATTGTGTCACTTCCTAGTGCCCAGGATTCCTTTCTCATCTTGTATATAGCAGTAATACACCATTGCATGCACATACCTCAACTCCTCCATCAGGACCACAGTTGTCTGAGACAGTCCAAAGCAGCTCCTCCCTCCTTAGCTTCTATTCTTTGCCTTTTTCTTTTTTCTTTCCTTTTTTAATCCCTCATTCTGGTCTAGAAAGTTGGCCCTTTTTGTGACTATTCCCTCCCTAATCACACCCCTATTCAATTTTATTTTGTTTTCCATTTCAAATTATCTCCCTTAGCCATAGAGAGGGCAAAAAATACAAAACCCATTACAAATAGCAAGTCACACAAAATAAATTTCTGCATTACCTGTGTCCCGCCTTCCACCCACAAAAAAAAAGGCAAGAAAAAGAAAGAAAAAAAATCTGCACTCCGAGTCCATCAGCTTTCCCTGGAGGTGGATAGCATTTTTCATCATGAGTCCTTTGGAATTGTGGTAGGTCATTGTGTTGCTCAGTTACTAAGTTTTTCAAAGTTTATTATCTTTTACCATATTGCTTTGCTCACTTCATCCCTACATCAGTTCATTTGTCTTCCCAGGTTTCTCTGAAATCATCCCTTTCATCTTTTCTTAGAGCACGGTAGTGTTCCATCACCTTCACATGCCATAGCTTGTTCAGCCATTCCCCAGTTGGTGTGCATCCCCTGTGCATCACATTCTTTGCCATCACTAAAAGAGCTTCTATGTTTTCATACATGTAGGTCCTTTCCCTCTTTCATTGGTCTCTTTGGGACATAGACCTATTAGTGGAATTGCTGGGGTAAAAGGTATGAACGGTTATGAATAACCTTTAGGGCATAATTTCAAATTGTTTCCCAGAATAGTTAGAGCAGTTCATAGCTCCTTGAAGAGTGCATTCGCATCCCTATTTTCCCACATCCCCTCCAGCATTTATCATTTTCCTTTTCTGTCACGTTAGCCAATGTGATGGGTGTGAGGTAGTACCTCAGAGATTCTTTAATTTGTTTTTCTTGGATTATTTTTTAGAACATTTTTTCATTGACTATTGATAGGTTTGATTTCTTCCTCTGAACACCACTTGTTTATGTCTTTTGTCCATTTATCAATTGGGTAATGGCTCTTATTCTTATACATTTGGCTCAGTTTTTAATATGTTTTATAAATGAGACCTTTATCATAGAAACTTGCTCTGAAGAATTTTTTCTCCTTTTTCTGCTTTTCTAATTTTGGCAGGTTTGGCTTTGTGCAAAAAAATTTTATGTAATCAAATCATCCATTTTGCCTTCTGTGAACCTCTCTGTGTCTCGTTTGGTCATCTCCCTGATCCATAGCTCTGACAGGTAACTTCTTCCATGCTCCACTAATTTGCTTATGATATCACTCTGTGTCTAAATCATTCACCTGTTTTGAGCTGATCTCGTTATACACCGTGAGGTTCTATGCATAGTTCTGCCGGACTACGTTCCAGTTTTCCCAACATTTTTTTTTAAACAAATGATGAGTTCTTGTTCCAATAAATGGAATCTTTGGGTTCACTAAACACTAGATTACTGTGCTCATTTGCTTCTGCATATTGTGTACCTATCCATTCTATTGATTAACCAGTCTGTTATCCACTACCAAATTAATTTGATGATGACGGCTTTATAGTATAGTCTGAGATCTGGTACTGTTAGACTCCCTTCATCTTTTTTTAAAATTCCATTAATATTATTGACCTTTTATTCCTCCAAATGAATTTTGTTACTTTTTTTTATATCTCTATAAACTAATTCTTTGGCAATTTTATTGGTATGTCACTGAAAAAGTCAATTCCTTTAGGTAGTATTGGCATTTCTATTATGTTGGCTCGGCCTACCCACCAGAAATTAATATTTCTCCAATTATTTAGATCTGTCTTTGGATAAAGAGTATTTTGTAATTATGTTTATATAATTCCTTTCTGTGTCTTGGTCGGTAGACTCCCAAGTATTTTATACTGTCTGCAGTTATTTTAAATGGAATTGCTCTTATCTTGTCTTGCTGGGTTTTGTTGTCAGTCTTCAGAAATGCCGATCACTTGTATGGGTTTCTTTTTATTTTATATCCTACAACTTTGCTGAAGTTGTTAATTGTTTTGATTCATTTTTTAGTTGACTCTCTAGGGTTCTTTAAGTAAACCATCATATTATCTTCAAAAAGTGACCGTTTCCTCATTGCCTGTGTGGATTCCTTCAATTTATTTTTCTTCTGTTATTGCTTGAGCTAAAATATCTACTACAGGATTGAATGATAATGGTGATAGTAGACGTCTATGATTCAGCCGGAATGTTGTTGGAAAGGCTTCTAGCTTATCCCCTTGTAAATAATGCTTATTCTTGGTTTTAGATAGTTACTACCTATTTTAAGGAAAGCCCTGTTTATCGCTGTGTTTTCTAGTGCTTTTTACAGGAATGGATGTATTTTATCACAAGTGTTTTCTGCATCTATTGAAATCATCACATAGCTTTTGTTGGTTTTGTCATTGAGGTGGTCAGTTATGTTTATAGTTTTCCTAATATTGAACCAGCCCTGAATTCATGGCATAAATCCAGCCTGGCCATAGCATAGTGTAGGATCTTTGTGATGCATTTTTGTAATCTCCTTGCTGGTATATTATTTTAAAATTTTACATCGTTATTCCTTAAGGAAATTGGTCTTTAGTTTTCTTTTTCTCTTTTTTTGGTTCTCCCTGGTATAAGTATCAAGACCATATTGGTAGCATAGAAAAAATGTGATAGGGTTCTTTCTTTACCCTTTTTTCCAAACAGTATATGTAGTATTGGAATTCATTATTCTCAAATGTTTGAATCCACTGATATATCCATCTGGTCCTGGTCTGGTTTGGTTATTTTTTCCTTAGAACTTGTTTGATTTCTGTTTCTAAGATAGGGTTACTTAAGCATTTTAATAATTTAGATTTTTGTAAGCATTCATCCATTTCATTTAGATTGTCAGTTTTATTGGCATATAAGTTGGGCGAAATAATGCCTAATAATTACTTTTATTTCCTCTTCACTGGTTGTGAATTCACCTTTTTCATTTTTGATACCGATAATTTGGTTTTCTTCTTTCTTTTTCAAAATCGAATCAGCCAGTGGTTTATCTTTATATTTTCCCCCCCAAAACAAGCTTATAGTTATATTTATTAGCTTAGTATAACTTTAAATTTTATCAATCACTCCTTTAATTTTCAGGATTGCTGTTTTGATCTTTAGTTGGAGGTGTGTAATTTGTTACTAATAGGGTTTTTTTTTAGTTCCACACCCAATTTGTTGTTTTTTTTTCCTTTTATAAATGTAAGAGTTTAGAGATCTAAATTTGGTATATTGTCTCAACATCATTTGTGAAATTATTGTTTCTATGATTTGTTCTTTGACCCACTCATTCTTTAGGTTTAGGTTAGTTAGTTTTTGGTTAATTTTTAATATGTGCTTCAGTGGACCTTTGTTGAATGTAATTTTTATTGCATTATAGTCAGGAAAAGATGCATTTAATATTTCTGCTTTTCTGCTTTTGTTTGTGGGGTTTTTAATTGACTAATACATGGTCAGTTTTTGTGAAAGTGTCATGCATACTGAGAATAGATATGCTCCTTTCTATTCCCATTCATTATTCTCCAGGGGGCTGTTATATCTAACTTTTCTTACATTCTGTTCATCTCCTTATCTTATTTCTTATTTATTTTGTAGTTAGATATATTTGTATCTGAGGGGGGTAAATTGAAGTTCCTCCACTATTATGGTTTTGCTGTCTATTTCCTCCTGTAATTTTTAATTTTCCTTAAGGAATTTAGTTGCTATGCCATTTAGTGTGTATATGTTCAGTATTATTAATTCATTGTCAGCAGGTACCTTTTAGCTAAATTTAGTTTCCCTATTTCTCTCTTTTAATTATGTCTGTTTTTGCTTTGTCTGAGATCATGATTGCTATTCCTGCCTTTTTTAATTCAGCTGAAACAATAGATTCTGCTCCAACCCATTTTTTAAAACTATTTTCTTTTTCATGTGTGTATCTTATAAACATATGGTTAAATTCTGATTACTAATCCATTCTGCTCCCTGCTTCCATTTTATGAGTGAGTTCATCACATTCACATTCAGCGATGACTGCTAACTGTATTTTTCTTCCTCTTATTTTCTTATACTTAACCTCTTTTCTTAAGCCCTATTCCCTCCTCAAGAGTCTGTTTAACTTCTGACCACTGCTTTCCTTAATCTACCCATTCTTTTTATTGCTTCCCTCCCTTCTCTTTACCTTTTTTTCCTCCTACTTCCCTGTTGGATAAGATGAATGTCTACATCTAATTGTGTGTGTGTGTGTGTGTGTGTGTGTGTGTGTGTGTGTGTGTGTGTACACATGTACTTGCTCTTCTCTCCTTGAACTTGCTAACAATAAAATAAAAAAAGTGAGTTTTATCCAGACAAGCAATTTATTCAGCAGGTCATTGCAAAACAAATTGGGCCCCAGGCTTTTGCTAGCACAAGAGCTCTGAAGTCTGGTTTCTATGTGGTTAATGTACAATTTGAGAGGAGTGATAAACAGGATGCAAGGAGTAAGCCACCTATTTTCTTATTGGTAGAAAGGATTGGGAGAGCCTTAGGTGAGTAGAGGGGTATTCTTGTGACAGTCTTGTCACACTGTCTTGTGACAGTGGGGAGGGGAAATAAACTTATGCAATTTACAAAATCAGGTTATTGACATGGAGTTGAAACCTAACTTTACATAATGGTGGTTAAAAAAACCCACAAAATAGTTGCTTACACTATTTTTAATACCACAAAGTAGTTCAGCTGAGACTGTGATCCAAGTATTGTCCACTCCCCCACTGCTGCCTCTATTCTCCGCTCCATTGTATACATTGTTCCTTGCATGTCCCATTTAGTTGAGATGATTTTTCCCATTCTTCCTCTCCTTCCCCCCCCCACCACAAGTGCATCCCTCTTTTTCATCCTTCCATTCTTCTTTTAAGATGATCCCAACGTAATAGAATTATACCCAGGCCTTATGTAGATTCCCTCTAAGACCCTTGTTGATAAAGTTATGAGGGGGTTATATGCATCATCTTCCTATTTAAGAATGTATAGTTTTAACCTTTTTCAATCTCTTATGGTTTCTCACTCATGTTTACCTTTTTATGCTTCTCTTGAATCTCATGTTTGAATGTCAGATTTTCTATTTAGCTCTGGTCTTTTCTTTAGGAATGCTGGAAAGATCTCTGTTTCATTAAATATCCATTTTTTCCCTTGTAGGATTATACTCAATTTTATTCTTGGCTGTAATTCTAGTTCCTTTGACATCTGGAATATCATATTTTATGCCTTCTGTTCTTTTATAGTGGTAGCTGCTAAATCTTGTGTGATCCTAACTGTACCTCCACAGTATTTGAATTCTTTCTTTCTAGATGATTGTAGTATTTCTTCCTTGACATGAGAACTCTGGGATTTGTCTACAATGTTCCTGGTAGTTTTCATTTTGAGATTTCTTTTGAGACCCCTCATTGGTGGATTCTTTAAGTTTCTACTTTGCCGCCTTATTCTAAGGTATCTGAGCTGTTTTCCTTTATAATTTCTTGAAGTATGATGTCTACACTTTTTTTGTTCATGACTTCCTGGTAGTCCAGTGATTCTTAAATTATCTCTTCTCAATCTGTTCTACAAGTAACTTGTTTTTCCTTTGAGATATTTCACATTTTCTTCTATTTTTTCCATTCTTTTGACTTTGTTTTATTGTTTCTTGATGTCATTTGCTTCTATTTGGCCAATTCTAATTTTAGAGGGTTTTGTTTTGTTTTGTTTTTAATTTTAGACTCAAACACCAGAACTCATACAGAATAGAGAAAAGAGAAAGAAACATATCATAAACCTAAATATTAAAACTTAAATAGAAAATAAGAAAAGGGGGAAAAAGCATGTCATGTGCACAGCAGAACATAAGAGAGGATTCAAAATATATAGCAATGAATTTTCATTTCAAGAAAGCTTGTATAATAGATACTACACATTGTGTTGAGAGCCATCCATCTTTTCTTTGCTTCCTTGTAAGTTTTCTTTTATTCTCTGCTGTGCACTTTTTAATTTGTTCTTTTCTCCCCCTTCTTCCCCCACCCCAAAAGGCTACAATTAAGTGTGAATATATTTATACGTAGATACAGATATATACATACATACATACACATACATACATACATATATAGTCATATACTTTCCCTGACAAATTCTACTCCTGATCTTTGTTTTTATATTTGTACATATCTCTTTATTTCCTATCCCTCTTGACTCCTCCACTTTACTTCTTACCGCTACCTTGCCCTCCTATTACTTACACTCTAAGGATCCTTCCCCATCCACCCATTCCCATAAATCTAAACACCCTTCTATGCCCTCCCTTTAACCTATTCCTGCCCCCTCCTCTCTAAAGATCCCTGCCTTATCCTAGTTCTAACTTTTAAGAATTTATTTTCTTCAGTAAGGTTTTGTCATCCTCTTTTACAAAGCTGTTATTTCTCTTCTCATAATTTTCTTGCATAGCTTTCTTTTCCCATTTTTTCCTCTGCTGCTCTTTTTTTTTTTTTCCTGGAGGAGGGAAGGCAAGGCAGTTGGAGTTAAGTGACTTGCCCAAGGTCACACAGCTAGTAAGTGTCAAGTGTCTGAGGCCAGATTTTGAATTCAGATGCTCTTGACTCCAGGGCTGGTGCTCTATTCACTGTGCTCCTATTTGCTTTTTTAATATCACTTTTTTTTGGTGGGGGGGCCGGGCTTGTTTCTTTTTAAATCTTTGTTACTTCCAAGAATTCTTGTTGGGCTTGTAGCAATCTGCCTTTTTCTTTGAGGCTTTGCTTGTACATGTTTTGAACTTATTGTATCCTTCTGTATTTGTGTCTTGAGTTTTGCTGCCATCGTGGCTATTTGCTCATTTTTTTCAGCCTCCTTCTTGACTTTGGCCTTTAGTTAGTGTTAGGCTCTGTTCATTTTGGATGGGGGGAAATGTCTGGCCTGAGCATATGTCATTTGATTTCCTTCTGCTGTTTTAACAGCTCAGTTAATAGAAGGAGCGGGTCTTCAGGTTTTCATTGTTTCCAAAGTATTGTGATCTGGAAAGAGGTCTGTTCAACTGCCCTCTGCAAATTCCTGACCCAGGATTGGGCCTGTTGGCTTGTCTGTGATTGAATTTCAGTAGACTGCTGGTAAACTCAGTCACAATTAGCCCATTAGAGGGTTCTGCAGGCCAGAGAGACTGAACTGCTGGCTCCCCCTTGGTCTAGGAATCTTGCCTTGGTTAGTTCACTGTTGGCTTATGTGCCATCTGCTCCTGGGTTCAGGGCTGTGCAGCTCCGTTTCTGGAACTTGTTTTTTCTCTGCCCTGGAACTGGGCAGTAGATGACAGACTGCCAAATGGCACCTGTTTGTGCTCCCTGGGATTGCTGTCCTGATGTTCAGTCCCCTTACCATTCCTGGGTACCAGAATGCTGCCACTGTGCCTCATGTCCAGCTCCTGACCCACTGTCCACTTCCCAAGCTTCTGTAAGCTAGATAAAAAAAGTCACTTTGCTGGGACTTTTTCTTGGCTTTCTGGTTCATAATTCAGCCTGGCTTTCTTTCTGTGGAGGAGATAAGGGAAAAGTGCTACCTTTCACTCTGGCATCTTGACTCCGAGTTTGATGTAGTTCTGTTCCAAAGAGAGTGTATGTTTGTGTGTTTGCATGCATGTGTGTGTGCATGCGTGTGTGTGTGTGTGTGTGTGTGTGTGTGTGTGTGTGTTCAGTCTCCCTTTGTTTATTTCAGATAAGAGTGGAGGTTCTTCTAGTGGCTGTTCTCCCCACTTTTCCTCCATGTTTGTATCCTCTTCTTCTCATGTACACCAATTATACAAGTTCTGTCCCCTTTTATCTCCTTTCTGCACTACAGTATTTTCACTTTTGTCCTCCCTTCTCTTTCTCCTCTTCAGATCCTGAGAAAAGAACCAATCTCCCCTGCCTGCTCTTCCCCCTGCTATCCCCCCCCCCAAAAAAGAATTTGTCTTAGGTAGCCTTTTTTGTACCCTTTGAAAACCTTCTGGTTCTGGAGACATATTCTTCCCAATTCGAATGTTAGCACTGCAGCATCAGGCAGCTCACATAAATTTACCTTTCTAGGTTTCTCTGGACTTTTGTACTTTAGAATTCCTACTTAGTTCTGTCTTTGGTTGGTTTTTTCTACGTGAAATGCTAGAAAGTGCTCTATTTTGCTCCTACAGGATTATATTTTACATGGGGTGTAAGTGATTCTTGGTTGTAAGCCTATTCCATTTGCCTTTCAAGATAATAAATTCTCCAAGCTCTCATTTAGAGTAGAAGTTGCCAGCTGTTCTGTGAGCCTGACTACATAGCATGTTCCTTTATACTTGAACTTCTTTCTGGATCCTTGCTAGATTTTCTTTGGCTTTGGAGCTTGGAATTTTGTCTATGACATTCTCGGTACTTTTCCTTTGGGAGGTTTCTTTCAGGAGGTAATTGATGGTAATTTCTTTCTTTGCTATGGTTCTGGTAGATATAGGCAGTTTTCATTTATGATTTCTTGAATGTGGTGCCCAGGCTTTTATAAAAATTATAGTTTTCAGGGAGTCTAGTTCTTGAAATATCTGTCCGTGAGCTGGTTTTGAGATCTGTTGTTTTTGATATCAGATTTGACATGGTTTTTTTTCCCCAACCTTTTAATTTTGTTTTAATATTTCTTACTTTTTTGAAATCCTTGGTTTCTGTTTGGTCCATTCACATTTGAAGAGACTTCATTTCTTGAGTAATTTTTAGCACTTTCTGTTCTAAGCTGCTTAGTATCCTTCCAAGCCTGTTTTCCAGAGCTTCTGCTTTGTCTCCTGTCGCTTGCTTCATTTCTTGTAGGTTTTCATGTAGTCAGTAGTCACTAAACATTTGTTAAGTGCCTCTGACATGCCATGGTGCTTGTGGAAAATCCATTTTCCCTTCTGTTGGGGGGATCTCTAGATCAGCAGTACTTTTGGATGCCGATGGTGTTGTCTTTGCTTTACTTAGCTCTTCAGCTTTAGTTTCTCCTTTGGGGCTTTGTGCCAGGACTCGGCTCCAGCCCTTAATGAACTTTTGGAGTGGGGTGGGTGGCCTTGTTTCCTCTCCCCCTCCATATCCTTGGTTCCTATGGTGAGCTGCCCCTCCTGGGGTTAGGTTCCCCTACCTCCCTAAGGTCCTGAGCCCTGTGTCCTGTGAACATAACTTGGTGCCTGCAGTAGACATGCAGTTAGTCTAGAGGGATCTGGGAAGGGAGTGTGCGAGGAGCTGGGGGAAGGCAAGCTGGAACAGACAGCGTGCTAGAGTAACCTTGGTCCCACTGGTCAGATTGCACTTGGCCATTCTGTTTATTTCTGACCACTGCCCTTTATGGAAGGCATGGGCAAGCTGCAGAGTGTCTGGGAAAAGGCAGTCAGAATGGCAAAGAGCCTGCAGGATGAATCCTTTGAAAGGGAGCCAAAGGGTTTAACCTGAAGAAGAAGAGAATCCCTTTTTTGAGGAGCTGTCGTGTGGAGGAGGGGTTTGAGGAGGAGCAGTGGGGGGAAGCTGCAGGCACAGATGGAAGCTTGATTTCCACAAAGTAGGAATAAGGACTGGACCAGAGATGTCACTGGGAGAAGGAGCTCCTGGGTGAGGAAGTTCCCTCCCCTGGCACAATTTCCCTCCCCTTTGCAATTTTTAATCTTTGAGAATTGCTTAGAGCACTGAGGAGTTAAGTGACATTCCCAGGGTCTTCAAGCCAGGATGAGATGTGAATCCAGGACTTCCTGGCCCGAAGGTCGGCTCTCTCTCCATTGTGCTACCCTGCCTCTCAGGAGGATTTCATGACAGCTTTCTCAGGCTTTCCAGACCTGGCATGTGCTGAGCTTCCTGAAGGTCTCCAAGCAGAGACTGGAGAACCCCTTGGTGCCTCTGTGATAGTGAGGGTTCCTTCAGGTACGAGGTAGGCCAGAGGGCCTTTGCGTTCCTTTCCAACTCTTAAACTCAGTGATTCTGTGACTTAAAATCCAGTGTTGTTCCTACTGTGCCACAATGCTATTCCATCATGGCAGCATGCAGAAATATAGTCAGCTGTTCTCCAATTGCTAGACACACAACTTGTTTCCACTTTCTGCTTTTCCAAATAGAGCAGCTGTTTTTGAATGGGGGAGCTGGGTGGTCACTCAGGCCTGAAGTCAGGAAGACTCATCTTCCTTGCATTCAAATCTGGCCTCAGACACTTACTAGCTGTATGACTCTGGGCAAGTCACTTCATCCTTTCGGCCTCAGTTTCCTCATCCGTAAAAGGAAAGAGAAGGAAATGGCAAAGCACCAAACAGGGTCACAAAGAGTCAGACACGAATGAAACAAGTAAAGCTGTTTTTTATGTTGTTTTTGGGTTAGAGTCCTGCCATGGCATCTCGGGGTTGGTGACTCGGTTGTATATTGCCGTGTGACTCTCCAAAATGTTGTGTGAATAACTGTCTGAAGATAGTATGCAAATTCTTGTGTTTGCAGCAGTGAGTGAAGTAAGTAGCTGAAGGATGATACGGAGCGGAGAATGACCTATGTTTGATAACTCTTATTACATAAAGCAGCAACTTGAGAAGTTCTGAACATTAATTGTTAACTGTTAATACTTAATTATTTTTAAGGTTACTAAATATTAAAAGGGCTAGATAGAGGAAGGCCTCTAGCGTACTGGGTAAATCCTTTGGAGGATTTCTAGAAAAACATGAAGAAAAACCGTGTGATGGATCAGTGAAGCCTTAGAAAGGCATCCACAGTGAGGGAGACTCCCTCTACTCTGTCCCGGCCTGTGAGCCCTGAACCACTTTCGTCAATGCGCCCCCCCAATTTCTGGTCTAGCATTCTTTCTGTTCTAATAAGCTTATGGCTCTTAACCACAACAATCTTTTGTTTTACAGCTGGAATTATCTCTCTTCTGGATGAAGAAGAACCACAGCTTAAGGTAGGACTGCTCTCCTTCATTTTAGAAGGTGGGAGACCGTTGAGCTGCATGTCCAAGGCAATCTTCTCTCCTTGTAGGTTCTCCCACTGTCTTGGGAGCTATAGCAGAATAGAATACTGACTGTAGGAGAGAGGGAGTGGCTCCTTTGGAGTCCTACAAAGCCAAGGAAAATCTGGACTTCACATAGGACTTGGAGAACAGCCAGTTTCTTTATGAACATTAGACCAAAAACCCCACCTACTGCTTCAACATCATGTTCCGTCATCCTTATTTCATTTATGTGCATGCCTTCCCTGCCCGTGCCATTGGATTGTAAGCTCCTCTTTATCCTTGAACCCCCAGGACCTGGTGGCACAAAGTTTTACACTAAGGAGCTTCATAAATGAGCCTGGAGTTGAATTTGATGAAAATGTGGCGAGTGTTAAAAACAGCCTGTGTACAGTCGGCTCCACATACAGCCAAGAGTGCTGTTAGCAGCACTTGCCCAGTTTCTGGCTGTGCAAATTCCAGTGGCCCTTAGGGAGAAGTGGCACTGAGCAGCCCTGCTGGCCCGACTTCCACCAGGTGGGCCCTTTCTAGCCATGGAGAAGCAAAAAGAGGAAAGAAATTGAGAGACACAACCAAAAATAACTAGGGTGTAGTTAAGGCTGACTGAATATTTAAGCATAGTGCTGTTTGGTAGCATTTTGTAAAAGAAAACAAAAGAGCAGGTAACTCTCCCTAACTGAATCTTGGTCTAATTCTCTTCTCCAGGAGTTTGCACTACAGAAATTGAATGCAGTGGTCAATGACTTCTGGGCAGAGATTTCAGAGTCTGTAGACAAAATGTAAGCAGTCCTTCATTTCTGTAAGGTGGGCACCTTGTGCCTTCGTGCGGGGGGCACTAACGGGCACCTCCCCACCTTTGTGTTTCTTTCAGAGAAGTCCTATACGAAGATGAAGGTTTTCGCAGTCGTCACTTCGCCGCCCTTGTGGCATCCAAAGTGTTCTATCACCTGGGGGCTTTTGAGGAGTCTCTGAACTACGCTCTGGGAGCCGGTGACCTCTTCAATGTCAACGACAACTCGGAATACGTGGAGACCATCATAGGTGACTGCCCTGTTAGCGGATGTGGCTCTCTCTCCGGCTTTGTTGTCTCGGGGGGTTGGAGTGGCCGCGCCACCGGCCTTTTCTGGTGGATTTTTTGGGAAGGGGGGCGTTGCTATTTCCTGATGTCAGTAAATTTCACTGAATTGGGAATTCCGGTCCTTTCTATGCTTAATTTCCACCAGAGAGAGTTTTCGCGCTTCCCTCTGACTCCCTGTTTTACTGTTTGTTTCTTTATCATAAGCCACATGGCCACCCACACTGTAGCGATTACAAAAACTGATGGGCGGATAAGGAGAACTGTAGGGGTGTAGATCAGAAAACTTGGCTCCGAGACGGGCTGGGTTAGAACTATAGAAACAAATCAGAACATCCTGGGAGATAGGAATTTCTCTTTTGGAATTGTGTTCAAAGTCCATCCTTTTAAACATCTACATGATGGTTAAGATTTTGCCATTGGTGTTTGATTTAATTTTCTGAAAAAATAAAAGTACTTTGTAGTTTGGCCTATTGAATAATAAGGTAGGTAATCAAGCAGGGTAGTCACATAATTTTATTGTTAAAAGGGAACTTATTGGCTAGCTAGGCCAGCCTGTACTGGGGAAGGGAGGGGTCGGAACACATCAATCTGTGTAGCACCTCAGAAGGTCACTCAGGCAGCATGAGAACCACCAGTGACAGTCCTCAAGTCCCTCCCCACCTGGAACAGACCATCCGTCCCCCTTTGGGGATAACTCTCATTATTAGGAAGTTTTTCCTGCTACTAAACTAAAAAGCTCATCTTTGTACAACTTCCACCCATCCTGTCCTTTTACACTTTCTACTTCTGGGGCCAGAGAGAACAAGTCTCATATGGCATTTTGTCAAAAGTGATATGTGATTAAAATAATGAGCCTGATTTCCATGTGTAACTTAGTCTATGTGAATTTCCCCAAATGTTTTGGGCAACGGCAAGGTCATCTGCCCTCACTGCTTTGTTTTCCTCACCTCCCAGTCTCTTCTCAGCCCTTGGGATCTGGCCTCGAGCCCTGGCCCTCCACTAAAGCTGCTCTCCCCACAGTGCCTGATGCTCTCTGAACTTCTGAGTTTGATGCCTTTCCCAGTCCTCAGGCTCTTGGATTTCTCTGCAGAAAGATATGGCCCTAGCTTCTCCCACCTTGTTATAGACACCCCGGGCTCTCCCACAACTCTTGCTTCTCCTCCCTGTCTGGGCCCTTCTCCGTGTCCTTGGCTGGATCATCATCATCTTCCCATCCACCAAATTGGACTGGACCCCCATACCTGGTTCGGGGCCTTCTTCTCTCTTGTTACTGTTCCTGAATGATTCCACTGGTTCCCTTATCATCCCTATGCAGATGACTTGTGAATTTACACATCCAGGCCTAATTTTTCTCTTAAACTCCAAGACATTTTTTATTATTATTTTTAATTAAAAAATCTTTTCGATTAAGGGACATTTTTTTTTCTCTCCTTCCTTCCTTCCTCAAAAAAAAATGAAGAAACAAAACTTTTGTAATAAATATACATAATCAGGCAAAACAGAAGCCCATATTGAGCCTGTGCTGACATATAAGGCCTTGAGTATGCCATGGTAGAGGGGGATAGTGAGTGCGCTTCATCCTGGGTCCTTTTAAGGTGGACATTGTCCTCCAAGTTCTTGAGTCTCTTCAAGGAGTTGTCCTTACAGTGTTGTTAGGATTCTGCTCTCTTACTTTGCATAACTTCACAAATGTTTTCCCAGGTTTCTCTGAAACTGTCTCATCATTTCTTGTGGAGCAATAATATTCTATTAAATTTATTTAGCCATTCTCCAACTGATGGGCACCCCCTTCATTTCTAGTTCTCTGCTGTAAGAAAAAGAGCTGGCACAAATGTTTATACACACGGCTCCTTTTTCTCTTTCTTTGACTTCTTTGGGGTATAGGCCTAGTAGTGGTATCAGTGGGTCAAAGGGCAGGCACAGTTTTGTATCTTTTGGGGCCTGGTTCCAAACTGCTTTCCAGAATGGCTAGACCAGTTCATTGCTCCAGTTTGTTGGACTTTTCCAACAGATTGTCCCAAAGATACTTCGCTCATAATATTTTCCCCCAAACCTCCACCTCGCTACGTTGTCTTCTTTCTGGTGGTTGATGGCACTGCCCTGTGGCAGCAATCCAGTTTAGCAACCTTAAAGTCATCCTGGCCTGGCCTCTTCTCCTTCCCACTCCTCTCCCCCCTGCAGACCATGTCCTTTGTCGGGTCTTGTGGATCCTGCTCACACAGCACCTCTTCTGTCGCCTTCTCTCCACTCATGAGCCTCCACCTTCATTCACATCTTCCTCCACTTCTTGTCTGGGCTATGCCACCTAATTGGCCTCCCTGCTCCCAGTCACAGCTGCCAAATTAGCAGATTCATCCATATCGTCCTTTACTCAGAAACCCCCAGGGCCTGCCTGTTGTCTCAAAGAAGCAATGCCCGCTCCTCAGCTTGGCCTTTGAGGCCCTCTGCAGTGAGTGGCCCCTCTCCCTCCCTTTCATGCTGCTCTGTGCAGTCCCCCTGGTCTGACAGCATGAGGCTCCATCGCCATCTGTAGGCCTCTCCCAGCCATGCATGCTGGCTCCTGGCCTGTGCCCTTGCTGTCCTTTCTCTCCAGGAGAGTGCCCACTTCTCAAGGGCCACATTTGCTGTGGTTCTGCTTCTTGTCCCCAGAGGCCAGCCCAGGGCCTGGAACATGGCCGGCCAGCCCGTCAGTGTTCTCAGAAGAGGCCAATGGCCTGCTCAGGCAGCTGCTCTGAAGGGAACCGCACTCCTTGCAGAAGGACTGATGTGTTTGTTTTAAAGACAAACAAGACAATCTCTGCAACCCCCACAGACAACCTCCCTTCTTAGAGCCAGACCCCATCTACTGGGCAAAGACACTGTTAGTACCTGACCAGGTTCTTGTCTCCCTCCCCAGCCAAATGCATTGACCATTACACCAAGCAGTGTGTGGAGAATGCCGAGTTGCCTGAGGGGGAAAGGAAGCCTGTCGACCAGAGACTAGAAGGGATTGTGAACAAGATGTTTCAGAGGTGTCTGGACGATCACAAGTACAAACAGGCCATCGGTATCGCTCTGGAGACCCGCAGGCTAGACATCTTTGAGAAGACCATATTGGAGTCGGTAGGGACACATCCTCATTGTTGTTGGGGGGCGAGGGGCTGAGTTGTGAGAAGAGAATCTAAGGGGGAGAGGATTCTTTTTTGCTGCAAATATTTTGTGCTCTTTGATAGGAAAGGCCGGCTCCTGATCTGCTCCTGGTTTGGATGCGTTAGGGTCCTTTATTTCATCTGGGAGCATTGCTCACCACACCTGCAAGGTTGTGGGTTGGGCCCAGCACAGAGGACTTTCTTGGCTTCAGTAGGTCAGGGCTAAAGAATTTGTTCAGACTTCATTCATTGGGACGATCATCTGTTTAATAAGCAAGGTAGTTTAGTTTTGATTCATGAAAGCTTCAGTCCCCAGTACAAAGCAGAAGTGTTGGGATTTCCCCCAAAGAAGGTTTGGTAACATTTCTTGCAATTTAGTGGGAAACCCTGGGCTAAGCTGGTGCTTTCTTGGGCCTGATCCTAGTACCTGATGTAGGGAATGGGGGTCCCCAGCTTCGAGGTGATCCTGCAGAGCACCGGGCCCTGGACAAATGTGGAATTGAACATGTCCTTCGGAATATATTTGAAAAATGAAATGTCTTGGCTGAGGGCACTGCACCCTCAAGAAAGAGTTTCAGATCTTTAAGATAGCTGGTGTTTTACCATCTGAGGATTCATATTTTGAGAAACATTTGCTGTTTGTGGCCCAGGATGAGACCAAAAGCAAGTATGTGCTGGGGGTTGGCAAAGTTAGAACAGGTCCTTAGTTTGGCACTGAGGTGCCATGCAGAGGACCAGCAGGCCCTGGCTTCTAGTGACGTCCAGGCCTTAAGGTCCTGACACACCTCAGACTGCTCACATGGTCAGCCCCTTCACAGTGGCCTCCAACTTGGGCTCCATGCTTCACGCCCCTGCCCCCAAGGGGTTCTTCTAACAGAAGGGTCTGACCACGTCATGCTCCACTCCTAAAACCTGCTAGGTTGAAGAATAAAAGGCAAACTCTGCAGCCGGGCCCTGTGGGCTCTCCCCAGTCTAGTTTCTCATCAGTCCTCATGCTATTTCCCACCTCTGTGCATTTGCCACGTGCAGTGTGTTTTCTGTTCTCATCTGCTTCTCAGAATCCTGAGCTTTTTGACCTGGCCTTCTCAGCCAGGCTCTCTTCCCCACCTCTGCCCCTCTCTCCAGGCATGAGAGGTCTTTCCCTCATGAAATTATTTATATGGATTTGTGGTCCCACCCCCGGCCCCTGCAGAATTTAGAGTCTCAATAGGTCCAACTCTTGGGTAGCATGACACCAGGCTCCACCTAGTGTGACTCCTAGAACCAAGGGCCTGTCATGCATGAGTGTGGAGGGAGGCCACTATTGGCTCAAAGAGGTGCCTAAGGTTGGAAAGGACCAGAGGAGTGACCCAGGATCCCATAGCCACAAGCGTTAGGACCAGCATTTGAGCCCAGATCTCCCGATTCCCAGGCCTGTGGCATGATGGCAGCAAGGTCAGCTGTTCTCCATGACGACTATGGGCTTACGGAGCTTGTGGTCCACTAAAGACCCCAGACCTTTGTCAGAACAGCTCAGGGGCTTCTTGGTTCCCCTGCTCTCTCTAGCCCACAGAGGACAGCAAAAAGAGAGGAAAAACACACCCTGAGAAGCCCTGTGAGCAGCATAGGGCAGCACAGTCATAGGGCTGTGCGATGGAATCTCTGAATCACAAAAAAAACCCATTCGTGACACAAGGAGTTGTAGAATTTATTTTGGGAAGATTTTCATTTTAGGGTGCTTAAATGAAACTTTTGGTGTTCAAAGCGGTAAACCCTCAGCTGTGTTGGAAAGTGGGCCAGAAAAGTCATCCGCTTTGCATTGCCAAAGCTTTATCTAAGCTCAGATTGTATGATCTCGTTCTAAGTAAACTTTATTCACTGGTAGCCACATGCAGACGCAGGGTTTCCATGGTGTCTTTCAGAATGATGTCCCCGGGATGCTGGCTTACAGCCTCAAGCTCTGCATGTCTCTGATGCAAAATAAACAGTTCCGTAATAGGGTGCTGAGGGTTCTGGTTAAAATTTACATGAATTTGGAGAAGCCGGACTTCATCAACGTTTGCCAGGTAATGATCTTCCCTCTTCACCGGTCTAGTCGTATCTGCTGTAATGAAAGCCAACAACTGGCCTTTGGCCTTTAATGGATCAGAAGGCGCCCCCCCCCCCCCCCCGACATCGCTAATTCTCTAACTATTGTTTATGGGCATATTGGCCATCAGAAAACAGAAACATCCTATTGAGTTCTGTCAGAACGCTCTCTGCTTTCTTTGACTAAAGTAATTGGCTTATTTTGTGACCTTCATAAGCACTAGACACGCTTGGCTGTCCACCATTATAGCTCGATACACATGGTCACAGATAAAGCAGTTGGCGGCCACTGTTGCCTCCATATCCAGTGTGAAGGAAATGATTTTTGCTTTTGTGATAATGGTGGCCTCTTCTCTTAGTACAGACAGTTGGGGGGTGCTCAGGTGCTTTGACTAGGAATTTAAAGCCAAACGGGCCCAAGTTTGTGAGGAGAGTGGCGTCTAAGTTAGACAGAAGAGGGGGAGGTGTGGCGAGGTAGCTGGGCCACCACAGAAAACCTTGTTTGGGCAGAACGACAAGCTGGTTATTTAGGTGGTGTTGGTGCCAGAGTGGGTGGTGAGGGATAACCACAGGCGAGCAGCTGCCCTGTAGGCGGAGGCCAGTTTTACTCCTCAGAAAAGAAAGTTTTTTATACACTCCCTATCTCTTTGAAGATGCAGCTTCCTTTTAATGGGTTCTTAAAAGGCACTGCTTTTGAGGGCCCTTGGACATTGCCAGATTTTGGGTTGCTTCATTGGGTATTAAGGCAGAGGGGAAGGAATAGAACCTGGACCTGGGCTTTCATTGGTCTGGAGGTGCCTCCTCTGAAGCATCCAGGCCTAGAGTCCTTGTGTTCTTGAGAGGTTGAGTGACTTTCCTAGGGCCTCAAGCTGGGATGGCTCCGAGAGGCTTTCTGAGCAAACAGACCAGCTCTGTAACTGCTCCAGTGCACCAACACTCTGTTAAGGTAGAAGGATTTGACTTCTTCAGAGCTAAAACCCCCCAGCTTTGGGGCTTTCAGGCAGGACTAAGGGCCAGGCTTCCCTGAAGGGTACGTTTGGGTTTGGCTTTTGTTGGCTCCTGGCCCCACCTTGCTTTTGTCATCTTACATTTCTTGTTTCTTTTCTTTCTGCCATTTTAGTGCTTGATTTTCTTAGATGATCCTCAGGCAGTAAGCGATATCTTGGAGAAGCTGGTCAAAGAGGACAACCTCCTCATGGCCTATCAGATCTGCTTCGACCTGTACGAGAGCGCCAGCCAGCAGTTCCTGTCCTCTGTAATCCAGAACCTCCGTACTGTGGGTACCCCCATCGCTTCTGTGCCCGGCTCAACCAACACGGGCACTGTGCCTGGGGCCGAGAAGGAAAGGTGCGAATGGGCCCTGAGTGAGGCCTGCTCTGTCTGAGTAGGGGGTGCCAACCAGATGCTGGAGGCCACTCCCCACTCACTGCTCTGTCTTACTGATGTGACGAAGGCATGGTCCAGACCCTCCCTTAGAATGGGTTATGAATGGGATCGGGGCAATAGGACGCCTGAGCTGTGCTTCTGGAAGCCTGGCTCTGTAAGACTGAGCCACTGACTTGACAGATGAGTCTGCTGAGGATTGGAGAAGTAGAAGGACTTAGCCAGAGTCACAGAGTCAGAACTAAAATGACCTCTTCATGGTGCTGCCTCTCCCAAGGAGGGGAGGCCAAGAGTGGGGGGCAGCCACATGAAGAAAGGCTTCTGTAGGTAGAAAAGAGTGGTTTTTACCACCTGCTACGCTTCCCATTCTAAATCTCTGCCTTCCTTTCATAGGCTGTTCTTATCGGTTATTTATTGATCCCTTCTGCCATTGTTTAAATATGTGTGGGGTGTTTACAGTTATTTGCTAAAAAGGCTTGGCCCTGTGACTCTGGCTAGGCAAGCCAGCCTCTCAGACCTTTAGTCCCCTTATCTGTAAAATGGGTGTAATGGTAAGTTTTCTGCCCCGTAGGATAGTTGGGAGTTAAATGTCTCATGAACTCTTCAGAAGTGAAGCTGAGCCACTGTTAGTTACTGTGACTTGGTTCTCTTCTCTCCCCTGTAGTCTTCTAGCACAGTTTTACCGCATAGAGTCACGGAGCTCTCGTCTGCTCTGCCCCAATGGCACAATCTTGCTTCCTGTCTTTCTCAGTGAGTCAGGCAGTTTCTTTAGGATGGTGTCACTTTACACTTGGCAGTGTAATTTATACAAGTGTTCCTTTGTTCTTTGCTTATCCAAGCCTCAGATGGATGACTTGTACCCTATTCTTTATTTCAGTGAGAGCATGGAAACAGAAGAAAAGACAGGCCACACATTTGCTGGGAAGTCCCCAGAAGTGGTGAGTATTGTTTTCTGAGGAGATGGGTTGGATGGAAAGATCCTTATTTATGAAAATATCCCCCATGCCCTGTGCCTTGGGTAAATCTCTTTAGGCAATGTGCCTTTATGAAGGTTATTTTTTTTTTTAAATAGCCATACAGTGTGATCCTGGACACACCGACAAGATTGGGGTCTGGGCCCTTGCAGAGAAGAGATTTGTTCATAATCCACAAGTAACGTGGAGAAAATGACAACTCTCTGGGAGGTGAAACACTGAAATATCACTGTTGATTTGGGGGCCTGTGGGGGAGGGGGATTTTGTTTTTAGGTGCAGCCTATTTTCTGATTGGCACCATTCAGGGTCCACTCTCCAGACCAGGTAAACCTTGGAAGCTGATGGAAGTGTTCCACTTAACCTTTTGGTTTGGTCATTGTCCTTCATTCCTGAAGAAGATCTAAAACGACAGTGATATGTTAGAGTCAAGTTGCACTGTGTCCAGTTGTGGCTGATCAGACCAAGCTGAGCTCAGGAGGCTCTAGCACAGGCCAGGCACAGATAGTCCATGTGAGCATTTGGGGTGGAGATGGCTCTAAATCTGCACATCTCATGTTTCTTTTGAGCTACTTAACCTTTCGAGAAGGTGGAGATGGGCAGGTAACTAAGGGTAACTGCAGCAGCGTGATGCTGAGTCTGGGTGCTTCCAAGGGGTTTGGATAAATTTGGATAGCAGAAATGAGGATGCTTATCCGGGATGACTAGTCGCAGCTCTGCCACCGTAAGTCTGAGAATCTGCAAGAAAAGAGTGATGAGCTTTCAGGTAGCCAAGGTCAGAACACAGTGATTGAGCTGCCCTGGGAGACGAGTTTCCAGAGGCAATCTAGTGGTTCGGAGCCGCTGTGTAGAGTGGCCCCAGACGGCTCCTCCTCCCCCTCCTCCTCCTATCCTAGGGAGGCTGTTTGAACAGCTTGGAGGCAAATAGTGTACACAGGGGAGTCATAGAAATGAGACTCTTGGGACTTTCCATTTTGACTCTTTGTAATTGGTTCCCCCGAGTCTCCTTGGTGTTTCAACAATCCAGCTAGCAGCTTCTGTGGGGGTGTAAGATCCACCCACAGCCAGCACCCAGAAAGCTGCCAACAGCACAGGTTCTTTTGATCTGCTTAACTAAGGAAAGCAAGTTGAAGGGGTTTGAGAAGCTTACTTTAATTCAGCACACAAATATCATTCACTTAGTTCAGGGGGAAAAGCCAGCACCCTGAACTTCAGAGCAAATTACAAACAAAGTACAAAATCAACAGACAGACCCAATACAATTCATAGTTACCAACATCTAGGTTCAGCCCGGGAGCTCAGAACAAGGGCTGGCCCAGAGTCACGTGCCACCACTGCTGCGCCAAAGAGCTCCCAAGAACAGACAGCCAACCCCTGGTTTTTATATCTTTTTCAGGGTCAGGGGTGAGTCACACATGCGACTCACCCACGTGACCTAGAATTGTCACAAAGAGGCGGGCTTAAACCCACGTGGTCTAAGAGCCTCTGCTCTCCCAGACATGTAAACTAGGCCCTCCCTGGAGGTAGCCCCACCTTGAGCCCCACCTTAGTGGCCAATCCACACCCACTAAGGTTTTACACCTAATAGGGGTTTGGGCCTGGGGCTTAGCGCCTAGTAAGGCTCAATGGGAACAAAAGCCAAACTCTTCAAGGGCACTTGTTGAACTAAGTGCTAAGGAGCCCATTTTTGGTTACCAACACACTTGGTTAGGGACAGATTTTGGAGATGTCAGAACAACACTAGGGTGGGTGAAGATTCAGAGATTGTTTTGAGATGGAATATGTTCTATGAAGGGCAGGAAGTGCAGTGATATCAGTCCCCTTCATATGCCGCTGTTGGCTCAGCCATTCCCCAGTTCTGGGCACCTTCTTAGATTCTAGTTCTTGGCTTCTTTTTGTCCCTCCTTTTAATCCCTTCTTGAGGATAAGGACACTTGTTTTGCTTGTGACTATTGCCTCTCACTTAACGTCCCCCTCTTCCAATTCCTGTTTTTTTCCCTGTTGAGTTTGGTATATTTCTACACTAAATTGTGTGTGTGCATCTGTTTGTATGTTCAGGGCAGCCAGGTGGTAGAGTGCTGAGCCTGGAGTCAGGAAGACTCTTCGTCCTGAGTTCAAATCTGGCCTTAGCCACTTACTAGCTGTGTGACCCTGGGCAAGTCACTTTACCCTTTTTGGCTTGGTTTCCTCATCTGTCAAATGAGCTGGAGAAGGAAATGGCAAAGTACTGCAGTATATTTTACAAGAAAACCCCAAATGGGGTCACCAAGAGTCAGACACGGCTGAATTGACTGAACAGCAATGTGTATGCCCAGCCTCCTTTGTTTATTTCATATAATGAGGTCCATCTGATACTCGGGAACTCTTCCACTCCTTCCTCTTTGTATACTCTTCTTACACACCCCAAACAGCAAAGTTCCCTGCCCCTTCCTCATTTCTGCCTCAGAGTCATCTTCTTTTTACCCTTTCTAATTCTCCCCTCTTCAGACCCTCAGAGCAGAACCAGCCCATCTCTGCGCCCCCATCCCCAACCCTGGGGCCTCTGTTGTTCTTATAAAACTCACTCAGTGCCCTTTGAAGAGATTAGGTTCTGAAAGGACGCTTGAAGCTTCTTTCCCTATGAGAATGTTAGCACTGTATCATCAGACAGCTCCTTCTGATTGCTCAGAGTTTACCTTTCTAGGGTTTTCTGGAGTCTTGTTTGTATTTAAAAATTCCTCATCAGCTCTGCTTTTTTCATCAGAAATACCTGAAAGACTTTTATTTCATTGGATATTCATTCCATCCCCACCCCCACTCCGGGGAGATTATATTTAGCTTTTCAGGATAAGTGTTTCTTGGTTGAAAACCTCTCTCCTGCCTTGGAATATAGTATTTAAATTTTCCTCTCATTTAGAGTAAAAGCTGCCTGGTCTCAGGTGATCCAGACACACAGGCTCACGAGTGTCCGGTCCTGCTGGGAGTCTGGCAGCAGCCCCCTTTCCTCTTGCCCGTGATTGACTCTGGGTATTTTGGGGAATGGAAGGAGTCACTTAGAAAGTTTCTTATGGAATTTCTTGATCAATTATTTGCTCTGGTATGAATTTCAAGTTTTTTTCTGGAGTTAGGGGCGCAGGAGCTGGATAGGAAGCCCTGTTGGCCAGACATATAACATGAATATTTTTGTTCATACGGGTCTTTTCCTCTCTGCTTTTGATGTCTTTGGGATGTCTGCCTTGTAGGTATGTTACCTGAGTGTAAGGTCAGTGGGGAGTAAGATCTTCCCTGCCCATCAATAGGCCTCATGTGGAACCCATTAAAGGAAGCTTGCTTGCTTGTAGGAAGGCTTACACACCTTTTGCTAATTTCTAATTAGATGCTGAGTCAGGAGGGTTGTGATGCCTTCTGGCTCTGAGCCTATTAGCTGAAAGAGTATATATTCTGAGAGGTGAGCTTTTGCTTTGGAGGCTCACTTACAAGAAGAATCTTGTGATTCTCTGGTTGAGACTCTGAGTGGCTGTATGTTCAGAGCCCCTCGACTACTCAGAGGTAAAGGCTCTCTCAATCCAGTGGTGAATGTAAAGTGTATATATAGCAGTATTGCTTTGATTCAGGCAGTAGAGCCCTGTCATTGGCCTTTATTTCTCTGCTTCTATTTTCTCTGTCGGTATATGTAATTAAAGAAGATCGTTGACCCCTTGATCTAAGAACCTGTGCTAGCAGCCCTCCTGGGCAGAGGCAGAGATGGACGTGGCTGCTGTTGAGGTGCAGGGTGAGCCATATGTCCTCTGAGATTTGGTGTGGTGGCCCTTCCCCTGTGTTGGGGTCTTCTGAATCGATCCCTGCCTGGGCTGGTGGTGCTTCCCACGAACATCATAGTGTAGGTTGAGGCATGGAGGAAGACACAGCCTTGATGATCATGCATGTTCTTTCTTTCTGCAGAACCCAGAGCCCAAGGACCAGATATCAAAAATGATTAAAATTTTAAGTGGTGAAATGGCGATTGAATTACATCTTCAGTTTTTAATACGAAATAATAATACAGACCTCATGATTCTAAAAAACACAAAGGTAGGAAAAGTCATCTCATTGTCCTTGGAATCCATGTGTTCTTTTGTGTACGCCTCTCTGTTAAATGTTGTGTATCACTCCTGAGCCCAGAGATTAGGATGTAGCAAAAGAATGAATATTAGACTGGTGGGAGAAGGGGACGTCAGGGTTACCTCACCCTTTTTTAAAAGTATTTTCTTTTTTATTATGAACTTAATGGTCATCTGCAGCATAAAAATACAAGTAGCGCCATATCCAGGGAATGATGGGAATGTGGGACCTTCTGTCAGAGACAGTGTTTTGTTTTAAAGGGCTTTGCTCCTTTATCATATTCCCTAATAATGAATGTAGTCAAACTGCTAATTTGAGCAGATTCCAGTGGGAGAGCGATCTGAATCCGTGAAAATTTGAAGAAACAAAGTCTTAGTGTTCTTAAATGTCAGAATTGTCTTGTTCACCTTCAGTGTAGTTAAGTGTGCTGTTCTTGAAAAGTTAGATGTGTAAGGATGATGTTTTCGTCTTATAATTTCAGAAGCTGCTTAATTTTTGTATCTGGTTCTCCATTGGCAACGTTTCTTAAGTTAGCTTTCATTTTTGCTGTCTGCACTGTTTCACAGTACCCACATAAATGATCAACAGGGGAGCTCATTGTTTAAACAGTCTGTCTATAATTGGAAGAACTGTTTTCATTTACAGAGTCTCTTAATTTAATTCATTTTTTTCCCCATTTATCATCCTTTCTGAAAGCAGGCTGCTTATTCCTAAACCAGCTTCTCAACCACATACCCTGGAGTGACCTTCCTTTGGGTTCCTTCATGGTGATAATTTGTTGTTCATATTTGCTGGAGGCTATTTTCTCTTCGTTTGCAAGATGAACAAAAACACAAGGGTCATTTTTGGAGAGCTGATTTTTTTTGCCTCTAAGGACTCGTGTGTGTTTGTCCTGATGCATTCGTCATGGTCGGAGTGTTTAAATATTTGGGCCCTTATGGGATGGCTCATTTCCCTTCCTTCACTTGGCACTGATTTGTGGTATCTAACATGTGGCCCTCATGTGCCTCTCTGATACCTCGTAGATATGTGATCGTTTATTTCTGGGTGACCCCTGACAGGTTGCAGTCGGCCCTCCAGGACAGTAGGATATGCAGCCTTGGTAATCAGCCTTGGCTGATTACTTTTCCATTTTCTGGGCTGTCTTCCAGGCTTAGGGCTTCTTTGCCTTCTTTGTGTCCCATAGATCCTCGGCTGGGCTGGGGAAGCCTTGGGACCCTTTCTCCAAATAATATTTTTTAAACTCATGAGGAAGCCAGTAATGTTGAAATGCAGTTCCCTAAATGTATTAACAGTTGAAAAATGTAATACAGTTACAAGAAGAAGTACAGTCTCTGGCTTTAACTAAGGTTGAGGCACTTTGTCATGGGTCAGTATAGATTAACATGGGACAAGAATTTTGTCTCCTATTTCGGGACTTTGTGCATGTCTTTGATGATGAGGTAGTTATTTGGAAATGAAAGATTATGGCTTGCAGTTGTTGTCTGCGCGCCCTCTCTGAGTTCGAGGTGGGGTCTGCTGTCTGGACAGGTAGGGTGCCCGAGACCCAGCCCAGTTTGGTGATGGATCTCTTTGAGCCTCAATTTCCCTGCCTCTATAATGGGCATGAAGATAAATGTGCTGCCTCTTTACCTCATAGGGTTGTGAAGAAAGTGCTTTGTGCACCTTAAAAGCACTTAGAACTAAAGGATAATGATTTCACAATATAATTAATAGACTCAACCCTGACATTAAAAGAATACTTGTGTTTTCTAAGCTAGCTAGCTCATTTGTCCAAAGAAATGTCTTTCCCCCTTGTTACATGTGTCTCTTGTGTCTATCGTCTGTCCTGGGTAAAGGCTGGGCTTTGCTTTTCTAGGATGCGGTGCGGAACTCCGTCTGTCACACAGCCACAGTTATAGCCAACTCGTTTATGCACTGTGGGACGACGAGTGACCAGTTCCTTAGGTAAATATGGGCGTAGAGCTGGTGTGAACACGACTGGGATGTATTTATTTTTCTAGGTGGGAACTGAGGAACAAAAAAAGGAGGTGAATAAAAGCTACTTATTATATGAATGACAGGCTTCCAAATTATGAGACTCTTATGTCCTGGTGGGGTTTGAGTTTGTCTGAGGAGGAATCATGCAGTGTTTTCTGTGTTGGGAAAGCATGACCCTTTGTGAAGCGTGAACTAAATTATTACCATTCAGGGTCATGGCCTTGGCCTCCAGGGCAACATGTTGGGTGGTAAAGTAAATACGTAACGGCAGACCAAGATGAGCTTGGACAACCTGAATTGTGGACTGCCTATCCAGAGTACACAGTTGCAACTGCAGAGTAGCAGATGAACAGTCGGCTCCCCATTGCAGCAGATAAAATAGCAAGCCATGAAACGGGGGCCTTGGTTTATGGTTATCTAGAAGGAAAGTGCTGCTGGTCACACTGGGCTTCCCCTGGGAGCCACTTGCTCCAGGCACTTTAAAGTCGTTTTCTATGGCCCTGAGTGTAGCATGAACGAATCTTTCTAACTCTGTTTTTCAGCCAACATTACCGGCTTGTCTTTCTTTGCAGAGATAATTTGGAATGGCTTGCCAGAGCCACGAACTGGGCAAAGTTTACCGCAACTGCCAGCCTGGGTGTAATTCATAAGGTAACTGTGGGCTGGGGGATACTCACCAACGACTGTTCTTCAGGATCAGTGCTTGAGAATGAATGTGAAGCCTCATTTAGTTAGTCATCCACACAATTTGTAACATACTACTGACTGGAAAAGGCCCCGGGAGAAGACCTCTTGGCGCCAGAATTGTTGGCGGTGGGCTCTGATCCTTATGAAACAGCTTCCCTTAATTCTCTCCACCAAGCCATCCATCAGAAAATGTAGTCTGCCAAGGTAGAGATATTTTCATCTGTTTTATGTTAAGTTCCCCAAACAAACGTGCATTAAGTGCCTTCTGTATTCAAGGTACCCAACCAGGGGCTCAAGAAACAAAGAACAGAATTTGAAAGTCCTCACCCAAAGAGAACTACCATTCAATGTCCTTTCCAAACTTTGCACATCTTTTGTCTTAGCTGGTAAATAGCCTGCCTCTTTTGCTCTCTCCTTCTCTCATGCATGCATGAGATGCCCAACATCTGTTGCACTGAGGAACAGTGAGAGCTAAGTTACTCTGTGTCATTTCACAAAGACAGTGTTAGGAGCAGCCCAGGTTTTATCAATCTCTGGTTGGCAGCCTCCATGGCTGGGAGCTTGACTATCGACTTGGGACAGATCCTGGGTCAGGAAGATTTCTCCCCCTGCCAAACTCTGTGGGATTGCAAGATTGCTTCCAAGTCCCTCGAGATACACCAGGTCCTCCAGCCAAACTCAGCAGAAAAGGGAAAGTCCTTTCCTCCTTATGGGGCCTATATGCACATTGTGAAGAGGCATTGTGAGTGCCCCTTTGGGGCAAGGCCAAAGCCCGCCCAGCAGTGGAGATGAGGCTTAATACTAACATTTGTGTACTAGGAGGCAGAGGGAGATCATGGGCATCCAGGCAGCTTCATTGTGGGGGTCATCTGTGTGTGACTCTGGGCAAATGACTTAGCTTCTCGGTGCCCCAGGCAACTCCCAGGAGACTAGAAGTTGCAAGGGAGGTGCTGCCCTGCATTGGTAAAGGGATTTTGCTTATGCGGGAGTTCCGTGCACCAGTGAAGTCACAGGTTTTCCGTTCCTCCTTCCCCTCCAGAACCACAAATCTAAGTATATATCTTAGCCCCCTTTTTGGCTTTTAATGCCTTTGAGGGAGTGAAGTGTGTCCTCTTTACGTTTCCTTTTGAACGTAGTGCAGTGTGCTTACACGCAGGGCATGGCGCTTAAAAGGGGTTTATTAAATTAACAAAAGGGCCACTTTCTCCAGACATGGATCATCCTGCCAGATAGCAATAGTAGGAACAGACTCAAGTAAGATGGTTTTCTCCATAACACTTTTGTCGTTTGATTTACAGGGTCACGAGAAGGAAGCTTTACAATTAATGGCAACCTATCTCCCCAAGGACACCTCTCCGGGGTCAGCCTATCAGGAAGGCGGAGGTCTCTATGCACTGGGTCTCATTCATGCCAACCACGGCGGAGACATAATTGACTATCTGCTTAACCAGCTCAAGAACGCCAGCAATGATGTGAGCGCTTCTTAGAAACGCCCTGGGAAAGTGCCCAGCTCGCAGCCCGATCTTAGCATGTGGAAGTTTTTAAGTGCCCAGAGAAGGATAAATTCCTTACTCGTATAATTGTAAAACATTATCTTGGCTGTCTTTGTCTCTCCTACAAGACTCAAAAGTTCATTTCTCATTTCTTTAACTGTCAGAGTGTGTGTGTGTGTGTGTGTGTGTGTGTGTGTGTGTGTGTGTGTGAACACATACATATATAAATAAGAAGGGGTTTATGATATACATATACAGAGAGTGGTATGTGGATATGCATATATGTGCACATACATATGTACATACATACATACACAGTGATGGGCAGTGTAGTGCACTGGCTAGAGTGTTGACCTCAGAGCCAGGAGGACCTGGCTTCAAATCCGGCCTTTGCTCTGTGACCCCAGATGAGCCACCTGATCTCACCACTTTACATGTGAGGAAACTATAGCAGACAATAGTGAAGTGACTTGCCCCGGGTCACACAGCTAAGAAGTGTTCTGAAGCTGGATTTGGTCTCAGGGCTTCCCAGCTCCCAAGTAAAAATTCCGTTCGTGGTGCCCCAGGTTGCCCATATGCTGTGTTCTTAGGAAACAGGTTTTAGTGACTTGGTCTGTGTTTCTCTTTTGGTCAGAGAGCTCTTCCTTGAGGACCATGCCAAGAAGGGAAGATGTCTGTGCCAGTTAGACTCTGAGGGCCTAACCTCCTGCCAGTTGCTTGTCTGTCTGTTTTGCAGCTTGGGCTTTTTGTTTTAATGGCAGTAGTCTTCCCGAGGTTGGGTGAGGAGGGCCCAGTCTGAGCAGAGCCTGTTCTTTCCCTAGATTGTCCGGCACGGTGGCAGCTTGGGCCTTGGATTGGCTGCCATGGGCACTGCTCGCCAAGATGTCTATGATTTGTTGAAAACAAACCTGTACCAGGATGATGCCGTAACAGGTAATGTATTTCTCAAAAGCAGCAGCTTTGTTGGGTGCATAGCCCTTTGAATAGATTTCAAGGACTATGAAGTTTTTATTATTTGGATCACTGGATTTCATCAGAATTGGTTTCCTGTGTAGTCCTGTGTTGATGCATTTAAAAATGGGGTTTAGAGAAGGGGTCCTGCGGTCATCCCGGCCAGCTGCTGCTTGAGGCTTCTGCAGTGTGCGTGCACACCCTTTTCTGAAGCCAGCAACCTTTTTTATTTCTTTTTAAGTCAGTCCTGTCGTTTCATTGGTGTCAAGAAGTCTGGGCGCCTGCCAGGTCCTCACCAGTGCAAGACTTGTACCTTGTCAGCAGCTTCAAGCTGTGTGGTGCACTGCAGGTGATGATGCAGGAGAAGCCGGCTTGGAGCCTGCATCTTGACTCTGGGACCCTAAATGGCTTCTCTACAAACTCTTGCAGATTAAGGAATAGCTATCTTAATTCACTCATGTTGTATGGAAATGTAACATCTAGGTGATCTCTAGATTGACTTTTCCCATTCCATTTGTATTGGAAGAGGCTTGGCCGATGCTGCATTCTTGTGGACATGTCATATGACAAGGGATCTGTCTGAAGTAGCTGAGGCCTGTGTGTCTGCTGGCCAGCTGGGACGGGATGGCAAGGGTTGGGACAGGACAGGACGGGATGAGGTGTTACCGTCGGGATGTCTCTTGGACGCTCTCCCTGATGCTTAGACAAAAGGAGAGAATTTTGAATATAGTTCAGTTTTCCCACTCAGAAAGCTGTAGGATTTGGAACTCGCCAAAACTTAGGGTCACATTTAAAATGAAAAGATGGACTTGCCAGCCTTGAACATCCGCCACAGAGAGTGCTTTATTGGAGGTGAATGGTCCAGTCCCCTTCTCTGTAGCAGGAAGTGCCGACAGCTAGAGGTGCCTTTCCTATTTCATCCTGCTTTGTAGTGGTACCTTTTGGCTCCAGTTGTCTCTGCTGCTTTGTTGACTTGACATAAAGAATACCAGCTCTTAAGTGTAAGTTACTAACAGATTGCCTCTCAATGTCCAGGGGAAGCAGCTGGCCTTGCCCTGGGCCTGGTCATGTTAGGTTCTAAAAATGCCCAGGCTATCGAGGACATGGTTGGCTATGCCCAGGAGACCCAGCATGAAAAGATCTTACGGGGCCTTGCTGTTGGCATCGCCTTGGTAATGTACGGGAGGATGGAGGAAGCTGATGCCCTCATTGAGTCTCTGTGCCGGGATAAGGTGAGCATCTCTTGGGTCCTGTTGGGTTCCAATAGTTAATGTCAGTGTAGTCACTGCTTACAGGCTTTTCCTGCTCCACCAGCTCCTCTTCCCCTCCCACCCCCCGGGTTATTCTCCATTTACTGCTGCACTCATATTCCCTCCAACTCAAACCAAATCAAATGAGATTGTCTTTGTAAAGGTCTTAGCACACAGCATGGCACATAGTTGGTGCTTAATAAATACTCGTCCTTTTTCCTTCCCCTCCAAAAATTTGTCTTTTATAATAACGCACGTTTGCTTGCATGACTCCTTCGTAAAAATCTATGAATTCATTTGGATAGAGGGGAGATAATTGGTGACTTAAAAATGTGTTGGCCCATGAAGGTTTTCTAGAGGGTCCACAAATCGGTCTAAGGGAGGAGGGGGGTGTACCTTTTGAAAAATAAAATTTTAATTTTACTGATACTTTTTACATCATCCATATTTCTTATTATGTTCCTTCTCCCCTTCCCAGAAATCCATCCCTCATATCAGAAAATAAAATAGAGACAAAAGCAGTTCAACAAAACTCACCATCACATTGGTCAAATCTGACCGTGGGGTGTGGGTCCCCATCCACCTTCTCAGCCTCCTCCTCTGGGCCAGTAGGCCAGTGTGTTCTCATCACATGGCCCTTTGTGACATTCATGTGCAGGACAGGATGAGCTCAGCTTTTACTTGTGAATGAAGAACTGGTGTCTTCACTGATTTTTCAACAAAACCAGAGCCATTCTCTCTTGTTTTCATGTAAAAAGATTTGACTGCTTCATTGACACATTTCTTGCTCCTCCATCCCTGTCTGACTTCTCAGTAAGGTCTCCTCCTCCTCACATGTGCACACTCACATGCGCAGGTCAAACACGGAGACAGGCCCACTCCTTCCTCCCCTTGGCCTCCACCTCTTCCTCATCACCTCCATGGAAGGGCCTAGTTGACCATTTGTTGTCTTGCCCAGGAGTCGAAGCCTCTCCCCGCTGTTTTCCTTGACGTGATTTTGGTCATTGTGGGAACTATCCTCTGGGATCTGCCTGCATCACTTGGCATTGGTTCATACAAGTTGCCCACATTTCTCTGAATTCTTCAAATTTGTCCTCTCTGGTGCCAGAATTCCATATGTGAAGCAGCATCATGTAACAGATAGGGACCCAGCCGTGTAGTCAGGAAAACTGGGTTCAGATCCTACCTCTGATATGTCCTGGGGAGCTAATGGAACTTTTCACTGGCCCAGACAACTCTCAGATATGCTAAGTTGCAAAGCAGTTCCTGCTTTAGTACCAGGTACTTTCTCACCAGCAGTGCCCTGGGTCGGTATAGTCATAGGTATGGACCAAGAAAGAAAACCATTCATGACATTCATATCCTACACAGTTACTCAGCTGTTTTCCAGTCATTGGCCTTTTTAGGGCTTTGGCATCTCAGAAGGCACTCCGTTGTCTGTGTGGGACGTGGTCTGGCTGCCCTGTGTATCACAGCCCGCCACCACACCCTTTCTGACCTTGTGCCTTGGAGTGGTGCAACAGGGTGAAATGAGGGTCACGGTGCAGGTTCTGTCACTGTGGACATCATTCCCAGTGGTTTTCCTGAACAGTTGGACCAGTTCCAGCTGCAGTGGAATCTTCCCATTGTGTGATGGGATGGAGGAGGAGAAGGAGTCCTCCCTCCGGGAATAGCAATAGGCCCCACATGATTAGCGACCTCAAGGGAGTTTCTTTTCATCCTGGGGTCTCTTCTAGGGTTTTTTGCCAAATGGCAAAGAATGACTTTGGAGTCAGTCTATGCGTGAAAGGCATAGGGTGAGAAAGGTGGGCTCAGGTCAGACTGCGCAGGGGGATGGGAGAGGCAAGTCAATGAAAATGAAACAAGCATTTATTAAGCACCTGCTGTAGGCCAGGCACCGTACAAGGTACATTACAGATGTCTCATTTGCTCCTCACAACAAGGCTGGGGGGCAGTTAGGATCCCTACTTTATAGTTGAGGTCACTAAGGCAGACAGTCACATAGCGAGTAAGTGTCTGAGGGCACATTTGAACTTGGGTCTTCCTCACTCCAGGGAGCCCATTTTATCCGTCACACCCCTCCTATCCACCGCGCCCATTTTCCTCCATCAGATTCTCCTTTAGCTGAGGGGATGGGATGAGTTCTTCCAGTCAGAGGGAGGTTGTCAGTGGCATCGTTTGGATCCTGTCTAGCCCCACCACGAGGCAGCTCCTGTATGCCGGTGGCTACCTTCTGACTTGTGGATCTGAGCACCTGTTTTCTCTGCCTGTGTCCCATACCGGCTTCGGGCTCGAGGCCTGTGTAAGCACAGGATCAGTGTTGACTTATCCCCCCACAGGACCCGATCCTCCGTCGGTCTGGAATGTACACGGTGGCCATGGCTTACTGTGGCTCAGGGAACAACAAGGCCATCCGGCGCCTGCTGCACGTGGCGGTAAGTACCGCGCGCTGGGCACAGGCCGCAGTGCCAGTCAGCTGGTCATCGTGGTTTGTGTCTGGAGACCCTTGAAAGAAGGGGGATGTGTTTTTGCCGGAAGGAGTCGATCATAGGTAATCTTCGGCTCACAGGTGGATGATGTTCTGAAGGTTCAGTTCTCAGTTCTTTGGCAAGCTCAGAGCTCAGAGGGCATTTTGTTTTCACAGTCACAGCGGTGCTTAGCGTTCTCGGCCCATTCGTCAAATGAATATTCTGTAAGAGAACTGAAATGATGCTGACCCTTTGATCCCCTCTGATGTTGGGGTGTACATTTGTGTGTGCGTGTGTGTGTGTGTGCGCGTGTGTGTGCGTGTACATGGACTTTACTAGAGGTGGTAGAGGCCAGCCATCTGTTTCTGTGTTGAGGATTGCCATTTAAAGGAAAAAACCTCCTATCTAATTTGACCCTTTTAAATAAGTGCTGCTTCCCAGTGTCTTATTACTGACACATTTGGCTTTTTGGGAAGGTGTCCTTCTCATCACTTGGGTCTTGATGATAAGAAGCGAATGTCGTCCATTTTAGTCAGACCCTCTTCCCTTTTCCTCCCCAGGTCAGTGACGTCAATGATGACGTCAGAAGGGCTGCAGTGGAATCCCTTGGCTTCATCCTGTTCAGGTAGGAGGCTGCCTCATTCTGAGCACTTTGCTTGGTTCAATGTACTTTGTCTTTTATATGTTCCTAAGTCACTCTTAAGTAAACAGGAAGGGAAGGGAATAAACATTTACATCACGTCTGCTCTGTGCTAGGCATTGAGCCAAGTGCTTTACAGCCACCCTGGGAGGGAGGTGAGACAGAGAAACTGAGGCAGGCAGAAGAGAAGTGATTTCCCCAGGGTTGTGTACAGGTAGTAAGCATCTGCGACAAGATTGGAACTCGGGTCTTTCTGACTAGAGACTCAGCCTTCTATCCACCATGCCAACAGCTGCCTTAAACAGGAGCACAGAACCTGAAAAAGAAAACCTCACAGCATGTCAGGGTAATGGCCCTACAAACCCTACCTAAGGCCTAGCCCTGTATGGTGCTTAGTGTAGCTTCTCATTCTGAAGACATTTCAAAGCACTTTCAATATGAAGGATTTCCCCTTGAGAGCTACAGGCTTTGGCTTCAGGAATTAGGACTCTTCGCAGCTCTCCCCACTGTCTGGAAAGGTTGGAAGTTTGTCCTGGTGGAGCAGTCTCATTCTGGGTAGGCTGAAGGTAATGTGACTGTGGACAGGGATCCTCCCCCTGCCTTTCTTTCCACTGACCCTTTGACAAGCTGTTTGTTGCTAGTTCTGATTTCAAATCACTTTTCAAAAATTGGGTAATGGAAGGAGAGATTTCCTTTCAGGTGAAGCCTTAATGTTACCATAAAATGAAATCAGAAGATGCAAATTTATCTTAAGTTTTGACTGGTAAACCAAATGACTGGAGCTGTACATGTGAGCTCACACAGCTAACACACGTTCCCCTTCTCTGTGTGCCTGAGGGAGATCCCTTGTCTTCCTTGGCCCCGCTGGATCCCAAGATACCTCATAAAGAGGTCTAGCCATGTTCCATTGACGGATCGAATAGATAGTGGATAGCTCGGCCCTGGATCTGGACTGTGGGAAGGCTAGGAAGTTTCACATGCGGTCCCTGCCCTTCTTGGGAGACACCAGGTACATGCCCACAAACACCTGGGTGTTTCATGGTTTCCTTGGCAGAATTTGGTGAACACCAGGTGGAGTGGGTATTTAGAAGTGAGAGGAAGCCAGCCTTGAATGGCGTAAAGAATGTGAATGGAGGGGCGTGTTTTTGGAGGGAACCTGCCCAATTCAAGGCCAGAGAGAGGCTTTGTATTTTGGCCAGTTTTGATGACAGTCTTTCTAAAATGTCTTCTCTGATTTCCTGCCGTGGTAAATACACAGTGGGCTGAACATCATTTAACCTTGCCTTAATGACTTCAGGTAATCCTAAATGCACACCAGTAATTATGCAGGAGAGTGACATTGTGGCCGTCAGACTGTTTACCATGGGCTGTGGTGCTTAGAGAGGCCTCTGCTCTGCTTTCTGGGAATTATTCTGCCTCATTGCTGGAAAGACAAAGAATTCCCAGCAATTTTATCTTATTTTTTACAAATTCCGAGTTAGTGGGCTGACTTGACACCAGGCCCCTCAGTAAAATGCCTGGGCTCTCTCCTTTTCTTCCCTGCCTTGAATTCTGACACTGGTACAATGAAAATCACTGAAGCTCCTTAGCTGCCTCTCTCTCTTTCTTCCTCTGTCTCCCTCTCTCTTCCTCCTTTCTTCCTTCTCTCTCTCTGTTTCTCTCTCTCTCTCTCTCTCTCTCTCTCTGTGTCTCTGTCTCTCTCACACTCAGTCAGCAGATGTCCCCCTAGAGCTGCTTTGCTGGCTCTTCTCTGCTTAAAAAGTTCCCCTATGCCAAACAATACTGGCGGATTGCCCATGGCTTCTTCTGCTGTCAAAGGGAATGATCTGACTGATTTCCCATGGTTTTTGGGCCCTGGCTTCCCCAGGGGTTTCTCCAGGATGTTTTTCCTTTCAGATATCATTGTTCATTCTTTCAATATGGTGACGTTTCCATCCTGTCAACCCCGGGATACCAAACGTGCCAGTAACAGATCTTTAGGTTTGCGTCGTCTTTTTGTCAACCTCCAACACACAACTCTTACAGTTACTTTTTCTTTATGTGTCTTTTAAAATACTTTTTTAGACTGTTGGCCTATGCCCATTCTCCTAGGCTTCCTTCATATTTGTGCCATCAATAAGCTTTTATTAAGTATGTGCTGTGTGCTAAACCCTGGTAGATGCTAGAGATAGAGCCAGTTGTTAAATTTTTACTATGAGCATTTACATCTCAGAAATTGGCAAGCACTAAAAATCAGGACTTCATTTATTGTTTTGTTAATTTGTTATATGCCTTCAGAAAGTGATGGAGAAAGCATAAATAATAATCCAGATTGAATTTAAAGAGGTCAGTGCACATTTTTCCCCCTCTAGAAAGCTGGTCGTTGAACATTTACCAGCACATTCCTGCATATATCTGTCAGTATGTATGCATGTGTACATACATAGCATAATACATATATATACAGAATAGTTTAATCCAGGGTAGTTTGTTAGGGAGGACATTTGTGTTTTGGGGGGATCAGTAAAGGCTTCGCGTTGAACGAATGCTCTCACCTTGCTCTGGCAGCAATGTGGGGATGCCTAGGGAATCATCAGAATCATGCTTTTAAATGCATAAAAAGAAAGTACATAAGATTACTGAGGAAACCAGGCATATTTAAATACAGTAATCAGAACATTTTTGAAAAGAGCCAGTTCATGGACTGCGGGTGAAGAAGCCTGGATGCAGAAGGTGGTGGCCGATCTGCGAGACCAAGACAGAGGACTCTGTGCGGCGGAGGTGGGGAGGGAGGGCATTCAGGGCATGGGGATGGACATCAAAGAGGCACAGAGAAGATGAGGGGCCGTTTGGCGGGAGCACAGAGTGTGTGGAGGAGTGCAGTGTCCAAGGAGACTGGAAGGAGAGGCCCACTTGCCTGGGGTTTAGCAGCTAGACAGAGGAGTTTCTATCTGAAACCATAAGAAGCCCACTAGAGTTAACCAAGGAGAGGAGATAATGGTCGGTTTGCTCTTAAAGGAAATTACTTTGGCAGCAAAGGGTAGGCTGTCCTGAAGTGGAGGGGCACTCGGTGAGAGGGCCTGAGCTGGAGGAGTGGAGAGAAGGGGCTGGCTGGGAGACATAGCATGGTGCAAAACGAGATGTGGCAGTGGATTGTCTGTGTGGGGTGATGGCAGGATGGTGGCCAGCCTTGGACAGAAAGATAGAGCACCAGCCATGGCGTCAGGAGGACCTGAGTTCAAATCCGGCCTCAGACACTGGACACACTTACTAGCTGTGTGATCTTGGGCAAGTCATTTAACCCCAATTACCCTGCCTTTTCTCCTCTTAAAAAAGAGAGTGAGAGCAAAGATCATGAGTTCAGTTCAGAGTGGGCATGATGAGTCCCAGATTTCTCTGGGACATCCGGTTTGAAATGTCCAGTAGATAATTGGTGGTGTTGGACTGAAGCTCAGGGGAGAGACGAGAGCCGGATATGTGTGTGTCCGTATGTGTAGACAGGTTCCTATGTAACACACCTCTAGCTTAGCTTCATTTGCATTGGGATGATCAGCAAACCCTGGGGAGCCAATGATATTACCCCAGAAGAATGGAGAGGGAGAAGAGAAGAGGACATAGGACCGACATGGAGTGAATGCTCACAGCTATGCCCATGAGTAAGAGCTTGCACTTGGACCCTCAACAGATGACAAGATGGACTGAACTTCCTTTCCTACCAATGCAGGACCACTGAGTACTATGGGAGAAGCCGTGGTCTGTTCATTGCTGCTGCTGATCGGCCCTTCTCACCCTCCCCACAGCAAGTTCTGATCCTTCCCATCTCTCTCCTCACCTTCCACCACACTTCCCAGCCTGTGCTTCCAAATAAGGACAGAACTTCTCAACTGACTGAGAAGATTAGGGCCATCCAAGGGGAATTTCTCAAGGAGATTACGGTCTAGCAATGAGATTGGTGTTTTGTTTTGTTTTTTGTAACCTTGGGGCCTACAGTGGTGCTTGACACCTAGTAGGGGCATAAGAAGTATTTGTTGATTGAGCAAATGCCACATTTACCCATGGCACTAAGCAATTCAACAAAGGCGTATCCAAGGCAGTATCCTAGATCCTGGTGTGCCAGCACAGAAATAGATGGCCCACATTGAGGAGGGGACAGGTACACTAGAGTGGTGGGTGGTAGCATCAGAGAAGCCAGCTTGTGGGTAGCTTGTGTACCATGGCCATTTGCCCCAGGGTTCCACTGGTGAAGGACTGAGGCAGCCAGTCCAGTGGCTTAATTCTCCTGGCTTTTCCTTGTAAGATTTTAACTTGTCCTCACTGGCGCCCTCATGCTACAGTGATCCCTCTTTTCACTGATCTAAACAGAAAAGGTTTTTGAAAACTTTCGGGAATTCTCTTGACTTACCATATCATGAATAGAAGTGACTTTTAGAAGCTTTAGGAAAAGTGCACTTAGTTTCTTCACTTCCCAAAGAGCTGAGAAGCTGAACTGAGCCCTCGTTTGGTTGGTTCTTAGAGAGCCCATGACAAAATCTAGAAATTCAGGCTCATTTGAAGGATTTTCCTTTCATTCTGAATAGAATCATAGCAGATACGTAGGTTTTCTTCTTTGATATAATAACAGAATTTCATTGGGGTTCTTTAGTAGGAAGAATGCTAATCAAGTCACATGGGGGTGGCTTAAGTAGAAGAAACCTGTATTGTCTGGATCTGTGGTGACTTGAGTCCTGCTTAGGAAACTGAAAGGCATTTGGGGGAAGCAAACACCTGGTTTCATATTTTCCAGGTGAAGTGCACGTAATTTTGGGAAAAAAGATAATGTGTGCAACTAGCTAGATAGCTAGGTAATAAGGTGGTGTCAAGTAATAAGGATTTGCCCTATGGACCAGAATAAGAAGGTTCTGGGAAAAGTACCTCTTACTCCTGGGAAGTATTGGAAAGAAAGTGGTGTGGCGGGAGATTTAGTGACCTCGTTGGTAGGGCTTTAAACCAGACTTGGAGAAAAGACATGAAGGCCCAGGTAGAACTGTAAAGCCAGCTTCTCTGCAGGATGATGTCACATGGGACAGAGATAAATTGGAGGAAGAACTAATTGTTTTCAGGAGAACATCATTGGGAGGAAGAGAGGGAAGAAGAAAGATCACAGGGGCAGGGGCTCCTACTGCAGACCGAGGCTGGGGAAGGAACTTTGCTAATAGAATTATAGTCCACAAGAGAGTGATTTTAGTGATGGAGGATTCCAGTGAACCACCTTTCTCCTCAAAGTCTCATCTCACTAAAAGCAGAGTATCGAATAAATTTTCAGTTTGTTTTAATTAAGTCTTCTCTCTGTAGTAAGAGGAAGTGGTGAGGGAAACACCTATTCTTCTTGTGAATGATATGTAGGAAGGCCTGGGACGTGTGTTTGGATTAGAGCTAGTGATGGAAACCTGGGGACAAAGTGACTGCCATTTTGAAATATGGTAAAGGAAGAGATCTTGGGCTCGGTCCAAACCATGACTTAGACTGTTAGAAGGTGGAACAATTTAAGAGACTAGAAGGGTAGAGTGAATCCACTCATGAGGAATACTTTCTTTCACCTGGGGGCTGCTTCTCCTTGGCTAGAACAGCAGAGGCCACGTCTGTCCCTGGACCATTGTTCAGAGGCTTCCTATTTTGGAAGAGCCTGACAGAGCTTGCTTGAAGGATTCCAGCTCAAGAAGAATGATACTCAGCAAATTGGAGGGAGTTCTCCAGGGAACACTCGGGGAAACAACTAAAGAAACCAGACAGTGAGACAGGAAGCTCCCTTTGTCAGCCACTGAGGACTGTGGCCTGCATGGGACTGAGCCAAAGGAGGGGTTCTTCGAGTGATATCAGGAGAGGAGCATAGAGAAAGTAGAACTAGGCAGTTCCTAATTTGTTTTCAGTTTTTGTGTCAAGAAGAATTAACTCCTCATTGCAAATTATTTTAGTTCACTTAACTGACTTGAAGTTGGGCAGCTAGAGCTCTGGGTTTGGCGTTAGACCTGGGTTCAAATCCAGCCTCAGAACTTCCTAGCTGTGTGACCCTGGGCAAGTTACTTAACCCTGTTTGCCTTAGTTTCCTCATCTGTAAAATGAGCTGGAAAATGAAATTGCAAACCATCCCGGTATCTGTGCCAAGAAAACCCCAATGGGGTCATGAAGAGTTGGACACAACTGGACAGCAGCAGAAGCTTCCCTCGTTAGAGTGGGAGCTTGCCTCAGTTTTCTCCTCTGTAAAGTGGAGATGATAACAGCAGCTCCCTCCTGGCATTGTTGTGAGACTCAAATGAGACAGTCATTGGAAAGTGCTTCATGTGTAGTGCCCAGTGAGGGCTTTGGGACTTGGAGCTCTGCCTCTCCCTCCCTTCGCTGTTTCTTGTTATCCATGTTCAAATGCTCTGACAGCATTCCCTAGATGCCAGTTCTCATGATCTCTGAGGTTACTATACAGAGTAAAGGAGAATGGAGATTCGGTTTGCTTTTAGATATACAAACAGGTCTCGAGATCAGCAGCTATTGAAAGGCCGGAGTCTGAGGAGAGAGGTCAGGGCTGCTAATTACTCACATGTTTTATAGTTGACACTGATAAGGTCCCTAAGGGAGAGAGCATGCATGTATAAGGGGTGTGTGTGTGTGTGTGTGTGTGTGTGTGTGTGTGCGCGCGCGCGCGCGCGCGCGCATCTGCACATACGGACAGATAGACAGCCAAAGAATGTCTTGGGCAATGACTGTTGAGAATTAGGGGAGGAAAAGAGACAGGAACGTCCAAAGAGGAGGAGGTGGGATCTCAAAGGAGGAAGGGACTGACCACCATGCCATCTGCTGTCAAGAGGCCCAGGAGGATGGGGGCAGGGAAAGGGACATTGACTTTGGCCATTCAGGAGGTTATTGGTGATCCTCAGACAGCAAATGATGGTGGCCCAAGGGCCATGGAAGGCCAATTGCAAGAGGTTTGGAAGTGGAGCAGATGGTGAAGTCAAGGCAGCAAATAATAGACGACTCCTTTTAGAAGCTAGAAGGAAGAGGAATTCAAGACAGGGCAAGGGAGCTGGCTCAAAGGAAAGTGTTCTTCTGGGAGGAACAGCCTGACTGTGTTATAGGCCAAATGGGTAGAGGCGTGAGAAAGGAGAGGCTGAAGATGGAGCAAAGAGAAGGGTGTGATGGATGGAATGAGATGGGCATAGGCAGGATCAAATGGAGGGATTAGCACTGACCAGGAGGAAGTTCTAAGGGCTTGAGAGGAATCCAAGAACCTTAGGGGTGGCTAGGTGGATAGAGTCAGGAAGGCTCATTGCCCTGAGTTCAGATCCAGCCTCAGACACTTCCTAGTTGTGTGCCCCTGGGCAAGTCTCAGTTTCCTCATCTGTGAAATGAACTGAGAAGGAAGTGGCAAACCACTCGAGTACCTTTGCCAAGGAGACTCCACATACCTTAAAAATAACAGAGCAACAGGCGAGGTGGCTTTGATCTCAGAGCAGGACGTCATCTTTTTTAATTGTGAGGGAAGAGGAGAGAAGAGAAAGGTTTGGAACAGACTCTGCAGTTTGGCGTTAGGAAAAGAGAAGTAAAAGGGCTGTGGGATAGAAGTGAGGACCCATCCAACAGTAACCCATAGAAATGTTTAGCGGACAAAATCAGTTCAGTTTCATGATGTCCAGCAGGGTTTGGTAGCTCAGGAGTGGAGTGTGAGTGGAAAAATTGGGTAATGGGGCTTATCTTTGGGGACTAGCAGGCTCCAGAGGCTGAGGGCCACTTACTACAACATTATGGGGTCTTGCTAGTAAGGCAAGAGGAGCCAGAATGGTGGTGGTAGGTTAAGGGATGACTGAAAAAAGATTGGGGGAACCAAAGGTCCCAGTGATCGTAGAAAAGGGAGTTCAGTAAAGGAGGCAAACAGGAAACAGAGTCACCCATTTCTTCAGCAAAGATTTCTTCAATACTATCTCTGCTGCACCCTGTTTGGCAAGATGGTGAGTTGTGGCCCCTGCCTGCACATCGTAAGGTCTGAAAGGGAAATTCCAAGTCCAGAGTCCTGAGGGTGGAGCAGCACCATGAGGAGGGTCCCCATGAAGACGGTCACCGCTCATGACTGGAATGCAGGAAAGCTGCTGATGATTGGAGAGGAAGATTTCTGCAATTTATCAGGTGGTGATTTTCTCCGATCCTGTTGTCTTCACACAGGAAACAAGGATCTCAGGGTTTTATGGATTTAGTATTGTCACCTGTATGTGGACATCAGTGCTGACTGGCTTTCAACTTCCAAGTTCCTCAAGGGCAAAGAGAATGTTGGGTTTTCTTGCTTTCTGTCAAAAAAAAAAAAACAAAAACCACAGGCACACATCATTGGGAATGTCTCTGAGAGTTGGTCTTGACAGTCTCCTGCGATATCCTTGTCCAGTTGGAGGTTAGACCTTGGCTTGAACACCTCCAGTGCCACTGACTGATTATCTCACAAGGGACCTTGTTGAATTTTGAGATAGATGTCATTGTCAGAAATTTCACCTATGAATTGAGTCCAAGACTGGCTCCCCATAAATCCCACCCACTGTCCCTGATACTGCCCTCCATCCTTTTCCACGTGACATACTGGCAAATTCGAAGCCTGCTCTGAGGATGCTTAATCTTCTCTTGGTTCAGCTCCTTCAGTGAATGTCATCCTGGCCTGGTTTTGGATCCTCTCACTGTCTTGGTTACCCTGTTCTGAATATACTTCAAAGGTTTTCAGTGTCCTTCCTGAAATGCGAGGTGTAGAACCAAACCCACTCTTCCAGATATCTGATCTGAACTTAGTCCTGGGGGGACCCTTCCTTTGTCCTGAATGCTCTGCTTGGAGTAACCCAGCCTTCTACCATATTAGCTGTTTGGGTGACTCCTCCTCACTGTTGGGTCTGTGAGCTTGTAGTCACCTAAAGGCTTTCCTACAAGACTTTCTACATACATACCAGAGCTAGATTCTTGGCCCCACCCCTCCCACTGCCTCTGGCACCCTGGCCACGTCAGTCACCTAGCCTGTCTCTGGCTGGCCCTCAGGTTCCTCATCTGTCAAAGAGATGGGGGTAATCCAGGTGCTCTCTCATGGCTCTTCCCGTTCTCCAGCCTAGGAGGTCATGCAAGTGTCCTCTCATTGAGTGGGGGAGATCTGATCCAGTTTGATAAGTGTGTCATTTATCTTGTATCACCCACGTAACTAATGAAAATGTTGACCACCTACAATTGAGGACAGAGCCCTCCCTGTGGAACTCCATAAGTGTCTCTCGTGCCAAAACCAGTCCTCTAGTGTAGCTCTGCACCTATAGGTCCTTAACAAATGGTTTGTAAAGGAAGGCTAGGCCAAACTCGTTGATTAAATAGTTGACTGGACTTTATTTGAATCTTTCGGCATCTTAATTACTGTTTAGTGCTAGACATTCTTTATTTCTGTACAAAATAGCTATTTCAAGGAATTGTCTGGCCAAATTGGGGAAAACCAGACAATGCTGACATTTAGTCTTGGTCTTTCAGAAGATGCTCTGCAGTTCCTTTTATCTGTAACATTTTTTAATGGCTCCAAATAGTCTTTATGCTTACTCTCAGTTCTGCTTGTTGCAGGTAACATGAATTCTGCTACACATAGCTGACTTGGTCTTCAGTTTTATCCACTTCATTTTCAGTGAGAAATAGTGTGTCCAGTAGAGTGGTGGAGGGGGACTGTATGGGAGAACTACAGAGTCTCATTGGGCTCTGGTACATGACAGGGTTAATCCCGTTTCTCACTCCTTGTCTCACAAAGAACTTGGAGTCCTCTGCCATGGAATTCCTAAAGGACATCTTGCTTGAACATTTCCGAAGGGGCTTCCTTGCCTTGGTAGCCTGATAATTGCACGTGATGTAGCGACCAAATGCGTCCCGAAAGGTCTTGTTAAAGAGTGTGTAGACCAAAGGATTAACCCCTGAAGAAACATAGCCTATCCAGACAAATATCTCCAGAAGCTTTTGGAGCGTGCTCTGGCTACAGGAATCACATGAAGCTAGAGTTACATTTGTGATAAAGAAAGGACACCACATCAACAGAAAAAGGAAAAACACAATCCCCAGGACCTTGGAAGCCCTCTGTTCGTTGGTAATTGTTTGAACAGACTTTTTTCCAATGCTGGACATTCGTCGGATAAGCATTTCATCACTCGCGTTAGGCACCGTTTTATTCTTGGGAGAAAAATCCAGCATGGCCACCTTTTCAGGAGATGAACAAGGTGTTTCATCCCTTTGGAAAACCGTGGACACAGTGGACCACGTGAAACGCTGTGGTGGCTTGTGTTTGATCAAGTATGCTTTCTTCCGAAGAGCTTGGATAGTGAGGAAGTAAGTGATGACCATAATGGCGAGGGGCATGAAGAAGGAAGCCAGAGAACCGAAGAGCATGAAGTTTCTAAAACGTTCCTTTGTTATCGCGCATGTGATGTTGGTGGGGTCCCCCACACCTGCCTCTATGCCTTTAACTGGGATCGGGATAGCAATGCCTAGAAAAGAAGAAACCCCAGACAGATTGAGCTCAGTCTCATCATCTGTGTGAACCACTCCAGGGTGTACAGTGCTCCCACACCTGGGGCAGTGCCGGCTGATTGGGGGACCTGCTGGGAATGTATTAAGTAATCATTCATTAGATTCATTAGAGATTTGAGACTTAGCATTGTAATTTCCCTAAAGCTGTCGTCATCATCATCATCATCGTCATCGTCATCCTCACTCAGTTTTATAGACCACTTTAAGGTTTGCGGAATCCCTTACAACGTTATCTCATTTTACCGTCACAGCATCCCTGGGAGTGAGGCGCCGCTCCTCTTCCCATTTCACAGTTGTGGAAACTGAGACAGACAGTGGTTAAGTAACTTGCCCAGTCATGTAGCTAGCAAGTGTCTGAGATAAAATTTGAACTCTGGTTTCCCTGACTCCAGGTCCACACAGGATGCCAGATGTTAGGGAGAGACCCTATCGCAGAGTAGTAGAAATAATGCCTCTGACCTCCAGAAAGCTACAAGTGATGTAAACGTACAGAGGTCACCTCACAGCTCCCCACTGGGTCAAGATCGCCTTGTATTTCACTCATGTAAATCAGCTTTGTCCACTTTTCTTTTGAAAGCTTGAGTATAGAGAAGGGATGTGGTGATTTGAGATCAGCTATTTTACAGTTTTAATGAGTTATAGGTTTTACTTTAATGACTTAGAGCACCTCAAAAAGGGAAACGGGATGATGTTGTGCCTGAGGGTAGGAGAGTCCCTCCCCTCCTGAAGAGGGTCGATGAAGGTTACGCTTGCTTGTTGGAGGTGTGGGAGGGGAGGGGGACCCCAGGACAAAGTGCCCAGTCCCCACCCTTTCCTTTAGAATCAGCAGCCATTCAAAAATAAATGTCATTTTGATTTGCTTTGACTTGAGAAGTTCTTTCTAGCTTTATGATCCGTGAACCCCAAAGCACCCCATCATCTGCAGAGCCTTTTGGTGGTAAACAAAAGAGGGAAGTTTAGCTCTTTCATTGGGAGCCAAAAGATCAACCACTAATTATCAGGCCCTGGTAGCCTTTTTTCTCTCCAGCTAGATCTGAGGTGCATCTTTTCCTTGCTTTTATTTTCTTAAGCATACCGCTTCTCTTTCATCTAATACTTCTGCCTTTGAATTTGCCACTTTCTTATAATGGAATGTTGATTCTCTTGCTAGAATCCTAATGAACGATGGTAGGATTTGGTTGGTGACTGCATTCGCCTCATATGAGTGCCCTATTCAACTTGGGGTCTTTGTCCAGTCCTCACCTGCCAATTTCCAAGATACTGTTTTGGCTGGACTTAACTGTCTTGTGAGATATTCTATTATGAAGTCTCCTGGCTTTGCTCATTAACTGGTTGAACACCAAAGAATGTTTTCAGAGCATGGTCTTCTATAGTTCCTCTGGTTTGGCCTCCGTATTAAATCACAGTAAAAATTGTGAAGATGCGGTGGGTTTTTTTTCCTCCTCCTGTGGTTAGGAGCCTTTCTATTTGTTTTTTTTTTTTTTTTTTACTATATTTAGCCAAAATGTAGATTAGTCTCATATATTAGCCCATCACAGATCTATGTTTTCAACAATATGGACTCTCCGTCCACTAATGCAAGGCCCAAGAGAAGCTATTTGAGAACTAACTTCTGCAGCTGAAAATGTCACCCCCCTCCTCCAGGCCACCTGGTCATGAGCCTCTCATCAGTGAGCGATGCAAGAGGCAGACTGATCGGGACCATTTGGGGAGCCTTTTTTAGCTGGGGGGTACCTGCTGGAGCGTAACCTTTGCTGCTGTCACCTTTGGGCACCTAGAGTCTCCTCCTCCCCACAGTGAGGCATTGGAATAGATCTGTATTGGGAAGGCTAGACTCATATGTGATGAGGGGTTCGAGGATTGTGATGCACATGTGTAGATGTGTGTACATACATGTACGCAAACATGCGTGATGATGGTGGTGATGATGATGAAGAAGAAGAAGAACTTTACATTTCCCAGGCTGCTTTCTTGGAAAGACCTCTCCCATCCCCAGACCCCTTCCTTTCTCACCTACCTATCGAAATGAGCCAGACCACTGTTATCTTGATGAGGGCTGTTGCTCGGGAGTTGTATTGACTGGCCTGGATGGGTTTTTTGATGGCTATGTAACGGTCCACGGAGATAGCACAGAGATGCATGATGGATGCGGTAGAAAAAAGGACGTCCAGAAATAGCCAGGCGGGACAGAGGACAAGCGGAAGCGGCCACATCGGCTCTGGGAGAGAAACAACACAAAGCCATCATTTCTCCTCCATCCACTCCATACAGTTGGCTTTACTCAATCCATTTGTTTACCTTGTCATCCCCTGGATACCATGTATTAGCCAGAACGCATTTCAAGGAGAGGGTCACTTAACTTCCACTGAAACTGTTGTTGTATTCCTGACAAACCCCAACTAAGAGGGAAGATGAGCATGTAGCATGAGCCATTGGCTTGGGTGGAGGCCTGGCTCTGTCCCTGTGTCCCTGTCACCATGATGAGGGAGAAGGATGTGTACTACAGAAGTATTCGCTTAAATGTTCGATTCAATGCCTAGCATTCCCAGGACATTTAAAATACAATTCCATTTACCAAGATAATTTTATACCTTTTAATAAATAATAAATATAATAATAAAGATATATAATATCTTTATAAATATATTAAATAATATATTTAATAAATAATAAAATACCTTTTAAGGAACATGTTACACAAAGCCATTTAAAGGTATTAATAATTGTTTATATTTCCATTAACCCGAAATAGGAAGTACTTGTCCTCTTGCACTTTGCAGTGGTATTTAGCCACTGGGTTGTGATATCTTTGAATCTTTTTCTGAAGGGAGAGCACGAGTTAATATCCCCCAAAATGAATTTTGTCACTATTGGATGACCTTTATATTCTCAAGTGGCAGGAGTCTTAGGAGTCTCCTTCTAAGTCAGAGGAGCCTGGACTTGGCTGCTTCCCATCCTCTCTAGTTTAGGGGAGAACTTTGGCTCACATCATCACAATTCAGGGCAGTCACTAGAGCACAGTGAATTTCAGTGAAATTCTTTTGAAAACTTTTTGCAAATACTTGACTGCGTATTACAGGGTTGGGACAGTGGTCAGGTAAAAGCACACATAGAAGAGATAGCCTGCCACGCCTGTGATGCCCTCTCCTTTGGGTGCCCAGCCTGGGGTTGGCAGTGGTGGGGGAAGATCTGACTGTATATAGGCAGAGAACTCACTTGCCTGTGTCTCATAATTAAAGGATGCCAACACGGATCCCTAGCCATTCAGTGGTCATCTCACGGCGGACCAGAGCAGTGAAAGTCAATGTGTGACGCATGTTGGAGCCCCTCATACTTGGCTTTGAATGTGATATTGTAGACAAAAATGATGATTTACTCCATAATGACCTCTTTACAGGAAGTAGTTGGTAATATTTAGTTTGTGAAATGTTTGTCATAAAAGTAGTTTAAATGTCTATTCAAAGCACAAACCATATTTCTATCTTTTTTCAAAGTAAGTGATTAACCTCCCTCTTACATTGGAGAGGTTGAGGCCCACGAGTGTACAGTATTCCCTGGCTTGTTAGAAACAGTTCATTTGATAGTCAGGTTTGCTGAACTTTTCTTTTTTCAATCTTTACTATAAGGGCTGGCTCACTGGGGAGAGGAGGGCTGGAGTCAGAAATGAATGGGATCTCAACAAAAGGTACTCATGGAATTAAAATGAAATAGGTCCTTACTGAGCCCGATGCTGAAGTTTTTCCTGCTTGAGTTTAGGGCATTTGGTTAATGTATAGCATTCTTCAAAATAGCATTGTGTTGTTCTCTCCTCTTGAAAATAGAAACTTGATTAGAAAATTTTGCTTTAAAACGTTTTGATTCTCATAAAACTACCTGAAAGGGATGGGGTCATGCATGCTTTGGGAGCTGAAACTAGGGCCTGGGTACTCGTAGTTTCAAAGAGAAGTTATTGTTGCATTATATTCACACACACACACGCACACACACACGCACACACACACGCACACCCTCCCTTCCTCCCTCCCTCCCTCCCTGCTGGAGCAGAAGAAGGTCTCTCCCCCAGGCCCCTCAAACAAGTCCGTTCACTGTTCGGTTGCTGATGCAGAAGCCTGTGGCCGCTGTCGGCCTGGCATATCATTTGCCTCTGGCATGCGTTTTGGCCTTGTTTCTCCACAACCAGCCCCACCACCTGGAAATCGTGCAACTTCATAACTGTCTGCCGATTGTGTGTAAAGTTGTTTTCATTCATCTTTCTCCGATCATTGAAGAGTTTGGAGTTTTTCAAGTAGTTACTTTCGTTGAAATTTCTTTTTTCCTTCCTGCCGCACTTATTCAGTCTTGTGCCACATGTATTCATTTAAGAACAGATTTGAATCTTACAAAGTTGTGTCATTTCTTTAGAGATTTTGATGTCAGTTTTTTATCAGATTATTTATGGCCTATGCAAAGATCTTTCCCTCGTGTCTAACTTTTTCATCTCAGATGGTCTAAACTCTGTGTACCCAGATAAATAGATGCACAGTGAAAAATAGACCACCCCAAAGTCCAAAGTAAAAGGGTTTTCTTACTCTGTGTCCACAGCAAAAAAAAAAATAATTATGATAGAGACACATTGGAGGCCCTGTGAAGGAGGGGGCAAGGGTGCAGCACCTGGCTTGCAATCCTGCGGCACCTGGCTTGCAGTCCTACCAGCTTGTGCCACCTTTCAGAACCTCAGTTTCTTCGTCTTTGAAATGGGGATAATAATATTTGGTTGTTGCAAGGAAAGCATTTTGCAAACCCTGAAGCACAATGAGTGAGTGTCATTATTCATGGTCAGGCATAGATTTTGTTTCCCATACATTTCCTCTCTAATTTATTCAATAAATAGTTGATACTCTCCAATAAATGTAGCAATATTTGTTCCTTTTTAGCTAATATGTCAATCTATTGCAATAAATATATCCATTATTAAGTCATCTTCTAATTTCTTTTTAGTATATTTTCTTTTTAATTAAGTGATTGCTCCATCTGGAATTTATTGCAGTCCATGGTACATGTGGCAGAGGCGCTGCAGTCAGCGCTGCCATGGGCCGCTTTGATAAGCAAAGACAGCCCTCTCGTTACCTCTAACAGACTGCTTTGGAGGAATTCCTTAGATTTGTGCCTCCGACATCTGAGAAGAGGGATCTGAGGCAGGATGAGTGCCAGATACCAAACTGACCAAAGTCCCTGTGCAGAGCTCAAGGCTCCAGAGGGAACTGCCTGGAAGATGCAAGATGAAGTAATGTCAGCATCATTATTATTAACGACAACAGTGGCTCCCATACATACAAATAGCCCTTTGCTATTTATAAAGCTCTTATTTTAATCCAAGTCTGGGGATGAGACCAGGGTTCAGTCAGACCGAGGGCGCCACTGGTCGGGCCCACAAGGGGAGACACTGGCTTTTGCATTTCATTTGATTTTTCTTCAAAGCTTTGGCTACTCTATGGGGCTTTGTATATTTTGCGAAGAATCTCTGGAAAGAGTTGGACTGGTTGACATCCCGAGGAGGGCCAATGAGAGCAGTAGATTGGTGCGCCTGACGTATTATAGAACAAGGCAAGCTTTCAGTGTGTTTGATAGATCTTCATAATAATATGGTCTCCATAATCAGATCTTCATAAATATGTGGGATTTATGGGCAAACATTGAGAGCCATAGAGGCCTCATGTCATAACTGAAATGCGTCTTTGGGGTCAGCCTCACTTTTTTTTTAAGGTGAGGAAATGCGGGCTCAGGATGCATCAGTCATCCGCTCAAGGTCAGACAGCCAAGTAGGTGGCAAATCGGAAGCTCAGAGCCTTCTGTTTCACTCTGCTGCCTTTTTCTGGTTTCAAACTATTCATACTTGTGTTGATGCAATTACAATTCTTTCAGATTCTCAAGGGCAGCATAAACATGTTGGGCTGAGTGAAGAGACACAGTAGAAATCTAGCATCATTGCGTTCAGATCATGTAATCTCTGAACCCTAGTTCTTAAATGTAAGTACAGCTCCTTGACCGATAGTGAAAGTGAATTGATTTTAACAACCTCCATTCCCGAATGCTTATTTCTAAAACTGAAGAGAAATGGAAAATTGTCATGAATGCAAAGATGCCATGATTTTAATATATTTAATCTTTAGTGGCTTTACTGGTTGGTTATTATTAATAAGAGAAAATGATGGGGAGTTTCTGCTTTTTAAAGAAGGGTAGATTAAAAGCGGTCGAGGCCCACATTGAGAGATGGAGTTTTCCAGCCATCGTGATTCCAAATTTCATAAAATTGCAGGATGGAATGCCTTTTGTAGCTGCGTGTGCCCCATGGCTCTGGCCTCAAGAATATTTCAGCTTGATGTGACTCGTGCCAGTGATAAACAGGGCATTAATTTAAATAAATTTACATGGGTGGAAGTGCCTGACATGTAGGTCAGTTTAGGTTTTATTTCAATTTCTATAAGTTGATCTTATAGATCATAGATAATTCATCACATGTTTTCCCCCCCAAATATCATTCGAAGGCTAGCTGAGAGCTCTGAATTTGGAGTCAGAGCACAAGATTTGCTGGCAGGGACAAATTATCTCCCCAAGTTAAACGGAAGAAAGGTTTTTTCTTGTGGGTCCCTATTTAAGAGAGGGGTGTGGCGGGTAGAGAATGGCCTTTTGCCGGGCTTCTGGAATAGTATCGTCCAGGTAGTTGGTTTTCGACTGTTGTAACAATTTAGAGAAAGTTGCCGAACAGCTCCTTGCCAGCCCCCCTCACCTCTCACTTCTCAGCCGAGGACAGATGCGGCTTCATTGGAGCGCATTCCTGACTGAGTCCTCCCAGCGGACGGCCTCATCCACAGAATTTCAACATTGAGAATCTCAATGCAGTTTGTAATTGGTTGTGGAATGCCTACCAAAGATGGCTTGTTTTGGGGCAACTTGGTCTATTATTTTGGATATTTTGGCATGATCAGAACTGAGCTTCTGGTCATTAGACCCAAATGTTTGTTTATTAAAGCCCTTTAGGCCGGACAGTCCAACTATGACATTGTCTTAAAACTGATATTTGTCTTCTATTAAATTCACCAAAAAAGTTAAGTGCCCCATTATTTAGATAGAAGGTGACAGTAACCACTGACATTGTAGAATGCTTTTGGCCATAAAACATTTTCCAGGGGCTGAGGATCCAGCCCTGTTTGATACTGTGAAACAGAGATTAAACTTCCTGTGATACTTCTTCCACCTGCTTGCTTGATGGCTGGACTGTGGTCTAGAGCCTGAAGAAGCCTGGCCCAGGCTCCTGTCTTGTTCAGTCAGGCAGAAAGTGATGATGGGGAACACTATGACAAACTCTAACTGCTTGTTAGCTGCTTTTTTGCTTAAATGAAACAGGCCTAATAGTGACTAAAGGTGGAAGAGTTACACCTGAAATATGCTCTTGACATAGGACCTGTTTTTAATACCTGGTGTAGTGAAAGAGCTTTGAGCCTGAGGTGCATAGGGCAGGTCCCTGGGGACCTGGACCCCATATTCTACTGTATAGTGGGGTCAAATCCCGTGTGCACTGCTTCCCTGCCCCTTGTAGAAGTGGGCTTCGAGCATTTGAAAGGGGTTGTGTCGATGGAGGCTGGGCAGCTGGCACTCTGCTCTGCACAGTGAACCCACTTGAGGGATAGCGAGGGAGAGCGATAACCCTTCCCCTCATTTTCCTCTTCTTATTTTCATTTGCCTTCGCTAGTGAAATTTTAGGAATTATGTTCCTTGAGGCATTACGATCCCATGTTGTTTTTATAGGATTCCTGTTAGGTGCTTAAAGCTACATGCCAAAAGTGTAACCTCCGTATTAGTGGAACAAGGGCATTCTTGTTGTGGGAACTTTCCGGATTCGAACCCTGGGCCTTATAATTAGATAAAACAAATGGACTCTAACCTTTAAAGCTTCCTAAGCTTCCTTTGAATGGCATCACACATTCCTCACATCTGATTTCCTAGAGCTGGAGGCCAGACATTTCTCTTTCCATTAAAAAAACTACTCTTCTGCCAGTGTTTTCATTTAAAATGTTCACTTAAAGCACTAAATCGATTTGAAGGCTATATGGAAGACTAACTACAGTTAGTCTTCAGGCTAAGTTTGAAGGAAAAATTCCAGGAAGTGTCTCACAAATGCATTGCACAACATGGGGCGTCAGGCTAAGAAATTTATTGTGGGAAATTTGTTGTCCTATACTTAATGGTCTTTGCCATTTGATTTTTCTGTAATAGTAAATAAACCTTGCATAAATTCCTATCATTTCATTTAAAAGCTTACCTCTTAACCAGCCACTGGTGTAGTTTTCTCACAGTTATGACAAGAATTTTTTATCGCCAAATGCAACACATTTCAAACAGCTCATTGTGGTTTTTTATTTACATGTTGTCAGGGTGGGAGTGGCTGAATTTCCCTTGCCGAGATACATCTCTGTTGCGGCAGCTGACTGTCCTTACTTACTTAGTTGAACATAAATATTAAGGCACATTCTCTAAGTATTTAATGCTAATAAGCACATGCTAGCTTCCTTCTTTGAACTTTTAATGCATGAGTTTTAGGTATCAGACTTCTAAATACAAGCATTGGCAAAGGTTTCAGCTGCTGTTTGGCCATCTGCTAGACTGTCGCAGTTGAGTTTTTGGAAATACATGGACCCAGCAGCCCATTGTGGTTGTCATCTGGATTTAAACCTATGGAAACTTTGCTTTTTTAAACCCTTAGCTATTTGATTCCAGTAGACATAATTTTGGTAGCTGGACCATATACTAAGCAGTCATGAAATACTTGTTTGATTTAAAGTTAAAAATGTCAAGCAATTAATTTCAATATTAATAAGCGAAGTGGCATCAGGAGCTGATATTTCTCTCCTTCTTTGCATGGCCATAAATAGTAGCCCCTTTCTGTGGCAGGACTGAGCATATGAACATAAGACTCATGCTCCCTCCACTCTGGATGAAGGAGGACCCCCTCATCTGGGAGAAGTCAAGGGTTCCCATTCTGTCACACGTTACCTTTATGCTCCCTTGTCATCAGAAATGCATCCTGCCTGTCACTGAAATATTGTGTGACTTAGACTTACTCTGACATGGAAGCCTTATTGATGTGTAGTGTTTAACTGCTCATTTGTGGCAATTCCTTGGGGACCGGGGCAGGCAGGATCTGTAGCGACATACGAGTTTGTGAAGGGGGCCCAAGAGGGTAAGGTAAATATTTAAGCTGTGTTACCGAGCAGGTCATTTATTCATCTGTCTATACATTCAGGTTCTCCACAGTGATTTTATTATGATGATGACATTTCACTCTGGTTCGAAGGGGGACATTTTAAAATAATTTCTGTCTTTGTGCTGTGGTATTTGATCTGAATTGTGTCTAGTGTCAGTGAAATGCTCTTGGATCTTCCCCACAGGTCAACTCTCTGTAAATCTTTTAACTTTGCCTAGTATTAAAGGTACTATTGTTATGTTGTGTTCTAACTTAAGATTCCTTAAATATTTTAGCCATGGTTACAGCTGGATTACTCAAGTGATTAAGAAACTGAAAAGCGAAGAAGTGGAATCCATGGGTCAAAAAAATTCCTCCTTATAACTAAAATATTTATGAGAGATATTTTAAGATTGTTAAGGTATTAAGAAATCTTTTTAAGAGATGGATTTAAATCAACAGAAAATTAATCATTAATCTCAACAACCTGGGTATTATTCCATTTAATTTAGTCAGCCCCCCCCGTTTTCAGTTCTCCCACATCAGGTACCAGCGATCAGAAATCAGAGGAGCTGAACAGCAGATGGATCATTTCCTTCTATAACTGAAGATTTTTTATGATTGTGCCACAAACAAAATTGAGTTGATTGGTTGAGGAAATTTTCTAAAATGTACAAAGTGCATGGAAATCACAAGAATTTGAATAAGGCACAAGTGGAGTCGAGTCAAGAGGCACATGATAAAGAGAGCAGCTCCATTCAGTGAAGTAGGTGAGGGTGTGTTTTAACTCAGTTGATCCTAGAGCTGCACAGCGTCTTAAAATGTTATTTACTCGGAAAACGTCTTTACCACTATTAGCAGAGTGATTATCTAGATCATCTTTACTCTTTCTAGCTGCACACACAAGTAGAGACACAAGAGCTTACTTTTGTTTTAGGCCAAAAAGAAAATACGCAAGAACAGCTGAGGTGCTGCCCCTTTAGGGTACCACAGTCAAAGTGCACTTACTTACCAAACATGATTGTAAGGAGGGCAATCGGCATCACAAACAGCCCCACCAGCAGATCAGCTACTGCCAGTGACATCAGAAAGTAGTTGGTGGCGTACTGCAGCTTTTTCTCCAGGGACACGGCGAGGATCACGAGAATGTTACCCCCGATTGTCGGTATTATCACCATGAAGATCAGGAGAGCTGCCCAGCGCAGTTTCTTCTCCCCTGGTGTGGAGTCAGCCGGCAGTCCAGAGCCATTAGATGGGAGTAAGCGATCAGACATTTTAGAACCCTGCAGAAGGTAATCTGGAATTGCGTCTTGTTCCAAAAGCCTGTAAGAAATAGCCATTCGCTGTTTTTCTGTGGTCCAGCCTGCTTCTGGAGAATGGTCAGCATGGTCAGTAGCTGAGCTCGTCATCTGCTTTTTTAAGACATTGTACCCATGCCAAACACTCAAAGCCAAGGTAGACCCCCTTCTTTAAAAAAAAAAAAAACAAATCTTCTTTTCACCAACTTTTGGGCATCTCTGCCTGGTGAGGTCCTTTTGTCTGCTTGCTGCTCTGAAGAGCTTCAGATTTGACAGAGTTTGAGGAGAGGAACCCACAGCCTGGACATGGAAGCAGTCGGCTAGCTTCTCAGGTCTTCACCAAGCAGCAGAGTGGTCGAGAAAGTTGAATGCCAAAGGGTTCCCCCTCGATACAAAATATGTAGATTACATCATTTTAATTTACAAAGAACAGAACAGATACTTGTGCTGCGCAGCCCCAGCCCCAGCCCCTCCCTTCTCCAGAGCTCTGGTCTGCATTGAAGACTTTCCGAGCAGACAAGTTTTGAGCTGGAAGAGTTCATGTAGCCCAGCCCCCTCATTTTACTGATGAGGCCCACGGGGGGGGGGGGGGGGGGGGACGGACATGACTTACCTAACACCACACAGTTAGTCAGTCATGTAGCATGGTCTGAATTATTAATAGTCATCATCTAGCCTCTTGCTTAGTTGATTCAGGTCAGGAATCTGTGGATAGACTTCAGGGGGTTCGTGAACTTAGATGGGAAAAAATGTTATCTTTATATATTTCGCTAACCAATACAAATTACACCGTAGATTTCCTTTGTGGTCCTATCTATTTTTTCTTATGCACTTAAAAAAATCCCAAGCAGGAAGTCCATGATACAAAAAAAGGTTAAGAAGCCCTAATTTAAATTAATTAAAGAGATTGATTAAGCTATTAATTTCTAATTTTTCAGATTAACAAAATGTTAGCAACTAGCCCAAGAAAACTCTAGATATTTCATGATATTGGAATGCCTTCACATCTCTGCTGAGCTATATATAAATTTAAGGTGAAGCTTGAGAATGAGAATAGGAGAATGGGGAAGTCAGAGGTGTCTCAAAGAATTTTTTTGTTGACTTGGAGCAGAGCCTTTGTGCACTGGCCACTCAAAGAGAAACCCACCCACCCAGGAGACAGCTCTCAAAGACAGGTCCTAGAAAGACATACACACACATGCAGATTAAATTTGTGCATGTTCTAGAGAGTACTGACCTGAAAGGAAACACCTTCATTTTCGTTTTGAATTTTGTAGATTGTCTTCGAGAGGACAAAAAGAAAGTCAAGTAACCACGACTATAAATTAGGTTTTTATAGCATTGGGATGTTTTAAATCATATTTTAGCAGTATATATAAAATGTTCACTTGTCTGAACCATGAAGTTTTATCCCCCCTCAAAAAAAAAGTAGCCATCTAAACTCCCCCACACAAAAGAAAACAAGGTGGATTTTTTTCTTTAAGCACAGAACTCTGTGACTTTTCAGTGTCATTCAGTGTAGACTTTTTGCATTTTTAAAAACCAGTATGGAAAAAGAGGAAAGAGACAACAGGGTTGCTAACAAATTCGAATTTCAGTGCTAGCTCCGGTTTTTGTTCTCCATTAGCAGCTCACTTACTTGTCTCCTGCACGCTTGTTGCCTTCTAGCACATGTCATCCCAGGGTAGTCAGGCTCAGCGGTCATGCTCACCGAGACGGCCAAATTCCTTCCCCGATGGAGCCATTCTGGTGGGGTTCGGCGCAGTGCTTGAAAGCTAGAAGACAAATGAATGCTGTGTGTGCTTGTAACAGTGCCAGGAAGGTCATTTCCTTTTGAATTTGGTCATTGTGGGAGAGTTGGGGCATCCTTTATAGTTGTTCATAACACTCAATCAAGGGTATCAAGGCAGGTCGGGGGTTGTTTCCGTACATGTTCAGATCAGTGGTTCTACACAGTCCTCAAAGTTCAGCTCCCTAGAGGTGCCAGAGGGTTTCCAGTGGGGTTAATGATAAGACTGAATTTCCAAATTGAGGGGGAATTTGTTGAACATTCTCCCCCGTGTCCTTGGGGGCCTGGAGGGCCTGCGTTCCTGCCGGCAGCCCATCCACATGATATATATACCTCTCTATGAAGCCTCCTGGCTCATGCCCCTCTGAGTTACGGCCTTATATGGAGCACCACCAAGGCTGACTTAGACACATACATATGGGCTTTTGTGGGAGCTTTTCTGTTTCTGTTGTTGGTTTTGTCAGCTTATTCAAAGGATTTACATGGAGGAAGAGCGTAGTCTAGGAAGAGGAAATACACTTTGGTCTGAATTCCACAGCTTTGGTGTTAGAATACAGTAGCATGCGCTATCTACATTTCAGAGACTGGCTTTTTATTAGAAATGAGTTTAGAATAATGTTAAAAGAGCCAGGGCCAGCTGAGGGATAGCTAGAATCTGCTGTCACGTGTTCATTTTACCCTTCTGTCCTCCGTCACACGGCTGGGCACATTGACTCTCTCCCATCAGTAACAACCTCCGAATTGAGTCATTGAACTGCGCTCATTTTCCATTTACAGTCTTACCTGACATTTACCAGCATCTTTCTACTTGGAGTTCTGCATCTGATTTTGTTTATTTTTTTAATCCTGGGCTTAATTTTTGTTAAACAGATAAAGCAATTGAAGAATGAGTGTCCAAGAGTCTTTTAGATTGGAATATTGCGGCATTGTCATTTAAGTGACTTATGGAAATGATCAGATCTGGCCTTTGTTCTGATTGCAAAACAGATAATGTCAGGTCATTTCCAAGCCCAGCACCATTCAGCCTGTGAACACAGAGCTTAGCAGAAAGGAGCCGGGAGCAGAGCCTGATGGCCAAGGTCCGTTCTTAGCTCCATGGGTGACACTTCTTGGGGGAGGTGTCTTCAGGGCTGGCTTTTCCTATGTTATTCAGGGCACAGGGAATGATGAGAAAACTGTGCAGCCTTGGGGAGCAGCAGCCCAGGGAGGAAGAGCTCAATAGCATGTGTTGTAGGGCTTTGTGGGTTTGCCGAGTGCTTTATGACAATCCTGGCTTGGACGTTTTATTGTTACCTCCATTTTACAGATGAGGAAACTGAGGCAAACGTTGACTTCCCCAGGATCGCACAGCTAGTGTCTGAGGACGCATTTGAACTTGGGTCTTCTGACTCCAGGCCCAGCACTCTGTGCACTGTACTCCTGGACTTGTTTCTTCTGTTAAATATTATTTTCTAACTTCCTCCCTGCCCTGTTGGATTTTTTTCCAGTCCTTTTAGTTGAAGACAGCACTGGGGTTTTGTTGTTTTAGTTTATTTTGGTTTGGTTTTTTCCTTTTGTCAGTATTTTACAATGTGATCTTCAAAATCCTTGACGTTTTAGTGGCTTGGTGTTACAGGACGAATATCAGATACCTGTTTGTCCTCATTTTGACTCCTGCCTGTGACAAGGAAAGGCTTCCTCCTCATCATCTATGTCTCTGACATGTCTGGCTCCATGGACAGGCCTGGATTTTGAGCTGCTGCTTCTCCCTGAGGGACCCAAGGCTTCCTTGAGGATGTGACTTCCAGGATCTTCCACCACGTGCCAGAGGCTGGCCTCACTTCTTTGCTTCTGCTCTTTTCACTTCTGATAGCATCCCTTCTTCCTTCCAACCCCAAATGTGGACATTCCCCCTTACTCTTGTCTTTTGTGCTCTCTCATCCACACCTTCCACATTCATTCCAAAGCTCTCTTCTGTTTATCTCCTCTACCCTGAGAGTGACAAAGACTAGCCACCAGCCACCAGCACATCTCTGCCCTCGGCAGGCCCAGAACACCTCTCCCTCACCCATGCTATTGTCTGATCTTCCTGAAAGAAGCCTCTTTGATCTTAGCATTGGCCTGCTGCAAACTCTTAAGGGATTCCTCCTGGCTTCTGTTTGCAAGGCCTGTCATCCTGCTTCTGCTCCCCAGTCTGGCCTCCCTCACCTTTATCTGCCTTTGAAGTTGGTTTTCATGTTGACTGACTTTTCACCTTAGTACTCAAGAAAGGTGCCTTTCCTTGGAGCTGATACATCAAGAAGTCCACTGGTGAAAGAAATAAAACAAAGTCTTCAGGTCTCTGGGAGAACAGCTGAAAATATCCTTAAATGTAGAATCTGAGAGATGCAACACTTTGTGTCAGGCCTAAAGAGGAAGGATTACTCAGGGAATAATTGTTGGGAAAGTCCCCAAGCCCCCCAAGGGGGAGAACCAATCTGTGGCTCCCTCATGAGAACTGGTTCTTGACAAACAACACAAATTTCTGCATCGGCCATGTCCAAAATTACATGTACATATATGATTATTATGTTTATATATGAATTATATAGTATATGATTAACTTGCATACATGTAATATAAAATTAAATAATATAATTCTAGAACATAGAAATTTATCATATAAAATTAACATATGTATATAATGTATGTAATCTTATTGTATTAATATAACTTCATTTTATAGCAGCTAGGCGGCGCATTGGATAGAGTGCTGGGCCTGGAGTCAGGAAGACTCCTTTTCCTGAGTTCAAATCTAGCCTCAGACACTTGCTAGCTGTGGGACCCTGGGCAAGTCACTTAACCCTGTTTGCCTCAGTTTCTTTATCTGTAAAATGAGCCAGAGAAGGAAATGGCAAACTCATCCAGTATCTTTGCCAAGAAAACCTCAAAGGGAGTCATGAAGAGTTGGTTGTGACTGAAAAATGACTGAACAGTAATTTCTTTTTATATATAGGCAATATATAATTTTGGGACATGACCGATGCAGAAATTTGTGTTGCATGACTGTGCATATTTGCCACAAGGGCTCAGAGGGGGTGGGGAAAAGGAGAAAAAGACCATTTTAATCAAAGAAAACTAAGAATTTTTAAATGTCCGTATACCACTGTTCAGCTGCTGCCTAGTCAGTGGGGCCTCGCTTCTCACATCTTATTTTCAATTTCCTATTACCAAAAAAGGCGCTGCTATAAAGATTTTGATGTATTTAAGACTTTTCCTTCTCTTTAACCTCCTTCCGGCAAATGCCCAGCAGGGGCATTGCTAGGTCAAAAGGTATGAACAGTTGAGTCATTTTCTGATGAAGTTCCAAACTGCTGGACAACTTCACAACTCTCCTTGGAATTTATTAGTGTGCCTCCGCCTGCCTTCCTCTGGTCAATGCAACTTTATCTCCAGCTTTTCATTTTGCCAGTTTGATGGGTAGGAGGTGACCCACCGACCTTTAGAGATTTATTTCCTATTATTCCTTTTATTGCACTCCAAATCTGAGTCAAACTGACCACCTCTATTTTTCCCAAAGTCAGCAGGTGTTCTGCCTCCCCCCCATGCCTGAAAAGCCATTCCTCTTTACCTCAACCTTATTCCCTGTTTAGCTTAGCTCAGGCAGTAGCTCCCCACCCCCTGCCCCCCTCCCCCGCAGTGCCGCCGCCTTTCCCAAGGAAGTGCCTCTCTCACAGCTGAAGTCCTTTTGTATCTGGACACATAGTGTGTCTCCCCAGTGGAGTGTAAGCTCCTTGAAGCCAGGACCTATTTAATTCTATCTGGCACGTACACAAATGTTTTTTATCAATGATTTGGATGACGTCAGGCAATTTAGTTAGAAGGAACACCTAGAACTTAAGTCTCTTGGCTAATTAAGGCCTTTGTCAAAAGCCTGGCTTAAAAAGTAGCCTGAGGAGGCACTAGCAGTCCTCCGTGGAGATGAGGATGCCAGTCACTGCTCCGTGTGTTGATCATGGACACAGGAACTCTGCTACCGTTGCGACTCTGGCTCAGATGGTTGTTGACAGAGGAACTCTCTAGAAATCAGAGGATTGAAGAATCTTGGGTTTGGCAGTGACTTCAGAGCTTTGGGGAATTGATCCTTACTTGAAGAGCGAATCCTCTGGAAGGCATCCTAATCATTTGTCTCCCAGCCTTGAACCCTCCAGTTGCAGGCAGGGCAAGCTGCCTGCCTCCTGAAGCAGACCATTCCAGGACCATTTTTCGACTGAGTTGAAGTCTTCCTGTCACCATTGAGCTGGTGGTCCCAGTCGTCACTTCTGGAGCCACGTAGGACAAACCTACCTGACAACCTTCATCTCTATTGAGTGTCACTGTTGGATTTGGCCCACCATTCCAACTGGTCAGCATCTGTTCCAGGTGTTCCTTCTAACTAAATTGCCTGCTGTGATCCAAATCATTGATAAAAATTATTAACCTGAATATGGCTGAGATTCAAGCAGTATTTCAGGTCTGAGACAATGAGAGCGTGAACTAAAGTGATGTGGCTCGAATGGGACAAAGAAAAGAGGCAGAAAAGGAAGGATTGATGAGTCTTGGCGAGGGGTGTCAAAGATGACTCCAAGATTTCTGTATTGGGTGACTGGGAATGATGTTCTGTTCCCATACATGTGGAATCCCTGGGGGAAGGGGGCAGAGAAGAAGAGTTGGTTTCCATGGAAAATGACCCACTTGGTTTTAGACGTTTTGAATGGCTGTTACAGATGCATGCTGTGATCTGACCATCACACCGAGGCAGAGACTAGAAACAAAGAGAATGGATAGGTTCTGTAAGGTGGAGAGGGCTTGAGTTTGGAGTCTGCCCCTGAGGAAATCGGGCCCTTGGCTCTCCAGCACCTTCCATTTTACAGGGCAGGAGACCCAGGCCCTCCGCACCTATTCCTTGCACCCCTAATATTCCAGGGCAGTGAGTGAGGTGCATTTCGGTGGAAGATTTTCTTCTGTGGAGATGGAGGTTACCGACAGTACCCATACAATTTAAACATTTTTATCTTTTTTTTCTTTTTCTTTTGATTTTCATTTTTTTATACTGGCCCTGCGATTGCATCAGTACAGAAAGTTTGCTAAGGAACTTCTGCCTTTCTGGGACTCTTGGAGGTTAAGGGACTTGGCCAGGGTCCCACAGCCAGGATGGTTCAGAGGCAGCAGTCAAACCAAGGGCTTCCAGACCTGAACTGAGCTCTCCATTTATTACTCTATATGAACATTTCCGTAAATGGAAAACAGTGTGAAATTGTGAGGTTCTCAACTGAAGAGTTTTTAGAAGTATAGCCCAGCTGATGTCAGATACACAGTGCGAACAGGCCCAGAGTTACAGGGCCAGAATTTCTCTACAGTAGCAATGTCATGCCTGAGCATTGGGCCGAATGGGCATTACAGTGAGCTTGTTAATGGTATTGCAAAGCTTTTTTGATTGCAATAGGCTGACTCTATTTGTTTGGAATCAGAAGCTGGGATGGCCTCCTGGGCCGCATTGGTGTTTCCTTTGCTGCTGGGAGTGCTCACTGGGGTCACACCTCTCCTTCAGTCTGACCTGCCTGCCCATGCCCCAGATTTCCTAGCAAGCCAGTCCACAGGGGTCCTGGTTGTTCACCTTAAGCCCTGGGCACAGATTTCTCCAACGCCTGTTTACTTGGCATTCTCTCGTAAAGTATGATACTGTTTCATCACAACAATCTTTGTTAATAGCATAGCGTGTTAAAGATCTGTGCTTGGGTGCTAGGACGCAATTCTCATTTCATGCCATCTCAAAAACCCCTTCTGTCTGTGTTTCATTGAAAAACAAGCCAGCGGTGTGTTCCCTCTTTCCAACTTCCTCCCCCCATTACAAAAAAAGCTTCAGATCCTATGAGACCCCCAGGCCCTCCCTCATTAAAGGCCTACACGTCCTTCCCTTTCATAAATATCCACCGTTATCTACCACTAACTGTGCCCGTCAGCTGCAAAATAGAACTGTTCCCAGAGGAAATTCCCTATAGATTACCGCTTGGTTATTTTAACTAGTTAGGGGTAGTGTTAAGAGAAGGGTTGCTTTCACTGAAGGAGGGTGTTGGTATACATTGGAGCGTACACAGTTTTTTAGTATTTCTGTGTGAGAAAGTATCACATAAAGTAATGTTAGTGCTGTTCACATGAGCACTGCTGGGATGTGGCTTTTTTGTTTGGTTTTGTTTTTTTATTGTAGGCATCTTCTGAAAGGTTAGACAGGGATCCAAGAGACCTGGTATTTTAGACTTGGTGCTTCCAGGAGTAAAGGCCTCAGTTTCCTCATCTGTAAAAGGAGGAAGTGATATTAAATGATCTTGAAAGTTTCTTGTGGCCCTAAAATCTTATTATTCTATAATAATATTTTATTTTCCTACATTTGTAACATCAAAAAATTCTAGAAGTTGAAGAGGCCAGCAAGAAACTGGGCCAAGACAGCCAGAGCAGTGGTGGACTAGGAAAAATGTCCATGCTTCAGTTACTGAAGATAATTCATTTTCAAGGCAGCACTTATTACCTCTCTATGTTTCATTAAATTGTGATTTAAAGACAAAGGACTCAAAGTTATTTTGCTTGTAGGTACTTAAATATAGTTCAGATGGGTGTGTAAATGCAGACACTTTGGGCCTTATCTGTAGGGCTTGGACAGTGCATGATTTGTGGACTGTTTAGTGCAGTAATTTGGCAGTTTCAAAATTTTGTCCAAGAAATGTCTTCTGGTTTAATATTTTCTTTCTTTGTTCTTTTTCACAGTAGACCCACCAGGATAGGTTTGGGGTTTCAGCAGTCAGTTATAGAGGCCGCATTGTACTGAATAAGCACTGGACCCCAGCAGAAATATGGTCAAAAGAAATAAACAGGCCATGCTCAAAGGGTGAAATGCAAGCTCTCCAGAGCTATATGAAAAACGCTCCCAACAGTAATGAGATTGAGTAATGAGAAATTAAAACTACTCCACAGATCCATCTCACACCCGTTAGATTGCTGGGTGGGGGGGATTTTAATAACAGTTGTCAGGGGGGGTGTGGGAAAATAGCTGGGAATTAGTCCATCCACTCTGGAAAGGAATTCAGAACATTACTAAACTCTGCATATCCTTTAACCCAGAAATACCATTCCCAGGCTTACTCCCCCAAAGAAGAAAAGGCAAAGGATTCCTACTTGGGAAAATAGAGCAGCACTTTTTGGTTCAGCCAAGAACTGACTGGATAATGGACCTCAGGTGGCTGATGATTGAGCACATTATGGTCTATGAACAGAATAGAATATTATTGTGCTGTAAGCAGTGATAAAAGATAGGATTTCAGAGAATCTTGGGAAGAATTATGAACTGATGTGGTTAGGTGAGAAGAATTAAGATAAAAGCTAAAGAGCTCTGACCCAAGCAGTGATCAGCCACGGTTCCAGAGGACTCAGGATGAAGCCTGTAGCCACCCCTGTCAGAGAGGAAACAGGCCCAAGCTGCAGAAAGCTACACGTGTTTTCAGAAATGGCCACCCCCAATTATCCCCGTTTGTTCCAGGGACTTCTTTTTTTCTTAACAGAGGTAAGATAGTGGAGAGCACTGATCATAGCAGAATGAGAAAGAAAGAGTGCATGACTAAGGATCGGAGCCTCCTGGCTCTTCCATTCAGTAATCTGATGACCCCCCGACAGGTCACGGATAGGCCCCAATTTGTTTCTTCCCTCTATGGTGAGGGAATCGGGCCCCTTCCAGCTCTACCTCCCCCACCCCACCCCCCAGCCCACAGACATGCATGTCGACATCTAGGGAAGATTTTTAGGAATGTTATACAATTGACTTGGATCTCCCTGAGGTTCTCATTGCTAAGATTTCTTACTTTTGCTTTAGAAATTCAACACACTCAAATTTTGCTGGGCACTTCTGGATTGATGTGCAAGGGTTTGGAGGTTTAGGGAATCTTGAAGTAGTTCGTTTTTCCAGATAATTCTTTTACATTTTTAATGTTGTCACTGAATGGAACATTGGAGGAAACACAAAGATATGGGGCTGATGAAAGAAGTTTGCTTTACTAACATTTGCTAACTCGCGTCTCCCTAATAGCTCCATCTTTCTTCCCAAAGAATGTGTTCAGCCTGTTACTCGAATAAGAAGTTGACAAGTTTTATGTGTGCTTGGGAGTTTATGGACTTCACAGCTGCCTGACTGTTCTAGAACTGTGCTTTTCCAGTATTTACATTCCCAAAGAGGTTTTTTCCTAAACTTTGAGGAACCATTAGTAACCTTTAAAAAGAAAATTCCCCTTTCTCTTTTAGTAGTGCTTTTCACTAAACTAGAGGCTTGAATCTGTTGATTGCGCTAAGAATATTATACTGGCCTGTTTTCTATCAGAGTGTGTCTTCAACATTTCTAAGCTTTGTAGTAGACCCCCAAGGGCAGAGTAGGAAGCGTTAAAATGAGCTGAATGTTTATTTACTCCCCGCTGTAGATTGGGAGCACTTGGAACAGGTGGGGGCTTTGATCTGGTGGGTCATTACCAAGACATTATCCAGGACTTAAGGAACCTGAGGAACAAATTGCGGCAACTTCCAGCATCTCGTTCAGTAATCGCTGTTTAACAGAACTTACCTGTGGTTATGTAATGTGGGGTTGTGTCTCACTAAATTGGGGGAGAGAGTTTGACATCAAAGGTACAGAATGGGTGTGGAGGAATGCCTGTGGCAGGTTGGGGGTGGGGTCCTAATACTATCACTTTGTGCAGCATGTTAATCATGGCTTACTTTGGGAGAGGTTGGTTGCACATCTTCTGAGAAGAACTCAAGAGTGATTTGGGTCAATTCAGGCTCTCACCAGATTTGGTTTGGTTTATGTTATTCCACAAAGCAAGCGTGTGCACACTCACGGGCGTGTGTGTGTGTGTGTGTGTGTGTGTGTGTGTGTGTGTGTGTGTGTCTATGATTGATTTCCTTGGTATAGCGAACTCCCAGGTGAAGAAACCCTCTCCCCACACAGAGCAACAGTCCCTGCTCTGACCACAGCTTGCGGTCAGTCCGTCATTGAGCATTTTATAAAGTGCCTAGAGGCCCTGCGGGCTTGCAGGAGCTCACGATTTCCCAGGCCACTGAGGGGCACTTGGAGGTGATAGGTCAGATAGGTCCAAGAGTAGCCCAGTCATGTGTATTCAGATACAGCTAGATGGCCGCAGGAGCATTCATGGGTTGGCTGGTGTCAGCTTGGCAGGAGCTCTTGGCTGGCCTGTGCTGATTGGACAGAGGTGTAGAAGACATGCTTCTAAGACCCCTAGATGGCCAGCAGTCTGGAGGGAGGGCAGGCTGAAACAGCCTCGACTCACCCCTGGCTCATTGGGCCAAAGCCAACAAAAGGCAGTTTAATTATGGATCAGGTGCACAGTTTTTCATTTCTGTTTAAGAACCATTCACTTCACAGGATGGACCATTTGTCTGACAAGGCTGGACAGCAAGTTCCATGTGACCTGGTAGCCAGAAAGGCTGATGTGATATTCCAGCCCTCAGCCACCAGAGAAAAGAAGAGCTGAGTTCAAGTGTGGCTTCTGGCATGTCCTGGCCATGTGCACTGCTTAGTACACTAGGAAAAGTGTAAGGGTAAACTGCAGGGGTGGGGCGGGGCTGACCCCTGATGCAGCGTGTGCACATATAAACAAGTGCAAATTAAATACCAAGCAGTTGGGGGAGAGATCAGCTCCTATGCAAAATTGGGCAAGGCCTCAGGTCGGAGCTCCAATTGGAAGCTGGTCAGAGGCGCTGGTGAGGAGGGCGTGCAGCTCTGGAGAGGCCCAGGGTGGGTGACTCGTGAGGACAAGCAGGCCAGTCTGACTGCACCAGAGAACATGAGAGCCAGGCTGCTCTTTGGCCTCAGAGGTGACAGGGAGCTGCTGGAGTCTGTGGAACAGAGCAGCATCTGCTTCTTACAGATGGAGGGTGGGTTAGAGCCTATGGATGTAGACCAGGACAGAGACTGTGGGAGTGGAGAGAAAGGGGCCAGTGGGAGGAGTGTCAGTGAGGTAGAATGGACAAGACTTGGCAACCAACTACGTCTGGGAGATAGGGCGAGAATGTGGAGTGGAGGAGGACCCCAGGGTTGGGAGCCTCAGTGACTAGAATGATGGCAGCACTCAGCACCAATAGGGCTCATTTTGGGGCAGAGAGGTCCAGTCAGGAATGCAGAAGTGGCGTTCAGAGGAGGGATGGCTCTATCTGTCTGTGATAGTTTCCTGCATAGAGAAGGGCAGGGTCACCAAGGCAAGGAGTGAAGAGAGAAAAGACAAGACTGGTCAGTTGAGAGCTTTGGGGCACATCCTGAGAATGAGTGGAATGGTCATATAGGCAGAAGAACCCAACAAGGAGTGTCCCAGAAAGTGCACGTGGAGGAGCCAGTGGCGTGGAGAGCTCTTCAAGGGGCCTTCCAGCTCTGGCCTCGACGGCCTTGCTGCCCAGCTGTGCTCTAGGGGATGCAAGACCAGGGTTGTCATTCCTTCATGTGTGAGTTTTACAAGTACCTACCTTGGTGAGGAAAAAGTTTGAAAGATCCCTCACCCTGGGTCAAAAGGAATTTAGTTCAAAGGCCCCCTGGCTTGTTGTGTGGCCTTGGGCGTGGCAGCCAGCCTCATCTGTGAAGGAGGAGGTTGGATGCCAGCTTCCTGGGCTTTTCTGGGATCTAGTTTGACGCTGCTCTTCCAAGTTTATACTCAGTGGGCCTGCTGGGAGTTCTTCTCATCGTTATCTTGACATTTCCAGGAGATGTTCCAAATGGTCGTTTGGGTACCATTTGATTTCAGCTGTACAACCGTGGGCTATCCGAGATCTCCTTGATGATTTTTGGTGTGGAAACTTCCCCTTCTCTGGGCCTCAGTTTTTCCCTCATAAGATTGGTTGGTTGAACTCTTCTAGCTCTGAATCTTGGGAGTCCAAAAATTCAGGCTGTTTGAAGGGCGAGGGAGCTTCTTGCGATGTTGATTGCAATTGAAGGAGTTTCAAGCAGTGGATGAGGGACTGTCTGCTTAATGTTTGCCCCGCTGAGGTTGCATTCACCCAGCCAGCTTCCTCAGTCCCTTTCAGATGTCTACTCGGTCTCTTTATTTAGCTGCATTTGTTTTCCAGGGCTTTCGCTCAAGTGGAAAAGGCAGCGAAAGGTTGGCACTCGCAGAACACGGTCTGTGCGGCCGCCTTGATTGATGTATGTGCTTTTGTGCTGCCCGGTAGAGAAGGAAATATTGGGAGAAGGTGGTGGGTTGAAAGGGAGGCATTCATCTGTGCAGTTTCCAGTTGGGTGATAGACCCGGAGCCCGCATCCCGTGCTTACAGCCTAGCCCAATTCCTGCTGGGTGGGAGGTTTGCACTGACAGGGACGTTGGCACCACGGCACCGTGGGCCAAGAGACCCCTTTGGGACAGTAAATTAGAGTTTGCCATCTAGCTGGCAGCAGAATGTGGCAATTTCCTCTTTTTAAAAAGCGTGAAGTTCATTGGCCAATCCCAGTCCTTGTTGTAGCGCTCCTTTTTTTTCATTAAGCCACAGGCCACTGTGATGTTGGTCTTTATTTCTCTTCAAACATGTGAAAGTGGATTTAGGAATGTCGCTGCAGTGTCTGAGCTGCTGAGCGCCTTCATTCATTTAATTAGTACAGATGAGGAAACCCAAAGCCAAGGGACAGGTGGATTTGGAATTAAGGGGAGAGACCTATGCCCTCTGATGGCCACTCCTCAAGCCCCACCTAGGACTTTTCCCCAATGTAAAACACCTTTCATCATAGTAGCAAGGCAGCCCCTTACCCCAAAGCCTGCATTCCCCATTGCCCATTGCCCATCGAATAAACCACCTAGCTTTACATTCAAGGCCCTTTGTTATCTGGCCCAGCTGTCCTCTGGCAGCTCCCCTCCCCTGTGCATTCTCTTCAGCCAGGCTGGGAGATTTACCATCCCCTTGAATGTCCTTCATACCTATGTTCTCACCATGCCTCTTAGTGGATCACCTGCTTTTCCTCCTTCCACCTCAGTCATCTCAGATCTCACTTCTTCAAATCCTGCCCAACCACTATAGTCTTTAGTACGTCCTTAGCACACAGAGCACTGGACCTGGAGCCTCAGGACATAGTAGCTGTATGACCCCAGACAAGTCACTTAACCCTGTTTGCCTCAGTTTCCTCCTACTTCTCAGAGTTTTGCAAAGGTCAGATGAGGTTTTATGTATATACACATATATGTAAAGTGCTTTTCAAACCTCGAAATACCATATATATGCCAAATGTCATCATCTTCACTTACCTTGTTCTGGTTTTAAGTCGTTTGCCATTTCCTTCTCGAGCTCATTTTCCAGATAAAGAAACCATCTTCCTGACTCAACTTGTGCCACCTAGCTGGCAGTGTCACTTACCAGCCTCTGTCATTTACTGCTTTATAGTTAGATGCCCCTTTTTGCGTGCAGAACATATCTTACACCATGACATTGACCGCAGCCTTTAACCTTAACCTCCATCCACTGTATCAGTCATCCTGCCCTCAGGTTATTTGACCCTCTCCAGGGGTCGGACCTGGTGCTCCACAGTGGTGAGCACTGACTCTTAGAATGGATCCATGGCCTCGGGCAGGCCTGGCTATTTGATGTCTCATCTCTCCAGCCTGATTTATGGCAGACTCATGGCAGGGGCCGTGTCTTAGGCACTCTACAGTTCTCCAGATGGTGAGGGCAGTGATTTCCCCAGAGATCTGTAGCATTTGTTGAATAAGAAAAATTGAACTTAACTGATTTTTCTTATAGTCAGAAATGTGGAGAGCACATTTGTATGCCCAGTACTGAGCTCAGCCACGTGAGCCGATACAAAAGAGTCAGAGCTGGTCACAGCCCTTGTGATCTTATTTCAAGTTTTTGTTTCCAGCGCAGTGGGCAGATGCTTGATCAGCTTTCATCTCTCAAAGAGCTGATCCCAGAATCCAGAACTGAAAGGGACCTTTCCCCACATCTAGTGTAGAGCTCTCCCTTTACATGCGAGGAAACATCAATGCCTTTCCCACAGTTAACCAGGTACTAAGTAGCAGAGCTACAGTGATTTCTTTTTTCTTTTTAATTTAGTATTTTATTTTCCCCAGTTACATGTAAAAACAATTTCTAACATTCGTTTTTAAAACTTTGAGTTCCAAATTCTTCTCCCCCCTCCTTTGAGATGGCAAGTAATTTGGTACAGTTTATGCATGTGTGAGTCATGCAAAACGTTTCCATTAGTCATGTTGTGAAAGAAAATATGGACAAAAAAATAAAGTAAAAAAAAGTCTGCTTTAATCTGTGTTCAGATCCTCAGTTCTTTGTCTGGGGATGGAGAGCATTTTTCATCATTAAATTCTTCAGAGTTGTCTTTGCCGAGAATATCGTTGCGGAGTCATTCACAGATGATCCTCCTGTAGTATGGCTTTATACACGGTACATTTCACTGCATCAGCTCATGCACGCCTCTCCAGGTTTTTCTGAGAGCATCCTGCTTCTCATTTCTTATAGCACAATAGTATTCCATCATAATCATATACAAGAGTTTGTTCAGCCATTCTCCAGTTGATGGGCATCCCTCAATTTCCAATTCTTGGCCACCAGAAAAGAGCTGCTATAAATGTTTTTGTATGTTTAGGTCCTTTTCCTTTTTGCTTTTTACTCTTTTGGGATATAGACCTAGGAGTGGTATTGCTGGGTCCAAAAGTACACCTGATTTTTATAGATCTTTGGGCATAGTTTCAAATTGCTCTACAGAATGGTTGAACCAGTTCACAACTCCACCAACATTGCATTAATGTCTCATTTGTCCCACATCCCCTCAGTATTAATCATTTTCCTTTTCTGTCCTATCAACCAAACTAATAGGTATGAGGTAGTACCTCAGAGTTGTTTTAATTTGCATTTCTCAATCAATCGTGAGTTAGAACATTTTTTCATATGGCTATAGCTAGCTTTGATTACTTTGTCTGAAAAATGTTCTATCTTTTGATCATTTATCATGTGGGAAGTGGCTCTTATAAGTTTGCCTCAGTTCTCTATATGTTTGAGAAATGAGGCCTTTGTCAGAGAAACTTGCTTCAAGATTTTTTTTACAGTTACTATTGCTAACTGTATTTCCCTCCATCCTATAGCACACACCTCCCCCCACCCCGTTTATTCTGTTCTCTGTCTCCTTTCACCTTGTCCCTCCTTCCTCAAAAGTGTTTTGCTGCTGACTACCACCTCCCCCAATCTGCCCTCCCTTCTATCATACATATTCCCCCACCTTCCCTTATCCCCTTCCCTGCCTACTTTCCTGTAGGGTAAGATAGATTTCTATATCCAGTTGAGTGTGTCTGTTATTCCTTCTCTGAGCCAGTTCTGTTGAGAGTAAGGTTCACTCACTCCCCCTCACCTCCCCACTCTTCCCTTCCACTGTAAAAGCTTTTTCTTGCCTCTTTTTTAGAGTTAATTTATTTTTTAGTTTCCAACATTCACTTCCACAAAATTTTGAGTTTCAAATTTTCTACCCATCTCTCCCCTCCCCCCACCCCAAGACAGTGTGCATTCTGCCCTTCCCTCAATCTGCCCTTTTTTCTATCACTACCACCCCCACTGCCCCACCCCCTTATCCCCTTCCCTTCTGTTTTCCTGTAGGGCGAGCTAGATTTCTTTACCCCATTGCCTGTATATCTTATTTCCCAGTTGCATGTAAAAATAAATTTTAACATTTGTTTTTAAAACTTTGAGTTCCAAATTCTCTCCCTTCCCACCCAACCTCATTGAGAACGCAAGCAGTTTGATATAGGCTATACATGTTTAGTCATGCAAAGCACTTCCATAATAGTCATGTTGTGAAAGACTAGCTATATTTTCCTCCATCCTATCCCACCCCCCCCCCATTTATTCTATTCTCTCCTTTCACCCTGTCCCTCCTCAAAAGTGTTTGCTTCTGATTACTCCCTGCCCTCCCTTCTATTATCCCCCACCCCCCACCCCATACCCTTTCCCCCTACTTTCTGGTAGGTAAGATAGATTTCCATACCCAATTGAGTGTGTGTGTTATTCCCTTCTTAAGCCAAATACGATGAGAGTAATACAGTTCACTCATTCCCTCTCACCTCCCCCCTCTTCCCCTCCACTGTAAAAGCTTTATCTTGGCTATTTTATGTGAGATAATTTACCCATTCTACCTGTCCTTTTTCCTTTCTCCCAGTACATTTCTCTCTCAAACCTTAATTTTATTTTTTTAGATACCATCCCTTCATATTCAACTCACATCTGTTGGTTGTTGTCCTTTGTTCTTGAAGAGAACCAAAATGACATCACTATGCTAGAGTCAAGTTTCAGTGTGTCAGACTGGCTGATCGGACCAATATGAGCTTGGAAGGCTCTACTACAAGTCAAGCACAACGAGTCTTTGTGAACATTTGGGCTGGATACTCCAAACGTGCATATCTTGAGTTTCCTTTGAGCTATTTCAGTTCTGCTTTGCTCATAGAGCACAGCACCTTCTCTGATGAGGGCATGCCATGCTGGGCGGTCCTGTGCCAGTGTCTCCCGTGTCACACAATCTATTCCAAAGTTCTTAAGAGAGACCTTCAGAGTGTCTTTGTATCACTTCTTCTGACTACCATGTGAGTGCTTACCTTGTGTACATTTTGCATTTCAGACAACGTGACCAGCCCATCAGAGTTGCACTCTTTGAGGCAGAATTTGTATGCTTGGCAGTTTAGTTTGAGAAAGGCCAGGAAACTGAATCACTTCTGTTTGAATTGTCTTAGGAAGATTCTGAAGATTACCTGGCAGGATACGGTACCAGACACTGAAGTCTTTTCTTTCTCAAACTCACACCTGTGCCCTCTGTCTATATGCACCCCTTCTTAACTGCCTTAGCTTGTGAGTTACAAATATTATCTTCCTATGTAAGCAGCTTAACCCTATTAAATCCTTTATGATTTCCTTTTCCTGTTTACCTTTTTGTGCTTCTCTTGAGTCTTGTATTTGAAAGTCAAATTTTCTATTCAGCTGTGGTCTTTTCATTAAGAATGCTTGGAAGTCCTCTATTTCATTGAATGTCCATTTTTTTCCCTGAAGAATTACACTCAGTTTTGCTGGGTAGGTGATTCTTGATCATAATCCTTGCTCCTCTGCCATCTGGAATATATTCTAAATCCTACAATTCTTTCACAGAGAAGCTGATATATCTTGTGTTATATCTATGGCTCCATAATACTTGAATTGTTTCTTTCTGGCTGCTTGCAATATTTTTACCTTGACCTGGGATCTCTGGAATTTGGCTATAATATTCCTGGGAGTTTTCATTTGGGGATCTCCTTTAGAGGTGATTGGTGGATTTTTTCCATTTTTGTTTTACCCTCTGGATCTAGAATATCAGGGTAGTTTTCCTTGATAATTTCTTGAAAGATCATGTCTAAGCTCTGTTTTTGATCATGGCTTTCAGGTAGTCCAGGTAATTTTAAAATTATCTCTCCTGGATTTATTTTCCAGGTCAGTTGTTTTTCAAATGAGATATTTCACATTTTCTATTTTTTCATTCTTTTGATTTTGTGTTATTAATTCTTAATTTCTCAAAGTCATTAAATGCTTCCTTTTGTTAAATTCTAATTTTTAAGAAATTACTTTCTTCATTGAGCTTTTGGACTTCCTTTTCCATTTGGACAGTTCTACTTTTTAAGGAGTTTTTTTCGTCAGTCAATTTTTGGGTCTCTTTTTCATTTGGCCAATTCTGCTCTTTAAGGTATTCTTCTCCTCATTGGATTTTTGGACCTCTTCTACCGTTTGGCCCAGTCTGTTTTTTAAGGTGTTGTTTTCTTCAGTATTTTTTTGTATCTCCTTTACCAAGCTGTTAACCTGTTTTTCATGATTTTCTTGCATCACTCTCATTTCTTCTCCCAGTTATTCCTCTGTCTCTCTTACTTGATTTTCAGCCTCCTTTTTGAGCTCTTCCATGGCCTGAGACCAATTCATATTTTTCTTGGAAGCTTTGGATGTCAAAGCTTTGACTTGTTATCTTCTTCTGAGTTTGTGTTTTGATCTTCCTTGTCATCATAGTAACTTTCAGTAATCAAGAGTTTTTTTTTTCTGTTGTTTGCTCATTTTTCTAGCCTATTAGTTGACTTTTAACTCTTTGTTAAGGTAGGGCTCTGCTTCCAGGTTAGAGGGGGCAGTGTCCTAAGATTCAGCTGTTTTCAGAGATGCATCTAAGGACCTGTAAGTTTTCAGTTCTTCCAAGGTGGTATGATCTAAGAAGAGGTGTGTTTACTACTCTCCTGGTCCTTGCTCTGGTCTGTGAGCAACCACAAGCACTCTTTTCTGCCCTGGAAATGTGAGGAGGGTCCCTGTTCCACAGAGGGTGCAAGCTTGGCCATGCTAGTGCTTCTTCTAGCCCTGGGACCCAGTTCTGAGTATGGGCAAAGCAACAGAGTCCTACCTCAGTGCTAGCACAGAGACCCCTTTAATGTCCTTCTGACCAGTTGTCTGACCCTCTTAACCATCTGTGGTCTGAGAGCTCCAGAATCAGCTGTCGCTGCTGCTGATTCAGTGCCTTCCAAGGCCTGCTCCTGGTTTGGTGCGGCCTGTTCTGGACTGTGCTTCACTGTCACCCTGGTATGATAGAACTTTCCTACTGACCTTCCAAGTTGTCTTGGCCTGGAAAATTGTTTCACCCCCTCCTTTTGTGGGTTCTGCTACTCCAGGACTTGTTTTATGGCATTATTTAAAGTTGTTCAGAGGGGTTTGGAGAGAGCTCAGGTGAGTCGCTGCCCTTTCTCCACCATCTTGGTGCCACCCCCCAAATTTTTCCAATATGGTGATTTCTAAGAAAGGGTTTAGATGAAAGAAAAAGCAGGTCTAGGCATTGAGCTAACTGCTGGGAATTCCAAAGCAAGCAAAGCAGGCCCTGCCTTCAAGAAGCTTACCTTTGGATGGAAGGAGATAGCTCGTAAAGGGGAGCAGAGATGGGAGTGCTGCAACACAGTGGAGAAATGCCCAGCACATAGTATGGATGCCTGGTTCCAGGCAAGGTTAAGGTACGAGCCTGAGTCATGCTTCTGCCACTGGCCATCTGAATGTGGCTCAGGCCCCACAGCCATCACAGAGGGTGGTGATCAGTGTGGAGAAGAACCTGCCTTCCTCCCCACCAGCCACACCAGCTGCTGACCTGCTGCCATCCATGCTGAGATAGCGGCATGCCCTAGATCACTGGCCCTGCTTCCACCCCCCACCCTGAGTCATCAGCTTTGGAAGCAGCTCCTATGAATAAGGGCCAGCCAGCCGCGCCAACTAACTGCCCCCTCAGGGAAGACAGGGCAGCGTAGCTGAGCAGCACTGCTCTCTGGGACAGATGAGAGTCTGTCTCTCTGGGCCCCAGGTTCTTCCATACAGAATTAATGAATCTTCTTGGGTTGGATAATCCCAAGAGTCCTCCACCTCCCAGCTCCTTCATCCAACCTCCCCCCCCCCCCCACTTTTACTCCTCCATTCCTAGTTCATTGTCTCTCCCTCCCCTTCCCCCAAGATCCCCACAGGAGGCATTTGAGGACATCATTGCTGTTGGTATTTTTGCTAAGTTGACCAAGCTAAAAAAAAAAAAGGTGGACTTAGCCCACCTGAGCTTGCTTTCTAAGCCAGCATGGAAGGTTTTGTGAAAAGGCTCAGGCTGCCCTGCCCTGGTGTGTCCTGGTGTGTCAAGCTCTTCCTCTCAGAGCCAGCTCTCATAAACATGGCTTGATTCTCTCTGAAATAAGAATTTCCAATTGAGGGGTAAGGATGGAATGCAGCTCCACAAGAAAATCCAGGGGTTAAAGAATTCTCTAGCCTGTATTTTGTTTTTAATCCACATGGGGGGTGGGGCAGTTTCTAAGATAGGATTCAAATACGATCCCTTTTGGGGAAACTTCTATAATTTTTTTCTTTACTGAAGACCTTGGTAGGTTGGAAAAATGTCATATTCTTATCTTCCTTTTCTATCAGTACAAAATCTTAGAAATTAAAACCAGGAATTAGCTCATTGCCTAACCTTATTGTTTGACTAACATGCAACCAGAGTATTTAACCAAGAGGAATTAAATTTTATTAAGAGCAGCCACACAGAATCAGAGTCACTACCCTGAGTGACTTCCTCCTCTTTGGACTAAATGGAGACTAGGGAGTGGGTAGAGAATCTGAGTGACACATCCTCTGGTATCATTTCAGAATCTTGGCTTCTTAGGGACCCTCTAGTGCCACCCGCTCAGAACAAGATGGGTTTCTACGCCAGCTCCAATAACTGGCCATCTCACCATTGCCTGGGGACCTCCAGTGAGGTGGACCCCTCTGCTTCTGACCTCGGCTCAGCTTGTTTGGGAGTGCTGACTATCCGAAAGGTCTCCCTAGATCTCGCCCAGATTCTCTGCTCTCTTCCTTTGTCCTGCTTTTCCTAGTTCTGTCCTGCCGGACCCAGTGGGACTGAATCTAATCTCTTGGCTAGGTGAGAGCTCTTCATGCCTGTCGCCCTTCCCCCCAAGTCTTCTTTTCCCCAGGATTGGTTCAAGAAACATTTACTAAATGCTTAGGGTGGGCAGACAGCTTCTCAAATGGCAGATCTCTGGGCCCTCGAAGGGCCTTTATCGCCCGCTCACCCTCACTGTCAGCTTGTCCCCCTCTCCTTATCCCCTCCATAGAGTGAGGGAAAGAGGTGGGCAGACCTTGGCCTTGAGGATTGAGAAATAGTTTCCTCAACCAGCAAATCAGTCAGTCGGTTGAAAAACATCTGTTAAACACTAACGTTAGCGGTTCTCAGAGTCCGGTGTGGGGATCCCTGGAAGCCTCTGAGGCCCTTTCAGAGAGTAAAATATTTCCATTATAATGCCAAGATCTTTTCATTTCTAATATAAGTGTCAGTAGATAGGACCCACATAAACAAAAGTTCTTTGGGAGGCCTCAATTTTTAAGAGTATAAAGGGGTATAAAGACCAAGACATTTGATAACCACTGACCTACTGTGTTCCAGACATTATGCTAGACCCCAGGAATAAAGAAAGAGATTTGAAAGAGCACCCGAGGCCCAGGCGACATCCAGAGGCACTCTGACGGGTCTGTGTGCAGAGCAGTCATGAGAGGCTACTGGGGGTGTATTATTGGCCACATAAATGAAGGGAAGAAATGTGTGAGGTGAAGGAAGGTTGAAGTCAGATTGCAAAAGGCTTCAAGCACCAAACTGCAGAGTTTCTTTCAGATTCCAGAGACAATAGGGAGCCAGTGTGGTTGTTGAGTGGGGGAGTGACCTGTCCTTTCCCATTAGCCTTTACTTTTGTGCCTCCAGTGCTTTGTCTCATGGGCACTGATCTGACTGGCTCAGTGTGTGCCATGATTTAGACAGAGTGGGCATGTGAAAAATGCTTTTTGGCTTCCACTTAAGTCTGCAGCAGTACTCTTTTTTTTTGTTGTTGCAATTTTTTTGTCTTAAATGGTGACATATGGAGAGTTTTTAGCTGATGTGTTTAAAATATGTTTCTCCTCTTCTGTTTTCTGACCAGGACTCCTGAACAGTGCCCGAGCGTGGTTTCCTTGTTGTCAGAAAGTTATAACCCTCACGTTCGTTATGGAGCTGCAATGGCCCTGGGTATCTGCTGTGCCGGCACAGGAAACAAGGTAAAGCCCTGTGGCCAACGAGGTCCGGCCTGCAATTAGCCCGCCTCCCTTCGCCCCGGAGAGGTCTGGAACCCACCAAGGAGCGTACCCTCGGGCTTTGCTTTGTGGGGTGCTTTTTGTCCTTGGGAGAGCACTTGGGAACCATCCCTGGAAGCCCCTGTTTGTTTGCCCTCCCCATGGCCCTTGTGAATAGGCCATATGCCTTCGCACTGGGAGGTTTCCTTTAGTGTTTGGGTTCAGTTATAGATATTTTATTTGCTTAACCAGATTCCAGAAGTCTAAGTGATAAGTGATCTCTCCTTGGCTTCAATCCCTTTCCTTCAAGTTTCCCCAGAACCTGCCATCATCAGATGTCCCTAGATGTTCTTAGGCTTTGGGATGCTAAGGAAGGAAGGTCTATGAATTAGGACAAGGGAAGCAGTGCCAGATGGGGATGTGGCCACCATCCTGTCACCGTTATATCTAAGCCCGGGGCCACACCCACTGTCCCTCCATTGTATGGATGCTCAGAGCTCAGCCCCAAGAGGCCTGCTCCCTTGCCCACGGTCACCCAGGAGGAGGCAGAGCTAGACCGAGGACATATGTGTTTCTGGACCCAGGCCTGCTGCACTGCGAGGTCACAGCTGGACACTTAACTCCCCATGTTTAATGCTGATCTGCCTTTACTGCTGGGCAGCCAGCATCCACAGATGTTGTGATGCCGTCTCTGTGTGCAGACAGCATGGGAGTCATTCGAGAGGCATTCAGAAGTGTTGGGCACATCCCCATTTACCCCAGGCCCTGTGTGTCCCAGGCCCTATTCATGCCAGGCCTTGTGTGTGCCCCAGGCTCTGTGTGCTCACCCGGGCCCATGTGCTCCAGGCCCTGTGTGCCCCAGGCCCATGCTCTGTTCTGGGGATGCAGACACAAAGGATGGAACAGTCCTTATTCTCAGGAAGCGACTGTCCTACTGAGGGAGACAAGTATACATAGAAACCATTAGACATCAGTATGTAACGTTAATAAACACCCCAGGGAGTTAAATGTCACTTTGAGCAGGGGATGCTGAGAGAGGCACCAGGAGGGGTACCAGCCTCTCCAGGCTCCACCCCTTAACCAGGGGCTGGTCACACAGTCTCTCAGCCTCTGTTTCCTCAATTGGTAAGTTGATGGGGAAACCTCCCCTCATAATTTGTCTGTAGGGAATGTTCCTCAGTAGGTAATGAAGTGGTGGCTGTACTTGAAGACTCTCTCTGTTTTGCCCAAATGGCTCCATTTGCCAGATGGTGATGAGGAAGGCAGCTGGTCATCAGCTGTAGAATAACCATATATGTGAGGACTGCTGTCATCACTGTGATGCTCCGAGGCTCACACTCCCTGCACTCTTGCAAAAAAGCACAGCCCTTTCACACCTCAGTGGGAGCTGCATGCACTTCTGTGGCCACGAAAATCCCACCTCAGACACCAACTGGCTGTGTGAGCCTCCCCTGCCTCACTTTCCTTCTCTGTAAAATGGGCATGACAGCCCTGGCCGTGGGGGCTGTAACCCTCTGCCAGCCATGAAGTTATTGTCACTCATGCAGGCTCGCTGCAGCTTTGGCCAGTCTGGCCAGACCTGCCCAGCCCCTGAAGCCGGGGAACTTGGGTCAGCTTCTTGTTGTTAGAGTAGTCTTCCTCCCAGGCTCTGTCCCTTTTGGAAGGGGCGGTCAGAGGAATGCCTGGAGCTCTTCACAGGCTGCCTTGGGGACCTGAGCTGGGAGGCAAGAGGCTTCATTTTTAGAAACTGATAGAAATAGAAGAAACTCACCTTGAAATCCCAGCTGTCCAGGCCCGCACACAGATGGTTGGTGCTCAGAGATCCCATCTACACCCCTCCCCCCTGCCGTCTTTATTATTCATCTTTCGAATAGAAGCCAAGACTCTGATCGCTAGCATTGGCGTGGCACTCTGAGGTTTGCAAACAGCATTTCATCTGATCCTCACAGCAGCTCTGGGAGGAAGGAAGAAACTGAGGCACACAGAGGATAGTGACTTACCCAAGGTCACACAGCCAGTGACACGTGATGAAACCGAGATGAGGTGGCTTCCTGCGGGGGCTCTTATCCAGATCTCCTGCCTGCCCTCCAGCCTCTGCTCCTGTGTCAGATATGAGCACATCCCAGTGTGTGGGGAGCTTCCTCTCTCTGGCCATTTCTTTCTTGGACTCTACACTGTTCATCACAATTAAAAGTCTTCCCAGCTTTTCCCTAATGGAAATTCTTCTGGGGTCACCCTGGAATATGACCTCAAGTAACAGTCACCTGATGAGTTACTGTGCTGGGGGGCTGCTGCCCTGAATGACAGCCTGGCGGAGCCCTGGCCCCTTGTGGGGCCTGCATTGGCTGTGACCAGAGACAGTTACAGGCAAGCACATACATGTGGACACGTGTGCACTCCTGCAGGCACACATGGGCACATACACACACATACTTGCTTACACACAGACAGAAACCTGCTCATAGAGACACTCCCATATACAGACATTCTTTCTTTTTCTCTCTCTTTCTCCTTCCTTCTCTCTCCTTCCCTGTCCATCTCCCTCTCCCTCCTCTTTGCTAGAGAGCTTAGGGGACGTCCTGGTGGGCTCTGGGCTCAAGTCAGCCCAACCTGATTTATACAACATTCTCACCCAAAGCCTGGCCCCCTGGAGCTTCCTGCCAGCCTGACTGATGGCCTGTCAAGAGACAAGGAGCCATCACTTAACATCTTGAACTTCTGTTAATCCTGCATTTCCTGCAGCATGGTCTTCATCACTTTAGGAAAACCTATTGAGCCAAATTTGAAGCTTCTGCGTTTGATAAACTCGGATCTGAAGCAGAAGCGAGGGCGGGGAGGGGCCAAAGGCCCTGGAGATGGAGCAGCAGGACGATGCTCAGGGAGCATGATCACTGCTTTGGAACTGATGCCTGAAGGGCCTTTGTGTGGGAGAGGGGCCTGCACTGGGAGCAGCAGATTCCATCCCATCAGGATTGCCCGGCTCAGGACATTTGAGTTCCTTGTCATTCGAGGCTCTTGAGGCAGAAGCAGTAGGACCTGCTTCAGGACAAGGTTGGATTGGGCGTCCTCTGGATTCTCCCACCAGAGTCTGGGGGGTTTCTGGGTATCTTGGCCAGGTGCATCCTGCCAAACCACCGACATCTGCTGGTGAGGTGTGGTACAGCAGCTTACCCCTAACAAAAGGAGGGCAGCTCCAGCTTACCTGAGCCTGTTGAGGGCAGCCCAGCCCCTTCATTTAGAGAAGAGCCAATTCAGAAGATTTGCCCAAGAGTATGTGGCTCATAAATATCAGAGCAAGGACTTGGGCTTGCTTCAGCTCTTTGGTCCCCAGAACAGAACACAGAGCTCCAGATGAGTCCGGTCAGAGCCAAGTGCACAGGGCCCCTCCTTGCCTCATTCCCAGCTTAGCCTCTCAGAGAAGTCTAAGCTCTCCCCTGTCACACTTTGCCAAATACTGAGCTAACGATCTGCTTTTTAAAAAAAAACCCAAAACTCTACTTCCCCCTTAAATGCATCTGTGAGGTTCTACCCTGATCTCACTCCATGAATTCAGCCCAGGGCTCTCACCTGAGATCTTTCTGCCTTCCAGTTTCGTGTCATCCTCACATCTGATTGTTGTCTGTCTCTTTATCCCAGGTGATGATTTATTTTAAGTGGTAGCTGGCACAGGGCCCAGCACTGATCCCTGGGGCACTCCCCTGGAGACCTTCTGCTAGGTTAACATTGAGCCATCTGTGCCTCCGCTCAGAGTTGGCCATTCACCCGGTTCACAATCCGTCCACTTGTACTCTTACTGGCTAGCTCACATCTCTGCATTTTTTTTTCCCCACAAGAACAGAATTAAATATATAAAATTTGATAAAATATTGAATGGTTTTCTCAAGACCAGCTGAACTCTCTATATATAGTTAGCACATCTCTGATCTCCCACCAGCACAGCCCGTTCTTGCTGAGGTCCTGCTGCTTCTTTGCATTTGTTGATGATTTCTGCGTATTTGGTAATTCTAACTTTAATGCCATTATTAAAGACTCTTGCCAGGAATGGAGGTCTAGCTCCTTCCTCTGCTTGTCGTTCAAGATTCTCTTCTCTTTCCTCTTTTTGAAAACCAGGACCCAGCTGTGCACACACTCATGTGCTCGCTCCACCTCTGCCTTGCCCTGGCGTCAGTCTTGTCGGCCTTGTTCAGTCCTGCAGCACCGAGCCTGCCTTCCGTGCTCTTTCAGCCACCACTGATTGGGCTCAGCACCATTTGGGCCCAGTGTGGGGATGGAGGGTGCGGGGAGGGGGGGGGGGGCGTGGCACGCATAACTCCCTTGACATAAACTATTTGAGGTGGGGCCTCCCATTCAGCAAATACTACTGAAGAAACTGGACAACAAATAGGCAAAAAAAATAGGTTGAGACCAACATTTTACACCACACACACACACGTCACAGTACATTCTAGATGGATACATAAAATGTCACATCATTTTTTTTTCTAAATAAAGGGAAATTGCAAGTTTAAAAATAACTCACTCCCCACCCAGCAAACTGAATGATGACAAAAGATGGAAATAACCAGTACGGTGGGGGGTGGGGGGGGGTGGTGCTACATGTATCTTCAAGATCAAAGATGGTGGACTAGTTTTATTGCCTTTTTTTCAGTGTCTTGAGACAACTCATACTGCTTTTCCTCCTATCGGAACGCCTCCCAGTTTCACTCTTAGGAGTTTTCTGTCCTTCCTGAGCTGACTTCTCCCCGTAGAATTTTAATTCATGGTAGTCTTCCCTTTGACATATGCTCTTCCCACATCTGGGGGCGCACCATTCTCCCTCAGCTACTGCCTACTGTGGGACAGGCGCCGTGCTAAGGAGGCTTTGTCCAACTTTGCTCTCCTTAAGCCACCTAAGAAGTGCAGGCCACGTTGCCATGACATTCCTGTCCTTTCCACCCCGGCCCAGTCCTGTTGGTTAGAATCACCCCCAGCACGGAATTTCCCCTGCTTGGTACCTTTGCCTTTTGAAGGGTAAAACAACTGCAGAGCAGCCGGGTGGCACAGTGGATACAGCACCAACCTTGGAGTCAGGAGGTCCTGAGTTCAAACCTGGCCTCAGATGTCACTAGCTGTGTGACCCTGGGCAAGCCACCCAACCCCGCACCCCCAAAAAGAAAAGAAACCATTAGCTGCAATACTTTCAGGAGAGTGAGAGAAAGATGGGATCCATTTTCCAAATTCTTCATTTATTCTCTCTGGGTAGGGTGTAGTATTCTCTGATGATAAAATTGTTTCTTTTTGTCCCTCTCTTGATCTTTGCCCAGATGCTCCCCACCATCCTGCCCTCCTTTGGGTACTCTGTTTTTCTCATGGGGATGTACTTTCTTACTTTCTTAATGTCCAAAACCCTTCTTTTGAATTAGGACGGTCCATCCAGAGTCATGTTCCAGTGGCAGGCATCATCCATCAATTTACACTGACACCTTTCAGGTCCAATTTGCCTCCTCAAGTCAAGAAATCTATTATCTAATCTTCATTTTGAGCCAGGGCAGTATCCCTGGCATAGCCTGACTGGCCTCTCAGAAGCTAAAGTGTCTCTGACTGGGTTTTGTGTCCTGTGAATTTCAGACTTTTGAAATGACATTGTAGCTCAGAGCATGGGGGCAGTCAATAGTAAGAAAACATTTGCAGCCTACTATGTGCACTGGCAATACAAAGATAAAAAAGAAAGAGCCCCTGGCCCCTGGGAGCTTACAGTCTGTTAGGAAAAGACACCATCCAGAGGAAAGCTGGAAAGGGAGGGGGGCGCAATGGTGGAGAAGCCAAAGGTGACTAAACTGGGCATGGAGGAAATGAGGGTCTGGGGGGCCAGTTTTCTCCTCTCCTTCTCTCCCCATCTCCCCCCTTCCATCTTCAGTTTAAAGACCTTTCATTAGATTTGCAAGACAGCAGGCCCATGCACACACCCGAATTCTCTTAATTTCTTTGGCCTTTGTTAGGTGAGAAACCCAAGCCTGCAAGCTCATTTCCAAAGCTGTGGTCCAGAGTTCACATTTGTCTCTCTCCCTAAAGCAGCTTTTCTCTTCTGTCTCCTTTGGGGATCCTTTGGTCTTCAGTTTCCTGCCCAGGACTTCATAGTCTCTGGCAAGGATCCTTCACGCCCATTCATGGGTGTGCCCCTGGAAGAGAGAAGCTTGTTTAGGTATCACTTTGTCCGCTTGGCAAATGAGAAAACCCTGGCACAGGGAGGTCTAGGGCTTGTCCCCAGCTATTTAGTGGCAGGGCTGGGAGACCTTCCAGCCTAAGGATCTTTTCCGAGTCCCCTTTGCTCCTCCCGTTCTGAGATGTCTTCCTTTTTGTCCAGGTCACGTCCTCCCCCCACCCCCAGCACGAAATCACTAGCTCCTTGAGGGCAGAACCTATACCTTGTCTGTCTTTGCCCACCTGCAGGCCTTGCATGTTACATGGCATTTACTCAGTGTATGAACTCAGGCTGTCTCCATGGGATTCTCATGGCAATTCTCTTTGTTATGACCTTCAATGAGAAAACTTGACTGAAAATCCCCTTCTAGCTTCTGGTTGCTCTGAAGTGCTTCTGTTCTGTAACTAAGGCTTTGCAGTTAGGCTGTTTTTCCTGACACCATTAATAGACATATTTACATTTTCATACACTGAAAGCAAATGAGGTGGGGCTTTTTCCTTTCCAATTATTCCACATTCGATGTGGTTTTCTAAAACTAATGTTCTTTGTGACTCTTCTCTGACAGACCAATACAGTGGAAATTTTCTATTAGTCATGCTAGGCCAATCTGCTTCATTTCTTAGTCATTTGTCTGATCTAGAATAGATAACAGAACCTGCCTGGCTCTGAGGTCTGTGCTTTAAGGATCTGCAACATCTGTTTCTAACATCTGTGGGCATGTGCCTCAGAGACCATTCATATATCTTCATTTAGAAATTGGAAATTAGGTTCTGTTTCTTGTACTTATCTGTTATATGTTCTTTGTAAATAGTATTAAAGACATCTGGATGATGTATAATGTTTGCACCGCCGCACAGTGGTTCCAAGTTTGTCCCTACTTCCTGATCAGTCATTTAACCAAGAACCCTGTGAGAGCACTGACTTACCCAAGTCTCTTCATCTGAGGTTTGATCAAAAGTAATTTGCTGTTTGAATAACATATGCCCAGGTTTACTTCATCTGAAAGTTCCCTTTGAAAATGTCTTTAGGAAGCCATCAATCTGCTGGAACCCATGACCAATGACCCTGTGAACTATGTGCGACAAGGTGCCCTCATCGCCTCAGCTCTCATCATGATTCAGCAGACGGAGATCACGTGTCCAAAGGTGAGCCGGGAAGACAAAGGGCACAGGAAGGCTCAGATGTTACCCGAAGCTTTTCTTCTTGGGCTTCACCATTAGCTTAGTTCAGTATCAGAGGAAAAATTTCTGAATATGCTGAACCATGTGGGAGGAAAAATACATCTTTTGAGGGTTGGAAGAAGAGATGTGTAAATTTTAGGGACAATGTAAACATCCAGTATTTTTCAAGCAGTCTTTAAAAATAAAAGTTACTTTGTTCAGGATCATAAAAATGTGCTAAGAATTATTTGTATAAATTTTGTATGGAAAAATAATAGTGGGTGTGTTTAGTTTTAAGTGGAGCTTATTCATACCAATAACTTTGCTCATCGATGTGAAGATTAATTAAAATGGAGCCACAAGCTGCTAGATTTTAAGGAATTTTGTTTCTCAGTTTCTGCAAAGATCTGAGAATCAGAAGAAATTAACGTTTTTGGTTTGTTTGGTTTTTTTTTTTAGTAATGCAAGGAATGTTTTCTGAGGCTAGTGCCCTCTGAACAGCTTGCAAGCACAGAGCCCAGCTAGCAGGACTTTGCCAGAATAGTGGACATGAGGTGGGCTAGGCCGGTCCTCAGGCATCAGGGGAGAACACATGGAGAGGTGGTAGAGAAGAGGCAGCTTTGGCACTGGGGAATGGTCACTAGCCCATCGTCAGTATTTGTGAGCCGCTAAAGTCTGGGCCAGGTTGTCTCTGAATGGTTCTCCAGAGGTCTCAAGAAGTGTCAGTTCAGCTGTTCTCTGATGATAACCAACATTATTGCAACTATCATGTCACTAGGAAGTGTGTGGGTGTGTGTAAGATGGGAATCTAATTGGATACATTTAATCCAGGGACAGACCTTACAGAACTCCACAAAGGCTCTTTTACCTCAAGCCCAGCGCTGGCTTAAAGAGGCTGGTCGGTGCATAGGTGAGCATGAGTTTGAGCTCAAAGCTCAGTGAAAGCTATAGCCCTTTCTGTGCCTTCGTGAGAATTCCTGCCACCGGATACCAGGGCCTGGATACCCCTTGACCTGAGCTGTCCCCATTATCTCCAGGCCATGTTTTTGAGGATGTCTTGAGGTTCCCGGATTTGGGGGGAGCAGCTGAGTTAAACCCCTGACGTCTCCTGTTCCTTCTCATAGGTCAGCCAGTTCAGACAGCTGTATTCCAAAGTCATCAATGATAAACATGATGATGTCATGGCAAAGTTCGGTGCTATCCTGGCCCAGGGCATCTTGGATGCAGGTAAATGCTTTGTTAGAATTGTCATAGACTAACTTGAAATGTCTTAAGAAAACGTTTGGCTTTGGATAACCATCTCTATCTCCTTGAAGGCTCCTCTCCCAAGGGTGTCCGCCATGCCTGTGTTAATATCAGGCAATATTATGGCACCTTGGTCCAAGGCTCCTTTGGTCATTGCCAGCACTTGGGCTGTACAGTGGGGAGCTCAAGCATTATGGCTTTGGTGTTGGCCAGTGTCACAGGAAATGTCCTGCTCAGAGTCTATACTTTAGAAGACTCAGATGGGACTCTCATCTCATCTCCTTGGGAGTCCCTCCAACAGTGCAGATCACAACCCCTCAAGGCCTGCCTGATCTGTACAACTTGTCCAGGGCTTCCCACAAACTCAGACCAGGAGGTCTGCCCAGTATAACGGAGGCCTTCTTTGCTCTCTCCCAATATGGTGAAGGTGCCAAGGAAACACTGAGGCAGCTGGAAGTACTGCAGTGCCCAGAGCTCCAGGCCTGGAGTCAGGAAGACCTGACAGAAAACCCCCAGCAAGAGCTCTTTAAGTTGTAGCAAAGAGTGGAAATTAGGAGGGAATAGTTCCATAAACCCTATGTGCAAGCGATAGAATATTTCATAACCGTTAAAAATAACCCAAGGGAGGGATTCAGAGAGGCTGAGAACTGGATGAATCGATAAGAGTCAAGTGAGCCAAATGCCTCTAACAAGGCAGACAATATGACTTTGCCCAGACAAATAACTTTGAAAGGTTTCAGAAGTCTGGTGCGGTAGGTGGGCTGTGCCCGGTCTGTTTGGCTTGGTGGGATATAATTTTTCCAGGACTTTCCCCTGTCCTTTCCCCCCAATATCAGAGGGTGTGGGAAGATGGCTGGCACATGTTAACAGAAATGAGAAAAGAGAAGGAAGATCCAGGGCGGAGGAGAGCACCGTGGAGCAGGACAGCCTGGGGAGGGATGTGTTGGATGTACAGGCCTCTTTTTTGGTTCTACTTTCTATAGGCAAACGCTGATTTTATTTGGTGTTTAAGAGAATTCAAAATAAAAATTAACTAAACTCAAAGATAAATAAACTAACAGTAATTCCAGGTAGATTGGGTTATCTGCCCACAGGAGAAAACCAGGATGTGGAAGACCAGCTGGATGCCTCCTTTTCTCATGCTGTGGCTTAACTAGCATAGCTGCGTTAATCTATAAGTGACTCGCTGGTGTCCACAGTGAGTGACTCAGATTGGCCCAAACTGTGTAGCTTCAAGCTGACCACCCCTTTCCCAGAGCTGTTCACAAGCAGGACACTGGGAAAAGTTCCCTCCCCTTTCCTTGACCTCTTCTTATTAGAGAAATTACGAAACAAGGCCATGCCCATAGGGTCAGCTACAGGAGGAGGAAATCAAAGGAATCAAAGGTCTGGATGATGCACAAGACGACGTGAAAAATGTCCTCGAACAGGAAGCCTGCCACACACACGAGTCCCTGTTCTGACACACATGGAGTGAGAGCCTCCTTTTAGGTTCACAGAATTGAATGGCTTGCCTAGTTTTTTCTTTAATTCTATAATAACCACCTTGGATGAATTCATCCTAAGGCATTTTTCAAAAAAACAAAAAATCTTTATAGAACAAAAATATTACTCCCAGACCAAATTCTGGACTCGTGTCTGACACTGACTCACCATGTGTTGTTGAGCAAGCATTAACGCAATTAGTCAACAGTCACAGAAACCATGGTTCATCCATAGCTGGAAAACATGTGACATTCTGATCATCCCTCTGAAGACAGGATATTGTGAGTCTGGCAAAGGTCTAAAGAAGGGCTGCTTCCGTGATGGAAGGTGAGGGGGCAGCTTGACAAAGACGATCTAATAAGATCACAGAATTTAAGTCTGGGAAGATTTTTAGCAATTATCCATTCCTCATTTTACAGAAGAAAAAGCTGAAGCCTAATGAGATGAAGGTGATCTTAACTTTTTTAGAGTTGAAAGACAAGATTAGCTGAGCATCTCTTTGGGACAAAAAGGGGACCAACCAACAAACCTTCTGGTTGCTGAAGCAGAGATGGTGGGAATTGTGGGGAAAGTAACTGCTCCATCTTAGAAATCCATGGTGATGAAGGAAAGGAAAGCTGAATACAGGCTGACTTCCTAGATTCGGGGAGAGAAGATTTCAGGGTGGGATCCCATGACCCAAAATTCTCCAGGGAAAATACACCCAACAAGGCCTGCCAAGCTCTAAAACAACGACAAAGAAAATGGGATGTTGTCCCAGTGTAGATGCCAAGGAAGGCCAACTCACTGAGGGTGGCCACAGAAGTGGGCACTGTCCAAGAGGTGCCATTGCTAGAGGCCAAGGACTCCAGGGAGGGCGCGGTGCCAACGAGATTGGAGAGGGACAAAACAAGACTGCCACTCATGTGGACATGAGGGGGTGATTGTGCTGGAGCCAAGGAAGAAAGTAGGGTGGTCTAACTCCAGGGAGGAACACACTAGGAAGCAGTGAAGATCAAGAAAGAGCATGAAATTCTGTGATGAGTAACCTTGATAGACTTGGCTCTTCTCAGCAATGCAAGGTTCGAAGACAACTTCAAAGGACTCATGATGGAAGAAGCTAGCTACAACCAGACAAAGAACTGTGGAGTCTGAATGCAGGTTGAGGCATGCCGTTTGCTCTCCTTTTTTTTTTTACCTCTCTTTTGTTTTGTTTTTTTTGTTTGTTTGTTTCTTGGTTTTGTTTCTTCTCTCTCATGATTCATTCCATTGGTCGTAATTCTTCTTTACAACTTGACTATCGTGTAAATAAGTTTAATGCGAAGTTATATGTAGAAGATAGATCAGATTCCATGCCGTCTTGGAGAGGGAGGGGGGGTGGGAAGAAAATCTGGAACTCAAAAGCATGCAGAACTGAGTGTTGTAAACTAAAAAATAAAAAATCCTAATTAAAAAAAAAAGAAGAGTGTCAAAAGAAAACCTTTGAATAATCGTCCTGTAGACGCATTGTGCTTTGCTCCAGAGCGGGAACGTTAGTCCCTTGCTCCCTCACCTCTTCTACCCACTTACTAATACACCTTCCTTTATGAACACTGTGCCAGTGTCTTGGAGACTTCTACCTACTGCATTCAGAACCGTCCAGCATGGCGTGCCCACATTAAAGAAGGCGCTGTGGAAGTGCAGTCACTCGAAGGAAGCATGAGGTGCACAAATTCAGAGACATCCCCACCCCAGATATTCAGATGGAGTATTCATGCCCGACCCGTGATAGAACTTGCCAAGCTCACATTGGTCTGATGAGCCAGTCGGACACACCAGACACTGACCCCGACCTAGTGATGTCATTTCAGTCCTTCCCAAGCATAGGCAGCAGCCAATGCTCAACTTTCATTCGTAACAAGATTTGTTCCACATTGCCATTTGTGCCAAGTCTGGTGCTTACAGAAGGGGGAAGTGGGGTTCTCCTCAGTCAGTATTTCTGCCTGCTCTGAGCACAAACCGAGGGAAGCAGATGTGCTCATTGCTCTCAGGGAGTTTCCAGTCTTGTTCACAGAAAGCCTGCAAAGGGCAGGAAGCTTCAGCAGAGCTTAAAGGGTGGGGAGTGTTTCAGCAGGGGATAGTGCGGACAGATAGAAAAGTGTAGGGTATGCGCAGGCACTGGCACGTGCCCATTGTGGGCACAGAAGAGAGAACAGGAATGGGGAGGAGGGAGCTTTGGGAGTCCTACAAAGTAGACAGCACAGCACAGGATTACCCCTGGAGGTGAGGAAAGGCTTCCTAGCAGGGCGAGAGGGCTGCCCTGGGAGATGGTTGTCTGGGTCACATTTCCCAGCCCCAGACATCCCAGGGAGGTGTCTAGGCAGAGGCTGGCAGACCATAGCCCCTGAGGTGCTGCCCTTCTCAGTCAGCCTGTGGTACTGAGCAGAGGTGCGGCCCTCTGGGCCTCAGGGCCCGGATGCGTGGCCCATTGTTGTCACACGGTGCTCACTGCTTCTTTTCTTTTCCTCAGGGGGCCATAACGTCACCATCTCCTTGCAGTCTCGGACTGGGCATACCCACATGCCTTCCGTGGTGGGCGTCCTGGTCTTCACCCAGTTCTGGTTCTGGTTCCCTTTGTCCCACTTCCTGTCCCTGGCTTATACTCCTACCTGTGTCATCGGCCTTAACAAGGACCTCAAGGTAGGTTCCTCAGTTGTGGCTCCATCTCGTGGGGACCAAGCCTGAAAACCTAGAGTTGGTGTGCAGCCCATTCTCTGACCCTCTCCACCCCCACCCAGGGAGGTTGGGTGGGAGAGCGGTGTGGTCTCTGCTGCTGACTCCTGCTTGTGGCCTTCACACATAGAGCTATGGTGGCATTGTCGCCATCCAGCAAGATAGAGAACCAGGCCAAGGACAAAAGGGATTCAGGTGAGTGTAGCCTTAGGAAGCAAGGTCCTGGCCGAGGCCCAAAACATACATACAAAGAAGCTGTGAGACCCAGCCCTTGGGCCTGAGGCAAATGTGCCCAGCTTTGCCCGTTAGAATGTGAACGGTATCCAGTCGGCATGAGGCAAGAGAAGACCTGTGGGGACAGAGATCCCAGGAGGCCTGATGAAGCGGTTTGCCCCTGAGCTGGCCCTTCAGGAAAGGCTCTTTGGAGGCCCACAGAATGATGTATACCGGGGCCAAGATGAGAATGAAGAGCAAGGGGTGCGGCTTGTCTGGGGCTGGTAGGGCAGTCATAGGGGGCGGGGTGGAGAGGGGTATGCTTGGGGCTGGAGGGGCAGTCACAGGGGGAGGGGTAGCTTGGAGCCCAAAAGTAGAGCACCTCCAGTGCTGGTTCCTATTTCAGCAAATAGAGGAACTCCTCTGAAGATTCTTGAGCAAAGAGTGATGCGTCAGACCTGCCAATAAAAGGAACATTTTGAGGGGACTGTCACTAGATATCCCGGGAATGGAAAGTAGAGAGCAGATTGACCAGCTGTTGTCTAGGACACTGGCACTGGCACCTCAGTGCAGGAGGAAGACCCTAACACTTGATCCCCTGAGGTCAGGGGCCAGAAGAGACATTGTCAGAGGGATGGTGGTCACAGCCCCTTTGGCCAAAGGGGCCTGACAGAACGTACTTGGAAGCAGTACTGTGCTAAGCAGGGAGACCCTGTTCATAGTTTGCCTCAAATGTGTGTGTTTATATTGTGACGCCCATTAGACAAGAAGAAAGCTTAGTTCTGCACTTCACCCATTCTCAAAGACGTTGGAAGACAGGCCTCAATCACTGTGTGCAGCATGAATGAATGAATGAATGAAGAAAGGAAAGAGAAATTAAAGCGGGGCCGCTATGTGACTCATCCCCCTTTGGTACCTTTGGAAGGTGACACTAGTGTGGGCTGGGAGGTTGGGCCGGGCCTAGACATTTCTAGCCCCTGCTAGTGTAAAGAAACATTAAGACTTGGCAGTTCTTCTGTGCTGAATCTACTGCCAGCCCTTGGAGCTCATTGTCTTGTTCTCTGTGGCCTTTTTGATAGCAGACTGTTTAGGTGGCCCAGGACATAGAGCCCTATGCTTGGAGTGAGGAAGACCCGAGTTCAAATCCAACCTGGAACACTTCTTATCTGTGCGACCCTGGGCAGGTCACTGAAGCTCTGTCTGCGCCAACTATAAAATGTAGATAATCACAGAACTTGCCTCCCAGAGTTGTGGAGACAATAAATAGAAACTTGCAAAGAGCTTTGCAGACCTTGAGTCACTCTGTAAATGCTCACAATGATGAGGATTATCCCGCTGTCTTACGTAGGTATTGCTGCTCTGATGGCTCAGCTCTTTCTTTAGGGTAGTTTCAGTCTGTGGGTCAGATGGTCCACAGAGTCAGTGTAATGTCTGCCCAGATACTGTTCATGTTTATCATTGCTGGACAGTTTAACCACACAGAACAGAGGTTGTTTCCCCAGAGGCTTCAGCAGTTCAGAGCAGAGAACAGGTGGGGGACGTTTAGGCCGACAAACAGAAAACATTTGAACCCGGCTGCTTCCAGGTCAGGCTGGTCATGACATACAGAGCCATGGTCCATTGTCAAGACACCGAGGCATAAAGTGATCAAGTGGGCATGACCCCATGGGGCCCATCGAGGCTGACAAGCAGAGGGAGAAGGCAGGGACTGGGCTGTGATTTAAGGGGTCAAATGGCAGGGCCATATTGAACCTGAGTGGAGACTTCGGAATTTCTCTTATGTTTGTTCACATGCACATGTCTCTAGAAAATGAACCATTTAAATCCTACTTCATTCAAATTCTTCTGCATCTCTTTTGTTTCCTATATTTCTTCAGATGCCAAAAGTCCAGTACAAGTCCAACTGCAAGCCGTCCACATTTGCATATCCCGCACCGCTCGAGGTGCCGAAGGAGAAAGAGAAGGAAAAGGTGAGTGAGGGGCCTCAGTTCAGGGCGGCTGCTCCCAAGCTTCATCTGGGTCAGCAAGTGATCGAGGAAGGGCAGCCAGTGGCATCTTGTGCATGCGCTCGGGCTAACATTGGCTGGTAACCCCTCTGTCATCCTCGATGGCACTGTGCCTGGCACATAGTAGGCACGTAGTAAATGCTTGTTGGTTTATTGAGTAAATGGGATCATAGATTTCAAGCAGGAAGCAGCCTTGGAGACTATTGAATTCAATCACACTCTCCCTCCTTCTTCCCATTTTGTTAATGAGAAAAGTAGAAAGAGGTTGTGATGTGCCCGGAGTCACGTTACTAATAAATGTCTGATGCGAAATTTCAAACCAGGTCCTCTTGCCCCCAGGTCCAGTTACTGACCAACCACGTTAGGCCGCCTCTCCTGATGTAGCTCTCAGTACGTTTTGGATAGGCAGGCCGCATAGCCTGCGAGGTGTGATGGACACCTTGTGGGAATCACAGCCTGTCCCTTCAGAAGCTCTCCTCCCTCCCTGGTTCCTAAGACCATTATCCCTTTGGCAAGAGGGTTGGAGGCTTGGGGAGAGCCCAGTAGGCACTTCCTCAGAGCAGCCACCTCCAAACAATGAACCACCTTTATGCGTCCGTCTCATTCACTGAGAACAAGCCCTGTTACCTGTTAGGAATGAAGTGATTCATGTGCTCCTCCTGTGAAACCAGAGGTCTGGGTTTGAGTTCTTCCTCAAGCCCTCCCTCACTAGCTGAGTGATCTGGAGTGTTGAGAAGAATAACACACTGGTTCTCACAGGGTTTTTGTGAAGAAAATGGAATTGAGATGCCATCTATTATGAGGGTTACTGTTTTGTGGCAGAGCAAAGCCATCCTCTGCATTTAGACACAGATATTCCAGAGACAGATTATTAATTCAATTATTCTAAGTATTTCTATTTAGACAGAGGAAATTTATGGGGATGGAAATTCATCTTGCCTTTGAAAATCTCTTTAGCCAGACATTTTTGAACTACATTTCATTGGGGTTAAGAACAAAAATAAAACCTTCCTCAAAGGGGGATAAAATCTACACTACAGTTTTGATTTAGCAAACAGAATAACGGTCACTTCACCTTTTGCACACTCTGGAGAATGCTTTTCCTGAAGCCATGCAGTCACTTTTGGGAACCCTTTTCTCTGTGGAGCAGCCTTTTATCCTGGTCAAAGGTGACCTCGGGATACTTCTGTTAATTGAATTAATCAAAGGCTTCTTACTTCTCTGAGTCTGATAAAAGCCATTTCCTGACCTATATTAGGCCTTAGGTCAGAATAATCTAGAGAGCCTTCAGTGCTGGACATTGTTTCAGAATTGGAAGTTAAAGGAAGGCTGATGAGATTTCTCATTCAGATTAGACCAAGCGCTTTAGACTGAAGTATTATTTTGTCTTCCCTACAAGGACTGGGAGGTGGGGGACGTGGGGCAGGGGGGCCGGGGTGCCCCACACTGTTCAGTACTCCTGACTGTGGGTAAGGACGTACTGCATCTAAGAAGTGGGAGGTAGATCCTCCCAGGATCCCACTTCCAGCAGGAGCAAATGGGTGTCCCCCCACTGGTCTGGCCCAGCTCCATGGAGTCCTAAACATCGCATCCTTCCAAGTGTCTTCAGGGCATTGCCGAGTGGAATCTGGTCTGGGTCTGGGAGCAGGTTTGCACACATGTGGCAGGGGTGGGGCCCCACCTACCCATTCATCCTGTCTGTCCATCTACCTAGGTTTCTACTGCTGTGCTCTCAATCACCGCCAAGGCGAAAAAGAAGGAAAAAGAGAAAGAAAAGAAAGAAGAAGAGAAAATGGAAGTGGTCAGTACAACCAAGTCATCTATTCAATTGAGTAGAATTAGCAAACCCTTCATAAGTGGCTGTTCTGGGCACACACACTCCCTCCCCCCCCACACCCCTACACCTCCACACCCTACCTATATTGGGTGCCAGCACAGTGGGCTGTGTTCTTGAACGTTGTTACAGCTTCCCATCCACATCTGTGCATCTTCGATATTATCCAGCCAGATGAGGGAGCAGACTCCCAAGGGCTGGCTGGCCCAGGGGGCTCGAGCAAGTCCTATGCCGAGTTAGTGGCAGAGTGGAAGAGGGCTTCCCTCTGATAACCATGGGAGTGACCTCTGACGTGGGCCTTCTCCAGAGGATCTGAGGCTGGTGTGGACTTAACTACTGACCCCCCCCACCTTCTGCAATCCCCCCTTGGCTTTTTCCTTCTTTTACATTTTTCACAATTTCTTGCTCTTTAATTAAGAATCTTAAGGGGCCTAGGGATGAGTTCATGTACACACACACACACACACACACACACACACACACACACACACACGCAATCTCTTCCTCGTAATGGAAAACTTACTACCTAACAAAACCATAAGATCCTCTATCCAGAGCTCTCAGAGGCCTCATTTTGTGGAGATAGACACTGAGGCCCATTGAGGTTAAGGAGTTTGCCCAAGGTCCCACAGGAACAGTGAGTGGCAAAAGCTGACATTTGTGCTCAGCTTCTTTAACTCCAGAACCAGAGCTTTTCCCACTGTCCCACACGGGTGCTTCATCCTACAAATATTTATTTCATTCACTTTAAGAAAGTTTAATGTTATTCTCTTCGATGAGAACTTGATTTTTGAACCCTTAAGATCACAGAACTTTTGATTTGCAAAGGCTGCCTAGAGGCCCTCCAGTCTAATGGTCTGATAGGTGATCATCCATCCTCTCCTTGGACATTTCCACTGACAAGGAGCTCCTGCCCATCTTCAGAGCGTGCATTCCATTTAAGACCACAGCTTCGTGGGTCTAGAAGGTTCTTTCTTGCGTGGAGCTAAAGTTCCCCTCCCTGTAACTTTCACTTGCTTTATTTTGTACAAGCAATCAGGCCTTTACCAAATACTGTGTCTGTCTTCAAGGAACTTCTGTTCTAAAGGGGCAGACAGCATGTAAAATACAGGTATGTACAAACCTCATTCTGAAACGGATGAATAAGGTTAAGGACTAGGCCATGTGATTTCAGTTTTATAGGGAATTCCTAGGTGAGGAAATTCCCCCTATAAATGCAGGCCCTTTCAGCCAGTTATTGTCTTCAAGCATGGCCTGGTGTCATGTGGCCAGTGTCTCTCAGTGGTGGGACTGGCAGCTACATGTTCCTGGCTCCAGGACCCAGTTCTCAGTCTCCCACACCACACACTCTCACATACTGATATATGAATATAAAGCAGATACAAGGTCACTCCTACAGTGGGGGCAAGTTAGGCCTGGTCTCCTGCCAAAGGAAACAAAGGAAACCAGGGGTTCCAAGAGACAGCAATGAGGAAGGAGAGTATTCCAGACTTGGATGGACACAGGGGAAAGTGATGACGTGTGGTGTTTCTGCTTAGACCAGAGCAAGACATGCACGGGAGGGGACCATGGAAGAAGGCTGGAAAAGTGGGATGGGCCAAGGGGGTGAAAGTTTTAAGGAGCTAATATTTGACCCTAGAAGTGGAAGGGAGCCATTGAGTAGAGCTGAGTGGAAGAGGGATTGACAGGACACACCTGAGGCCAGAGGTCCAGAGGCATTGCAGTAGATAAGGGGACATAGGCCTGAGTTCGGCTGGTGATTGGGTGAGTGGAGAGCATGGGATATGCCAGTGATTAACAGAGAAGCAAGGACTATGCCAGTGACACTGAGAAGACACAGGTGACCATAAGGATACTGGTACCCTGGGCAGAGGAAAGCACCCATGGGGGAAAGCTGGATGATAGGGATGTAGGGAGCTTAAGACGCCTACAGGACATCCAGTTGGAAATGTAGTTAATAGGCAGCTGTTGATAAATGACTAGGACTCAGGGGGAAAGACTAGAGCTGAAACTTGGCCAGGAGTCATCTGCACAGATTCCTAGGCACTAGCAAGGTCAGTCACCAAGTGGGAGAAAAGAGGCCCGAGACAAAGCCTTGGGGAATTAGTGGGCATGGCCTGGATGAGAATCCATCAGAGGAGAGGTCAGAGGGAAAGTCAGACTCGTGGGCAGAGAAGCGAGAGTGAGGGTGCCAGGCAGAGCCAGAGAGATGAGAGATCCAGGAGTGGGCAGTGCTACAGACAGGCCAAGAAGAAGGAGGACTGAGCAGAGGTCATCCATTTGGGCAGCCCCTCCTTGCTGGGGGCTCATGGAAGATACCGAGATAAACAAAAGCATGGTGTCTGCTTTCAGGGCATTTAAATTGCCATTCTCCCTCTAGGACCACTGGATACATCTGTGTGTTCTGAGTTCATTGGAATTGCCTAAAATGGATATTTTGCAAAAAATGCATGAATGTTTGAAGTGAATGGTGATCTCTGTCTTCAGCACCCATGTCTGCTTACCTTTTTCATTGAGGACCTTTTGCTTTTTAATTTGCTTAGTGGCTTCCAAGAAGGCTAGCTTCTGCTTAATACAAACCAGATGCCAGCCTCATATTCATTTTCCAGTTCAGCCCTCTCTCACAGTGCCCTAAGCTGATTACTTGCTCAGCTGTCTTCACTTTTTCATTCAATTATAAACTGCATTAGGGCTGGGATCAGATCTGTTCTCTATCCTGTCAGTACTGTGCCCTGTACCCCATGGCCATTTAGTCGCGCTTAGTGGTGCTGCTAATGACTTGGGGTGCTCCCTGATTTGGCATTCGATGAGACTTTGACTTGAGCCATGGAGCACCACTTCCTGAATTATGTATAGATGTGCTCTGCCCAACACTTCCTCCATCAATGTTATCTCACAGTAATGTTGTTCATGTATTATAATCAAACACCACTGTCCTCACTGAGCCCTGCTCTAATCCCTGCTTGGCCAGTTGCACACAATGCACATTATCTCATTTTTCCCATGGAATTAACTTTTCCTGTAATGTTCTATCGCCTGATGTGGTGTTTTGCATAGCTCCCTAGCAACCTTATCCCTGATAGTCTCCTATCATAGGCAATAAAATATTTCCTTAAAGCTTTGTAGTTTCTTGAGTAAGGTCATAAGGACACAATTGTCTACAAGAACTCCAATACAATTTACAGGCTCAACTCCCTTCCAAACTGTTTAGATTAAGAGCTTCATTCTGGGAAGCAGAGTCAAGATAGCAGTGAGAGTCAACATTTTTGTCCAACACACTACCTCCACTACAACGTAGAAAATGTGCCAGGACAAATTCTGATCAGGAATGTCAAGAAAAAGTCATAGCAAGTCATTTTCCCAGCCGAGGTTAGCCTAGGAAAATAGAGAAGTCAGTCTGTGCACACAGGTGGGGACTAGCCAGGAGCACAGCAGTGGCAGGGCAGCCTTCTAGTGCCCAATGGCAGTAATGGGATGAAGACTGAATGCAAGGCTGGAAGATCCCAGGGCACCCCCGACCCACTGCCGGGAGCAGGAACAGATGCCACCTGGCATCTCTCACCTATTGCCCAGTTCTGGGTCATACTTCTAGGTCAGAGAGGAACAATCATGAGCAGGAGAGGCCCTGCCTGGGTACAGAGCAAGGAAAAAGTACTCAAAACTTAGTTGTGGGCTTCTGAGCCCAAGAGCAGAGAGGGCACTCAGTTCTAACCTTAAACCTACACATAAGCCAAACAGTGGCATAAGCAGGGTAGGAAACCAACAACAAAGGGAAGTCAAGCAGTTCATTCACTCTGAACCTACAGAGCCTCCCAGAGGACTAACAGCCATCTATGAAAACTCAGCCACACACAAGCCAAAACCAAACCTGGGTCAGAAACTTACAGAGCTCAGGCCAGGAGAACAGTAAACAGACCTCTCCCTGCAGCATACCACCTAGGAAGCACCAAAAACTTGCAATTTCCAGAGTGAACTATGAAAGCAGCAGAAGGTTATCAAAGGACAAATGCTCAGGCCAACCATCCCCCCAGAAGTGAGCAGAGCCTAAGATTAACATAAAGTCTAAAATCAAGAAGGAGGCTGGAAAAATGAGAAAAAAAATGAATCTGACCATAAAGAATCATTATGGTGATGGGGAAACTTCAGACACAAAAACAGGAAGATAACAGTTTGAAAACACCTACAAGCAAAGCCTCAAAGAAAAAGGCAGATTGGACACAAGCCCAACAAGAACTCCTAGAAGAATAAAGAAAAGCCTTTTTTTTTTTTTTAAGAGCAAAAAGCTGATTTTAAAAACCAAATAAGAATGGCAGAAGAAAAATTAGGGAAAGAAAGCTATCCAAGAAAATTTTGAAAAGAGAAATTACAGCTTTATGAAAGAGGCTGATAAAACCTTACCAAAGAAAATAACTCCAAATGGAAACTTGATGACTCCATGAGTGTCAAACCATCAAGAAATACTAAAACAAAGTCAAAAGACTGGGGAAAAAATAGGCTAAAATGTTAAGTAGCTCATAGGAAAAACAGCTCACCTGGAAAATAGATCAAAGAGAGATATTAAATGTCATTGGGTTACCCAAAAACTATGCCCCCAAAAACCTAGACATTATATTTCAAGAAATTCTTTATAAAAGAAAAACTACTCAGGTATTTTAAAATCAGAAGGCCAATTAGAGATCGAAAGAATCTACCAGTTGCCTCCTGAAAACTGCCAAGAAAATTAGCCAAAATCCAGAACTCCCTGATCAAGAAGTCCTACAAGGGAAAAATTGGACTTTAATGAAAAAGCATTCTAACTTGCCAGGATTCCTGATGAAAAGATTAGAGCTGAATAAAAATTTTGACACTAAAATACAGGACTCAAGAGAAGCATAAAAAGGTAAACATAAGAGAAATCATAAGAGACTAAACAAAATCAAACTATGTGCATCCTTATATGGGGAGAAGATACATGTAACCCCTCAGAACTTAATCATTACCAGGGCTCTTAAGGGGAGCCTAGTTAGACAGAGGGCCTGGGTGTGATTCTATTATGTTGAAATGATCTCAAAAGAAGAATGGAAGCTTGGGGAAGAGGAATACACTGAGAGAGGGGGGAAGAGAGAGGAAGAATGGGAAAAATTGCCTCACATAAATGGAGCACACAAGGAAGACTTTAAACAATGGAACGGAGGTTGTGGGAGGAGGCAACACTTGAACCTCATTCATCTGAAGTGGTTCTAGAAAAAAAGAAATTATATATACCCATGCATGCATGCATGCATATATACACATACACACAGTTGGGTACAGAATTCATATTGCCCAACAGGGATATGGAGAGAAAGGGGTTAAGAGAAAAGTAGTGGGGATTAAGAGAGGGTACATTAAGGGAGTCAGTGATTAGAAATAAAACAGGCTTTTGAAGAGGGATGGGGTAAAAAGAGGGAGAAAATGGTAAACAGAAGAAAATAGTATAGAGAGAAATACACAATAAATGCAAATAGGATGAACTCATCCATAAAACAGAAGTGGGTAGCAAAAATGGATTAGAGACCAGAGTCCAACAATAAGTTTATAAGAAAGATACTTGAAACAAAAAGGTAAACTTAGAGTCAAAACAAGGGGCTGCAATATTGTGCTTCAGCTGAAGTAAAAAAGAAAAAAAAAATGCAAGGTGGCCACCACGATCTCAGACAAAACAGAAGCAAAATAAAAGACCTAATTAAAAGAGATAAACAGGGAAACAACATTTTGCTAAAAGGTACCATAATCAGCGAATTAGTATCAGTAATGTGCACCAAATACAATAGCATCCAAACTTTTAAAGGAAAAGTTAACATGAGTTACAGGAAAAAGTAGACAATAAAACCATCAGGAAATTGAATAAGGCATAAATGAGCTCCCTGTGGGGGAAAACAAACACACCAGGATGAGATGGATTTACAAACTAATTCTACTGTGCTTGGGGTAAACAAGCATGTGAAGACTCTCCAGCAGCGAAGTGGGCAGATGAGAACAATTTGTTCCACGAAGGCATCAAAGCAGGGCCTGTAGAGCCCTTAGAGCTTGGTCAGCTGTCGAAGATACCTAGTCTGCTTTACCCCAGGTCATCGCCAGTCTTCTTGACTTGGTCTTGCCACTGGACTTCAGTGACTGTGGAAGAGAGTGAGGCTGATGACTTTATTTAGGTCTGCCTCATTGCAGTTCACTTGTGAGTCGAGTCATCAGCCCATAATCTCATTGGTTCCTCTTCAAAAACAAAGGATAAACAATTCTACCAAACATTTAGAAAACAATTTCAGTACTACATAAACTGTTTGAAAAAATAGGTAGAGGAATCCTACTAAATACTTTGTGACCTGAATATGAGCTTGAAACCTAAATCAGAGAAATAAAACTATAGATGAATTTCCCTAATGAATATTGATGCAAAAATTTTCAAAATACTAGTGAGAATATAACAATATTGTTATTACTATCATATACTGTGACCAGACTGGATTTATGCCAGGGATGCACAGCTGGCTCAACATTAGGAAAACCATAAATTAACCATTCCAATAAGAAAAACAACAAAAATCACATTGTTTCAGTAGATGCAGAATGGGCTGTTTGACAAAATACAGCATCCATTCCTGTTTTTAAAAAAAAGTACTAGAATAAATGACTCTTTCCTTAAAATGATGAGTATTATCCATTTAAAAAACAAAAAGCAAGTACTATCTATAATGGAGATAAACTAGAAGCCTTTCTAATAAGATCCAACTTGAAGAAAGGAGGTCCATTATCACCATTATTATTCAATATTGTACTTGAAGGCTAGCTATAGCAATAAGACAAATAATTGAAGGAATTAGAATAGGCAGTGAGGAAACCAAACTATCACTTTTTGCAGATCATATAATGGTTTACCTAGAGAATCAGTTAAGAACCTAATTGAGTCAATTGACAACTTCAGTGAAGTTGTAGGATATAAAATAAATCTGCACAAATCGTCAATATTACTGTATGTTACCAAGAATCCAGGATAGATAGAGGAATTATGTTTAAAATAACTATTGACAGTATAAAATACTTAAGAATCTGTCTGCCAAGACACACACACCAGAACTTATGAACACAATTAAAAAGCACTCTTCACACAAATAGATTTAAATAATTGGAGAAATGTTAATAGGTAAACCACACCAATGTAATAAAAATTACAATACTACTTACATTAGTTTACTTATTCAGTGCCATTCTACTGAAACTACCAAAAAATTACTTCATAGAGCTAGAAAAAATAATAATGGAAAAATTTACATGAATCAATGCCAAGTGAAGTGAGCGGAACCAGGAGAACATTGTACACAGTAAGAACAACATTGTGTGATGACAATTCTCAGCAATACAATGATCTAAGACAATTGCGAAAGACTCATGATGGAAAATGCTATCCACATCCAGAGAAAGAACTATGGAGGGTGAATGCAGATCAAAGCAGACTATTTTCTTTTTTTTTTTTTTGCTTTTTTGTTTTTTTCTTTATTATGACTTTCCTTTTTTTTTCTGATTCTTCTTTCACAACATGACTAACGTGGAAATATGTTTAATATGATTGTACATGTATAACCTCTTATCACATTGCTGCCTTGGGAAGAAGGAAGAAAAATTTTGAACTCAAAATCTTACAAAAATGAATGTTGAAAACTATCTTTACATGTAATTGGAAAAAATGAAATACTGTTAATGGGAGAAAAATAAAATAACAAAATAATAATAACAAAATTCTTCTGTAGGAACAAAAGGTTAAGAGGGACCTAACGTTGCCGGATCTCAACCATGACTACAAAGCTGTAATCACCAAAAAAATGGTAGTGGATGAGAACAGAGAGATAGGTGAAGTAGAACAAGTTAGGTACATAATGTATAGAAGCTAATGAGCACAATAACCTAGTGTTTGATAAGCCAACTCTCTTTGGAGAAGAACTCACTCTTTGACAAAAACTTGGGAAAACTGGAAAGTGGTTTGGCAGAAACTAGGCATAAATCAGCAACCACACCATGTGCCCACCAAGATCAGCTCACAATGGGTATGATTTAGATAGACAGGATGGTATCATAAATTAGTGAAGCATGGAAGAAACTACCTGAATTACATAGAAGTAAAAAGTTTTTGCACAAACAAAACTAGTTCAGGTAACATTATATAAAAAGTAGGGAAAATTGGGGGGGCAGGGACTTTTGCCACAAGGTTTTAGATAAAGGTCTCATTTCCAAAATGTATAAGGCATGCATAGCCTATATCAGATCGCATGCTTTTTTGGGGAGGAGGGGAAAGGAGGGAGGGGGGACAATTTAAAACTCAAAATCTTATAAAAGTGAATGTTGAAAACTAAAGTTTAATTTTAAAAAATAAAACATAAGGAACTGAGTCAAACTTACAGTAATAAAAACCATTCTCCAATTGATAAATGGTCAAAAGATATACATAGACAGTTTTCAGAGGAAAGAATTCAAGTTATCAGTAGCTATTTTAAAAAATGTTCTAAATCGCTAATAATTAGAGAGATGTGAATTAAAACAACTGCAATACCACCTCACACCCATCAGATTGCTTAAGATGAAGAAAAAGGAAAATAGTGCTGGAGAGGATGTGGGAAAATTGGGGCACTGATGCACTGTTGGTGGAGTTGTAAACCTATCCAACCATTCTGCAGAGCAATTTGGAACTATGCCCAAAAGGTCATTAAACTGTGTGTATGCCCTCTGACCCAGCAATACTCCTATAGCTCTACCCCAAGTAGATGTAAGAAAGAAGGAAAGGATCCAGATGTACAAAAATACAACAGCTCTTTTCATGATGGCAAAGAATCAGAAACTGAGGGGATGCTTCTAAATTGGGGAATGGCTGGACGAGTTATGGTATATAACAGTAAAGGAATATTATTATGCTGTAAGAATGAAGGAGATGGTCTCAGAAAAGCCTGGGAAGATTTATATGAACTGATACAAAGTGAAGTGAGAGCAGTCTACACAGTAACAACAATATGGTAAAGATAACCCACTGGGAAAGACTTAGTAACGCTGATCAGCATGATGACCCCCAGCAATTTCAAATGATTTGTGTTGATGCCTGCCTTCCACCTGCAGAGAGAGAGCTTGTGGACTCAGAAGATCGACAGAAGCATGTCTTTGTCTTTCTCTTGTTCTTTAAAAAATGGCTAGTGTGGAAATTTGCTTTGCATGACTATGCATGTTTGTCATCAGTTTTGTTTTTCTTCACTTCTCCTGGGGTGAAGGAGGAGGTAGAGGAAGGGAGAGCATTTAGAACTTTGGAAAAAGAATTTTAAAATCTCTGTTTTCAATTTTTCAGGAAGATGATCTCGGTGCACAAAGCCTTCTGCACTCTGACCCTGGCTCCCCTTGCGGCTTTATCTCCTGTTGTTTCCCCCATGAACCCCATACTCTAGTCCAGGGGCCTCGTTGCCTTTGCTTTGTCCTGTGCCCTTCCCCTCCAAAGCCTGCTTCTTCACTTGATCCAGTCCTATATAACTTTCAAGGCTCACACATCCTGTTTTGTCTCTTCCGTTGATCTTCCCAGATCAGCCCAGCACACAGTGATCTTACCTACCACAAACTCCTGATATGAACAGCTTACCCCATTCCTCTGGCAAATTATCACCACTCTTGTGTGGTTTTTTGATTTTCTATGTGCTCTTGCTTCATTTCCACAATTAACCTGTGTTCGTGGAATCAGAACATCCAGGTCTTGAGTCACTTGTCACTTGTCTAACCCACCTGTGTATGTCCCCGCTGGCGCCTGGATACAGGCAGTCTTGACAAATGTTTGTGGAAAGATCAATCCTGATGTGATTTCATGGTTAGGAATAGAAGCTATTTTTGTTGTTTTTTTGTTTTCTAGGATGAAACAGAAAAGAAGGATGAAAAAGAAAAGAAAAAGGAACCTGAGCCAAGCTTCCAGCTATTAGATAATCCAGCCCGAGTTATGCCTGCACAGCTTAAGGTCCTCTCCATGACTGAGACCTGTCGATACCAGCCTTTTAAACCTGTGAGTTACACAAAGCCCACAAACTTTGTTAACATGACAGATTGTGAGAGATGGGCAGGGTTCAGATCCAAACCATTGGGTGGGGATACTCGCATCCACAGTCCTTTCCCCACATCTATGTGATTTCTAAGAAATCGCCTTTGACTCAATGTCCAGGGGCCTCCTGTTGGCCACCACAGTGAGGTGGGGAAGAAGGCAAACCCCAGGTGGCTAAAGGGACTGCCTGTGGCCATCGGGTGAGAATGGAGATGGGGACTTCTTGTGTTCCCAAAAGAGGACCAAGAAGTTTAAGCAGTTAAACAACTTTTAAAATCTTTCCTGGCCTTTCCTATCCCAGCTTCCAAGGAGAGTAGCCGGGCTCCAAAGCACCTCCCTCTCCTCATTCAGCGCCAGGCTTACTCCTACCAAGAACTTAACCACGTGGCATGGGAAGGTAGTCATCAGTGAGCCATGCTGCTCTCAGGAGCTCTGTCATATTCTTGTCTTGTCCTCGGCCCTTTCGTCTCTTACTGTCGGGTCTGAATGTTTCTAAGAAGTTGGATGGCCTGTTGGGTGTGGGGGGTGTGAGCCAGAGCAGTATCAGTGACTAGTTTTCCAGATTAACAGAGTAAGCAGGATAAAGTGAAGCGACTCAGGACCTAAAAGAGTCATATAGCTAATAGCCATAGTGGACTGTCTGCTGTTCACCCAGGAAGTATGGGCAGGTGCAAGGTAGGTGTGTGCCCTCCTGACTGAGATGGCCCTTCAAGGATCTGTGTATCACAGGGGAGAGCTGGCAGGAAGAACATAAAAGTGAGAGGGAGGACCTCCTCCATGCACTGGCTTATGACAGTGCCTACAGGATACAGAGCATGGGAGCCACAGAATAAAGAGAAACGAAGCCAGAAAAAGAAATTGGGGAGCAACAGAGGTCACAAGTGGTAGGATGTACACAGAGGAGTCACCAAACACTGAAGAGGAAGCACGGGGACCAGCAAACAAGAGGTATCCAAGTCCATCCAAGGAGAAGAGATTGCTGTGGTTGTTCACTCCCACAGGTGACCTGTCCGCGTGCTTGGTGAGGCCTGGGCTAGCCACTAGCAATCTCGCCACCACTGAGAAGGGTGCTACATGTTGGCTGTGGTGAGCAAGGAGAGTTCAGCATAACAATTGGGAGTCAGAGGCCACGTACTTGGAGGAAAGAGGTGCCACTCTCATGGAGACAATAAAGATGGAAGTTGAGTATTGGAGTCTGGGTCTAATACACCCGCAAAAGCCGTGCTTTGAGGGAAGAATCAAGACAAACCACAGATATTAGAAGGATCCTAAAATCTGTTATCTGAAGTTATAATAGTGATAACATTAAGCAAAAATAGTTCTGCCAAACAGCCTCCATGGCTTCTGCAGCCTAGGCTCCTTACCTTCTATAAGCTCCCTTCAGTCCCTCCAGGGATCTGTACTCCCACAGAGTGAATATTTCCTCCGCTGAAACAGATTGCAGCCTATTCAGGCCTTCTCATCCTGTCCAGTTCTTGGCCATGTTCTCCCATAGGTCCTCCACAGGACCTGCTCAGTGCGTCAGAGGCTCTCTCAGTGTCCTCCCTGTGGGTACTCATGTGCCACACTTGGTCTGCCTATCTGTCACTGTCCCACCTCCTTAGTTCATCCTACATTTCTCTGATGGTGTTGCACACACACCACTTCTTTCAGCTCAGGTCACTGTTGATAATATGCCATATCTGCCACATCATTGCCCTTTGGGTCATGGATCATCCACCACTTTCGTCGTGGTAATCTACAGACAGGAGAATTGGGAGATCACCTACAAAACACTCATCTTTAAAAAATGGTTTGGCTTTGTTTATTTGTTTGCCAAGGAGCAGCTCAGGATCATTGAAAGCAACATCTAACAGCCCACTCTCTTCCTCCTGTTCAATGCTAGGCCCATGTGTAGGGCCTGTACCAGATGTCCACACACCGCTTGACTCATAACTCCGTGGACTGACCATCTAGCTATATGTACAGAATTGCCCTTCACAACAGGCTTATTACATTAACTCAGTTTTTCCTTTGTGAGTTGTGAGGTAAAACTTAATGAGTCACAGACAAAAGCCTCTGAAGCACCTTATGATCTCCATGACCCTTTACTCTTTGTACTCTGCATAGATACCTTCTGTAACGGTAAAGAACGGATGGTCACAGCCGCTTCATTCTGACCCATTCAGATGAGCCTTCAATGCCATTAATTGAGAAATGGGAAGAAGACATACACTGGCCACGGTTATCACCATTTTCTGGAAAAGTAGAAATGATTTGAAGCACATATAAAGAGGCCCAAGGATTCCACAACTGGCTGCTCAGTCTCCTTGTCATAGAGCCGTAGCACCGTGCGTTTGCAGACCACCACAGAGCAGGCACCGTGTGTTTGCAGACCACCACAGAGCAGGCACCATGCGTTTGCAGACCACCACAGAGCAGGCACCATGTGTTTGCAGACCACCAAAGACATCCCAAGAAGGGAGCAGAAAGTATAAATGAGATGGGAAGTGCCATTGAAGAACAGAAAACAATTTGAGTTAATTGGAGCCTCAAAGATGAGATAACAGAGAAGGAGACAAAACTGGAAAGGTTGGTGGGGACCACCTGGCCTAGGACCATGAATCCCAGGCTAAGGCATTGGTGCTGCAGAGTTTAGGCAATAGGTGAGCATTAAGCTGGAGATCAACCCTGTCACACTGATGCTTCAGGAACTTAATTGGGTAATGAGTGGATTAGAAGGGGCGGCATCTGGAAGTGGCCAAATCATCCATTAGCCAGAGCCTAACAGCTCTGAAAAAAACAAGCATACCATTGGTATGGGAAAAATAAGAGGCCAAGGGAGCAGTCTTTCAGCGCCACTCGTGGCCATGGGCAGCCTTGTGCCATTCACTTCATTCTTCTCCATTTAGTGCTGAACAGAAGGCCAGAGGGGGTGATGAGAGACTTGGATGACTTTACCAGCCACCTCCAGTCAGCATGTTGACACGTTTACATAAGACGGGTGTCATGTCACGTGTCGGCAGAATCAGACTCCCAGTGAGGGGCTGGCAAGTCTCTTACCTCCAGCATGGTGCCTTTTCTCTGGGCCAACCCAGCTCAGCTCATTTGCATATCTGTAGAGAATGAGTTACAAATAATAGTCAATAAAAATGTATTAAGCACCCACCATGGGCCAGGCACTATGCTAAGTGCTGGGGGTATAAAAAGAGGCAGCAGACAGTCCCTGCCCAGCGGGCTTACAATCTAACAGGGGAGACAAAAAGCAGATCTGTACGACACAAACTATATACAGGATAGACAGGAAATAATTAGCAGAGGTAAGTCACTGCAATTAAGAAGGTTTGGTGGGGAAGGCTTCCTATAGGAGGTGGGATTTCAGTTTAGACTTTAAAAAAGCCACGGAGATCAGGCAGAGTGGAGGAAGAAGAGCATTCCAGGGATGAGAGACAGCCAGAGAAAATGTCTGGAGGCGAGAGATTGGAGGGTCTTGGTAGACCAGCTAGGAGGCCCACGTCCTTGTTGGGGAATAAGGTGTAAGAAGACTGGAAAGGTAAGAGGGGCAGGTTGTGAAGGGCTTTGAACGCCAAACAATCTTGTTTGTATTTAATCCTGAAGGCCATAGGGAGCCTCTGGAGTTGATTAAGGGCATAACATGGTCAGGTCTGTGCTAAATGGAGGATGGATTGGAGCACAGAAACTTGAGGCCCACCCACAGGCTAGTGCAGCAGTGCAAGCCTGGGGTGATGAGGGCCTGCACCATTGCCAAGAGGGGCTGCAGAGAGGACATCACAGGCCTTGGCACCATATTGAATATGGAGAGAGAGTGGGGTTCCAGGATGACGGCTAGGCTGTAAGTCTGAGGGACTGGGGGGGTGGCGGTGCCCTCTCTGGTAAGAGGGTATGGGAGAAGGGGGGCTGGAGGAAAGATAAATCTGTTTCAGGCGATTGAGTTTAAGTGTCTGCTGAACATCCAGTTTGAGATTCAGAAAGGCAGTTGGAGATGAGAGGTTGGGGGTGAGCAGAGATTGGGGCAGGATGGGTAAATTTGAGAATCATCAGCCTAGAGATGGTCATTAAAGCCATGGGAGCTGATGAGATTGGCCCATGAGTTTGTGTAGGAGAAGAGGAGAGCCAGACAAAGATGGGTTCTGCAAACCCATCTGGGGTAGAGCAAACCAAAGTGAGGGTCTCAAGAGACAGAGGCGGCCCTTGGGTCCGCAGAGAAGGGGATATCTGGTGAGCTCAGATCTTCACACACAGTACTTTGTGAATGCTGCAGAACAGCGTGATGACGTGTCACGGGAAGAGCTCATAGGCCTGGGGACCGGTCCTGGCTGTACCGTTTATTCCCTTTAATCAAGTCATTTAGCTTGCTGGACCATCTGTTTGTTTACCCATCTATCCAATGAGAAAAAGAGAGCAGTGGACTGGATGCTGTTCTCTGAGGTCTTTGGAGGCACACTGCTCCTCCCGGGGCACTGTGGGCAGCTTGGGAGGCCAAGCCCTGGACCAAAGGGCTTGTGGGCGGGGCCCACAGGGAGTGGCGCAGTCAGAGGCAGCATCCTCAGACTGAACAGAAGAAGCAGTCGAGGCGTTGAGCCCCAGCATGGGAGCAGACACCGCTGTGTTCCCCTTCCCCACCCCCCTCTTAAATGTAGCACAGAAAGAAATTGTGCAGAACCTGGAGGCCGGAAGGGCCCCCTCCCCTAGACCTGGAGTTATAGCAGCCTTCCCAAAGAACAGAGGCTGTTCAGTGCAACTGGACTCCCACCAAGGGCAGGCTCTTAATGAAGCTTCTCTCCACAGTCCTGGGAAGCCCCTCCACTTGTTGGTTAGGGAGGGAAGCTCGCATGAGATCCCCCCTCCTCGGTGCCACGTGAGCACAGAGGGCACAGATCGATGCACTTGTGTTCTGGGTGAGCTTCAGCTACTTAAGACCTGTGGTTGTTCGTGGCTGTTCAGCGAGGGCACTCAGGATCTCACTGCTGGACGATGCTAGGAGCCAAGCTGGGATCCATTCTTTCACCTGAGCTTTTGTGTTCTAGGAGGAGGGGAGCAACAGAGACTTCTATTCATGTACACAATTTCATTTTGAGTGGGAACAGAAACATCTAGCTGAAACTATGATCACATGTCAAACACTGTCTTTTTTTCCTTATCCAGTTGTAGAAATGTGCTTCTTTCACATGTGCACCTGCAGCTACGGAATGAATTATTAATGTTACTAAGGGTAGTGTTCCCTGGTACTGGCCAGCAAAGAGAATTAGGGAAATTACTCTGGCCATGAGTGAATGGTTTGTTATTTTAATTGACAGCTTCTGTCATTGGTAGGCTAATGGGGATCTGGGTTGATTTATCTCTTAATTTGATCCTTTGTAAATCTTTTTTCTTGCATTCCTCCCACCATCCCTGCCAGAGTTTGTGTGCTGAACTGAGGTGCCCTCAGAAGTGAGCACAGAACCACGTGGGATCTGCCCATGATAGAAAATCGGGGGTCCCAATGCCATTGGAGTTGTGGTGTGGTCTTTCTATGTTTTACACACATGCGCGCGCGCGCGCGCACACACACACACACACACACACATGCACACGTTTAAATGTGAAAAACCAACAGATGCTGGTTCTACACAGCAAGTGTGAAGCTGCTCAGAACAGTTTCCCCTGGGGGGGGTCTCTCCCTTGGGTCACACCTCCATGGGGGGCCTGAGTAGTTGCCCCTGCCTTGACCAAGAGGCTAAAGGAGCTTGCTTGAAGAGTCACTGTTAGCACTGAATGAGAGAAAACACTGGACAGGGGTGGGGCAGGGGCAGGGGCCATCCATTGCCAGAGGGGCTGCATCACAGTCATTACCCTATGTGGAGGTCTCCTTATTCCAGTTTTATAGGTAAGGAAGCCGATGCTTTGAAGGTAGTGACCCAGCTCATCAGCAGTGGTGAGTGGGCTGAGCCCAAGACCTCCTGTGAGAGCGGAGGCTGGGCGTCCCCTCACTGCCCCGCACCCTCTGTTCACCTTGTAGCTCTCCATCGGAGGCATCATTATCATGAAGGACACCAGTGAGGATTTAGAAGAATTGGTGGAGCCAGTGGCAGCTCATGGCCCCAAAATCGAGGAGGAGGAGCAGGAGCCAGAGCCGCCAGAGCCCTTCGAGTACATAGACGACTGAGACCTGGAGGTAGGTGAGGCTGCATGGCACGGGGCGGGCCAGCTTCACATCTTACTGAGTCTCCTTCCTTCTATATCATTAGTAAATTCTTTTAGTGATATTTTTTCCCTAATTACATGTTAAAACAATTTTTAATTTTTTTTTTTAAGTTTTGAGTTCCAAATTCTGTCCCTGCCTCCCCTCCCCCCTCCCTGATATGGTAAGCAATCAGATATAGGTTGTACCTGTGCAATCATGTAAAATATTTCCACATTTCCATTGTACAAAAAGACTAAAACAAAAAAGAATGACAAAAAAGAAAGTGAAAAATAGCCTGCTTCAGCCTGTATTCAGACAGTGGCTGTTCTTTCTCTGGAGGCAGATAGTGCGTTCGCACATTTCATCATGAGTCCTTCGGGATCGTCTTGGATCATTGTATTGCTGAGAACAGCTCAGTCATTCACAGTTGGTCATGATACACTGTTGCTGTGTACAGTGTTCTGGTTCTGCTCGCTTCACTTTGCATCGGTTCATCTAAGTCTTTCCAGGATTTTTCAGAAGTGTACCCGCTCATTATTTCTTATAGCACAGTAACATTCCTTCACAATCATATACCACTTGTTCAGCCATTCCGCAACTGATAGGCATCCCCTTGATTTCCAATTCTTTGCCACCACAAAAACTGCTGCTATAAATATTTTTGTACAAGTAGGTCTTTTTCCTTTTATTTTTAAACTCTTTGGGATATAGACCTAGCAGTGGTATTGCTGGATCAAAGAGTATGCATAGTTCCAAATTGCTCTCCAAAATGGTTGGATCAGTTCACAACTCCACCAACAGTGCATTAGTGTCCCAGTTTTCCCACATCCCCTCCAACATTTATCATTTTCCTTTTTTTTTTTGTCTCATTAGCCAGTCTGATAGGTGTGAGGTGGTACCTCAGAGTTGTTTTAATTTGCATTTCTCTAATCAAGAGTGATTTAGAGCATTTTTTCATATGACTGTAGATAGTTTTAATTTCTTTGTCTGAAAACTGCCTGTTCTTATCCTTTACCTATTTATCAATTGGGGAAAGACCTGTATTCTTTTCAATTTAATTCAGTTCTCTATATATTTGAGAAATGAGGCCTTTATCAGAGATACTTGCTCTAAAAATATTTGGAGTTTTTTTTCCAGTTTTCTGCTTTTTAATTCTGATTGCATTGGTTTTGTTTGTGCAAAAACTTTTAAGTTTTGTATCATCAAAATTATCCATTTTACATTTTATAATTAGCTATTTTGTTTGATCCTAAATTCTTCCCTTATCCATAGATCTGACAAGTAAACTAGTTTGATTCTAAGAATGCTTGTTCTTCATTCATTGAGCAAGTATTGAGTCTCCCACCCATGGGCAAGGCAGGCAAGGTTGGGCCCGGTGCCCCATGTTTAATCACAGGTGACCCTTAGGAGTCTCCCCTACACCACAGCACAACCCAGTGTTTGGTGGGAATATTAAGAGGGCTTGGAGATAGGAGATTGGGTTCATCTTCCCAGGGTAACTAAGTGACTATTACAGCAGTTACAATCCTGGTTCTTTTGAGTGGCCCTTGATTTGAAGGTTCTTGGGATCCATAGCATCTTCAGATTGGAAGGAACCCAAAGGCTGTTTGAGGCCCTGCCTCCAGCCAGCACAAACCAAACCCATCTTCAGACAGGTGGGAGTCTGTTCTGTTCTTCAAGACGTACAGTGAGATACATTTTACACTTGACTTTGGTATCCCATCTCCTGGTCGAACACTATGTCATAAGGTCCCTCTGCCTGGTGTTTTTTCTCCTGCTTTTGTGTTTTCTGCACTCGAGGCCAGTCCTAATGGTGTTCAGAGAAATTCTACGTTTTCACTTGGAAGTTTGTACCTGTTGAGTGTGGGTTTGCTTGTTACTTCTCCAGGAACACTAGTGTGTCTTGACTGGGTCTGGTAAATAAGGTTCCTTGGAAGATTTGTTTTGTAGTGTCAATTAAAAAATCACCAGGCAAAATTAGGGACTTGTTTTAAGGAAGAATAAAGGAACTCTGGCCGTTTTCCAAAGCCAGTTGTAGAACCAAACCAGGGATTGTTGCACTTGTATTAATGCTTGAGGCTTTTGCAGATGTCAGTGGTGATAACTCCTGTGTAAGACGTGAACATGATTGTTTAGTAGAAAAATACATGCCAAGAGACCACAGCTGGACTTGGCCCTGGATAGAGGGGGGAAGGGACAGGCACTGCCTCATCCTGATGTTTCTGTTGGAAACATTCTCTCCCCGAGAGCCTGCTTCTGCAGAACCAACTGGACCAAAGTTGGCAACTCTAAGCCTTGATTAAGTCACCCATGGGGCAGTTAGCTTGGTTGTTCACTGTCAGAAAGGAACGTACGATGGTTTGCTTTGGGGAGGGGGGACGCAGAGTGAGAGGGAGATGGAGTTCCCCCCAAACCAGAATAAATTACTGGCTTGAGGTTTTTTGTTTTTTTCAATCCTCTTGGAAAAACTCCACCATGAAATTTGGTGGGTCCGCAACATCAGGGCCCTCAGGAGCCAGATGGCAGCTCAAAGTGGCAGCCTTAGCCCTTCCCAGCTGGGCAAACAACCAAGAGCTCTTTTGGAAAGAAGAACAAATCTCCCTTTTTTCCCTTCTCTCTCCAGAATCTCATTCACCCATTTCCAGAAGATTGCCGAGTCTGATATTGGAAATAACATCCATGAGGAAGTTCCTGCCGAGACCTGCCATTCACTGCATGCATGGTTGCCTCTGTGCTGACCTTGGGAAGCCAGTCTCTGAGTCTTCGGTTGAAGAAAAGATGGATGGCTGTTTAGTATACTCTTACACAAACAAAACGTGGTTTTCAAATAAACATATTAAAATCTCCAGCTGGTTTTCCAGTTTTTATCTTGCTTTGTTTTGGGGTCTTCCAAATGATGGTTCTCCTCTTGCCCAGCCTCCCACCTCACCAGGTTCCAGGAGAAGGTTGACTGGGCTGAATTGTTAGTCTGTTTCATGAGGGAAGGGGAGGGGAGGGGAGGAGAGGAGAGGGTCTCGCAGCCAGCACCAGCCTCCTCCCTCCAATAACTTCTGCTCTTGGGGCCAGCCTCAGTTCTGGGCAAGGAGAGCTGATGCGAAAGCTTGGACTTTTCCACCCTTAGTCTCTATATCTGTATTGCACACTGTGATTTCTTGTTGATCAGGCCTGAAACTGGGCTTCAGGTAACACTGTTCAATTCATTTAGGTTCAGCCAGAGTTTAAGTGTTTGTCACTTAAGTACAAGGCTTGTGGTACCCACTAAGGATGCAGCTCCCCAAAAAAGAAGAGCAGGGGGTGGGTGGAGGGCCATTCATGGGCACGGAGGAGGAGACCAGGAACAACTTCAAGCCAAGTGCTTTAGTATGATGTGTAAAGAAGGGGGCGTGACAAACCAGGGCTAGTTTGGGCATTTTCTGGGCCTTTGAAACATTCCACATGGGTCTTCTTGTGAAAGATGCTGCACCAGGCTCCTGGCTCATCTGGCCCACGGGCCTTCTTGTCTAAGGCAGATCCTGGCGAGACTGGCTACTTACCACTCATTTGTCTGCCATCGGGGGGTGGCCTTTGGTCTGCTTCCAGAGGTTCCTATTGGCCCCAAAGGACACTGCAAACTTGGCTCAGCTGGTTGGCTAATTTCATTGTGACCCTTCTTTCTAAAAGCCTCATTTCCTCAGCATGATTTTTGTAAGAGTTGATCTCATTTCCTAAGCCGTTCATTAGCAATGTCCTTCCTGTTCAGACCCTTAACCCACTTGCCCTTCAGACAGTGTTATCACATAGGACATGTCCAGAAGCCAAAAGCCACTCACAGTCACCATGCAGAACCGATAGGCCGAAGGAAGCAGAACATTGGCGGTTTTTTAAATCCGTATATCATTGCTACCTTTTGTATCAATACAAATCCCATCTGTATTGCAGCTTGTTTGTATTGACCTGCCAGAATTGGTTCACTCCCTGAGTTGCTACAAAGGTTCATTCTTTCTTTCCAGGGCCAGAACGCTGTCTCTAGCCTAGCCTAGCGTTTTAAACAGCAGCTACCCCACTTCCGATCTTTGAAAACACGGGCTTAAATTCCACATTTCAGGACATAAATAGGGTCGTTAGGAGGACTTACAGATAGAGCCCTGGGCTTGGGGGCAGGAAGATGAATTCAAATACCACGCCACGTACTTAACAGCCGGGTGACCTCAAGTGTGTCACTTCTCTGAAGCAGTTTCTTCACCTGTGAAATGGGTGGAATAGTAACTCAAGATTGCTCTGAGGTTCCAATGAGACAGTTTGTGTGAAGGGCTTAGCAGGTCTTAAAGCCATATGAATGTGACCTATTAATACTTTTTTTTACGTTTCCTTATGTCGCTCCCTCCCAGAGATCTCTATAACAAAGGATTTTATTAATGGGGGACAGAGGGGAGGGAAGGGGAATGGTTCGGTGGGACTAACCAAGAAGCTAAAAACTTAATACTTAGAATTTTATACCCATGGTCCCCCGTCTCTGCAAAGAAGTCTGGGCAGGCGCCTTCTCATATTTCTTCTTGGAGTAAAGCGCGATCGTTTAATTTCACAGCTTTCAATTTTGATCACTTCCACTGTTGTTCTGGTGTTTTTCAATCGGGGTTTTCTTGGCAAAGATACTGGAGGGCTTTGCCATTTCCTCCTCCAGCTCATTTTATAGATGAAGAAGCTGAGGCAAACAGGGTGAAGTGACCTGTCCAGGATCATAGCTAGGAAGTGTCTGAGGTTGGATTTGAACTCGAGAAGATGAGTCTTCCTGACTCCAGGCCCAGCGCTCCATGGCAGTCACCGTGTATATTGTTTTCCTGGTTCTGCTGACCTCACTTTGCATCGGTCCATATAAGCCTTCCCGTGTTCCTCTGCATTCTTCCTATTCATCATTTCTTATGGCACAGTAATATCCTATTATGTTCATGTATCACTATTTATTTAGCCTTACCCTTACAGAAGGGCATCTATTTTGCTTCCACGAGAAATGGTGGGGTCCTTTTTTTATCGTTGACACCAGAGTAGATGCTTCCATTTGACCTGTCCCTTCAGTAAGAACCATTAACTTTCCTCCTGTAGAAGTCACCGGGAACAGCCTCTTGAAGCGATGCCATGGTCAAATGATGGTGAACAAACTCATCCTTTCATTTCGTGCTGAGAAAGCTTGGCAGCTTCGGACAGTCTGAGCTCATGATCTATGTCCATCTGGGAAGATCATCGGTTGGGTAAGGCTTGCCTCTTCACTCATTCTGCCACAATCCAGGGAAAATACTGACTTTGGGGAAAAGGTTGCAAGAGAAAGAAATCTGAAATAAGCTTGACAGGAGATCATTAACCAATGATTGAAAATTGGAAATGGAGCAGAATAGCGTTCTTAGGAACAAGCACATACAGGAGTGTTGCAATCAACCGCCTTCTCCCTTCCGTGTCTTAGCATCCCCAGCTCCCCTCCAGACGCAGGCCAGCCATTCCCTTCATGTTCCCCAGCCCTCCTGGATCACTTACCTGTTACCTCGCATTTGTATCTTCTCTCCCCCAAGGGAACATAAGCCCTTAAGGGAAGGAACTGGGTTTTTATTTTTGTCTTTGTCTGGATCCCCAGAACCTAATAACTTCTTGAATTGAACCACACGTCCGGCCTTCAACATCGGAAGCAATTGAGCAGTGAATGTTTGCTTTTTAGACATAGGAAGAGAAGTAAATGATGTGATGGAAACGAATGCCTTTGAGATACATACCCTTTTTAAAGTACAAAGATAGGAAGAAAAGTCTTGTTCGTCTAGTCCACAAACATACCAGGTACCTACTATATGTAATGCATTCTAGGCAGAACAGCGACATTAAATATAAATGAATGGTTTGTTTCATTACGTGAAGAATTCCATTAAACAAGCATTTATTACAGACAATTAAGCTGATGCTACAAGGCCATAGAATGCTGATGAATAAGACCAGTAGCCATAGCAACCCTAGCCCATCGTGATAGATCATCAGCCTCTTACATAAAGAGATAAATCAGAAGGAAATCGATTTCATATCCCTCCTCCTCCCCCTTCCCTCACTGAGCTTTGCTCATTATACCGGAAGCCCCGGCAGTGACCCGGCCATGACACAAGGTGATGGTCACGGTGGTATTTCCGATGAGGAAATAATTGTGTAGTTTTGTTCCAAATCATTCATGTTTGAAGCTCATGCTCTGTCCTCATCACCATTGGGGTACAAACAGAGGCTTACCACGTTTCCAAGCAGGGAAAGATCTGGGAAAGATTTCTGGTTGTTGGATCTTAGAATCGTGGAAGTCGAAGGGCAGAGACCAAGGCTGAGAGCTGTAGTGGATAGCGCCCAGGCAGACTGATAGCAAGTCTCGGCTCTGCTGCATAACTAGCCAGATGGCTGTAGACAAGCCCTCCCTAAGCCTCAGTTGTAAATTGAACATAATGCTTGTAGCACCTTCCTTAGTGGGAGAAGATCAAATTGCAGCTGGAAGGGACCATTCTGTCCACTCCATATATGGAGGAAGCCCCAGTGTAGCGTGTCGACAAGGCAGATGTGTGGAAGGCACTTCTGAAAGTGTCTTAGGCCCTTGGTAAAGGCAAGCTAGTATGATTTTACAGAGAAGGAAACTGAGAGAGAGTTTGAGAGTTGAAATGACATCCCACTGCCAAATTAATAGCAAGGCTGAGGAGGGAAGCTCAGAAGAGACAATGTGGTGTATGTGGTGAGTGCGTAGCAAGCAGAGCCTGGGCTCCTAGAAGGTGCGAGTTCTAAACGCGCCTCAGACACCAGCTATGTGACCCTGGACAAGTCACACAGGCATGATAATAGCAACCACCTCACATGAAGCTCTAATGAGATTGTGTGTGTCAGGTCCCCTAGCAAACCTTAAAGTGTCTGCACATGAGTTGTTAATCCCCAGGGACAGAAGGCTGACTCCCATGTTCTCCCAAGGCTTCTCCTTGCTTGCTTGGCTTCATGGGGCCACCTCCAGAGTCACCCGGACCATTCTCTGTTCTGGTAGACTCTTTCCTTTCAAGCTGAATCTTAAGGGGAGCCAGGGATTCTAAGAGACAGTGGTAAGGATTTCGGGCTTGACAACAGCCCAGTACCAAGGGACAGAAGGGGTGAACACTAAGAAGGCCCAATTAGGAAAGTCTTCAGAAGAGGATTCTTTGAACCACACACACACCTTTTTCTTAGCCAATGACCACAGCTGTCATGATCAAACCAGATGAGCGTCAGGAACTTTGGAAGCCTTAAAACGCTAGTAAAGGGCAGGCAAAAGCAAAACCTATCACTTCAGCTCTACTTGCAATGACTCCCAGATTCCACAGTGAGAAGTGTCTCCATTGGTTTTCAAAAGATCACACTCTGAGAGGAAGAAGCTCCCAGGGGTCATCTAATCCAGCCCTCTCCTTAGACAAAGGAGGAAACCAACATCCATGGTCCTAGAGGTACTAAGGGGCAGAACTAGGGGTGATGGTAGGAGACTCTGCCCGTTGCTGGGCATCTCTGTCCAGGTGTGATATGTGAATAGGAGCCAACCTGGGCCTCTCCATTTTTCTCTCTCATTCTTGAGAGTGACAATCTTGACTGCCCTGGAATGCAGTAAACTGGGTGGGGCCAAAGGAGTGCCTTTCCTTCCTCACCTCCAAGGGCCAGTTCTACAGAAAAGTCCCCAAAGGGAGTGGGTGGACAGAAAAGTTTCCCCACCACCACCCATGCTAGCTCAGGGCTATTAGTTTCACAGCTAGAAGCATGGTGCCCTCTGAGCCTATTCTCAGACTCTCTGCAGAGTTTACTTTTCTGTTTCTGAAACCCCTTGGTTTGGCATCAGGGAGAGGTCTCTCTATTTTCTCTCTACCCAGCGTGACTCCTTGCCAGAAATTTAAAGACTGGCTCTTGGGGTTAGTTATCAGCTGGTGATCGAGGTTCCCAGCAGAGACCAGCCTCATTTATCTTTTTTTTAGTTTAGGACAACAAGATGTGAACGCTGCTCCCTGTAGCAGAGGGGTCTGTCAAGCGGTGGGAGGGAAGCCTCCTTCCCTGTGGACGGTCTATTTAACCTTAGAGTTAGGCGTCCTCCCGAAGCTATTTTGGTCCCAGGCCCCAAGGGAGACTCAATCACAGCTACAGCCTGTGTGCACCATGGGCTCACCCAGCTGCCTCCCCCTCCCCACCCCTAACCCTCCCCAGGGCAAAAAGAGAAAGTATCTGCCCAAGGTTTCACTACCACCCCTTGTTAAAGCCAAGGCCGCTCATCTGGGTCTCTGCTGCCCTCACTTAGGAACTGTCCCTCCCGGACTCCGAGCACTTTGGGGAGGGGGCCTGCTGGGGAGTCTTGACATGAAATGGACACTTTTGGCACACTCCACCCCTGCCCCCACCCCCGACCCTCTTTCTTTTTTATTTTTTTAATTTATTTTTTATTTTTAGTTTACAACACTCAGTTCCACAAGTTTTTGAGTTCTAAATTTTCTCTCCCTCCCCCTCCTTCCTCCCCACCAGGGTGGTAGGCAATCTGATATAGGTTCTACATATACCTTCACATTAAACTTATTTACACAATAGTCAAGTTGTGAAGAAGGGTGAATCATGAGAAAGAAGAGACAAAACCAAAAAAGAAGGAAAAAGAAAAAAAAAAGAGAACAAAGAGTTTGCCTCCATCTGCATTCAGGGCGCACAGTTCTTTCTCTGGATGTGCATCGCTTTTTCCATCATGAGCCTTTTGGAGCTGTCTTTGGACCTTGCATTGCCGAGAAGAGCCAAGGCTATCACAGTCAGTCATCACAGAATCAATATGTCTGTAATCGTGTATAATGTTCTCCTGGTTCTGCTCCCCTCACTCAGCATCAGATCATATAAATCTTTCCAGGTTGTTGTGAAGTCTGTCTGCCCCTCATTTCTTATGGCACAATAGTATTCTGTGACATTCATATACCACAGCTTGTTCAGCCATTCCCCAATTGATGGGCATCCCCTTGATTTCCAATTCTTTGCCACTACAAAAAGAGCTGCTATGAATATTTTTGTACATACGGGTCTATTTCCCACTTGTGTGATCTCTTTGGGATACAACCCTAGGAGTAGTATTGCTGGGTCAAAGGGTATGCACATCTTTATAGCCCTTTGGGCATAGTTCCAAATTGCTCTCCAGAATGGCTGGATCAGTTCACAACTCCACCAGCAATGTAACAGTGTTCCAATTTTCCCACATCCTCTCCAGCATTTATCATTTTCCTGTTTTGTCATGTTAGCCATCTGACAGGAAGATGTGGTACCTAAGAGTTGTTTTGATTCGCATTTCTCTAATCAGCAGCGATCCAGAGCATTTTTTTCATATGTCTGTAGATATCTTTAATTTCTTCCTCTGAAAATTGCCTGTTCATATCCTTTGACCATTTCTCAATTGGGGAATGACTTGTATTCCTATAAATTTGACTCAGTTCCCTGTATATTTTAGAGGTGAGGCCTTTATCAGAGACATTGGTTGCAAAGATTCTTTCCCAATTTTCTGCTTCCTGACCCTCTTTCTAAAAAGGAACTGAATGGGAGTCACCTTTCTGGACCATCCCCTGCCACCCTCATAAAGGAATCAAATGACCGCTTCAACCATCCAATCAGCTAGCATTTATTAAGCTCCTACTATGTGCCAGGCAAAAGACTGTCCCTGCCTCTCAAGAAACTCCCAGTCCAAGGTAGAGGCAACCTGCAAACAACTGGATATGCAAGACAGTTTCAAGCTTATCTCAGGGAAGGCACTAGAACCAAGGAGGACCAGAAAAGGCTTCCTGCAGGAAGGGATGGGGGAGGGGTAGCTGAGCCTTAAAAGAAGTGGAGGAGCCAGGAGGCAGAAAAGAGGAGGGGGAGAGGGCATCGACTGGCACCGATTCCTCTGACTCTGCGGGAGAGAAGTGAACGTCCCCCCAGCTGCTCTGGGGCCCCTAGGTACAAGAGAGAGTTAACGGCCTACCTAAGCCCTGCTGGACAAGCCCAGCTCCCAGAGGATCCCAGAGCTCCCAGCGGCCATTGCTGCTTTCTCTCTGACGTGGCACCCGACATCCTGTCATCCTCTGCACCCACACCCCACTGATCCATCCATCCATCGACTCCAGCCCAGCCCTACTGCTCGGGCTGCATCCTCCTTGGCTGTGCTTCCCTCGGCCTGGGAAGGGTCCCACCAAAACAGAGCTAGGCAGCACTGCCCAGAAACTTGGGCTCCCCAGCCAAGCCAGCCCCTGGAGTCCCTGGACCTGGCAGACCTGTGGATCCTTCCATCCAGGGGCAGCCTGTGGGGCCCCACCCAGCACTGAGCTTTTGGGGTTTGGAAGCCAACCCAGGTGACACCCACTCCAGGCACCCCCAGCTGCCCCGGCTGCCATCTCTCTGCCTCCCCCTGTCAGTCTCAGGTATCTTGCCTTCTCCTCAGCCCCTGCTGTTCTCCATGTCCCTTTCTCCAGAAAATAATTTGGTTAAAAAATCAAAGTTTCCGAAGCATTATTCCCTCTCCAGTACTCCCAGTTCATCTGTTTGTCTGGGCCTGAACAGGTCTCTCAAGGCAGAGGCTACATGTTTTCCAAATCAGTAAGTGATTTATTGGGTATGAGATTACATCTGGTGGAAAATCCTGGACGCTGTGCAAGGTTGGGACCTGGCCCAACATGGACTGGACAGAAAGTGAGTCAGCCTGGCCTTCTCTCTCCTCCTGGGAGCCACGGCCTGCTCAGCACCATGATCTTCTTATAGGGAGTGGGGAAGGTCTCATCGGGTCCTTTAGCAGCTTCTAATTCAGCCAAGGTGGCAGCCAAGGAGGGCCGGGGTGGAGGATGAGAGGTTTGGAGGACATACAGTCCCCTGCCCTCGTGGGGCAAATGGTTTAGTAAGAGAATACACGAGCCCCAAGACTGAGAGCCAGCGTCTCAAATGATGCAAGAGCTGCCAATGAGGCCCCTGAGAGACCAGCCTGTATCAAGGCCTCTTTGTCACCGCTGGGCATGAAACGGTGTTTCTGCTTCTCAGGTTGATGGGAACCTCAGTATCGTCCCATTTGTTTCCTCTTGTCAGTCAACAAGCATTTATTAATCGCTTCCTGTGTGCCAGGCCTGGTGCTAAGCCCCAGGGATTCAAAGAAAAGGAAAAGCGTCCCCTCCCTCCAGAAGGAGGAAGACCCCGTGTAAACAATGAGACACATCTGAGATAAATACAAGGTCAATCTGAGAAGAAATCCAGGAAGGCCACTGGCGGGGCTGGGGAGGGGGTGGGGAGGGGCGGGGGCACAGCCAGATCTTGTGCTCCTGGATTGGAAGGTCATGGATCTGGAGCTGGGAGGGCCCTGAGGGGTCCATGGGTCCAGCCGCTTTATCGTACAGATGAGGAAACTGAGACCCAGAGAGGGTAAGTGATGGCCAGATTCAAATCCAGGTCTTCCGACACTGAGACAGATGTGCTGGAGCTATGTGGTATCCAAGGTGCCAAATATCAAGCAATAAACATTTATTAAGTGCCTACTATTTGTCAGGCACTGCACTAAACTCTACGGATACAAAAAGAGGCAAAAGACAGTCCTTGCCCTCAAGGAGCTCCCAATCTAATGGGAGAGACAAGATGCAGACAGATATGTACAAAGTAAGCCATAGACAGAGTACATAGGAAATAGGTACTGGAATTAGAACCCAGCAAAAACCTATTTATCTGGAATCTGGAGGGCTCTACAGAGATAAGGCGAGGTGGGGAGAAAACAGTCCCTGCCTAGACATGGAGAAAGCAGCAGTTCAGGGCCCAGGAAGGAGACGGAGCAGGAGAGCCAGGACGTCATGAGAGTTAGCATCCAGAAGGGTCAGCAGCAACCGCCGGCCGCAGGTGTCTCTATACAAACGTGCAGCCTAGAGGCTGAAACAAGGGCCCCATGGGCTGGGCCTCTCCTGCCCTCCTGGGGCATGCCCAGGAGTCAGTGGGGCACCTGGCGGCAGGCGCTATGTTGGCCTCCTCCTCAACTCCAGCGCCTGGGGGTGCACCTGAGCTTCCTCTCTCTGGGAAGTAGAGGCTGTGTCTTGTGCTTAGGTCACCCCAGGAGCACAGCAGCTGACAGACACTGGCTAACTGAGCTCAATTGAGGGGGCGTACACAGGCACCCCAACTGATGTTCTCACAAGCTGGTTGAGTCTTAGGATAAAGACCTCCCGTTCTTATAGGAGGATCCTAAAGCGCCTCCCAAACAGCCCCGTGAGACGCATCGTAGGACAAGTGTTATCCCCCCATTTTATAGATGAGGCTCTGAAAGGGGAAGGGACCTCCACGGAGTCACAAAGCTGTGTCGCTGGTGAGACTCCGAGCCAGGCTTCCTGGCTCTGAGCCCAGCATTCTCTCTATTAATTACCCCATGTGCCTGGCAATGGTCTGAATGCCTTTTCCACTGAGGCGGCTCCCATTGGTTTTTCCAGTCAGGAAGGTCATTACTGACTGCATCATGGTTTAGCTTTCATCGGATCGACTAATTCTGGTGCGTTCTTTCTCTGGGGTGAGATAACGGCTTTCCTCCATCCACGTATGTCTGTCTGTCTCATTATCTGTGTGTGCAGGTGAAGTTTTAGAAACACAATTTAAACATACGCGCAGATACGTGTACAAAACATACACACATGCATCTATATACAAACATGTGCATGCCTGTGTGTATACAGAGAGAGAAGGTGAGAACTGGCCTGGGGGCTGATGGCCAGCTCCTCTACCTTCCCACATCTCTGGAGACCTAGAAAATAGCTGTATTCTGATATTCCCAGAGGAGAGTCTAGGTGGGAACAAAGTATTCACATTCTGAGGTTCTCAGGGGACAGTCCTGGGGGATAATGATGAAAAGATCAAACTCGGTCCTTGCAAGGGGTCCTGGCCCATAAGTTACCCACGGCCTCTGTGACAGGGAATGCCAAAGTCAGGGAGTGGTGAGTGATCCGGTCTGGATATAAAATGTGTATGAAGGGGAGCATGCAGTCAGACTGTAGAGGGTCTTCCTTGAATGACAGGCCACAGGGCTCAGATTCAATCTTAGGCAATGGGCAGCGTCTGCAGGTCATACACAGTCATCCCTGCCCCTTGAAAACATCACCACGGCAGTTTCCAGAGCCTGGATTGGAGAAAGGAGAGGGGATTCCCAGAATCCACAAGAGGGAAGGGGTCTCAGCAGCTCTCTGGGCTGCTCTGGATCAAAGGAGCCTTAGGGGAGAGCCAGAATTGACTTTCAAGGCCATCTAGGCCACCCTCTCCTGTTTGTAACTGAGAAAACAGGCCCAGAGGGTGATTTGACAAAAGTCACATGGAATAGCTGAGCCAGGTTTCAAACTCAGATCCTCTGGCTCCAATTTCCTGTGCTCCAGACACCATGTTGATTCTCCACATCTGCAGAGCAAGGGAAGTTAGACTGGAATCTCTCCAGCTCTAAAGGTCTGATCCTGTAAATATTCATCCAGGTTTAGGGGAAAGTTCTTGGATATTTCCCCCCATCATCTCTGGAGATTTGGGAGTAGGGCAATTCCCATAAGATTTATGTGCATCTTCCTTGGAAACAGAGCCAAGTCCTCAGGCAGACCATTTTGTGAGACAATCACAAGGCCCAAGTTCGGCTCTGCCCCAGTCAGCCAAGCTGTCCCAACAGATAAGGATGGCTTTATGAAGAGAGAGCCAGGCCCCAGAGATCCCCCACGCCCAAGATAAGATGCTTCATTGTCTTGGGATGTTTCCTTAACCCACAAAGACCAAGAGGGCAATGACGAAAGGGTCCGGCTCATTAGAAAGGTAACTGAACCTGGGATGACATGATCTGAGTATAGTTAAGGTAGAAATTATGGTCAGGACAGTTGTTCCCCTGCCCCCTCCCTCTGGTGCCTCCACCTGAAGTGACTGTTGTTTCTTGTCGGACCCCTGTGCTATCTGGGACCTGAGCAGTGCCGGCAAGACCCAGAAACCTCTCAAACAAGAGCGTGATTTTCCATAATTCAACTTGGAATCTTCTACCAAAGACACCCATGAATTATGATTCATGGTGGGCAGCTCACTGATGACCTCGTGCTCCTAGTCTGGCTCCTGCACGCGAGGATCGCTCTCTGGCTGCTGGCCTCCCTCTGACCCTCTCCCAGTGGGCCTCGGAAGCTCCTGATATAGACCCTATTTGGAGCATTGGGGAGCCCCGTGAATTGTTGGCTCACCTCAATGACCAGCCCAGCAGTTTGGCAGTGAGCAATAGAGAAGACGGAGCCAAGGGAGGGACCTCAGGATGGAGACAGAGCAGGGAGCAGTGGGTGGGCATCCTGTATTCTGTTCTTAGAAATGACTGAGAAAAGAAAAAATGGTGCCTTGGTAACAATACAGGTTCTAGAGTCAGCCTGGTGTTGGGCGATCTGAGGTTGGCAGAACTGAGTTTGAATCTCAGCTCTGCCATTAATATGGCATAATGTTGGTGTTGAATATGGATAGCTCATTGTGGGTGGTGGGGAGGGTGACTCATTGCCATTTACTGCCTCTGTGTCCTAGGGACAGTGGATAAGGCCCTGGCTTCGAAGTTGGAATCCCCTCTGCCAGACTGACTTTGGAGAACACATCACTCCTCTCCGGGCCTGTTTCCCAAGTGGACATAAGCAGGTATAAGAGAGTTGGTTCAGGCTTTGGTCCAATGAAGGCATTTTCACAGTTAACCTGCTGAAATGATAGGACTGCTCCAAGAAAGCCTCTGAAGGACCAGGAGATGTGGGGGCGGGGCCGAAGAATCAGCCACATCCCTGCCCAGTCACCCCTAAAGAAGAGGAGCTGGGTAGGTCTGGAGACAGAGCTGAGGCGGCTCTTGGGGGTGGAGCAGAGGGAGATGGGATTCTCCTGCCTCCCATCAGCCAAGAAACAGATGTACAATAAATAGTCCACCATGCCCTCTCATGGCAGATACACACAGAAGCATCTGGGTATGGATGGAGTGATCACCTGGCACCTGGAGCCGGCATCCTGCTTCCTGGAGAACAGGAAGGCTTGGACCCAAGACTCCAGGATGCCACAGGCTCCAGGGCCTGCTGTCATCTTCCCCAAGCACTAGGCTCTCTGGCTTCTCAGAGACAGCCGGACTCTGGGCTGCCTTCTCCCCTGGCAGTCTCTGTAAGATACCACTGCCAATGGATGGGAGGAAGAGTTGTGTCTTGTCCTGCTTTGCTGGGCTTTGCATAAGTGCCCGAAGAGATGGCTGCCCTATCTTTCTCCATTTCTATTAGACTCTCTTTGTTGGGAGCTGGTCATTGTGATTTTTGAAAAGCCACCAGGGCCTGATCCTTCAGCCAAGTGGTCTTTAGATCCTTGGATCGCTCCTGTGTCTATCCAACGACAAATGACCGGTAATTCTATCAGGTTGAATGAAGAACTTCTCCACGCTTTGGGGTTGGGTGTTAGGAAAACTATTTGTACCCAAGACAAATCCACCTCCTTTACCCATTCATTTAAAAACTGCTTATCAGGGGCAGCTAGGTGGCGCGTTGAATAGCGCACTGGCCTTGGAGTCAGGAGGACCTGAGTTCAAATCTGTGTAACCTTGAGCAAGTCACTTAACCCCAATTGCCTGCCTTCCCCCCTCCAAAAACAAAACAAAAACAAAAAACTGCTTATGACAGACCTTCTTTATACAAGGTGAGGGCGGGGCGGGCAGGGAATGAGATTAGCCTGAGCTGCTTGCTCTCAGAAAGCTTCTAGTCCAGCCCAGTGAATGGGCCCCACATAAGGGGTGTCCAGAGGGTTTCTTTGAGGTGGCCATGCCCCCCTACTTGGGCACATCCCAAACCATCCAGATCTTCCTGTTCTCATCTGTGTCCTTCAATGCATCAGATGCCTTCCTCTGGGTCTTTTAACAGCCCATGGATGTGGCATGACCAGCACACCACCTTTTCCCATCGCAATGACATCTTGTAGACAGTGAAACAGATTTTAATACTATGAAATAAATAGCTCACAATACAATTCTTTTTTTTTTCACAATACAATTCAATGAACATTTATTAAAGGGAAAAGTGTACAGGGTTCTGGGGACACAAGTTGAAAAATTGAAATGTCTCTTGCCTTCAAGTAGCTTACAGGCTAGTCCAGGGATGGAGAACTTGTGGCCTCCAGGCCACATGTGGCCTTCTAGGTCCTTGAGGGCATCCTTTGGACTGAGTCCAAGTTTTACAGAACAAATCCTTTTATAGTCAAAAGATTAGCTTTGCAAATGTGGATAGAATACTGGCCCTGAAATCAGGAGCGCCTGAGTTCAAATGTAGACAGAGGGGTAGCCGGCACAGACCTACGGAAGCCGCCCACAGGCCAAGCCTGGCGCTGAGGCTAAGCTGGGGCTAAGCTGGGGAGCAAACTTCCCAGCTGGGCTGGAGCTGGCGAGGGCCTAGTCCAGGGCAGGAGGAGGAGATGGTCTGGAGTCTTCCTCCTCATGCTCCTGCTCCCAGGTCTCCTGGCACCATGCTGTCTAACTCTTGGGGCCAGACCCACCCGTGCTGTTCCCTAACCCTCTGCTGCTGTTGCCCAAGCCCCTGCAGCCCCAGCCCCTGGTGCTGCCTCTGCTGCAGCTCCCCCTGCCCATCCCCCTAGCATTTCCCCCAGGTCTATATCAAATCGAGCCTATAGATCAAGAAGAATGCCATCCGGGATGACTCTGAGGTCACCAGCCAGGTCCTGAGGCTTGGCATCAATGGGAAGACAGAGGAACCTGCCCTCAGAATGCTTCCAGATTGCCCCAAAGCCCAAAGGGAGGCGGGTCTGCATTGGGGAATCTCTCAGTGCCCACACATTGTCAAGATCGTGGATGTCTATGAGACGCTGGATGTCTCCTGACTCTTACGGAGTACGTCAATAGTGGGAAGCTGTTCAGCCTCATCCCTGGCCAGGGAGACCAGGCCTTCACACAGAGAGAGGCTTCGGACATCAGGAAGCCATTCGGTACTAAATGCTCAATCAACATGGTGCACAGGGATGTCAAGCCTGGCAGTCTCTCACTGACTTTGGCTTTGCCAAGGAAGCTACCAGCCATAATTCCCTCACTACCCCCTGCTACACATCATATCATGTTGCTCCAGAGGTCCCAGCATAGGATAAATCCTGTGACACATGGCCTTTGGGTGTCATCATGTATCTCCCACTGTGTGGTTACCCTACATTCTGTTCCAACCATGGCCTTGCCATCTGTCCTGGCACAAAGACATGAATCCCAGTGGGCCATATGAGTTTCCCAATCCAGTGGTCAGCGGTATCAGAGGAAGTCAAAATGTTCATGTGGAATCTGCTAAAGACAGAACCAATCCAAAGAATGACCATCACTGAGTTTATGAATCACCCTCGGATTACGCAATCTATGCGGCTCCCTCAGACACAGAGTCCTGAAGGAAGCCAAGCAGAGGTGGGAGGATGTGAAGGAAGAGGTGACAGTGCCTCGGCCACTGTGTGTGTTGACTCTGAGCAAATCCAGACTAAGAAGACTGAAGATGCCGCCGACCCTCTGCTCCTAAAGAGGCAGAAGAAAGCCCGGGCTTTGGAGGCGGCTGCCCGTGCTCACTGGCCCACCCTCAGCCCTCCTCCCACACTGAAGGAGGGAAAGCAATAACTCTTTAAGTTAAAAGCAGAGACATAGAACCATCCTCCCCCAGTTCCTGCTCACATGGAACCCGGAAACTTGTGAGTGGATAAATTCGGATCCTGTAACTGCCGCCTACCCGGGGTGACTCCTGGGAGGTTGGGAGGGTGAGGAGGACAAGGGGGCACATTGCTCTCAAGACCTTCCTCATTGTGGGGTTTTCTTGGCTAATTTGGCCTTAAATTTTTATTAAATTTCTATTTTTTTCTCCTCCTCCTCCTTTCCCTCCCAAATCATAGGACGATTGCCCCAAGGCTCAAAGGGAGGTATTTTGGGGATCTGCTTCAGGAAATAAAAAAAGAGTTGGCAAACTACGGTCCACAGGCCAAATCCAGCCCGCTGCCTGTCCTCGTACAGCCTGAGAGCTAAAGATGGCAACCATCTATTAACCAGACAAGTTTGCTTCAGAGCAAGAATGACATGCTTCACCTAGTGCCAGCCCCCATGGAGTCTCGGTGAGCCAGCTTGTGGAAATGTGGCATGGAGAGAACTTAACACTACCCCCCAACTCCAGAGAATGGATCTCTTACTGTTTCCTGTCCATCCAGTTCCCGTGTTTTTTAATTGCCTGTGGTGCTAGAACTGAGTGTTCATACCAAAGAAAGATCTGACTAAAGGAACCTTTCTCTCTCTGTCTCTCTCCATCTGTCTCCCTCTCTCTCTTTCTCTCTGTCTCTCTTTCTCTCTCTCTCTCTCTGTCTCTCTCTCTCTCTCTCTTTCTCCCTCTGTCTCTCTCTCTCTTCTCTCTCTCCCTCTTTCCCTCTCTTTATATCTCTCTTTCTTGACATTCTTTTAAAATTTTGAGTTCCAAACTCTCTCCTCCCTCCCTTCCCCTCTTACACCCACTGAGAAAGCAAGCACTGTGATATCAATTACACATGTGAAATCACGCAAAGCATATTTCCATATCAGTCATATTTCCCTAGAAAAGCAATAAAAATAAAGAAAGTGAGAAAAGCATACTTCCATCCACACTCAGAGGTCATCCATTCTCTGTCTGGAGGTGGAGAGCACTTTTTCATCGTGAGCCCTTTGGAACTGCCTTGGATCACTGTATTAATCAGAGTAGCCGAGTCTTTCACAGTTGATCAAGATTCCAACATTGCTATTAATTGTGTGCGATAATCTCCCGGGTCTTCTTTCTTTACTTTGCATCAGTTCATACAGATCTTGCCATGTTTTTTTCTGAAAGCACCCCCCTCATATTTCTTTTTTTTGGAGGGGAGAAGGGAAGGAAATTGGGGTTAAGTGACTTGCCCAAGGTCACACAGCTAGTAAGTGTATCAAGTGTCTGAGGTCACATTTGAACTCGGGTCCCCCTGACTCCAGGGCTGGTGAGAGCACTACTCACTGTACCATCTCGCTGCCCCACCCTTGTCATTTCTTAGAGCCCAATAGTATTCCATCACATTTCACATACCACAACTGTTTAACCATTCCCCAATGGATGGACATCCCCTCAATTTCCAGTTCTTGGCCACCACAAAAAGAGCTGCTGTAAATATATTTGTCCATATAGGTCCTTTTTCTTTAATCTCTTGTGTATGCAGACCTAATACTGGTATTGCTGGGTATGCCCTTCATAGTCCTTTTGGCCTAGTTCCAAATTGCTCTCTAGAATGGTTGGACCAGTTCACTACTCCACCAGCAGTTCTTTAGTGTACCTGTTTTTCCTCATCCCCTCCACCATTTGTCATTTCTGATAGTTATGAATTTGTTTCAGTTTGCCTTTCTCTAGTCACTGGTGATTTAGAAAGCTTTTCATATAATTATAGATATCTTTGATTTCTTCTTCTGAAAGCTGCCTGTTCATATCCTTTGACCATTTGTCAGTTGAAGGAATAAGGCTCTTATTTTTATAAATTTGACTCAGTTCTATACTCAGTATTATGTTTGAGAAATGAGGCTTTTATCAGAAAACTTGCTATAAAAATTCTTGATACAACTTCTTTGTCTATGGTGCTTTTTAGCAAAATGTAGTTTCCTTGATTAGGTCTATTTTTGCTTTTCCTTTGTCTGAGATGAAGATTGCTACCCCCACCTTTTTTACTTCAGCTGAAGCATAATAGAATCTGCCCCAGACCTTTATTTTAATTGTATGTGTGTCTTTCTGTTTCAAGTGTGTCTCTTGTAAACAACATATTGTTGGATTCTGGTTTCTAGTCCATTCTTCCATCCGCTCCTGTTTATGGGTGAGTTCATCCCTTTCATATTCATAGTTATGATTACTAACCATGTATGTCCCTCCATCCCATTTTCTTCTCTCTCTCTCTCTCTCTCTCTCTCTCCCTCTCCCTCTCTCTCTCCCTCTCTCTCTCCCCCATCTTTTCTGTCTCTTTCTGTCTCTTTGGTTAGTGAGGCAAGTACCACTCTGAGCCTCCAGGTGGCAGAAGTAGTAGTAGTAGTAGCAGCAGCAGCCGTAGCAGCAGCAGCAGCAGATCTGATAACTTGACTGTGGGCTGCCTTTTCTCCCCAGCCTGCTGCCATGTGTCCATGAACACACGGCACCAGTAGTGGAGAGCCTTGAGAGGTCAGAGGAAGCGCTCGCTGTCCAGGAACTGGAGGTAGTAACAGTTTGCCATCACCAATAGCAGCTGAGGCCAGTAAAGACCCCTTTGGATGGAATGAATGGAATGGAAATGCCCAGACTACAAAATCCAGCACAAAATGGGAAGTCAGGATTTGAATTAGGGTCTTCTGGAACTGAAAGATGTCTCACCATGCCCCACTGACCTCACAGTAGGGAACATTACACCATTGCCTGTGATACCGGACAACTGTGTGTGCTTAGTTTACTGGCTTGTCAATGTTCTGTCAGTTTTCATGCAATGTACAGGATGGTAAATGAGCAGTTATACCATTTACAAGAAAATCATTTATTCGTGGTCATTTCCACCAAAGTCAGGGTGGCAGGCTCCCTATCAGTATAATAGCCAATTGCAACCAAGTCAGGAAGGATAAAAGGATTTTCATTCTTCAAGACCCTAATGACCCCAGCATGGTGCATATTGACAAAGTCAGGAAGACCTAGAGTCTAATTCTGCTTCTGTTGATCACTGGCTGGAGGACCCCAAGCAATCCTTTCCTTCTGTGCTGTCTCTCTCTTGATAAACTCATCCCCTCCCGTGGCTAACTATGACTTCTCTGAGGATGGCTTTTGGATCTCTATATTTAACCCCATCTCCCCTCAAGCATCAGTCCTGGATCTCCAAAGGCCGACAGGGCATTTCAAACAGGAAATCCCAAACTCAAGGTACCTAAAACTGAACTTCCTCCTCTCAGTTCTCTTCTCTTCCAAATTTCCCTATTTCTGCCAAAGGCACCATCATCTTTCCAGTGCCTCATGTTCATTATCTCAGCTCGATCCTCAATCCCAACATATCCAATCACCAAATCTTAGCACCTCCACATCTCTTCCATTGGATCCCTTCTCTCTCCTCACTAAACGATCACCTTGTTTCAGGCACTCATCACCTCTCAGCAAGACTATTCAAAAGCCTTTTAATTGGGCTCACCTCACTCCAATCCATCCTATACACTGCTGTGTACATCTGACCATGTGACTCTCCTACTCAACCAACCTCAAGGGATTCCTGCTATCTCTGGGATGTCACTCTCCCTCCCTTCCTCTGTGATATGGCCAAAGAGTCCTTCTCTCTCTTTCTCTATCACAAAACTCAATCTCCCATCTCCACACCTTTGCTGCTGGCCCTGCCCCACACCTGGACTGCACCCCTTCTTCCCCTCCACTTGGTTTCTGTTTGTTTTGCTTTAGCATATATTTAGCATGTTTGCTGTCTCTACTTTTTAACATCAGCTCCTTTTGAGAAGGGATTATTTCACTCTGCACTCGTATGTCCAGCTTGGATCACAGCACCTGGCAGCCACATGGTAGGTGTTTAATCAAATGCCTGTTAATGGATTGATTATTTCTATAGGAAAATTGGCCTCAGTTTTTGCTTCCCCTTACAATCCTTTCTGGGGCTCCCTCCAGTTCTGTGACCACAGGTGGAAGGGCATGAAGTCTGCCTGGCAAGGTTTCAGGAGCTGATCTCGCCTCCCTCTCCTTTGTGCTTCGGGCGGTCTTGTTGGGTTCCTGATGGCCTGAGGCCAGTGATTTATACAAGGTGTTAATAGAGTCTGTTTCCCCATCTGGAATCTCTCCAGAGTTCCAGAGGTGAGCTTTTGGTGGCTGGTTTGTGGAAAACCTGATGGAGGAAGATGAAAAACAAAGACCCGGATGGGAGCGAGTGCTCAGCATCCCAGTCTTCCTCTGCTGGCTGCCAAGGGTGGACCCCGTGACTCCCCACTTACTCCATTTGGACCTGCAGTGGATGCCCTCTCACTTCTTCAGGGGGTGGCTGGTGGGTCATCTCAATAATGTTCCTGTTTCCCCCAAGACCTGGCCCAGGTCCAGCCAGCTCCCAGCACCCAGGCCTCAGGTATGGGCTGAATGGGAGGAGTGCCAAGAGAATGAGGAGGTGGAGGTTCTCTGGAGCTCATAATAAGGAGACAGAGATTCTATCAATGGACTGAAGGTCCTCAGTCCAGAATTGTAAGGAACCCAAGAAGTCACTGAGTCCAACCCCTTCATTTTACAGATGAGAAAACCAAGGCACAAACACTTTAGGTGATTTACTCAGGGTCATATAAGCTAGTAAGTGCCTGAGGTGGGACTTGAATCTGGGACTTTCTTTCTTTAAATCCAGCCCAGTATGTAGAAACCATACTTCAGGGGAAACTCCCATTTCCTTGAAAAGCCTGTAGAGAACTATGAGCTTGATGACCTCAGACATCCCCTCCTGATGCCACCATCAAGCTCTCCAGAACTGGCTGTGAGCACCCAGGACATCTTCAGACTGGAGGCAAAAATCCCCAGATACCGAGAGACAGACCCAGAGGTCCACTCTTGGAATGAGTTGGATGCTTGTCCCTGGGAGAAGCTGGCTCTCACATATGTCCATGCCCATGACTTGGCCAGGACATCTCACTGAGTGAGGCCCAGTGGACAGTACCCTGGATCAGCAACAGCAGTCTGGACATAGGGTGACCGGGGCCTGTTCCGGACTGTACATGTCACCATGATACTCAGGGCCATCATTAGTTTATTCGATTCAAGGACCCAGCAGGCCCACACTGCCATCCCAGCAAACTCCCTCTCAGCCCTGGGGAGTAAAAATTTTAGCTTTTGGGTCAGACACCCTCATGCCAAAGGGACTAAGCCATTTTCAATGTGGCAAATGCCAAGACCAAGGTTTTTTGTACCACGACCCAGACCGGCCAATACGCCCCAGGCCACCTGAAGGAAATGCCTGGATTTTGTAGTAGATTTTGTCTTGACATCAAGAAAAACTTCCAACTGATCGGCACTATCCAAAAATGGAAGGAGCTGCCTTCTGGAATCCCTTTATTTTAAGGAAAAGCGATTTGGCCGTTTGTTGGGTACACGGTAAGCCCAGGGAGTAGCAGCGTGCCCAGACCATAAGTCCTGCTTCCATCCCTGCTGTGATCCGGGAAATCAGCCCTTGTTGGCAATGGCTTCTGCTTCTGCCTGGGCCACAGCCCCTGCAGCTCCTGAAGCCCCTGGGAAGGGGCTCAGCATCAGAAACAGACATGGTTTTTATCAGTGAAGCTAACACTAGAAGAGATTCACTTTCATTGGCTTCGCTGAGTTCCCCTAAGGAGCATGGGGCCTTTCTGTCTGACTTGCTGCTGAAAGATCCTGTATGTGTCACCTGCCCCACCAGAATCTAAGCTCCCTGAGGGCCAGGATGCTCATCCTTTTCTCTTGGTATCACTAGAGCTCAGAGCAGGACTTTGCACAGAGCCAGGGGCTTTCTTTTCCTTCATCTATCCATTCATTCATGACAGAGTGGATTCCTGTCCAAGATGGTCTATACAGAAGCCTCTGAGCCCCTCCAAGTGCTAGATTTCTGTGATTCTTTGTGTTAGAGGATAAACAGAATGAAGGATTCCGACTCAAACCCACCGACTTCGCTTCCAGTTTGCATCCCCAGTTTACATCGCCCTTCAGGGTGGGTGTATTTCTGTAAGCAGTGTCTCCCTCATTAGAAGCTCCCTGAGAGCAAAGATCGTTTATTTTTCCCCTTGTATCTCCATTGTTTAGCAAGGTGCCTGGCGCACAGTAGGTGCTCACTGACTAGTTCAGATAAAGATTCACCTTGTGCTGTGTATCACCCTCAATCGGATGGTCAGACCCTGGACTTGGTGGCACCAAGAGGCCCAGGCTGTTCTACTGTCTACCCTCCCTGAGGATGGGCAAAACTCCTAAGTGGAGGGAATGAGGTCTGGCTGGCTTTCTGCATCCTGAGCAACCTTTGTCACTGTCCAGAAATTGACAGAAAGGGAGAGAGCCCCCTTTCTCCTGGCCCACTGCCCACACCCCCTCCATCAACGGGCCACCTCCTGTTCCACCATTGTTTCTATGTGCACAAAGTTGAATCTGTACACCCCATCACCACCTTTTAGCCCTCCCTCTCCTAAGGGAGGACAAGGAGAAGAAGACCGTGTGTCCCTTTGCAAGAGTAAACATGTTTGTAGACATGGCATCAGACAGTGTGAGGGAGTCGGGCTGTGCCCCTGGAGAAGGCTGCTGGGACTACTGCTGGGACTCTGAGACTCGGGGAGAGAGACCAATTGAAGAAGAAGCCTGAAGCCTCGGGGACCAGATGCAGAGCTGTGCCTCCCATCCCTGGGAACAAGCTTTTCTCTGACCCTCGGCCTCTCCCAGGAGGGTCCTGAGTCTGCCTCTCCTCTCCTTCTTCCTTGTAGGATCTGGGTTTGCTTTTCTGTTTTGCCATTTGTCATAAAAGAAATAGCCTTTTCTAAGGTCTCATTCATTATTTGGGGGTGTCTTTGGTGGAGGCTATGGTTGGAGACAGAGGGACAGAAGGAGGACACTAGGGGGATAGGAAGAGAGGGAAGTAGAGAGGGAGAAAGAGTGAGAAGGAGGGAGAGAGAGAGAGAGAGAGAGAGAGAGAGAGAGAGAGAGAGAGAGAGAGAAGAGACAGTGGAGAGGGAGGAAAAGAGAGAGGAGAGGAAAGAAAGGAGAAAGAGGGAAGGAGAAAAAGGAAGTAGGAGAGGAAAAGGAAGGAAGGAAAGAAGGGAGGAGAAAAGGTAAGGGGGAGAGAAAAAAGAGGGGGAAAGAGGGGAGGTAGAAATGGAAAAAGAGAGGGAGAGGTGGGAAGGAAAGGGGCAAATGGGGGAGGGAAGGGGAAATAGGGAAGGAGGGAGATAGAGATTCTTTTTTCAGTCACTGGGACATTCCTCAGCTAGGAACTCAAGACAAACAAAAGAGATTTTGTTGATTCATATTTTTATAACTTCCCAAAAGCAGAGGACAAAAGAACTCGCACCCTCCTGGACGTGCAATGAGTCCGGCAGCTGGATGGAGGCAGGGGGAGTGATCCTTAGGCCAGTTTCCCTCCTCCCTGTTGTAATAGGAAGTCCTTGTTCAGATTATCCCCACCTCATGCAGGCTTTCGTGCCACCTCAGCAGGAGCTGAGTCCAGAGGAGAGGACCCGGGAACCAGCCCCAGTGGGTGCCCCCTTGTAATATTAATTAAGGTGGGATCTTTTTACTGTTTTCTCTTTTAGTACTTATTTAATCAAGCGCCCTTGATGAGTCCGGCCTTTGTTTCTTTAAGTAAATCAGGAGTCTTTGATGACCTCCTTGCCTCAAGGGAAAGCCTAGACCATGTGGGTTTAAGACTCATGTTTGTGACGCTTTTAGGTCCCATGGATGAGTTGCGTGTGTCACTCACCTTTGACCCTGAACAAGACACGTAAACCCAGAGGCTGGTGTTCTGTCTGGGGCTCTCAGCCACTGGAAGAGTGGTGTGGGACTCCAGGTAGCCGTTCTAAGAGCCTCCTGGCTCATGAACCCAAATGTTGATGCTTTTGGTAACTATGAATTGTGATTTGGTCTGTTTGTATTGCGTATGTTTGTAACTTGTTTGTATTTGCTCTGAAGCTCAGGTTGTTGGCTTTTCCTCCTGAACTAAGTGAATGATATTTGTATGTTGGATTAAAGAAGACTGCTGACCCCTTAATGTTACTTTCCTTAGTAAAGCAGATCAAAAGAACCTGTGCTGGCAGTTCTTGCTGGTGGGCTTGTTGGGTCTTATACCCCACAACAGCTGCTAGCCGGATTGTTGTTACACCCCTGGAGTGGGGAGAAGGCTTCCACCAGCACCACCCCGCCCCAATCCCTGCCTCTGGGTCTGTGTGCAGAGGCATCTTCAGGGAGAGATGGGGCTGAGTTTGGTAGAGTAGAGGCAGACTCCACCCCAACCAAATACCCCTAACCAATGCTGGGCACCAAGGAAACGGGAGCAGCTGAAACCAAAAGGCTGAATGATTGGGGGGTAGGGACAGGAAATCACTAACTTCTAACTAATCTTTCTTGGACCTAAATGCTTCTTCTCACAACTGCTCATAGGACCCTAGGACCCCAGATCAGGAGAGAGCTGGAAGGGACCTCAGATGCTGTCTAGTCAATCAAGTCAGCTAGCATTTATTAAGTGCTATGGGTCAACCACAATGCCAAGCACCACTCTTTTAGGGGCTGGGGATAAAAATCCAGAGAATGAAATCCACAGGATGCCTCCAGACTCAGCATTTTACCAGTGAGGAAACTGAGGCCCACTTAGATGCAGTAGGTTTTTAAGGTTTTTTTGTTATTTCTCTTCACAGTTTACAAGAGGCAGTAAGTTTCAGTTGGGGGGGCCTTCCCTCAGCCCCTGCATTTCAGCCCTCCACAGATGCCTGACTACCATCCAAGGGTCTGCCAACCAATTTACAGAGCATCGTCCTTAAGTGGTCAGAATTCTCCTGACAAGAACAACAAAGAAATTCACAACTTTATTTTGAAAAAACAAAGCCAAAAAATGAAAACTAAGCATAGCAAGAAACATCAACGAAAAACAGGCAGGAAGGGAAACAGCAAAGCAATTGGCTTTATTTTATTAAAGTCTAAAACAATAACCTTTCCTCTCCTTTTAAAAAAAAAACAAGCAAATAGTTTGATTTGGGGATTCTATCGTTTGTCATGTTTATGTGTATATTTTGGGAATTTTAAGTGTATAGTTTTTAAAAATTACTTTTCCAAACTGACATAGAGGCCAGTAGAATCTGGAGAGTGGCTAGGACAGGATTGCAGCCACTTGGGGGCTTCTCAGGCAAGAGCTTTGAAATCCAAGTCTGAGTGAGGGTGTAGCTCCAGCTGACTGCTCGGAGACGATCACCAGCAGCAAATGGGGTCAAGCTGCTGGTTCATGCCCATTTCCCAGGCCTTCTTTCCTTGGTGTGTGACCCTCATGGTCCCTGCCCAGAGATTTCAGTTCCTGCTCCCAGACTCTGTCTTTTGGGCCTTGTTCCTAGAGGATGGGGTTGTGTTGTAGACATGCCATTTTGTCTCCACATGCTGCTGGTCAGGAGTTGCTCTCAGTTGTGAATGAAGACTTCCATAAACCTTACCAAGCTGTATGAATATACGGAGCGGATAAAGTGCCAAAGTCAAAAAGACCTCGGTTCAAATCTCACGCCTGACAGTTATTAGCTATATGACCCTGGATAATTCTTTTAACCTCAGTTTCTTCATCTGTAAGGTATTTGCATTTGTAATACCTCCCTCACAGGCTTGCAGACCTAAAGGCACCATTGAAACGAGTTATTATTATTTATTACTGTTATTTCTTTTTAGCATTGTTAAACAGATTAGCAAAGGCACACCCAGGTTACTGGTTTCCAGTGAAGTGTGACTCACACGCTCTTGTCTGAATTAGGCAGCCTGAGGTTCCAGCTTGCTGAAGCCTATAGGTGTTCCCCAGCAGAATGTAGGCCCCTTGAAGGCAGGGACTGATGGATTCAGACTGGTGTTTGGACCTCCCTCGCTCAGCACAGTGTCTGACAAGGTGGAAGCTGACAAATGCTTCTTGGATCCGTATGGCTTCAGCAAGGGGAGCGGTAACATGGGGACGGTCACTGCTCAGACGTCCCACTGAGGGCTGGACATGCAAACCTTTTGGCCAGTATTCCTTGAACTAGACTGTGCCACACCCAGCAGAGTGGATACATGCACACCTGTGCATGTGCCCATGAATGCACACGTGGTACCTAGATACGTATACATCAGCACACTACACACTCACATGCACACGTGTTCACAAATATAGCCATGAGTGCCTAAATGTACTGTGTGAACACACACATGTGCATGAACATGCATGTGCAGGTACATGCCTGCTTGTGAACACACTGGTTGCCTGGATGCCTACACAGACACATGCACACACAACACACAAATATATCAACATCCATGTGTTCACAAACACACGAGTGCCAAAATGCACACGCCCAAACATACATACACATAGACATGCATATGTACTCCCATTTCTGTTTATGAACATGTGCCTAAGTGCCTGAATATACATATGTGGGTACTGAGACTACATATCCCTGCATGTACACACATCTATGAACATACAAGCTCACAGATTCTGCTGGGTGGAGAACGTTCTAGAAAAACGTGAGTCATCCCAGAGAAGAACCAAAAAGATGCTTGGAGTCAAGATGGAGAGACTAAAGGAAAAATTCTGACCTGGGCAGTCTGGCTCCCTCAATGAGGCAAGATGTGTAGACACCACCCTTGCTTTCTCAGCAAATGTCCATCAAGAGAAGCGATGAAAGACCTTGGGGCATCCAGCCAGATGGGAGCTGCTCCACCCCGAGCAGGCCCAAGACCAAGCCCGAGTCAACCAGCACTGATGGATCAGCCACAGCTGAGTTCTTTTCTGAGGCTCCCTCCTGGCATCTGAGGCTGTGGATCTGAATTCTGGCCTGTGGAGCCCCCAGAGCTGATGGTGGAGGGAAGGAGCCAGCGGCCATCGTCTTTCCCACAAAGAAGTTGCTTTTGAGCTCTGAGAGGTCAGAGTCCTTGGTCCCCTTCTACCCCCAGCTGTGGGGAATCTGACCTCCAGCTCAATAATCAGTTCTCCCGATCTGAAGACTAGGATGGCAAAATCTACAATAGGGAGGAAGCTTTGCCCTCCTCCTTCCCCAGCCCCAATGTGATCTGGGAACCAAAGATGTCCATTCCCACAGGAATGGCCCCATAAGACCATCCATGAAGGTCTTTCTTGGGATCAAAGGACAGGAATCATACTAACAAAAGAACAGACAAGAGAAACTGAGTCACAGTTGTGGCTGCGATTCAGCCCATGCCTTTGCCATTAAAGGGGTAATGTGCAGCATTTATTCCATCCTGGCTCCTAACACTGGAGATAGGGTCTGGTCAGCCAGGAGTTCTCCTGGCTGGAGGCAGAGCTGCCCAAGGCACTCCTGGGCTATAGCTCTGGGGTCTTCAGTTCCTCCCTCCCTCCCCCAGCATCCCCAGCTGACCCCAGAGAGGTTAAGATTGGCCCCCTGGATCATTGACAGGAAGGGCTTGACATGGTAGCCTCCCCGATGGGCAGCCCAGGCCCAGTGACATGCGTCACTAAGCCTGGGCCTCATTAACTTAGTGGTCAGGCTGATTGGATTATAGCATTGACTGACCTCAGAGCCTTTTTGCTGGGTCCCCAGGATGGCCCTTGGCTGGAGTCTTTAACAAATTAAAAGGAATATTGGTCATGCAGGTGAGCCTCTGGGGTGGTGGCCAAACAGAAATAGAGGTCCAACTAGACCCAGAGAGGAGAAGAGAGATTGGAAACTGAGAGAGGACATGTGCACTCTTTAGCCTGGCATTCAAAGCCCCCTAAGAGGGCTCCAACTAATCTTTTGAGATCTGTGTCACTCCATGGCGAGGCACAAAATCTACCCTCCTCTCAAACTGCCTCATGATCGCCTAACCTGGCCACCTGCCATCTCCAACCACCACGACTTTGCCCGATGTGCTCCCCCACCTCTGAAAGAGATTCCTCTACCTGTCTTCTCCAATTCCCAATTGAAGATTTCTGACTATCAAGTCTCACTTTCAGGGCTACCTACTCCTTTAATCTTTCTCCTTGGCCCCTCCAGGGTAGGGACTGGCTTTGCTTTTTTCCTGGCATCCCCAACACTTAGCATGAGGCCTAGTACATAGGAACCACTTAATATATGTCGATCCATTGATCCACTGATTGTGGCTTTGTGCCCCCAGCACCTAAGCATGGTGCAGCCAGGGACTGAGATCAGTAGGCACTTAATAAACGCTGATTGGCTGATTGGTCTCCCCTAGCTGATTGGTCTTTCCCATCCTGCCTCTGGGTGACCTCGGTCACTTGCTTCCTCTCTCTGGGGTTCAGTTTCCCCATCTGCAAAATGAAAGGGTTGGACTTGGTGGCTTCTGAGGTTCCTTCCTGATCCGTATCTATGACCCCATGACCCCATATCCAGGTAGACATGTCCAGAAAGACCCGCACTCAGGAGAGGGGTTAGGGCTAGAGATGCAGGGCGTCCCAAAAGTCTCAGTGTTATATTTAAGCTTTAGTGGCCTCAAACTGCACTAAGACTTTTGGGACACCCTATACAGCTGCATGAGTCATCTGCGTAAAGAAGGAAGTTGAACCTGTGGCAGTTGATGAAAGAACATAGGAAGAAAAGAAGAAATTCAAAGCCTGAGCCTTGAGTAGTGCTCATCATTTGAGATCTGGAGAAGGAAGAACAGGGATCACCCAAGGAGATAAGGAGGAGCCAGAGAAGGAGGAGAACCCTGTGGGACAACAGGACATCTAGGACTAGGTGGTTAATGGAACAAAAGCTTCCCAGAGGTCATAGGTTCATAGGTCCAGAGCTGGAAGGGACCTTTGGGGCCATAAAGCCCAACCCTCTCATTTTACAGAAGCAGAAACTGAGGCAGACAGGTTAAGTGACTTGCTCAGGGTCACACAACTGTTCAATGTGCAAGGTGGGATCCGAACCCAGCTTCTTCTTGTGTCTAAGGCCAGGACCCTACTCACTCCTCCAGAAAGGGCCTGGGACTTGGAAGAGGCCCGGCATTAGGAGAACCAGGAGGAAGGTGGAGGAAGGGCGCTAGGGCTCGGTCCTGGCTGCTCCTGGCTCAGGGCCATGTTGTCTTCCTGACACGTTCCTCTGGTGCTGGGGACTGGAGTACAGGGTTGTTCAGTCTGCTCTGGGTGGGGACTTGTTATTTCTGGGAGGCTTGTGTGCTAGGCTGGCTAGGAAGGGAGCTTCGCTTACTGGAAGTTTTGGTCATAGGAAAGTAGGGGAAGTCAGGGCATCCAAATAGTCAGCATCTGGCCTGAGTTGACATGCAGGGGTGTCCTTGGGGGATTAGTGGAGAAACAGCCATGTTTCCATCTGCTCAACAGCTTGCCTTCCCCAGGGGTGAAGGAAAGTAGCTTTGGAGTTACTGGGGCACACAGGGACTGCACTTCATCAGCCTGGAGATCCTGAACGCAGGCTCCCTGCACTCGGCTTGGGGTGGGTGGGCGTGGGAGATTTGCATTTCAAAGTCATCAGTTTTCTCTGTAATCCTAAGTACTTAAGAACCTGACTGAGAAGAGGGTCCCAGGCTTCAGCCGACTGCCCACAGGAGTCTATAATGGAAGAAAGGGTGAAGGGTCCTGATGGCTGAGGAGTCCAGGGGCATCCTAAGCCAAAACAAGGGCACGGCGGAACCCATTTCTGCCGCTTCATAGCGTTGTGACCTTAAAAAAGCACCTCCTCTGTGTCTCAGTTTACCCACTTGTAAAATGTTCTCACTAAGTGTTCTGCACTAAATGACCTGTAAGGCTCCTTCCAGCTCTAGACCTGTGATCATGTGATCGGATGATCCCTGTGGAGAGGCTGTGAGGTGAGAGCCCTGGGTTCAAAGGTCAGCTTGGCTACCTGTGAGACCCTTGGGCGGGCACATCCCTCTGGGCCTCAGTTTTCTCATTGTGAAAGAGGAAGTTGACCTCTGAGGCCCCTTCCAGCACTTCTCTCTGGGCCTCAGTTTCCCTTCCCCCATAGGGCCTCTGGGGTCCTTTTCATCTCAAAGCCTGTGGCCAGTGAAGCTCATTCTCTCAGTCACAGAGATCCCAAAAGGGAACAAGGGACCAGTCAGGGAGGGCTCAGTCTTGAGCGTGGGCACACTGAAGGAGCCTCCTCTAATTCCTCTCCATTCAGGGCATGGGCAGATCTCCTGCAACTGATTCCGGTCCATCAGTCTACGTGGGGAAGTTTGGTTTGCTACCGAGCAGCAGCTCAAAGCCCACACGAGAGGCCGTACCTGGCTGCTGCACTGCAGTGAAAGGGAAATGCCCACTGTGTGCCTTTGGGTGGGGAGAGTGACAGAGATCTTCCTCCGGCTCTTAAGGGAAGGAGGATTGAGAGAGCAGGGCCTTGGAGGCTTCCAGGGGACAGAAATCCCTAATGGGCTTTCCAGGAGGGGAATCTGAAGAGGCACTTGTAACCTGCCTGGCTCCATGTTAGCTAGCCACGGATTAACCCAGCAGCCCCGGTAAAGGACTCGTCACTGGCCATACTGGGTCTGGAAGTGACCTTGGGCATGCCGATGCTTTGTAGCAGTCATTTTTAAGACACTCCCCATTTGAGGGGCCTCTAGTTTGGGGGGAAGTGCTTTGTAACTTCTCTTCTTGTTATATCCACACTTTGTGGAAGTTATTCGAAGTTAACTCTTTCAGTGAGCTTCCTAGATCACAGGCTTAGAGTTGGAAAGGACCTTAGAGGCCAGCGAGCCTCTTCATTTTACAGAGGGGGAAACCGAGGCCCAGGTGCCAGAAAGGAAGTAGCCGAGCTGGCATTGGTGGCTGATGCTCATCACTAGGTTGGCCAACAATATAAGAGAGATATTAACTAGCACAGGTGACTGATATTAAGCAGAACACATCAGATGGGGGTTTAAGGCTATAGCATTAGAAAGATGCCCTCAACCCTTCAGGGATACCCCTAGATTCCTAAAGGAGAAGATGGAACTAGCCTTGTTCTGAGGGACCCAACCAATCAGTGCAGGTGGGAGTTGGGATAAGGACTGCAGAGCTTATATAGTCCTGGGGAGCATTGTTTCCTGCTCCTATGTCCTCATTTTTTAGATGCGGGACGGAGGTACAGAGTGACTCTCCTAAGGTCCTGCACAGGGATGTCTCACGAAAGTTGGTAAGATGGAAAAGGGGTCAGGAGTGAATGAATCTCTTTATTTCAGAAATCCAAATGATCTCCAGAATGCCCATTCATCCACGTAGGCCCAAGTCTCCCTCTCAAGCATGGGGTATCCAAGGGCTGCCCAGTTCTATGAACTGGAGACACGTCTGCATCCACACAAGCCAGGAAGGCAGCCATACAGAGCCAGACCAGGCTTCCAATGTCTGGAGAAGTCCGCTGGGAGGCTGAGGGGCTGGCTGCCTTCCTTTGGCTGTCAGGGCCAGGGGCTGCAGCTCAAACTGTCTCGTTATATCCCTTGGTGAGAGATTTATCCTCTCCTTGGGCGAATGGGAATGTTTTCTTTCACACTGAAGGGCAGGCAGGTGCCCAGAGGCTTGATTCCCCATGGGTCATGGCTTCCTGAAGTAGTGGGGGCTGGTAGAAGGCCCTCAAAACGCCACCTCCAAGGATCCAGATGGGTGGTTTTTTCCATGTCTTATCAGAGCTTAAGTGGGTCAGGAAAGTGCTCGATGATCGTGCTTTAGTGAAGCCGGGACAACTAAGTGACAGAAACATTGTGAATGGAATTCCCATGCAGGCATAGGCTGTACAAGATGGTGTCTGAGGCCCCCTTCCAGCTCTAAAAGCCAAAGCTTCTGCGGTTCTGAGCTACTGGGAGGATCCTTGGTGCCCAGACTCATTGGCGCTAGGTCAGAATGTCTTCCCTCATTTGGAGGTTCTGAAATCTGGCATCTCTTCTCGCCATCTTCACCCCTTTCCAATGTAGAGAGGTGATGTAGGGATAGAGTTAGGATGACACAGTGGAAGAATGGCTGGAGGAGAACTTAGAAGTCCTGGATTCAAGTCATTTTTCTCTGCCACTTACTGCGTAGGCTTGACCAAGCCATTGGATTTCTCTGACTCTGTTTCTTCATTTGGAAAATGAATGAGTCAAAAAGCATTTATTAAGGCCTAGGTTGTGCTTGGAATGATGCTAAATACTGGGGATACAAAAGTAAAAAGGGGGAGCCGGTCCCTGCCATCAAGAAGCTTCCATTCTAGGAGAGGGAAAAAACACAAAAGCGTTGCGAAGGTTGGAGGGGGTGGTATTTGGGGCAGGAGGAGGGAAGCCATGAGGCAATTAGTTGATCGAATTCTCTTTCCAGGAATGATTACGTTGATTTGATCACTGCTCCCAGAGCCAGAGACGGAAAACCGGCTAATCATGCTTCCTCTACCTTCCTCTTAGGGGCTGTTGGGAGGATCAGATGAGATCGTGGCTGTAAAGGACTTTAGGAACTAAAACATTCTTCAAACCTGACCTGGTCTGTCACCCAGAATGATGTGGAGGTAAGAAGCAGCAGCAGACCCATCAACGAAATACAGCATTGAAGAAAGAGGTGCGACAGGCAAGGGGCAAAGTGAGGGAGAGCCTGGGGGCTGCACTGTTACGCCCACGCTGGCCAAAGGCCCAGAGATAGGCTGCCAGCATGGGAACTCAATCTTCTTGGGAGAGTTTGTATTGTTTTATTTGAGGGGGGAAGGATGAGGCAGGGACAAGACACATAGATGAGAAGATGGAGATGGGTTGCAATCTGCTCCAACGGCAAGACCACCAACACTGATGGATGCAGGGCTGGAAGGCAGCTCCAAAGCCGTATGGGCCAAACCCTGGATTTACAGAAGGGGAAACTAAGGCCTGGGGAGGTGATAGGATCAGAGATTTAGAGCCTCGATGGCCCTCGGGTCTGATCCACACCCCGATCTTACAGAGAAGGAAGCTGAGCCACAGAGATAAAGTAACTTGTCCAAAGTCACACAGGTAGTAAGCGGCTGGATGAGAACCCAGGCCCCCTGACTTCAGAGCTGAGTCCATCCCCTGGGTTCAGCTCTTCCAGTCATTCTGGAGGCTCAGCTTTGATGCTCTCCTCTCTGTTTTGCCTCCTCCCTGGCCCTGCTGAGGCCCCCTCTCCACCTGAGGCTCTTCCTAGGATGACCACAGAAGTGCCCATGGATCAGAGCTGTCAGTGTAAGGGAGAGTGGAAGGCGTCCCATCTTCCCATCTCACTTAGCCTTGACGCAGCCATCCATGAGAACCAATCAAGTGAAAGCCATCAGCGCAAGGCTTTAGATTAAGTATTAAAAGGTCCTGAAAGCCATGGAAGGGCTGAAGGAAACCTGCTCCAGCTGGAGCCTGGAGCCAATGAGGAGTCAGTGAAGAACCTGGAGGAAGAGGAGAGCCTGAGAAGGAAAGAACGGGGGAGGGAAGCAGAGCTCCCGCCTTGGCTCAGTCTCCTTTCCCCCCATTACCTGGATGTCTGGACAAAACCCTCAAATGGCCCTTTCCACCTGGGCCACACCAGAAGCCTCCAGGTCCCTGCAATCACACAGGTCACCTAGATATATAGATATAAATACAGATATAGATATAGATACAGATACAGATACAGATATAGATACAGATACAGATATAGATATAGATATAGATATAGATATAGATATAGATATAAATACAGATATAGATATAGATACAGATACAGATACAGATATAGATATGGATATAGATATGTGTGTGTATCTCCCCGGTGAGTACTACTGGGCAAGCACTCTGGAATGCAAGAATGAGCCAAAAACATTAGCTAAGAATCATTTTGGACCTCAGAACCTGGAGGGAGGGATATAGTCTTGCTTGGGGATGCGACTCATCAGTTTGAGTAGGAATTGGGGTGAGGGAGCCTAGGGCACTTATTTCTGTATATCTGCCATCAGAGGGCAGGCACTGTTCTGCTTTTTCTTTATATCCCCAGCACTAAACACTTTGCCTGGCACATAGTAGGTGTTTAATAAAGGCTTGGTGATTGGTCGATTGATATGCAGTCTTGGTTCTCCTGACAGATTGTACGCTCCTTGAGGGCAGGGACAATATCTCCAGTACCCAGTACAATTCCCAGCACGTAACAGGTGCTTACTAAATGCTTATTGACTAATTAAGGCACTTCTAATCCACGTGGCACCTGAACAAAAATTCAATTTGAACAGGATTTGAATCTGACTACTATCTATAAGACCTTGGGTAAGTCATTGAACATCCTCAGGCTTCATTTCCTCCTGTCAAATGAGGGATTAAGACTCAGTGGCCTCTGAAGTCCCCTCTGGGTTGGATTAGATGGTCCCTAAAGTCTCCTTCAGGCCTTGGTCTATGACCCTCTGTCCAATCTCCTCTGCTCCCTCCACCACCCCTCCATTCCTTCCCTCGGCACTGAGGATGGACCCCAAGGCCAATGTACCATCATGCTGTAAAGCTCCTTAGACCTGAGTAAGACTGCCAGCTCCACTGCTCACTCTGTGCTCACTCCAGACTCTGGCCAATCATTGCTCAGATCTAGGCCTTGGTTTCTTCATTTGTAAAACGGGAAAAATAATGATGCATGAAATCACTGTAAAAAAAAGTGCTTTGTTAGTCTTAAAGTGCTACAGAACTGCAAGTGATTCCCCTCCCATTTTTGTTCTAATCCCAGTGGCAGAGAATACCACTCATTTCCATAACACTCGGTCATTTACAAAGCACTTTCCTCATGACACCCTGGTGAGGCAGGTAATCCAAGGGTTATCACTCTCCATCTTATCGGTGGTGAATCTGAGGGGGAACGAGGTTAAGTGACTGGTCCAGGGTCACCCAGCTGATAAGTGGCAGGGACAAGACAAAACCACAGAGTCCAGGGGCTTCCCGCTATGCCACAGAGGAGATTGCATCCCACACCTGAATCATGCTGCCCAGAGCTCACAGCCAGGAGGAAAGGGGAAAAACCTGGTTTCATCTTCTAGGGCCCCTTTAGAATTGAAGTTTTTTAGCCTGCTGAATCACTGATTAATCAACCAATCAGTCAATAAACATTTATTGAGTACCTACTATGTGCCAGGCACTGTGCTGAGCGCTGGGATACAAAAAGAGACAAAGGACAATCCCTGCCTTCAAGAAGCTCACAATCTAATGGGGGATAAAACATGTAAACAAATATATACAAAGCAAGTTACATACAGGATTAGCAAGAAGTAATTAACATGAAAGGTGCTGAATAAAGAGAGGCAGAGGAAAGCTTCCAGGAAAGACTTTAGGGAAGCCAGGGAGGTGAGGGGTGGATCAGAGGAGGGAGGGCATTCCAGGCATCAGGAGCAGCCACAGAAAATGCCTGGAGGTGAGAGATGGAGTATCTTGTTCCTGGAACAGCCAGGAGGCCCATGTCACTGGATCCAAGAGAAATGAGTTAAGGAGTAAGATGTGAGCATCCCAGAAAGGTAGGAGGGGGCTGGGTTCTGAAGGGCTTTGAATGCCAAACAGAGAATTTTGTATTTGCTCCTGGAGGCAATAGGGAGCCAAAGCAGTTTATTGGTTGGGGGGATGACATGCTCAGACCTGTGCTTTAGGGAAATCACTATGGAAGATGGAATGGAGTGGGGAGAGACTGAGGCAGGCAGCATCCCACCCCAGAAGCCTATTGGTGGGAGGTGACGGGGCGTGCACTAGAGGGATGAAGGAGACTGGGAAGGGCCCGTCATTGCCCTCACACGTTGGCAAGGTTCTCATGTAGTTGACGGATCAGACTCGTTTTGTATCAATTCACTGAACATAACTGGGGTCAGTCAGTGGAAGTGTTTTTAAATGATAAATGGCACTTTATTTTTAAAAATAAATATACTATTTTTAAAATAAAAATATTAATAAATATGCTATTAATATATTAATAAATATACTATTTTCAAAATCGTGTTATTTTTATTTTTCAAGTAAAAACATCTTTTTTGTTCATCTCCCCACCTTCCCTAAACTGAGAAAATTTTGAAAGAAACAAACAACAAATCCCCCAATACCTATCAACGTAGTCCAAGAAAACAATTGCCTCACCCAGCATGACCAGAAATGAATGACTTTCCACATCAGCTCTCTCTGGCAGGAGGTGAGGGGCAAGTTTCATCTCCATTCTTTTGGATCCTGGTTTATCGTTGGGTTGATGAGGTTCTAAAGTCTTTCTAAGCTGTCTTTGTCTACAATGTTGTTTGTAAATGCTTGTGAATCAATAAAGAGAGACTTTCTAACCACTGGAGCCATGAGACCATTGGAAATATCCCAGCAGAGGTGAGCAGGCGCCTCTGTCATTCAAGTCTGCCATCCAAGGGCTTCCTCCATGGGGCCGGGCATCGGATCAGACCCCTTCTATGGATCCTCCCCCAGGGCCACAGTTCTCTGATTCTCCTACTTTATTTGTGTTGTTTCTATGTTTGAACTAGATAGATGGGCATTAGCCAAGGAGAGGATGGCATGCGTGTGACATTGAGAATACACCACCCATCCAGAGACGGGCAAGACATGCTATTGTTCTATCCAATTTGGGTGTTGGGGAAAGGATGATGCCAGGAAGTACGTGATCTGCCGAGGGAGGGCAGGGCTGCAGTTGGGAAGGCCCACATGGTGACCCTCGTGGGTGGAGAAGGAATTAATGAGGAAAGGAAATGGAGAAGCATTTTAAAGCAAGGAAACTTGGAAAACATGAGAATGTTTCAAAGTAGAGAGAAGCAGAAGCAGAGGTAATCAAACGAGATAACTGGAGAGTCCTTCCCACAGTGCTGGGCACGCAGTTGGTGTTCTTGTTCAGTTGTTTCTGACTCTATGGAGTCCACAGGGTTTTCTTGGCAAAGATACTGGACTGGTTTGCCATTTCCTTCTCCAGCGTGTTCCCATTTTACAGATGAGGAACTGAGGCAAACAGGGGTTAAGTGACTTGCCCAGAGTCACACAGCTAGTAAGTGTCTGAGGCTGAATTTGTACTCAGATCTTCCTGAATCCAGGCCCCGTGCTCTGTCTACGGTACCACCTAGCTGCACAGTGAGTGTTAGCTATTATTATTATTGTTCTCAGTGTTATTACATTAGAGCGTGGACTCAGTAGTGAGATAATCCAGATCTAAGATGGAATGTGGTGGATACTGGTCCCAAGTCAGCATCAACAACACAAGGAACCTCTGTCATGCACCTGACCAATTCACCCTGAGGCTGAGCGACCTACTGTATGTACACATACAGAGACAATAAGGAGGAATACTCAGCAACCCCAAGCCATCATCTGGGCCCTGTGGCCCTGCTCCCAACCTCTTGCCTTCACTAGCCTCACTTAAATAACGAATCTTAGACCTAGAGCTGGAAGGGACCTCAAAGGTCATCTGAGTCTAGTCCAACCTACTCATTTTACAGTCGAGGAAACTGAAGCCCAGAAAGGCAGAGCTATGTTGTAACAATTCAGCTAGCAGCTACCGTGGGGGTGAAAGACCAACACAAGCCCAACAACAAGAACACCGCCAGCACAGGTTCTTTTGATCTGCTTTACTAAGGAAAGCAGCGTTAGGGAGTTAACAATCTTGTTTCAATCAAACATACAAATATCATTAACTTAGTTCAGGGGAAAAAGCCAGCACCCTGAACTTCAGAGCAAATACAAACAAATTACAAACATACATTATAAACAGACCAAATACAATTCATAGTTACCAAGAAACCATCAACATCTGGGTTGACAAGCAGAGAGGCTCTTAGAGTGCCTGCCCAGAGTCCCACGCCAACACTCCTCCAGGAGTGAGAGCCTTAAGGGAGAACACCAACCTCTGGGTTTATATATCTTGTTCAGGGTCAAAGGTGAGTCACACATGTGACTCACCCACGTGACCTAAAAGCGTCACAAAAATGTAACGTAGTCTAAAAGCCTCTGATGTCACAAACACGTCACTCAAACCCATGTAAACTAGGCTTTCCCTTGAGGCAAGGAGGTCATCAGGGACTCCTAATTTAATCAAGGAAACAAAGGCCAAACTCTTCAAGGGCACTTGATTGAATAAGTGCTAAAAGCCCTCCTTAATTACCAATACAAGCTAGTAACAGAATCAGGATTTCAGTCCAATTCTTACTGCCTGTGGGACTGTTTGAATTCATTCACCAGAAGTGAAAGCCCGTCTCCTTCTAGTTCCACAAGCCTCCAGATTCCTGAGTCTTCAGTCCCACACAGCTCAGCTACATTGCCTTCCTTGCTGTGCTAACAGTTGTGGCCACTTCCACAGGAACAGGATCAGATAGAGCTGGGTGGGACTTTAGTAATCACCTGTGTGATATCCCCTCATCTTACAGATGAGGAAACTAAGGTCCAAAGAGATTAAGTCAGCAAGCATTTATTAAAAGTACTTACTATGTTGTGGGACCTAGGTAGGAACAAAAGCAGGATTTGAATCCAGGCCCACCAGCTAGGTGGCACAGTGCATAGAGTACTGGGCCCGGAGTCAGGAGACTCATCTTCCTGAGTTCAAATTTGTCCTCAGACACTAACTAGCTGTGTGACCCTGCACAAGTATCTTAACCCTGTTTGCCTCAGTTTTCTCATCTGTAAAATGAACTGGAGAAGGAAATGGCAAACTACTCTAGTGTCTTTGCCAGGAAAACCCCAAAAAGGGGTCACGAAGAGTTGTACATGACTGAAAACAACTCACCAGTAACTCCTTGTCATTCCTGATTCTCACCAAACCTTGGACCCTAGAGTAGGGAGGGACCTTAGACACCATCTATTCCAAATTGCTCGTATTACAGGTGAGAAACTGTAATTTGCTCAAGGCCATGCAAACCTCAGAAGCAGGATTCAAACCCAGTCTGAATCCCTCTTTGAACCCAGAGTCAAGCCTCTTCCCTCTGATGCCTCTCTGATTCAATCCAACAAGCAGGTCTTCTGGATGTACGGTGGCACTGGGGATACAAATACCAATGTTTTATATTTTGAAGAGGTTACAGTATCATCCTCTTGGCAGATTGTAACAGTAGTTGTAAGTTAAGTTACTAGGTCCTATTTTAAGTCATTCTCTAAATACCAGCTGTGGTGAGCTTTTGTGGGCAAGCATGTGTGTGCAGGAATAAATTACCTGTCCCATACCTCATTCCTATCATACAGGGGATGCCTTTTCACTCGCCTTTCTTGGGAAAACCCTAGACAGAAGTCATAACCTAAGCAATAAGTACATTTTTCTCTAGGATCCTGGGGTGGCGATTTAACAGACTGAAGTATATTTAAAAAGGGAGCTTGCTTAAGCCTGAGTCCAGAGCTGAAGAGCCCCTTAGCAGAGAAGGGAGTGAGTGCCCCAGCCCCCACAGGCCCAGCAGCCGTTAAACTCTGTAATTAGATAAGGCCTGGGAGTGGTTCTATTATGCCTTGATGATCTTGAGAAGAATGGAAAGAGACTGGAAAAGGAATATACTATGGAAAGAGGAAGGAAGGAAAAGAAAGGTTAGGGAAAATTATCTTGAATAATCAGAGTGTACGAATAGACATCTCTCCAAATAAGGAGGTGGGGTGGGGGGAGGGAGGCTGCTGACATTTGAACCTTATTCTCATCTAAGCTGGTTAAAGGAGGGAAGAATGCACATGGGAGCGCGCGCGCGCGCGCGCGCGCACACACACACACACACACACATGCACACACACACCATTGCATACAGAAATACATTTCACTCAACAGGGAAATAGGAAGGAAAGGGGAGAAAGGAGAAGGGGCGATTAGAGGAAAGGTAGATTGAGGGGTCCTAGGCAAAGCAAACTCTCAGGATGCACAAAAATATTTCTAGTTTTTTCTGAGATGTAGAAAAAAGATGGAAACTTGCAGGAGTGCCCATCAATTGGGGAATGGCTAAACAAGCTACGGCATTTGAATACGATGGAATACCATTGTGTTGTAAGAAATGATGAGAGAGATGATTTGAGAGAACCTGGGGAAGACTTGTATGAACTGATACAGAGGGAAGGGAGCAGAACCAAGAGGACAATTTATATAATGACAATACTAGAATAAGAACAAACAACTGAATGCATCAGGGACTCTGCTCAGCATTATGATGAAGCGTACCGCCCCCCTGAAGGGAGGGAAATTCTTGGGGTACAGAATGAGACATGCTTTTTTGCACATGGCCAATGTAGCCATCTGTTTTACTTGATTATACATATTTGTAATGGAGGTTTTCTTTTTCTTTTCTTCTCATTCGAGAAGGGGGTGGTTGGAATGGGAGGGAGAGAAGGTAGATTTTTGCTGATTCAAAACTATGACCTGAGTTGGACTTCTGGCTCTGCCATTCACTGCCTGTGTGAGCTTGGGCTGGTCCCTTAATCTCTTTGGGTCCCAGATTCCTCATCCACTAAAGGAGGGGGGTTGAATTTCTCAACCCCTGGGCTCCCTTCCAGCTTCAGATTTGTGCTCTTGTCATTCTACTTCCCCGAGACTCAGTTTCCCTCTGTAAAATAACCAACGTGGCCTGTGAGATTCCCTCCAGGTCTGAGCCAATGGTCCTATGGTCTAGGCGGGTTGTGCCCATTTCCCTTAAATGGAAAAATGCCTGCATTCATGTCTGACAGGAGTCAGGGAGGCTGTGGGCTGGGCTATCCCAGCAAATATTTGTCCTTATTATGAGCCAGTCAGGATGCTTCCATTGAGCCCAGCTCTCAAACCCAGAAGGCTTCCCTAGTGCCTGAGATTATAGGGGAGCTGTTTGCTCTGGAAACCTAGTCTCCCCTCAGAGCTAAAAAGGGCCCAGGCTGAGGTTCATGGTCCCCTTGGCTGGCCCCTGCAGGACATTCCAGGTGTGCCCAGGACTCTGTCTGGGGCCAGGCCTCCTTTCCTCCTCCTCGCTCCACCTCCTCAGGGGCCAAATTGGGCCACTCCTGGAGGCCTTGCATCTTCGTAGCCTCCTTCAATAGTTCAGTCAACCCATGCCCATGTTTTCTCACAAGTTCAGGCACACATTATAAATACAAGATCAAAAGAAGCTTTCATCGGGTTCCAAAAAATCAGCAGGCAAGGCAGGCAGTTTGGTGACTTGTTCAGCTCTTAGAATGTGTGGCTAAGGAGGTGAGTTCAGAAATGACTCCTACCTTTGGCCAGCCTTGTACCCCTGGGGTCGCCCCCTCAGGAGCTTACTATTGCCTGTGGTCTAAGAATGGACCAGGCGGCAGCCTGCTAGGAGGGAGTGGGTCGCCACCCCTGAAGGTCTTAAACCACAACTGGGTCAAGCACTTTCTGGGTATGTTGTAGAAAGACTGCCTGTTTGGAGGAAAGGGCCTCTGGGTCCTGTGTGCCTCTGACCTGCTGGGATTCTGTGTGTTCCTCAGGATGGAGGCAGCCCCACCTAGAGCAGGGGCCTCGGCCTTTTTGGGGTCCCCTCTGGGAGACAAGGGAAGGCTATGACCCCCTTCTCAGAATCACGCTGTTGTTGTTTTCATTCATAATTGAAGGAAATGCTAGATTTCACTTAGCAATAAATGAAAACAAAGAAGTCATTTTTCCCTCCCATTGATGTTCATGGACTGCCTGAAATCTGTTCATGAAGGGTCCATGGAGCCCAGTTAAGAACGCCTCATCTAGGCCTGTCCCCTCATTTTACAGAGGAAATGGCCCAGAGAGAGGCAGGAGGTGTAGAGGCAGCTCCATCTTCCACTTTCTACTTGGGTGTTAAAATTTCTTCCTTGGCATCTTAGCTTTTTTCCCTGCTGAGTTTCTTCTCAATGAAAAACGAACTGTGCTGGGAGTGGAGGGACTTGGGTAACTTCAGTTTGTGAGCCATCATGGAGGTGAGAGCTGATGGTTAAATTTTCTATGGGAGCATTCGCACCTCAGAAGTTGAATGTAAAACCTACAAGGAAGCAAAAAGAAGCTGGGCAGCTTTGAAAACAATGTGTAGTATTTATTATAGAGGTTTGCTTGAGATAAAAATTTATTGTTTATTTGAATCCTCTTGTGTTCTGCTGTATACGTGGAAATATTCTTTTTTTTTCCTTCTTTTCTTGTTTTGTATTTAAGTTTAAAGTGAATAAAAAAACACACAAAGTTGAATGGGAAAGTGATGGAGGTGAAATTTAAAAGTGTGTCATGTGAACACCTCCCCTCCCCCAAACACTGCCCAGCACACTCCTGCTTTCAAGAATAGGGAGGTGATGACCCCCCCCCATTCCTCTCTGGCCTGCTCCCACCTGGCTTCTCACTCTCTGCTCTTGGTGCCATAGTTTAGGAAGAGCCAAAGAGGAGAAGCTGGAGAATGTCCAGAGGGGGGGGGTTTCGGGAGCATGAAGGGCCTTGAGTTTACATTTTCTGAAGATTGGTGAAAGGAACTGGGGCTGTTTACCCATGGAGAAGGGAAAGGGGGGTGGCACAGGCGAGATTCTTCCTACATGCAGTGCTTAAACCCAGAGGGCAGAGCCAGGTGTGCTGGTGGCGTGGGGGGAGTGGGAGGCGGGGAATACAAGCCAGTAAGTAAAGGCTGGACAGGCCTTTGGACAGTCCAAAGGCTGTCCCAAAGTGGGGTGAGCCGGCTGCCTGGGGGGTAAGGGTGAGGTCCACAGGGGTTAAGGGGATGAGCAACTGTCAATTTCCTTGTTTGACCCCAAACTATTTCCTAAGACAGTTGGATCTGGGCCAGCTAAGGTCTCACTGTGGTCTCTGGAGCTTGCCTGGATGGGGAGTCATTGTCTGAGTCATGGGTGAGGAAGGGGGTGGGTTTGGATTTAGAGTTTGGGACCAGTCCTATCTCCCTCCCTTAGAGCCTGCCATGGATGCAGGGCCCTCCTAGGGAAAGGAAGCTGTATCCCCACCTTTTCTGGGAAGGTAAACAGAATTGCAGGTTAAGCAGGAGCTCAGGGGGAGTCCAGCTTGAGGGCCAAGTGATAGCAGAAACAACCAAAGCCAGGAAGATCAGCCCAGGGGAGGGGAGGCAAACCTACTCCAAAGAGGAGTTATTGACATTGGTGAGATGACAGTATTATTATAAATACCCAAATTAACTATAAAGGACATATGAAGAAAGGTGCTATCTGCATCCAGAGAAAGAACTGAAAAAATAGAAGTACTATAGAGTTTTATATATATGTACATATGTGTGTATATATGGATTATGTATATGTGCATGTGTGTGCACGTATATATGTACATATACATATACACATACATATACATATCCATATTTGTTTCTAATGGTAGCCATCTCTGGGGCGGAGGGAAGAAAAAAAAGGGAAAAAAGAAAAAAAGAAATTCCCATGATCATTTTATTATATATTTAAAAGGAATAGCAAGTTGTACATAATAGATTTGCAGTTTCATGTGCAATCATCCTTTTAATTATACTATGTTATGGAAATCCTTGTTTTATTCCATATATTAAAAATTACATTTAAAAATATGGTGAGACTTGCCCCACCCAAGACAGCTTGCTTTTGTGGCAGCCACAAGCCCCCTCCTCTCTGGGATCCCCCTGGGTTCCCTGGCGTTTCTCTGTCCCTTTAAAGCTTCTACCCCCCTCTCCCTCCCTCCCCTCAGCCCTGCCCCCTCCCCAGCTCTTTCCTTGGTTTATTGCTGATGCTGGGATGTTTGACTTGAGGTGGATGAGAAGATCCAGGCCTCAGGCTGATGCCAGGCAGTACCTCCCTCCTCCCTCCAGTATGGGGGCTGGAGGAGGAAATCCTTTAATCCATAAAGAACCCTGGGTTCCAGATTTCCTCTCAGTGAGGAAGGCAGCTTATGTAGTAGATGGATGCCTGATGTTGGAGTCAAATGATCTGAGTTCAAATCTCACTGCCTTTGTGACCTTGGGCCAGTCCCTTCCCCTCCCCTGGGTCTTAGGTTCTTCATCTGTAAAATGAGGGAGTTGGTTAGATTCAAGGACTCTTCAGGTCCCCTCCAGACCTAGGATCCTCAGAGACCCTTTAGCACTGGGGGTCAATGGAGGGCTTGGAGAGGAGGGTGTAACCAAAAGATCTGCCAGTTGAAAATATAACTGTAGTTGATGCTAAGGATCTGGGAGGCTGGGACCCTTCTCCCTCCCTTGGGCTGGCTGGCCCTGTCCCAGGCAGAGGAGAAGGAGGAGGAAGAGGAAGAAGACAGGGATCTGCCTTATCTCGGGCCCCCTAGACCAGTGAGGCTATTTCCCAGCAGTCAGCCTTGGCTGCCTGGATTAGCCACCCCCTCTCTGAAGCCTTTCCTAACCTGACTGGAATAATCCCCCATCCTTTCCACAGTTCTTGTAAACGCCAAGTGACAGAATGTCCAGGAAAACCCTTTGAAAACATAGATGGAAAAGGAATGTGATGTGGAGTCCGAGTGCCTGGGTTCAAATCCTGACTTTGCCATTTACCACCTGGGTGACCTCAGGCAAGTGAGCTTCACCTCCAAGGGCCTCAGTTTCCTTGTGGGAAATGAAGGTACCGGGTAGATGCTAGCCCGGGTTCATCCTAGCTGCCTATTCCATCGCCCTGAATTCAGGAAAGATTTGTTAAGCACCTACTGCGCACAGGATTTTGCTGTTGCTGGGACCTGTGAGTTCACTGATGTAACGAACTCCAGGAGGGCAGCAAGGATCATCTCTGACTTATTCACTGTGTGGCCTTAGACAGATCAATCACTTCTCCTCTTGGGGCTTCTTTATCAGTCAAGCCTTTGGGCAGGTGCTCTCCAAGGTCCCTTTGAGCTCTGGATCCAACACCAGGACTAGAACTGACGTTTACAGGGGGAGACTTTCTGTTCCCTTTGGTCCTCTCGACAACCTCAGGAGGCAAGTCTTCCTGTTACTGTTGTTAGACAAATGAGAAAATCAAGATCGGATTAGACCAGGATCACACCAATAGTCTGAGGTGGGATGTCAACCCTGACTCCAATCAATTCCTATGGATTTGACTTGTATGATTGACCCAGAAAAGTCTCCATGAGGAGCTAGCCGCTCCCCCTTCTCCTTAGCTCCTCTCTCCCTGGCTCAGCAGGGATTTAACCACTGGATAGAGCTCAGGTGCCTGGGAGGATGGTCCTGGCCTCACATGTCATAGGCTCTTTAGGAATGAATAAGCAGCCTCCTCCAGGGCTAAGGTTTGTTCAGGCCTTACTGTGGATTCTGGGATCTGGCTAGGCCCGAGAGCCCACAGGTGGGCAGTGGGGTTAACTCTGGGTTCTCTCCCTGGCTGGAGACTCTATCAAATGATAATAATAACCAGTTGTTGTAAGGATCAAATGAGATATTTGTAAAATGACTTAGCATACTGCCTGGCACACAGTAGGCACATTGTAAATATGTATATCCCTCCCCTCTCCTTTCTCCTATCATGGCAATTAGCACCTTCCTGTAACTTGTGGCATTAGCACCTGGTTCTTGACCTCAATCCTGGGAACTCAAAAAAATTATTAATTGCATTTTAATACAATTGGCTTCTTTGTAAGCTTATATATTTTATTTTATGTTTTAAAAGTAATTCTGAGGGTGGGTCCATAGATTTCAGCAGGCTACTAAAGGGGTTCCTGACAGCAGGTTAAGAACCCCTGCATAGAACAATTGCCTGGGGCAATTTGCCCAGAGTCCCTCAGCCCATAAGTGTGTAGCCTGGGCTGGAACCCAGGCTTTGCCAGCTTTGAGGCTGGCTCCATCCCTACTCTGGGAAAAGGTCATACAATAATACAATGCAATCTTATTATAGGAGAGCATTTGCAAGGCATGTGAAGCCCACAGGTTGTGCATGTGTGTGTGCGTGCGTGTGTGTGTGTGTGTGTGTGTGTGTGCGTGTGTGTGTGTGTGTGTGTGTGTGTGTGTGTGTGTGTGTGTGTGTTGGGGGCGGGGGTGTGCAAACAGTAGTTGTCCCTAAACCCAATCTGTTTGTTCACAGACTCCCAGATCTGGAAGGGATTGTAGAGATCTTTTAGTATAAACCACTTCATTTTACAGTCGAAATCGAGGGCCAAAGAACCTTGCGTGCGCTCAAGGGCACACAAGGCAAGTAATGTTAAGAAGCCACAATGAGCTAGGGGCAGCCTAGACCTGGGAGCCAAGCCTCCAGGCTGGTGAGAAAGGACACTGGAGCTGGGTCTTGAGAGGAGGCAGAAGAAGGAGCTGGTTTGGGGGAAAGCTGGTTCCCAGGAGTCTGGGTCAAGCAGAGATCAATTAATCAATGAAGGAGCATTTAATAAATGCAGCTTCTTGGCACCGAGAGCCCAATACTGTGATGACATTTGGGATGAGGTGTGCAGCGGCACAAAGTGAGAAAGCTTTCTGGGGTCGTTTTGGAAAGCATCCTCTCCAGGTCTGCAGGGTTGCCGTGGATGGAGGGTGAACGTTGGTGCTGCAGCTCCTCATCCCCCCCTCCAAAGGGCAAGAAGGGTAGCTGCTGACCTGGTTAGTAAGGTGGAGTGTGGGCTGGCATGGGTGGGCAGAGGGATAAGGAGATGAAGATCTTCCCCCCCGTACACACATGGGTAGCACCACCCACATACACGTAAACACATGCACAGACGTTCCATGAACACCAACAGGCACACACGTGGACGCGCAGCCTTGTGGATACTGACACCAGCCGAACATATACACAAACAGGCACGCACAGACACGCACACATACATGCACAGGGGCACCAGAGAAAGATTCAAATAGCCTTTAAAAAAAATTATTCCAAGGGGCGGCTCCCCAAGAGAGGGAGAACGAGGGAGATCTGGGCGGCTAAAAGATGCCAATAAAATGTGTTTTTTAAAAAGGGACCGACACGCACAGCTCCAGGGAGACAAGCATTTGGACGCCAGAGCCAGACACCCGCCCACAAACCCGGCACGGGTGCCTCGGCCCAGCACACTCCGGCGTGAGTCAATTACCTCCTCGGAGGCGGGGCTGGAGGCTTGAGGAGGAGCTAGCGTCGCCCGGGGGCGGGGCCTGAGAGGATGGGCGGGGCCTGGCTCCTCCACGTCCCAAAAGGGTGCCAACCCACTCGGCTCGACTCCCTCCCGCTCCCGCCTCTCGCCAGAGGCCCCGCCCCTCACGTGACTCTACCGCCGCTCGGGACTGGCCGCGGCTACAGTTGCCCTGGTGACGGCAGAGCGGCCTGGGGCCCGGCTCGGAGCGCCCAGTGATTCGCGGTCCCCCGGCGTCCCGACGTCCCCAGCGCGTTCCCGACCACCGAGGGCCAGGTAAGCGGCCTCCCCACAGCCCCCGAGGCCCCAGTCCGCCGTCCGGCTAGTCCTCTGGCGACCGCCTCGGGCCACCGCGTGGGCGCCTCCTCGTGGGCTCTGAGACGCCCTTCGGGGTGCGTCGGAGAGGCCACGCCCCCTCCCCTGGAGTCTCCCTCCTTGGCCCCGCCCCTCCCCCACGGCTCTCCCTCCACCCCACCCCCCGCCGGGAATTCTCCCCACTGTTCCAGCCCGGGCCCTCCTCCCCCTCTCCTGTGCCCTCTCTTCTCAGCCCCTCCCTTCCCTTGACACCTCTCCCCCTCCTAGGCCCCTGCTCCTCCCCCTCCACCTGCCCTGCCCAGGGCCCCCTCCTGCTCTCCTCTGCACCATCCTGGAGCCCCTTCCCCCGCCCCCTCTGCACTGCTCCCCGTCCTTGGGGAGCTGGCGCCCCCCTATCAGAGGAGGGGGAGTCGGGGGCTCCTCAGCTAGAGGCCGTGACCTCTGCGGGCAAAATCCACGCCTTCGTTTCCACTCCCGTCTAAGCGCAATTGACCCCTTCCTTGGGTTCTGTGAAGCCTGACTTTGAGGAGGGTCCGAGGGCTCCAGGGCCTTCCCCCCACTCACCCATGCCCCCTTCTCTCTCCTTTAGCACAGCCGGCCTCGGGTGCAGGGACTGCTTCATTTTTGTCTTTCTGCCCTTGACCGGCCAGGGCCTGGTAGGTGCTTCCTTTATGCCTGTGCATTGATTACGGGGAGGGGGCTGCCGGGGTCTGGCCGTCCGCCTTCAGCCATTCATTCATTCATTCTGCCTTCACGCCGCCGGCCTGCGCTGAGAAGATGCAGGAGTGGACAGAGCCTGGTGCCCATCCTCCGGGGGACCTTTAACTCTGGGAGTTCGGAGGACAGAGAGCTCAGCGGGATGGGGAGGGGGTGGGTCAGAGAAGGGGAGGAGGCTCGCAGAAGGGCTGGCACTGTGTCTGCCTGGAGGAGGGGGCCAATGCAGGGACCCAGGGACGTGAGTGCCCTGGAGGGCTTGGGTGACAGGGTCAGAGATGTGCAGACTTCAGTGTTCTATGAAAGTGGCTTTATGATTATTGTGACAGTCCAAGGGAAAAGTAAGGAGGGCCTGAACCACCCTGGAGACCGTGGGAGTAGGAAGAAGGGGGTGCAGGGAGGTCAGTGCCCCCCATGGAGCCCATCTACAGTTTGGACACAGTTGTTGTCTTTCCCATGAGAGGGGGCTGGGGAAGGAGAAGTCAAATGGCAGGATCAGAAACAACTGCAGTTGCCCTCAAATTGTCTTCAAGGGTTGTAGGAAGTGCCTAAGTCGGGTGGCAGCCACAGAGTTAAATCTCCATCGGGGGCTGCCTTTCCTGGACACAGGCTTGGTTACCAGGGCTCCCCTCCAGGCTCTCCCTCACCTCCCACATACTGAGAACCCTGAGGTATAGAGCACGTGGGATCCCTGGGGGAGGCCACTGACTGACACAGGGGAGGGAAATTAATAATCTAGGTTGGGGTGTGCGTCTAAGGAAGCCGTTGAAAATGTGATTTAGCCCTCAGAAGTGACCTAGGGACTAGAGAGGGAGAGATTTGGGAGGCGTCTGCACAGATGCACGTTGGGTTGGATGGGTCGACTTCCCCCCTTCTCTCACTGCTGAAATGTAGTTCAGAGTTAGAGTGGCCTGGAATCACAGATTCTGCTCGTTTTTCTTCCTTCTCATGTTCTTTTCTCTTTTTGCTGCATTCGTCCACCAAGGTTAGTGACTGTTCTCTCCTCCCTGTTTCTGCTAGCTCTGGGATTGTCCATCTAACCATTCCTTCTTCATCTCCTTCACTGGGTCATTGTTCTCTTCCCTCCCTAAGTGTGAATGATTTCTAGGGCTCTGTCACAGACACTTTCCTTTTTCTCTTTATGGTGAGTGCATTGACTTCATAAGTTCAACCCTCATATCTTTCCAGAAGGCTCCAAAACCTGTATATTCAATCTTAGCCTCCTTCCTGAGCTTCAGTCCCATCTGTCCAGTGGCCCTCTGGCCATCTCTACTTGGATGTCCCGTTGACACTCCCAATTCAACATGTTCAAAACTCAGTTCCAAATAATGGGATAAAATGGAAAAGGCCCTGGACCTGTGTTTAAGAGGTTGTTGTTGTTCAGTTGTGTCTGACTCTGTGACCCCATTTGGGGTTTTCTTAGCAAAGATACTGGAGGGGTTTGCCATTTCCTTCTCCAGCTCGTTTTACAGATGAGGAAACTGAGGCAAACAGAATTAAGTGACTTGCCCAGGGTTGTACAGCTAGTATCTTGAGAGGCCAGATTTGGACTCCTGAAGGTGAGCCTTCCTGACTTCATGCCCAGGACTCTGTCCACTTCACTAGCTGCTCCAGTGGTGGGTGGAAGTGGGGTGGAAGGAGGATTGGATTTTGTGGCTTCCAAGATCTCTTCCAGACCTAAATCTGTGATCTGCAATCACTTTAAAGTTTTAGGCACTGGTCAGTAAAGGTTGGTTGAATTGAATTTCTTGAATCATCTTTCTCCAGAGTTGATCTGAAAAAATAGCAGAAGTAGAATGTGACTTTAATATCTATGCTATGGAAAAAATCAGTTATGTGTGCTTAAAAAAATGAAGTACCCCACCCCAAGTAATATTAATGTGTTTTTGGTAGGGGGAAAATGCATTCAATCTCATTTTTCTCTGTAGAGATTTAAACCGAGTCACCCCAACAAGAAGTGAGATGTGCACCAGCAGACTCATAGACTCATAAGTCTTGGATTTGGAAAAGATCTTAGAGAGCATGAAGTTCAACCACCTCATTTTTTCGTTGGGGAAACTGAGGCCCACACAAGAACAATGACTTAAAGTCATAAGGAAGAAGGGCTAGAACCCAAGATTTCTGACCCTTCACAGGTTATGCTTAACCTCAACGAGGAGGGAATTTGGAGTCTAACTGGGAATGGTGACCCTGGGGAGTTAGGCATTAACCCCATGAGAGGGATGTGAGACAAGATGCATCTTAATTGTAATCAGCCCTTACAGTTTTATAGGTGGTCGAAATGAAATGATTGACAATGTATTTTTTGTTTTATAGGTATTTCTGTTATGAGACCATCAGTGGGTGTTCAAAATGGGAGATATTCTAGCATCTGAAGCTGAATTGCTTGGACTGGTGAAAGAGGTATGCATTCATTTATTGGTTCATTCCACAAGCATTTCCTAATATGTGCACAGGATGCTGGGGATTCTGGGACAAAAACAAAAGGCCCTTCCCTCAAGGAGCTGCCATTCTTTTGGGAGAGGGAGAAGAGTGTGGAAAAAGAAGAGTGAATAGGAAACGTTTACTAAGCAAATAGTAGGGCTTCTGGTCTCCTGCCCAGGGTGTCCTAAACATCTTTGTGCAGTTTTAACTTTATTAGCTTATTAGCTTGACTAGCTTAATACTGCAGAAAGATGTTTGGGACACCTAAGAAGTGAGGTCGTTTCTGGAGGTGTAGGAAGGAGGTGGGGGGGCCGCAGGGATGATGGGGAGATCAGGACAGACCTCATGGAGGAGGTGGGACAAGCACAGGGGCCAGAAGGAAGCCAGGGTTCTCTTCCTCAAATGATAGAAAAACCATGGAGGGTCTTTACAAATTACTCTATTCTTTAGTTGAATCCTTTGGGATAGAAACCAATAAGTGTTTCCTTTTTATTAACTTTATTACAGAATTTACAGAATTTCATTCACTCTAGAGGTCTGAGTCATAGCCCAGTGTCATGGATAGAAAGCTGGCTTTGGACTCAGGAATGCCTGGGTTCAAGTCCCATCTCTGATAGAGACTGTGTGGCCCAAGGCAAGTCACTTGGCCTCTCAGTATCCCCAGGCCCTGTCTCAGCCTTTGAAGTTACTGCATCAATAGAGGGAGTTTCCATACTGGGAATGCTCTCTGCCAATGAAATTACAGCTTTGGTCACTTCCTTTCCTATCATCAAAATCAGAGGCAAACCTTTCATAATGTAGTTAGTGGCTTCCCTAAAAAAATCCCATTAAGCAAAACATCTCAGGACTGGGCGTTTGGTGGCATGGCAGTGAAGTTAAGAATGTAAGATACATTCTTAAGAGACTAACAGAGAGATGAGAAAACCTCTTAAGAAAACCACCTTTAGAAAGACGTGAGATTAGGTCACTTTTGTTCGGTCATACTCATGCTGCCCTCATAGCTTTAGAGATACAGAGCTGGAAAGGCCTGCTAAGGCCATCCAGTCTGACCCCCTCAGCTGGGGAAACTGACCAAAGGTTAAGTGATTGAGACCAGGTTGGGTGAGGCCGCTGTCTGCTCCACAGACATCTGGGAGGATTTGTATCAACTTCACAGTGGACTTTACTCACTTGTAATGACCCAGAGAACAATGGGAAAGACTCAGGGCAGCTCTGACTCCTGGGGACTCGCATCAAGGACCCGAAGGGGCAGTGGGAAGGTGGGTGTGAGAATGAGAGCCCCAGGGTGGTATCAGATCCACCACTTAGGAAAGAAGCCCTCCACTGTGTGAGGTAGAAACTGTGGGAGATTTACAGAAAAACCATGATTCACATTGGGTGGGAAGGTGTGGAATAGGCCGCAGTCTTCCCGAGGAGCAGGAGGAATCATATCAAGAATCCACCAGGGTATAAAAGGATTGAAGTGAGGAGACAGCTGGGGGGCTGGGCTCTGAAAACAGGGCGAGGAGAGGAAGGTGGCCTGATAGATGCACACTCTGAGCGGGAGCCCACTGGGCTTCTGACCTCTTGCCCCTCAGGGCTTGCCCTAGGACTCCAGGCCTTCCCCGGGACCTTCACCCTCCCCAGTCTCCTCTCCCTTCCCAGGCTCCTCACTTTCCTCAGGCTCCAGGCCTTCCTTCGGGCTGTGTCCCTAGGGTGCCTTCTGTCCTCCCAAGGGCAGCCAAGCTCTCTGCCGTGGCAAGCACTAGAGCCACTTCTTTTCTTTTTATTAGTATTTAGACTTTGCTGAACTTGAAGACACTGTGAAGACGTTTTTAAAGGAGTGCAGAAGTAAAGGGAAACCATTGTGCAAAACCCCATCTGGCTCTTTGAGAGACTCGAAAACGCTGATTATCCAGGTACCGCCTCTCCTGCCTTCTGCCCAGTAGATGTTCAGGCTGCCCCTGACACCTCGAAGGTGTCGGGCTCTTGGCCAGCGTCCGGCAGGGGGACTGGAGTCGTTTTTTTCTGAAAGTGTTTTAAAAACTGGCTCCGTGTCATTTCATCTCTGTCACTTTGTGTCCTGCTAGAAGACCCACCCATAGCATCTGGCCTCCCATCTATTTATGGGAAGAAAGCCAGAAGCTCGCCTGCCACCCTGCAGCCTGCCCAGCCTGCTGCAGGCTCCACCCGAACAAAGAGAACAAAAAGTGGTCAAAAGCCCCTCCACTGTGTGGCGCTGGGCAAGTCACTTGATCCTCTGGGGCCTCAGTTTCCTTATCTGTGAATTGGGGGTGACATCTGTAGTACTTAACTCGCAAAAAGCCCTTGGTATTCTGTCAAGTGTTATAGAAGTGTGAGGTGGTGGGATTATTTTATTCCTAAATTGGAATCAAAAAAGAATAGGGGACTATGAGTCCTGAAGGGGTAGGGCGAGGCACCCAGGGCCAGTGGTCACTCTGCAGGAGTTGGGGCACCTGCTACATCTGGTGCGGGTTTTTATTTATTCCTTCTTTTGTGGGATGTGGTCAGTTGTTGAGAACAGTGGCCCGTGTTTTCTCGTGTTTGGTGCCGTAAAAGCGAGGGGGTGGTTGGGGAGAGATGCTTCTTGTCACTGCACAGAGGCTGCTGCCAGGCCTCCCCAGCCTCCAGTCAGTCCGCTCAAACCAGTGCCAGCCTCCATCCTCTCTCTTTGCCCGGTGTAGCTGGCCAGCCTCCTGGGGAACCCTGCTTATGGTCTGCCCCCCACCTCCCACATGCTGTTAGTCCCCGGAGGCAACTGATGAGAAAATGAGAAAAGAAGTGACCAGGGCTACTCCTTCCCTCAGTGTGAGCAAGGCGAGGGGCAGCCCCTCTGGCCAGGAGAGTGGAAGCATCGCCTTGGGCAGCTCATTTGTGGCTCTTTACGAGGCTTCAGCCTCTGCTCCCTTCCCACCAGCTTGCCTTAGGGTCAGGCTTTTTAGATGCCCAGTATATCGCCAAGGCAGCCTCATTTGCTGTTGGTTCTTTCCTGTTCCTCCACCTGCTGATGCTTCATCACAGCACAGGTGATAGGGGCTCTCAAAGGCTGAGCCAGAGAGTGCGTGATTTATCTGCCAGTTGTCCTGGCACCATCCCAGCCAGGATCAGAGGGCCTCAGCTCTGCACCAGTCCAGGCTGATGAAGACCACGAGCTAAGTCATGGAGGAGTTGTGCTCTTTCTGGCTGGAAGAGGGAAGACTCACACTCATGTCATCCCAGAGCTGGGAGGTTTCACCTTGCTCAGCCATGTTCTTTTGGCACAGGCTCTGCAGTACAGGGGTGTCTTAGGGCCATGAGCACTTTGAGCCGTGGCTTCTGTGCTGATGAGGTCTTTAAAATCGATCTGTCTTCTCCCCCACAGAAAGATCTAATTACTGCATTTGATAATGGGGACCAGAAAGGCTTCTTGGACTTATGGGAGGAGCACATCCCGACCTCTGTCCGAGAAGAGGCTGTTGCCCAGAAGCTGGAATTCTATCTCCACATCCACTTTGCCATCTTCCCGCTGAAGTGTACCCCCGGAAAACCGGTAGGTTTGGGTGTCGGCCTTGAGACCTGTCATGGGTTCTTGTGGGGTCAGGATGCTGCTCATCCCTTTTCCTCAGAAGTGGAAGCAATGTTATTGGCCATTTTCCTGTCTCCAGGATTGGAGCTTCCAGGGTATAAAAAGGCTGTAAAGGGCCTTTTCATCCCCTTGGATAAGATTGAATATTAGCAACTGATTTCCAGAATCAAAGGTACAGTATTATCTTAAATTAGCTCATTTTTAAAAAAAATTGGTATAATAGAGAATTAATAGATCCCTCAAATACAGCCCACAGTTTTGGCAGTTCAGTCTCAAGGGGCAGAAATAGGTGGGCTGTTGGGTGGGGGGTGAGGGATAATTGCTCTGAGAACTGAAGGTGGGGAGGAGGCAGTGGTTTGCAGCCCCCATCCGTCCCCACCCTGACCTGCTTTGGGAGGTGGGCCCATGAGAAGCCCCCAGCTGGGTAGAATTTTCTGTCCAGGTAGCAGGAATGGGCTGGACACACTAACACCCCCACCCCATTCTCTTCTTGTTATGTAGCTGGCTTTGGGCTGGGGGTGGGGAGCAGAGAAGGTGCTTCAGGGCCTGGTTTGGCCATGACTAAGCTTAGGGTCCGGACAGCCTTGCATCCAAGTCTTGCCTCAGATGAATGCTGACTGTATGTTTTTGGACAATTTGTGTCTTCTGTCACTGTTCCAGGCAACTGTAGAAGGCCAGAAGGTGCCAGCCTGCATTGGCAGAGGCCACCATAGGTGGAGGTGGCGTAACTGCTGGCAGGCCAATACCTTGGTTCACCCCAGAGAGTTAATTCATCATGGATGGGTGTGGCTCAGCCCTCCCAAAGTGTGACCCTCTGAAATCCAAAAAGCTGAGATGGGCAGAAGCTGGTGGGCAGGCAGAGATTCAGGCCCATCAGGAAGCAGGCATGCAGGCTATGCAGCAGGGTCAGTCAGTAAGCATTTATTAGGCCCCTACTTTGGGTACCAGGCACTGTGCCTAGTGCTGAGATACAAAGAAAGGGAAAAGACAGTCTTGCCCTCAGGGAGCTCCCAGTCTTCACGAGGAGATTACAGGAAGACAGCATTGAACAAACAAGATATAGTCACAGACAGAGGGACGACTGGCATTAAGGGGTATGAGGAAAGGATCCTGAGTAGGGTGGGATTTTAGCCGAGGTTTGAGGGAAGCCAAGAGGTGGATGAGGAGGGAGATCATTGCAGGTGTGGGGCACAGCTAGAGAAAATGCCTGGTGTCAGGAGATGGCGATCATGTGTGAGGAACAGCTGGGGGGCAGGGTCATTTGTGTGGTTGAGTGTGCTCCCCAGAACTTTGGTCCCTTGTGTCAGATGCCAGTGTTCCCCGACTTCCCTGGAGCTTCAGTGGCTAAGAGTGAGGTCTGCTGTGTCATCCAGACTGGGGACAGAGGACGGACAAGAACCTAGACAAAAGGATTATAATTATTAATTAGGACAGTGTGTTCCTAAGCTCTTTGTCAGGCCTTTCTGGACTTGAAATCATAACGATCAAACAGCATTTGTTAAATGCCCAATCACGAATGAGACAGATGCTCACTAATGTGTGCACCAAGCTGCCTGCTAGAAACACCTTCCCTCAAGGGGCTTACGGTCTGACAGCTGAGTGATGTGAATTAGGAAGAAGGACAGCGATGGCGACTGGCCCTAGGACTTCTTTGGTCCAGAGATCTCCCTCTACCAGTACAGGTTGGCCCCTGTAGTCTTACAGTTACCCTGAGTATTGAGAGGTGACGCAGATTACCCAAGGTCACACAAGCAGTGTGACATGTCCAGGGCGAGACTCAACCCATCCGGCCTGTAAGGCTGTCTCCCTACCCACTCCCCTCAGGGTGCCTTAAAAAATAGAGAGAAAAGAATAAAGTTGAACCCAGACCTACGAGAAAGCAGGGAACGTAGAGCGTGCACAGGGCCCATGGGAGGAAGGGATGAGACCTGGAGGCCAGGTGTGGGTCCTGCCTCTAGAGCAGGATGAGGCCTCTTGTGGGGGGTGGGGGGGGGGCTGGAATGAAAGCAATTTGTCAAAATTAGACACTCGTGGAATCGCTTGAGAGTTCATAACCACCAACTAAGTAATTAAGTAAATGGACAAAAAGCAAAAGGCTCCCCGATCCCTCAGCTCTCAACAAGGCCAAGAGCCAAGTGAACTAAGGAACCACAGAGCCACAGACCTGCCTCTGTCCTCTGCCTGCCCCGGGGGAGCTCAGCATCCACCACCTCTGCTGCTTGTGGGCAGTTGTTCCTTCCGCTGGGAAACACAGCACCCCCCATGGAGGGCTTTCCTCTGTTGTTGGGTGGGTGTCGAAGTCAGCGTTTTTATAGCATCGTGGTGTTTTAGGGTAGCGTCGTTGAGCCAGACTACCTGTGCAGGTATGAGCCAGTGGGCCCCAGGTGGTTCATTAAGGCTTCCAACAGGTGTCAAGAAGGTATTGGTCTACACTTGAAAAAGGGATTTTCTCCACACAGTTGATATCCTAGGTCTGGACAAAAAAAAAATACTAGATTCCATTAATGTCCTAGAATTTATTAAGTCATCCTCCAACTGTTGGACAAAGGGTTGTTTCCCAATTTTACTATTACAAATAGAGATGCTGTGAATATTTTTTGTACTTCTGGATCTTTTTTTTCCTTTTTGTGATTTTTTGGGATAGAATCTTAGTGATAAAGCTTCATGATTTTTTAATCACTAGATATTATTCTCTAAAATATTTACACCAGAGTACTGCCACACCAGCATTGTGTTGGGAGCAAAGTGTGGGTGTTGGGAATAATTGAATTGATGGGAGGGGATCAACTTGTTTATGAAAGGATGTTTCACACACACACACACACACACACATCCTCATATACCCTCACACACATACGCTCACACATACATTCACACACACACACACAACCCTCACGCACGTATACTCACACATATAGGCACACACACATCCTCACACACCCTCACACACATATGCTCACACATACATTCACACACATACACACATACACTCACACATACATTTCCATCCACAGGCTCAAGCGCGCGCACACACACACACACATCCTCATATACCCTCACACGCATACGCTCACACATACATTCACACGCACATACACACACACATACATCCTCACACACATATGCTCACACATATAGGCACACACACATCCTCACACACCCTCACACACATACGCTCACACATACATTCACACACCTACACACATACACTCACACATACATTTACATCCACAGGCACACACACACACACACACACATACACACACACACACCCTAAAATAAGACACCATTGCCAAGTGACTTTCAGATAGCTGGGAGACAAGAGCCGACGCGCCAGTTGAGTGCTTGTGGTGACCCAGAGGTGAATGTCTTCACTTATTCCATAGGACAAAGCGGAATTTGATGAGAGGATTTCTGGCTTCAAAGCCTACCTGGAGACCAAAGGTGCAGCGCTGAGCCAGACCACAGAGTTTCTTCCATTTTATGCCCTTCCCTTTGTTCCCAACCCCATGGTGCATCCTTCCTTTAAGGAACTCTTCCAGGTAAGAGCTACCTTTTGCCTGCCATTGTGATTTTACTCTGAAAGTTGATGGGTTTGAGGTGAAGGTTGGAAAATGTAAAATTTCATCACATTAGATTAAAGAAGGAAGACCCAGATGATGTGTTAGAGTTGGCTGGCCAATGTGAGAAACTTCGTCAATGTGTTCACTGGTAATAAAGCTGATACACTGATGACAGTGAGGATGCCCGGACTGTACCACAGCAGTAATGATGCATAGTTGTGGGCTGCAGGTCATAAGAGTTTCATTCTTTATTACAATTCTCTCTTGCCTAGTGTTGGCTTCCTTCATTGGCTGCTGCTGTATTTCAGACTGTTTGCCTGTGGCTAAGTTAATGTTAATATTTCCTTGGAGTCGGGTTCTCATTATAACTTTATTATATGTAACATGATTTATCTAATGAAGTGGATCTCTGATCCACTCCATTAGGAGGCCCCACTAATCCTCATCCTGGGATCCCTTTGAAGCAGCCTCTCAATTTAAACAATTATTGTTTTATTCTGAACTTAAAACATCAAAAAGAGAAAGCGTTTCCATAAACACAACAGAAAACAAAAAGAATTCTATAGGAAGCTATGGATCTCTATTTCACACCATTTTTTAAAAAAGTATATAATAAAAAGTTACTATTTAAATAATAGTAATTTTAAAAACGGTCCTTTTCTGGACTTCCTTCTGAACTTCTTTCTTTTATTTTCTGTGCATATGAAAAAACTGCTTCAATGACTCTCTTGATAAACTCTCCTTTTCTCCAACCCCTGCCCACCATTAACTCAGAGAAAGAAACAAGTAGAGTCAAGCAAAATGAACCCACAGAGTGGCCGTTACCAAAACGTACATCTCTGCACCTCTTGTCCATTCCCTCTCTGTCAGGAGGTAGGGAACATCCTTCATCCCAGGTCCTTTGAAGACATGGTGGGTCATTGCATTAATCAGAATCCTTGAGCCTTTCAGTCATTTTTATTTCAATGATATTGCTCTTGTAGAAATCGTTCTCCTGGTTCTGCTCACTTCAGTCTGTGTCAATTAATACTACTTAGAACTCTCTGAAATCATCTTTTTTTTTTCATTTTTTTACAGCTCAGTAATATTCCATTCCCTTTATATGCCACAGTTTGTTCAGCCATTCCCCAGTTGTCCATCTTGCTTAGATTCTACTCTCCAGTTCTTCTTCAGCCCTGTTCTTTTCATCAAGGTGCTTGAAAGTCTTTTATTCCATTATAGATCCATTTTTCCCCCCTTAGGGTTATGCTTAGGTTTGTAGGATCTTGATTGTAAGCCTATATCTTTTTTGCCTTTTGGACTAATGTATTCCAAGATCTCCTCTCATTGACAGGAGAAGGTGCCAGGACTTATGTGATCCAGACTGTGATTCCTTGGTACTCCGACTTCTCCCCTCCGATGTTTGCAGTGTTTCTTCTTTGATGTGGGAGCTCTGAATTTTGCTGTGACATGCCTGACTTTTCCTTTTGGGGTTCCTTTCAAGATGTGATCAGTATATTTTGTCCTCACTTTGCCCTCTGGTCCTAATAGATTTGAACAGATTTCATTTATGATTTCTTGAAATATAATGTTCCAGCTTTTTTTTTTTAAAGCATGATTTTTCAGAGAGTCCAGTGATTATTTTAATTGTCTCTTTGCTCTGTTTTCCAGGTCATTTGTTTTTGATGCCAGATATCAATGTTTTCTCCTATTTTTCCAATCTTTTGGTTGGAAACACATGTAATATATAATGTTTCTTATGGTCTTGTGTAGTCATTGATTTTTGCTTGATCAATTACAGCTTTTGTGACATTCTGCTTTTTTTAAAAAGATAACATTTTTCCCTAATTACATGTAAAGACAATTTTTAATATTCACTTTTTTAAAGTTTTGAGTTCCAAATTTTCTTCCTCCCTCAGCCCCCCCAAAGAAATTTGATGTAGGTTATATATGTGCAATCATGTAAAACATATTTCCATATTAGTCACGTTGTGAAAGAAAAAACAGGCCAAAAGAAAAAAAAATCCGGAAAGTTAAAATGTTTCCATTTGCATTCAGACTCCAACAGTTCTTTCTCTGGAGGCGGAGAGCATTTTTCATCATGAGTCCTTTGGGATTATCTTAGATTACTGTATTGCTGAGAAGAGCTAAGTCATTCACAGTTGGTTGTTCCAGGATGGAGCTTGGGATCATAAAAAAGCACTGTCTGCATGTCCCTAAAAACAATCTGGCTGATTCTCGTTCTCCTGTTCATTCCTGAGCTGAGTTCATTGTTCGTTCACGTGACTCTCCAAGAACTGTATTCTGATGGACCGTATCGATGGGATATCTGCATGCCATAGTCTCAACAGTGGGGATTCTGTGCCCACTACTCTTCAGTGATTGTGGACCTCACGTAGGAGGCACTCCTGTGTCCCTGGGATCATGTGGTCAGCACACCATCATTGCTCACAGAGCAACATCAGGACAGCACAGAGGACTTCCCTGTCTAGAGGGAAAGCCTCTTTGCTTTAGACTTTGCTCTTGACCTTTCTCCACCTTGTTCTAGAACACCTCCTTCCAAATCAGATGTTTTTTGTCATCGACAAACAACGAGTGCTGTGGGAGCTTATCTCTATCTTTTAGTCCTTGTATGACTGTAAAGGTGTGGTTGGTCCCCATAGAACCAGCCTACCTGTTTCCTTGTTGTCTCCTCATTATGGAGGTTCTCAGAAAGATTTTGTAGAAAATAAGGGTTAGCTATTGACATTCTCTTGGCCACTTTTTTTTGGCAATACAGTTCAAGATTTTTCCAAGCCTTTGGTGTCCTAAGGATCAGTACTCTCCAAACCGTCTCCCTTCCAGTACTGACTTCCTGTGTGCTTGGGGTCGTGTTCTTCTCTATTTGTCTCTCCCCACCTTCCTCGTGCAGCACGTGGGCACTGAGGTCTCAGGGCCGAATGTGGCGGCTCTGCCAAATGACAGTCTGTCACCAGCTGGCCTTTGCAGATCTTTTCCATTTTCATCTCTCATCCTCACTCCAGTTTCATCCTGAAAAGTCCATGGGCTGACTTCACTTGGTTGGGCTCTTCCAAGCTCTCCACAAACTCGGTTTTACCTTTGCTGTTTTATGAAGCAATGTTGCTCATAGTCCTTCCTCCACAAAAGTTTATGTTGACCCTGCCTTGACTGCCACGTCACTCTCTTTGGCAGGGAGATGAGTGTTTGCTGGCTGAATCCAGGCTCTCAGCAGAGAATTATAATGGACATGACTAAACAAGGGCCTGTGCTAGTTAGTGGTCTCAAATGGTAACTAACAGAAGAACCGTCTACAGGCACCTCGCAGCCCCTGCCGGGGTTTTTAGGCAGCTTCTTGTAAGCTCTCACAGCAGTCCAATGCTGGAAACCTTTTCTTATAGAATAAAACAACAAAAAACCCTGAGAAAATGGAGCTGGGAGCACAGGCTTTACGAATAAGCATTCTATCCCCCAGTTTCACAAAGTTGCTAATATTTGTTTAACAAAAGAGTGGAGTGCCTCCTAGTCATCCACTTGTATCTTTGAAAAAGTCAGAAAGTTCACCCATAGCACCGCCATATTGAATGGGACTCATTGGCTGAGCTGGAAACTGGGGTGCTTGGCCAGGAAAGTGGCAGCTGGAATGATTCTGGAGAGAGAGACCTGGTTGTTTTTTGAAGAATTCCCTTGTATTCAATTTAACAAGCATTGATAAAATGCAGAATGGTATATGAGGGATGCATGTGTGCACATTGTGGAATGAGCCCTGGGGTCAAGCTATCTCAGGTTATATCCTCTCACTTATTCCCACCCCTTAACCTCTTGGCTAAATGGTCTGATGATATCAGAGCTTTGGACCTAAGGTTAGTGAACTTTAAACACTTTAATAACTATTTCAATGTGATTGGTTTTCTTTGTAATCTTTGGTATTTTACACATTTAAAAACCATGATTCTGCAAAGGCCTCTGGGTTTTCCTAGACTCCTCATCTGAGGCATTCATGACCCAGAAAAGGGCCATTACTTTCAGACCTAGTGATTGCTAATGGCCCTTTCAGTTCTGACTTCCATTATTCCATAGCCTGGGATTCTTCAAGGATGGGGGCTTTCTCTTTCTCCTAATGCCTAGCTGAGCGCTTTAGGCGCAGTAGGTATGTAGTACAGTCATTGAATGGCCAAGTGAAGGAAAGAGCAAGGGAAAAGGGTTAAATAATCCCTGCCTTCATGGAGATTACCATCCAGTCTGGGCCTAAGACGAAGTGGCTGGTACTGTGGGTGGAGAACTGGCCTTGGAGTCCAGAAGACCCAGGTTCAAGTGTTGCCTTGTGACATGTTAGCTCTGGGCTTCGAGGCAACTTGTCTGTCTCTGCACTGGTGAAATCACCCTTCCTTCTCCCACAGGGCCATGTCAGATCCCTGGTGATCCTTGGTGGTATGGGAAGGTGGTGTGTGAGATAGATGGTACTTGGTGACAGGAGCTCTACTCTTTGGAGAGATGGCTGGAAGGGAAAGTGTGAACTAGGAAGATCGACTTGGGGGGGCCCCATAGGATGGAGATGCACCACCATCCTGCGGGAAGCCCCTCACCAGGCGCCTGATGCCGGCGGCAGCCTCATGGCAGCAGCTCTTACTCCTTTCCTGTCCAAACTGGGGGCCAGGGAGAGGAGTCTCTCTTTAGGAAGTCTAATCATTACGAAGCCGCCCACATAGTTCCTGTTCCTTTTTAGTGCTGCTTTGATGATGGTAGCCATGGCCCCATGTGTTCCTAAAATGTTCATGGCATTTCCGCCCAACACAATGACTTGATGTACGTGGTTTTAAATTACACGAAATATTCAAATAATGTACCAGGATTCTTCTTTCCCTATCTGTTTATGAAACTGCTATGATAATTTATTTCCCTTCTGAGTATTTATAGGTCTGTATAAATGAATGAGCCAAATTCTCTGGAAACTGTCTGTGGCCAAATGTCTTGCATTTGCTCCCTCCAGGTTGTCGGGGGGCCCCTGTAACCCAGATGGTGGGTCAACTAGATGCCGCTGTACATATTTGGTGAACAAATACTCACATGGCTATCGCTTTGTTTGCCTTCTAGGATTCCTGGACTCCAGAGTTAAAGATGAGGTTGGAAGCGTTCCTGTCGTCCACTCTCAAAGCCAGTAACACTCCGAGGCTTTTCACTCTCTATGTATCCTTCTGACCCAAACGTAGAGACCTAAAATAGATGGGCTGTCTTAGACTCTGTTTAAACCGGCTGCTCAGGGTCCCTATGGTATCGTTCATCTTGCTTTGGGAAGGTGAATGAAACATTTGCCTCCTGCAGGAAGAAGCCACTCTTCACAAAGCAGGCCTTTAAGCTCGGGTGTCAAACATTAGGCCAGAGGTTGGATTCAAACTTTTTTTAATCTAAACCTTTTTTTGATCCAAAGACTAAATTTTTACACTTCCGATCCAGGTAGAGCAGAGACAGCCTTAGTCTCAATAGAAAATACCCTTTGGGGATTTGTATCCTTCTGTAAAACTAGGGGTTGAGATAATTAAGTAGGGCCTCCTTCATTGCCTTATGGTCATGTCCCGAATGTTGTTATCTGCTTTCTGTGTGCCTTCTTTCTCTACCAAAAAGCCAAGACCTGATTTCAGAAGGAGAATGTTCCTTCTTTATGCATCTCTCTTATGGAAGCCATGTGGTCCAGCAGAATGTCAGACTTGGGGTCAGGCTGGGAACCAGCCCAGCTCAGACATTCACAGAGGCTCAGTTTCCCCGAATGCTGCATTGCTGACCCCACAGCGTTGGGGTAGGGAGCATGCTGTTTGTAAACCTTAACAGGCTATTTCAACATAAACATTTATCAGATTAATGTGACTTGATTAGAACTCTCTGCTCCTTTCCCAGGATTTCTCAGAGTAGGAGCCTACAGGCTTCCTTTAATAATTAGCCTGTATGATTGATATTACTGGTTGGGGAATAGCTGCCAGCTCTCCACTAGCCTGCTTTGGTATTTTGGGGCTCACATGTTAGACCGTGCTGGCCAACTGAAAGCAAACCACTTTAGCTGCTCATTCTCTGTGGTGCCACACTTCCCCCCATCCCCATGAAGCTTTTCCCAGTGGGCTTCAGTCAGCTAGCAGGCGGTAAAGGAGGCCCTCCTCCTTTGGGGTCCTAGAGACACTGCCTAAAATAGGGACGTGTAAAACAAGTATTGGAGCCCCGTTTCTCCAACAGAATTCATTGATAATAAAAAAAAAATACACTCCTTTCTGGTTTGAAAATTAACTAGGGTCTGACCCCTGCAGGCAATGACTGAGGAGTTGGTAACTGTCAGGCTACACATCTAGGGGTTGGCTTTCAGTGTTATGTAACCCTGCTGAGGTTCTGTCTTACGGGAGGGTGCCCAGTGACACCCACTCTTGCACTGCGGGAAGAGGGAGGTGTTTGGAGTGGTCAGAGGGCTCGGGTTCAAATCTGGCTCTTCCACTTAGCAGCGGTGTGTGCTTGGGCAAGTCACGTGACCTCCACAGGCCTTCATGTCCTCCTCTATAAGATGAGGGGGTTGGCCTTCCTGACCTCAAAGGGCTCTTCTCTCCAGAGATCTGGGATCCCTCACCCTGGGGATGCTTTTCCTGAACTTTTTCATCTCACAGAAGGAAAATGGACAGAGCAACAAAGGTAAGCTATCACTCTGCTATGTGTGCGCGTGTGCGTGTGCGTGTGTGTGTGTGTGTGTGTGTGTGTGTGTGTGTGTGTGTTGTGTGTGTGAGTGTATGTGTGTGTGTGTGCGCGCGCTCGCGCTCGAGCTCGTGCACGCGCACATGCAGCATGTGAAGAATGAACATGATGAATGATGGCTAGGCTGGCTTATATAAGCTCATGGAACGGGTTGACCTATGGGTCATGAAGCACTTGGAATGTATGAATCAACATATATGTATGATTTAATCCTGTTTTCCTTAAAGAATCAATCCTTTCTGTTCCCAGAGGCACAGCTTCCATGCAGCTAAATGGGAATTCCACATGCATAAGAAAAGGCAAACTGTTATTTCTAATCCGGCCACCAAGAGCCAGTTTTCACGTAAACATGAACGTCGGTTCACAGAGATATGTTCGATTTTGTCTGGCGTTCGTAGATTTAGAGCTGGAGGTCTAAATTTAGAGCCGGGTCCAATCTCCCAGCTCCCCAGATGCAGACACTGACACCCAGAGAAGCCAAGGCCACTGTGGTAGGGAGCAGCCGCAGTGGGGGCTGGGGCCCAGGTCCGCCATCTCTACTGCAGCGCTGTTTGTGAATTCCAAGCTCACAGTTGTCAGCCAACGTGTAAGGTCGTAGGAGAGGGCTGGAATCGTTGGCTCCTTTGTCCATCTATTCGTTAAATGGTTATTGAGCATCTGCTAGCAACATCTTACTGTGCAAGGCCCTTTGGAGGCTCCTATAAAATGTAATGCATGGCCCCTGCACTCAGAGAGCTGATAGTTTTGGGAGGCTTGGGGTAGGGAAGGAGGAGGGGCAGGAAGCCTTCGCATATCTCACATTCACTCTGCTGGCACAAGATGGAGGCCAGAGGGCAGGTGAGATCCTGGTGGCGTCCACATCTTGGGAGCTGCCCCTTTGCCAAGCGAAACAGGTGGGCTGGCCGGTAACCAGAGGAGCTTGGGCTTGACAAAAGAGAGCTTCAAAGAGCCTTTGCCACCATATTCTTCTGTGATTCCTCAGGACCCGTCAGAGGAAGGCATTTGGCAGATCAGCTAACTCTAAAATCCCCCGAACGTGCCTAGGATCTTACTGCGCCAGAATAAGGAAGCGTGTTCTGCCCCTGAAGTTGCAGTGTGAAGGAGGCTCTTCTGTCTCCACAGGGAAGCATAGATTCAGGGCACAACCTGGACCGTGGCTTGGTCAGCTGAGATCCTGCTTCAGTGACTTTACAGAAAATGTATCCTTAAGAAAGCCACGTGGCCCATGCAGGAGAGGCACCATGCCCCCTGACTTTTCCCGCATCTCATCCCTCAGCGTGGGCCACACATTTCCCCAAGAGGTCAAACAAAACCGCACCATGGTTATCGTGAGGAGCCACAGCAGGAATCGTGGCAGGCTGCTGGCCCTTGGTACCAAACTGGACGATCATCCCAGTTTGGAAGATGTTTCAGATGTTATTCGTCTTGGGAAATTGCAGCCGACCTTTGTGAGGCCTTAGGGGAAAACCCCAAAGTTTTGGTGGCTGGGAGAGTTGCTCCATTAACAAAATACTCTCCACTGTTCCCAGCTTTGAGGGTGAAAAGTGAAGTGAACCAAGATCCCATTTGCCTCTGTCCCCCAGTGCTATGGTTTAGGCATGGCCCCAAATGCTTTTTTTTTTAATCTTTTTTTTTGGCGGGGGCGTGGGGAAGGCAGGGCAATTGGGGTTAAGTGACTTGCCCAAGGTCACACAGCTAGTAAGTGTGTCAAGTGTCTGAGGCTGGATTTGAACTCAGGTCCTCCAGGGCTGGTGCTCTACTCACTGCGCCACCTAGTTGCCCCGCAAAATACTTCTTAAAAGAAAATTTGGACCTTTTAGACTTGGATTTCTAATCCAGGCTAGAAGGCTTGGCATTTCTCACAAAAGGTCAGGATTAAGAATTTACTTTTTGCCTCTGAAGGATTGGCAAATAAAGTGTCTTTTTTTTCAACCGTGGGCACAAGTAGGGACCACCTAGGACTGGTAATGGCCTAGAGCCCACGTGGATGTACAGGGAGATGCCCTGGAGCCATTGCCTCCCCCTTAGGGAGTCGAGGAGAGGCCTGTTCTGCCTGGCCTTTTAGGGAGCCAGGTGATGGGAAGGCTGTTGTGTGTCTTGGATCTAACCGACGTATGCTTGGTAGGGAGAGTCAGGGGATGGTTAGTTGGGGAGAATGAATGGAGTGGACTGTTGAGTATGGGAGACACCCGCCGTGGTTTGGTCCGTATCTCCTGTTGTCTTCGTGGGATAGAGATGTTTCTGGAGGCTGTGTGGGTCCATTGTGATTTGTGCTCAGGTCCAGCCTCATGCTGCCTCTCTGAGCAGCACCAGGCAGGCTTCTCCCCACAGCCCATCCCTGGAGGAGGGTGGCCAAGCCTGGGCTGGGGCAGATGTGCCTCCCAGGGCTTTCCTCCAAGTCAGAAGCAGTAGGAGGGCCCAGCAAGACTGGGGAATTGCTGCTCTTCATTGAAGTGTGGGCTCCAGCAGGTGCAGCTATGTGCCAGCTCCCTGGTGGCGGGTTGGGTGTCCCAGGGCCCCATCCCCACCTTACGTTGGCTTTTCCCCAGTTTGGTGAGTAAGTGGTATGGCTGTAGGCCAGAGGCTCTGGATCTTGACCTGGTTAGTGTCAGTGAGGATCCTGAGAGTAGTTGAGAACTCCTGGGCCCTGGGCCTGCAGGCCTTGAAATGCCATTTCATGAACATTTGAAAAGCCAAGGGGGCATCTCACAGTGGATTGGCCTGGACTGTCCAGGTGGAGGCCAGAGGTGCAGTTTGGTGGTGATCACCACTCCTGCCAACAGATGGCAGCACGTCCCCAGAGCCGCCACTCCTCAGATATCCCTGCCCCCGGTTCTGCTGCTCATCCTCAGCTCCTCATCCTGCCATCTCTGCATCCTGTCCCTTTGCTCACTATTGCTAGCCCCATCTTCATTGCCTGTCACCTGGACTATGGCAGCAGCCTCCTGATTGGTCCCCCTGCCTTGAGTCCCTCCCCCCTCTAGCTCACAGGCCACAAAACTGCCAAAGCAGGATTCGGGAAGCACAAGTTTGACCATATCCTCCCCTGTTTAATAAACTCCATGGGCTCCTTAGTACATCCCCTGGCATCAGCCAGAAACTCCTCTTTGCAATCAGGCCCCAGCCTAGCTTGCCAGGCTTCTTACACAACCCCCCTTCACACACACACACACACACACACACACACACACACAGAGGACTCTCCTTCACACACACACATACACACATGACTCCCCTTCACTCATACACACACGCAGCTCCCCTTCACTCTCACACACACACAACCCTCTTCCCTTCACACATACATACTGTTTCCACAATCCAGCTAGCAGCTTCTGTGGGGGTGTAAGATCCACCTACAACCAGCACCCAGAAAGCTGCCAACAGCACAGGTTCTTTTGATCTGCTTAACTAAGGAAAGCAGTGAAGGGGTTGACAAGTTTACTTCAATCCAGCATACAGACAGCATTCGCTTAGTTCAGGGGAAAAAGACAGCACCCTGAACTTCAGAACAAAATACAATCAAATTACAAACATCAACAGACAGACCCAATACAATTCATAGTTACCAACATCTAGGTTCAGCCCGGGAGTTCAGAACAAGGGCTGGCCCAGAGTCACGCACCACCACCGCTGCAGAAAAGAGCTCCAAGGAAGAGGAGGCCAACCCCTGTTTTTTTTATCTTTTTCAGTGTCAGGGGTGAGTCACACATGCGACTCACCCACATGACCTAGAATCGTCACAAAGAGGCAACTTAAACCCACGTGGTCTAAAAGCCTCTGCTGTCTCAGACATGTAAACTAGGCCCTCCCTGGAGTTAGCTCCACCTTGGGCCCCACCTTAGTTGCCAATCCACACCCACATAGGTTTTACACCTAATAGGGGTTTGGGCCTGGGGCCTAGCACTTAGTAAGGCTCAATGAAATACACTGAATTACTCAAAGCAAACAAAAGCCAAACTCTTCAAGGCACTTGTTGAACTAAGTGCTAAGGAGCCCATTTTGCTTACCAACACACTCCACCCATTGTTCTAGGATACATAATCTAATCAGCCATGTGTCCTAGAACATACGTGACCCATTATACATTGTGATCCAATTACGCAGGAAACTAAAACATATCATTCACAACAAAGCAAAACATATCATTCAGTGCCATTCCCAAAGAAGGGATTATCTCCTGCTCTGGGCCCCTGGGAAACCACGCCCAGCACTTCCATCAGGACTTTGTTGCTCCTGAGGCTGCACAGAACCATAGCCACCCCAGGTACAAAGAGCAGTCCAAAAACAGGGAAACATTCAACCAGCCCAGCACCCCAAAACGCCATGCTTTCCTGTTAAAGGTAGATCCTGACCACGACTATGCCATTTGTTTCAACAATCTGGCTAGCAGCTTCTGTGCGGGTGTAAGATCCACCCGCAGCAGTGGTGGCACATGTGATTCTAGGCCAGCCCTTGTTCCGAGCTCCAGGGCTGAACCTAGATGTTGGTAACTATGAATTGTATTGGGTCTGTCTGTTGATGTTTGTAATTCATTTGTAATTTGCTCTGAAGTTCAGTGTGCTGGTCTCTTCCCCTGAACTAAGTGAATGATATTTGTATGCTGAATTAAAGTAAGCTTGTCAACCCCTTCACCTTGCTTTCCTTAGTTAAGCAGATCAAAAGAACCTGTGCTGTTGGCAGCTTTCTGGGTGCTGACTGTGCTGGCTGTGGGTGGCTCTTACACCCCCACAGAAGCTGCTAGCTGGATTGTTAAAACACACACACACACACACACACACCCAGAGTAGTCCATATCAGTGCCTGTCCCTGAAGGGCTCAGCTCCAGCCCCACCTTCTGCATGGAATCTTTCCTGATTCCTCCAGCTGCCAGCCCCCCGAGGCCCCCCACCCCACTGCTGTGGTCCCCTTGTCTCTCTTGTAGGCCCTGCTCCTTGGCTAGCCTGTCTCCTTGCCAGAAGGGACCCTTTCACTTGGGTTTTTGTCCCCAGTGCTTATCAGAAGGCCTGCTACGTGGTAGAACACGAAGGCAGGTTGGGTCAGTGTGACCAAGCATTTATTACGTGCTTCCTGTGTGCGGGCCCATGGGGTCTCCTGGGGGTTACCAGGGCCAGGCCTGATCATGTCATGCTCAGCAGTTGTGCCTAAGCTGTGGGTCCCCAGTTTTCTTTCTCAGAAGTCACCCTGGGGCTCAGGCAGTCGACGGGGTGGCCAGTGGACACCGTCCAGGTATTTTGCTAGAATCCTTCCCAGGTCACCTTCTCTGGGCTTCCCAGTCAATCAGCAGAGTAGACGCAGCCTGCCAGATCTGAGGTTCTGTAACGGAGCAGCCCATGCGGGGCACCTCTGCTTCCACACCACCAGACGTACTCTAGGGAAGGAGCTTGGCCAAGCACTGCATCTTGCAGGGCTGAGAGGGGAAGGTGGCCTTCTGTAACGTACTCGCGTGCAGTGGTGGCCCTGAGGAAGGGGCAGCAGGTGGCCTGGGCCTGAGTGCTTTGGGTTGTTTTCCTATTCAGGCCCACAGAGGCTTCCTCCCTTCGTCTGTACCTCAGTGCCTGCTGATTTGTTTTGATTCTCTGGGATCTCTGGAACACCAACTGCCTGGGCCTGCCCTGAAGCCATAACATTATCAGAGGCCAAGCAGATTGATCTTGAGGGTCAGAAGGAGATGGACCGTGGGGCAGGCAGGGTCAGCCTTCTAGGTCCAAGAGTGAAGAATGGATGGGGAGCCTTTCTGCCATAGATCCCGGGGTGTCAGGCAGGCCAGGATTTGTAGGTCCCTAGGCTGGGTAGAATTCCGTGAGTGAGAATATGTACACTATTTCCATCCTGTTAAATGTTCGAGATTGAGGGGGTGGCCTGGGGAAGTGCTGGAGGGGCCTTGTCACTGGAGGTGGGATTTGAGGTTCTTCTATTGCTGGAGAGGTGCGTGGGCAGGTTAGCAGACATCCACCTCCTGGGCTCAGTCATCCCAATGGCTGGGGCTAAGCCCTAGCAGGGCTTTGTGCCAGGCCCTGACTCAGGGCACCAAAGGGATTGGTTGGGTTGGTCATGCTGGTCAATGTGCTGCCCTGCCAGCTCGTCCTGTGTGAGTCAGGCCTTGGGTACCAGGATCCCCGCTGTCCAGTAGGAGACTGTCATCTGGGAGGTACAAGGGGCAAGACCATGAAGTCCGGCTGCCCACGAAGGACTGTCTGGGGCCCTGTGAGGACTTTTATTTTAGCATGCTGGGTTTGACCAGTCAGGGAGAACGGCTGTCTCTGGAGCCCTCTGCTGGGGGATGGCAGCATTGCTGGACATAGGATTGGCCAGGGCCCGTGGTTAGGGAGGTGCCTGCCCTGGTGTGTGTGGGGTAAAGCAGAGGAGGAGGGTGAAGACTGAGCCTTGTCTGGGACAGGAGAACACTGCCCCCTCGAGGGATTCTGCAGAAACTGGGGGAGAATGCTATGGAGCCGATGCTGCCCCCCATCAGCTCGGGGCTTCTTGTCTTGGAGGCCGGTGGACCCTGCTGAGGGCAGGCTGCCACTGATGCCTCCTAGAACCACGGGCGGGCCCGGCTGAGGGCCAGAAATGGCAACTTCCCCTCCTTCTGCCCTCATGCTCTGATTTGCTCCTTGTAACTGAAACGAGAAGGACATTTTATATAAAGAAAATGACGGTGCAGTCTGTTTTCTGTTTTTAAGGGGTTTTGTTTTGTTTGTGTATTATTATTTGGTCTGAACCTGTTTTCATTGGCCTCCCAGTGTGGAAATTCCCTCTGAGACACATAACTGTAACTGTCTGCAAGTTCTGGCTTAGAGATTTGCCCCCGGACCTCTGGCCAGGATGGGTCGGAGGCAGAGTGGGAACCTGGGACGTCCCGAAGGAGACGTCAGCCAGCCTCTCTCAGTGAGATGTCAGATTGTTATTTCTTTTCAAAATTACAAACTGTGGGGAAAGTCCCCTGAAGTCCTACAGCCCCAAATCTCCCAGCATGGGAGCAGTGTGCATTCAGTTCTGGGAAACAGTAAACCAAAAGCCTCCAAACACGCAGACAACCATCTTAGAGCTTTTCAATGGAACACTTTGTACAGGTACTTTTGGACCTTTTGAGAGCATGCATAGCTTTTAGCTTTGTCAAATCAGCAAGCATGTATTAAGTACTTACTGTGTGCTGAGAGCTGAGGATACGCTACAAGCCCTCAAGGAACTTACTCTCCAATGAGGGAGACTCCATACAGAAGGGAGCTGGAAAGGTGGGAAGGCTAGTCTGGGCCCATCCTTCCCACAGCAGTCCCCATGGGAGAAGGGGGCCACAGGGGTGGGGAAGAAGGCAGAAGAAGCATGCCCCCCCAATCCTTTGTCTTCTCTTTGTCCTGTCCAGGGGTTCATTGGCCTGGTCTCTAGATTGGAAACCAGATTGAGGCAAGGTGTGAAAACATTTGAAATCTGGGCTTCTTTCCAGACTTCCTGTGCTGTAGAAAATACCCTCCCTCAGAGAGCAAAAATGCCATTTAATGCAAAATGAATTGCTTTTCAAGGCAAATATCCAGCCTCCCATTGGCCCTGCTATTGTGCAAATGCCAAATCTTTGAGTGGCTAATAGCTTGCTAAAAATGCCAGGTATGCATGGCATGGCTTTCAGTGGCATTGAAGGGCCTTGCCATAAACAGTTCCCAAGAAGTTTCTGATGGATGATTCTCAGGGGCCTCTTTGAAGGAACATCGTGGCACCTCTGGGAGGGGGTGGGGGCATCGATCTGCCCCTTCTGTTTCCAGTACATGTACCTATAACTCAGCTATCAGACGTGGCACACTCAGCCAGTTTCAGCTTCAAGGCCGTTCCCAAACCAAGAGCATGTTGCAGGAATCCCTCCTACCCCAACACCGTGTCTGCCATGTTGTGCGCACAGCCCTTATTCTGGTTCAGACCCTGTGTCTTACTGTATGTCTCCCGAAAGAAATAGTTCCCTGCCCACCCTGGCCGGCCCTGGCCCACCCTGTGCCACCCTCTGTGGTTCTACCCCTAGACTCATTCCACTCACTGGAGCAGAATCTTCCCTTTGGGCATTAGGGATGGGATAATAGTACCTGAATGGCCCCAGTTAATTTGGACGTGCTAACCTAAGAACCCTGCCGTCAGGCACAGGACAAGCTTAGGGAGCTCACCCTCTTTCTCATTGCAATGGCTAGGCTCTGTGGCGAAGGATCCCACAGTGGAAGCTCAGCCCATGGCGTGGTAGGCTCCTCCCAGCTAGAGAACCCGAGTCAGCAGTTCATTCAGCGAGGAGGGCTGTGGGGCCCTGCCCAGCTACCTAGGATCCCTCCAGGTAAGGCTGAAGGGGCCTCAGAAAGCAAAAGAGCTGAGGCCCAGAGAGGTCTGACTTGGCCACAGCGTGGTAGAGCCGGAGATCCACTCTGATTTCTGATCAGAATTGTACAGTCACCTTTACTAAGTACAAGCAAGTACTTGGAGAGCTTGTTGGTCCCACCAGTCTGAGGCAAGAGCTCTGATTCCTGTTATGTGTCCCAATGACAAAGGAACCTGGTCATGACAATAGCACGTTACGAAAGGCTTCGTGAGACCTGGCTGCTGTCCTCCTGCCTCAGTCACCCAGACCAAGCTCGCCAAGTCTTGTGTTCAAGGTCTGGTTAATCTATCAGTGTGCTCTGGTCCTTCTCTGGTCGACACGTCCAAAGGAAGACCAGGGCAGGGCAGGGGGGGCGGGGACCTCAGGACAGCACCAGGCACAAGCCGCAGACTTGCTGAAGGCCAGTTGTCTTCCTACTCTCGAACCTCTCTGGTTCCTGTCCAGGGATTCATGCCCTCCTGGTAACAAAGGATGAAGCATCACTCCTGGCCAGTTGCAAGGGTATTGATGTGCAAGGAAGCACACGCTCAGCATTGCAGAAGGGCAAGTCTCACTGCTGAACCAGAGGGAGCTTTGGCAGAATGCGTCCAACTTGAACTGGCTCTCAACCTCTTCTGAGGCCCTTTCCTAGTGGAGACCTCTGGCTGAGCTGGGAAGCTGCCAGATCCATGGTAAACAGAATGAAGGAAACTTCCGAGTTCATATTTGAAGTGAGAGCATCCACACCCGCTCATGAGGGCTAGGAAAGGCTCTTTCCTCTCTGAATCTGGAGTGTCCTGCCGTGTTCTACATGTCAGAACTTAGGAAGTGTCTTGATAAGGTGGAGAGTGCATGTCCAGGGGAGGGCAACCAGGACTCTGCAGAAGGGCCTTGTATTCCTCTCATGTGACAACCAGTTGAAAGAACTGGGCATGATGGTCACAGGGGATGTCACTGTCTATCTGAAGGGCTGTACATGGAAGAGGAAACTGATGTTCTCAGAAGCAATCCCTAAATTCAGGGGTCAGCATCAGGAGCTCTGGGCTGTCCTTACTAGCCATCTCTAAGCAAAAACTGGGGGACGAGGTGTGGGATATTTTGTAGGTTGGAGGACCTCTTGGGCCTTTTCCAGGCTTTGGGGACATGAACTCGCCCTCCTTGACCTCTTGGCACCCGCTGATGTGGTTGGCTCTTCTCTTCTCCTGGGTCTTCTCTCCTAGTTTCTGTGACTGGCTGCTTCTGCTTTTCCTCCTACAATTCTCCAGCAGAGGCTGGGGGGGGTGTTTGCTGGCCATGCTGTATTCGGGATTCCTCTTCAGGGGTGAGTTTGGGCCACATGGTTGCTGGGTCCCTTCTAGCCCTGAAATTCTATGATTTGTGAAGAGGGGTTTCCATCAAGCAGGAGATGGGGAGCCAAGAAAGGGTGAGGCCCAGGTTCCTGTAGTTTTCAGGTAGAACCAGCACTGAGGAGATTTCTGTAAACTTTGAGTTTTCTTTTTGGTCTTCACCTGTGATTTCATCCATGTATGGAGCTTCCAGGATGGAAATGCCCTCCATCAATGCAAATTAGTGACTCCTCTGTGACTTACTATCTTAGTGAATTTCTTGGAGGCTCTGAGAGGTTAAGGGATTCACCCTTGGCCATACAATTAGTGTGTATCAGCAGAACATGAAGGCCAGGCCAGTCTTTTGGATGCTAAGGCAGGCCCTCTGTTTACTGTGTCATGCTAGCTCTTAAAATACTTAAAAGGAAGTATATGTGTTGTTTTCAGGGAGCCAGGTGTAATATGAATTAAGTTGGGACTTTTTTTTTACTGTTTTAGAATGCTAAATTAATTGTCTTTGCTTGAGCCTTACTAGGTACAAAGCCCCAGGCCCAAACCCCCAATTACTAGGTGCTAAGCCTGTGTGGGCGTGAAGCCCTCAGGGTCCTAAGGGGAGTTGCTAAGACCTGAGCCAATAGTAGGTGCCTAAGTTCTGGTTGCTCAGATGATGATGAAGTCCAAACACTGTATAGAAAGAGAGAACAGAGCCATTTGATTGAGGCTCTCACTCCTGGAGGAGTGTTGGCATGGGACTCTGGGCAGCTGCTCTAAGAGCCTCCCGGCTTGTCAACCCAGATGTTGATGGTTTTTTGGTAACTATGAATTGTGATCTGGTCTGTTTATATTGAGTATGTTTGTAACTTGCTTGTATTTGCTCTGAATTTCAGGTTGCTGGCTTTTTCTTCCTGAATTAAGTGAATGATATCTATATGTTGGATTGAAATAAGATAGTTTACCCCTTAATGTTACTTTCCTTAGTAAAGCAGATCAAAAGAACCTGTGCAGGCAGTGTTCTTGTTGGGCTTGTGTTGGTCTTTCACCCCCACAACAGCTGCTAGCTGAATTGTTGCGGGGCAAAGGGGAAACCTGTATCTCCTGTAGGTAAACATTTATTAAGCACCTATCAGGTGCTGCATGCTGGGAATGAAGAGCAGCAGTTGTCCTCAGGGAGCTTATGTTCTTCTAGGCTATGCTAGGTGGGTAAGGTGTCTCAGCACAGGAAGGAGGGGCAGACACCACTAAGTCCAAGTCTTGGGGCTTGCGGAGGCCCATGCCAACGGGTAACTCTGTGGGTGGGCTCCTTGGCTCCCTGCTGCTGTTCAGAGCTAATGACCTTTTTGTTCTATCCCCATGACAGCAGTGCTATGGTTGGATAACATTTACTGAATGCCAAGACAGGTATTAGAAACGTATTGGCCTTTGGCAAACATCATGTTTTCATTACATTATTGAAATTGGCTTCATTTTATGCCTGGAAATAATCACTCTTGTGTTGTGAGATTACAGATCTCATAAACCAGCAGCTTAAATGGCTCACTCTGGTTTTGTCAATCTCCCCGTGAGTTGAGCGGGGTGATTCCTAGCTGGAGGTCTGTTTCCTTCAAGGTGCTAAAGCATAACTGTACCTAGAAATTCTCGTGTTCCCAAGCGCCCCAGAGACTGCCCTCGGCCGACTGCTGCCCAGTGACTCACCAGCAGGAACCAGGCCTTCTTTTCTTTTTCTTTAGAGAGACCTGACTTTATACTTAGGATTCTGTGTCCACAGATGAGCTAAGCAGTCAGTTACAAGCTTTGTCCAGTTATGGAGAAAGAGAACAGAACACTTGTAAGGATTGAGTTTAATGTCCCTGGTATTATTGCTTGATGGCTGTAACTAGAGAATGAGTTCCTGTGAATGGATTAAACTGTGTGCTAAGCTCTTGGGATGCAAATACTAAAGCCAATACAGGCCTTAGACCTTGGAGGAGCTCACTGGGGGACACATGCAGATGGGGAAGTGTTGACCAGGGTGGGGCATTTGCTTGGGAAAAGTACAGGACTGGTGAGGGGAACTACACACCCTTTCCAGGCACAGAGGCAATATTGATGGGACTTGATTTTTGCCTGAGAACTAGAAAGTAGGGATGGGGTGGAGGAGGAGCAAGGGTGTCAGCAAGAAGATGGCCAGGAAGTAAAGTGAAGCAAGGTTGGGGCCGGTCTGAAATAGGGGGTCACTGGTCAAGGCATCTCCCCAGGGCTCCAAGACAGGAGTTGAGAACTGAAAGGGTTAAGTCCTCATAAACACAAACCTGGTAGCTGTCTGCATACAATTTTCATTTTTATTTAAAGCCAGACACATGATTCTTTTGGCTTCGAGACTAATATATTTATGTAGCTACAGTTGGAATATGAAAATGCTTAGAAACTTTATAACAGTAGAGCCAAGAACTTGATTTTCAAAATGATGGAGAGCTTTTAGTAGGGCTGTGTTTCTATTTAAATTTCATTCTTACAGCAAGGCATCTTGGTTGTGTTGTTAGTACCCCATAAAACTGGACAGCAGAGAAGCTGTCACGTCGATGTTTAGTACTCTGGGGCAAAGTTGATTGCTTTGAGTGTTTGCCAAGGCTTTTATGGGAAGAGTCAGAGCCTGTTCTCACTGATGTGGGTGTAGTTTCTGTGCAAAGCTGGTGTGCCTTTATTAAAATGGTCCAGTCAGCAGCGGCCATGAACATTTGGCTCTTGATTGCCGACCTTACGGATCTTTCTAGGTTCCAGGAGGTAGGGCAAGTCTGGCATTGTCCTGAGATGAGATTGTATGTGTAGGTTCTGGGTCCCCATCCACACTTTAGAAGGACTCCCTTGTGCTTCGCAAATGGCCATGAAGAAGTAGCCCCTTGCCTTGTTTCCCTGACTTTGCAGGTCTTTTCATCCAGACCTTGGTGTGTCACTGCGGCCTGCTGTCTTGGACCGCTCAGGGCAGGGATTGTTGAGCTGATCGTGTGCTGCAGGATGTGTACGTGGAAGAATTTGCCTCCACGATTGAGACGCATCTGATAAAAACGTAGGGCAGCGACAACCTCGTGACGTTGTCTTATAAGAGTAAAGCTTACGGTGAAAATGTCTTCGTAGTAGACGTTCTGTGATATTTTAGTGGCATTCTTGGTCATATTAGTGAAATGTTACCAAGAATCTATGCCTTTCAACCCGAGATGTGGATTATAAGCACACACACGTCCAAAGAGCCAGGGTACTTCCTAGTGACCAGCTTAGTGGCCTTGGGGATGTCACTTTCCTCTCCTCATCAGTAAAATGAGGAGGTTGGGCCAGATGGCTCCGAGGTGTCCCTCCGCCTCTGGATCCTCTTGGTTGGATCCTATTTGAAAAAAGAAGATACCATAGCCTGAGATGGCAAAAAGCAAGAAGGCTCCAAAGTAGGGGCAGCTAGGTGGTGCAGTGAGTAGAGCACTAGCCCTGGGGTCAGGAGGACCTGAGTTCAAATCCGGCCTCAGACACTTGACACACTAGCTGTGTGACCTTGGGCAAGTCACTTAACCCCAATTGCCCTGCCTTCCCCCCTCAAAAAAAAGGCTCTAAAGCAATGGGAGGCTCTCGAGAAAGAAATTCTGATGACCTGAATTATCCTGATGAGGAAGAAAAAGGGGAGACTCCTGTGGCTTCACAGAAAAATGAAGCAAAGTCTGAAAGGACACATCTCAAAGGAAGTGTGGGCAGGGAGCCCAGGCCCAGCCTCAGGGCCATGGGAAGCCTGAGGGCTAGCCCACCCGCATGCTAAGTTATAACAAATGCTGAGGGTAACCAGAGAGCATCTTTTTAATACTCAGCTGGGGACAAAGACAAGGAAAGGATCAGCCACCAGCTGGGTGGATGGGCCAGTATTAACATTCCACAGAGAGAAATGAGTCCTTATGATCTCTTGAGGCTATGGACCTGGGTGACTGGAAGAATGGCGATGTTCCCAGTAGAAATGGGGATGTTAGGAACATGGGTGGGGTTCCTTTTCTCTTTTCTTTCAAGGAGAAGTAGCTTTAGACTGAAAAAGATAGCATTTGTCTCTGAAGAAATCAAAACCCAAGATGAATAAGATAGAAAGATGGTGCCTAACTGTATCTCAAACTCGCCATGTCCAAAACAGACTTCATTACCTTTCCCTTCAAACTCACTCCTCTTCCTAACATCACTATTTCTATTGGGAATACACACAACTGTTCTTCTAGTTACCCAAGTTCATGGTCTCAGGAGCGTCAGGGTCAGTCAGTTCCCAAGTGTTGGCCAACGTTCTACTTCTGCAACATCCCAACTCCACCCCCTTCTCTCTATTCACACAGCCCTGCATTCCTAGTGTAAATCCAACCTAATCTAGTGTGTGATATTTGTGATATGTTCCTGAAATTTAAAGTTTTTGCATCAATATTAGGGAATTAGTTTATAGTTTTCTTTCTCTGTTTTTGCTATCTCTGGTTTATGTATCAAAACCCTATTTGTATCATAGAAGGAATTTGGTAGGACTCCTTCTTTCCCTGTTTTCCCAAACAGTTTACATTAGAATTATTTGTTCTTTAAATGTTTGATAAAATTTGCCTGTAAGTCCATCAGGTCCTGAGGTTCCCCCACCCCCCAAGGGAGCTCATTTATGGCTTGTTCAATTTCTTTTTCTAAGATAGGGTTATTTAAGTATTTCATTTCCCCTTCTGTTAATCTGGACAATTTTGTAAATATCCATCCATTTCACTTAGATTGTCAGTTTTATTGTCATATAATTGGGCAAAATGGTTCCTAGTAATTGCTTTAATTCCATTTTCATTGGTTGTTCATTCACCCTTTTCTTTTTTGAGATGGTAATTTGGTTTTCTTCTTTCCTTTTTAAAATTAAATTAGCCAACGGTTAATCTATTTCATTGTGTATTTTTTTCATAAAAATTAGTTTTATTTTTTAGTTTGATACTTTTTTTACTTTCACTTTTATTAATCTTTCCTTTGATTTTTATGATATCTATTTTAGTGTTTAGTTGGGGATTTTTAATTTGTTTTTTCCCTAGGTTTTTTTTTTTAGTTGCATGCCCAATTCATTAATCTTCTCTTTCTCTCTTTTATTGATGTAAGCATTTAAAGATAGAAATTTTCCATTAAGCACTGCTTTAGCTGTATCCCACAAATTTTGGTATGTCATCTCATCATCATTGTTATTAGTGAAATTATTGATTCTTTCTGTGGTTTGTTCTTTGACTTTTTCTTTAGGATTACATCATTTAGTTTCCAATTAGTTTTTAGTCTGTTTCAAAAGCCCTTGTTGAATGTGCTTGTGTATTTACACACACACACACACACACACACACACACACACACACACGCGCACGCGCACACACACACACACACATACACATATACATGCACATACACATATATATTTGCATTATAGTCAGAAAAGAATGCATTTCATATTTTTGCTTTTCTGTATTTGTGGTTTTTATGACTTGATAAAGGGTCAGTTTTTGTAGAGGTGCCATGTATAGCTGAGAAAAAGATATTCTTCTATTTCCATTTAATATTCTCAAGAGGTCTATCATATCTAACTTTTCTAAACGTCTATTCATCTATTTAGTTTCTTTCTTACTTATTTTATGGTTAGATTTGTCTAGTTTGGAGAAGGGTAAATTGAGGTCCCCCACTAATATAATGTTACTGTCTTTTTCCTCCTATAATTCATTTAACTTTTCCTTCAAGAAGTTGGATCTTATGCCATTTGGTACATATATATTCAGTTTTGATCTTACTTCATTGTCTATGGTACCTTTTATCAAAATGTAGTTTCCCTGATTATCTCTTTTAATTTGATCTATTTTTGCTTTTGCTTTGATAATGATTGCTACCTCTGACTTTTTTTTTACTCCAGCTGAAGCATAATTAGAATCTGCTCCAGCCCTTTATTTTAACTCTGTGTGTGTCTTTCTGATTCAAGTGTGTCTCTTATAAACAACATATTGTTGGATTCTGGTTTCTAATCCATTCTGCCATCCTCTTCCATTTTATGGGTGAGTTCATCCCATTTACATTCACAGTTGTTATTGCTAACTTTATTTCCCTTCATCCTATTCCCTTTTATTTATCCTTCTGTTTTTGTATTCCATCCCCTCCTCAAAACTCTAGCTTTTGATCACTCTTTCCCTTAATCTGCTCTCCCTCTTACTATCCCTCCCCTTTTCTTTAGCCCTTTCCCCTTCTACTTCCCTGTAGGGTAAGATGGATTTCTATGTCCAGCTCTGTGTGAGTATGTGTGTATTTGTGTACACACACACACACACACACACACTTTTTTTTCTTCCCTTTGAACCAATTCAAATGAGAGTGAGATTCAAGAGTTTCCTGCTTCCCCCCACCACCACCCCATTTTCCCCTCCATTGTAATATTCTTCCTTGTGTACCTCTTTTATAAAATAACTCTTTCTCACCCTTTCCCCCCCTTCTCCCAGTGGATTCCTATCTCTTGGTCTTCCATTTTTTTTTTGAGATCATCTCAATGTAATAGATTCACACCCATGTTCTCTGTCTAAGTAGACTGTTTCTAACTGCCCTAGTGATGATAAAATCCTTAGGAGTTACATGTTTCGTTTTCCTGTATAGGAATATGTGAGAGATTGGTAAAAGTTAGGGAAAGTTAGGTTTCCATAGAATAATTAAGTGTCAGCTTGAACAAAGAAGGAGTAAAAATTAACCAGGATAAGGGTCCCCAGCAAATCCAAACAAAGTTTGTGGTTAACCACAAACCCAGGATGTTAGGAAAACTGGCCTAAACCAGCCAGATAACAGTGAGGGTTGAAGAGAGAACTGAGTCAAATGGCTGCCATGCTTGCTTAATTGGCTAATTGAATATTACCTTACATAACCACAGGGTGGAGTTTTCCACCATATTTGAACATGTGATGTATGTTGCAGGGGGCAGCGAGGAGAAATACCAAGGAGTTGCATGTGAGGGGCGTATAGGGAAGATTATAACCCAGAAGGGAGCGGACCAATCCGTTCTCTGAAGGGAGGTTTTGAGCCGATGGTGCATCAATCTTCGTCAGTCTAACAGAATAAAGCTGGTCTGGCTCCTGTATTCCCCACTCCCTCTTCCTAAAGAAGAGCAGAGTCCGCTCCTGGCCAGGAATGTTTACCAACTCCTTTGGATTCCTCAATAATAATAAATTGCCCTCAATACCTGAATTTCAGTGTCAAACATATTCCTAACAGAATGTAAACAGTTTAATCTTAAGTCCCTTATGATTTCGCATTCATGTTTACCTTGTCACACTTTTCTTAAGTCTTGGGTTTGAATGTCACATTTTCTACTTAGTTCCATCAGGAATGCTTGAAAGTATTCAATTTTATAAAATATCCATTTTTCCCCCTGTAGGATTATACTCAGTTTTGCTGGCTAAGTTATTTTTGGCTGTAATCCTAACTCCTTTGCCCTCTGGAATATCATATTCCAAGCGCAGTAGGGTTCCCAGGTAGGGCCCCTGCTCCCTTGAATTGAGACCTAGATCTGGCTAATAGTCTATGGAGCAGGTGGATCCTGTGCCTCGTGCTAGCAGAGGGGCCTCCTGGGATCTCTTTCTGACCAAGCATTCAGTTGCCTCAGTGTCACTGTGTTATGGGCATGCCCAGTGCTCTGACTATGTTGCTGCAGCTGCCACCTCCAAGGCCCACCTCCATTAAAACCTGTAGACTGTGCTCCTGGCCAGGCCCTTCCCCAATATCTGCAGACCTCTCTTTCTGTCTGTCTAAGCTTCCCTGGGCTGGAAAGAAGGCTGATTTTTACTTTTTGTTGGCTTTTCTGCTCAGAACTCAATTTGGCATTTTCTGTGGTCATTCTGTAGGAGAGGGTTTTAGGGGAAATTTGGCAATTGTGACCCTTCACTCTGCCCTTGTGACTCTGCCTTTGCAGAAGCTAGTTCTGCTCAAAGTAGAGGTAATGCCCATGCTAGAAGATGTCAGAGAGCTAACAGAACACCTCTCTCCTCTCTGGCTGATCAAAGTGAATGAAGTCTTCATTAAGATACTAGAAGCACTGCGAGAAAATACAAGACAGAGGGGATCCTAACCTGCCCAAAGGGTAGAAGAATGCAACAGAGGAAGGAGCACTGTATGTTAGGAGTACAGTGATACGAAGGAAAGAAGAAGGGATGGAGAAAGAACTAGCCAACGTGATTGTTGTGTTTGACTTAGTGATTTCGTGTTAAGATCAATTATCGATATTAAGCAAGATAGAAAACAGATGAGCGATTTGCCATTGTCTGGAAGGATGTGCAGCCCTCAAAGACAACGGCTGGCAAAAACCAAAGGCATGAGTGAGTCTTTTTCGGAAGGTCATCTTTAAGCCTGTGTTATTTTTTGTAATTAAACAGTAGGATCTCATATTCTCTCAACCTACTCGTGAGTTGTGTGGCTGTCAGATGGTTTGCTATGGAAAGTCATTTGCAAGAGCCTGCCTGTTTTCACCTTTCCTGTTGAGGATATCCTCCCGAGGGGGTCTGTAGGTGGATTTCATTGGGGTGGTGGGTGGGGGGCTTTGAACTTCGATGAGAAAAAATAGCTACATCTTTCTTTTCACTCTAACTGAAAATTAGCATTTCCTTCAGTTTTTTAAAAGCATGATTCTGAGAAGGGGTCCATAGATTTCACCAGGCTGTCCAAGGGTCCACAACACACAAAAGGTAAAGAACCCCTGCCCTACTCAATAGAGTACAGGGATGGGAAGATCTGGATTCAGATGTTACCTCAACATATTGGCCATGTGACCCTGGATAGCCCCAGACAACTGAAACCACCTTGCGTTGTTTGAGTGAGTTTCCATACCAGAGAATTTCCCCATCTATAGACTGGAGATACTGACACCTATCTCACAGAGACGTTGGGAGGTTCCAGTGAGTTGAGAAACTTTCCAAATGCTGCACGTCAGCCAGTGATACAAATTGAGTTTTTACTCTACACCAGCGTTGTCCTGGACTGGAAACTGTATCTTCTTGGTGATGGAGTCAGGTGTTCGTGGGCTCTGTGGGCCTCCCTTCTCTGCTGAGCACCTTGTCAGTTAGACTTTTGTAGGATTTGGAGTCTGTCCAATAGTAGTAATAAAGAGTTGACATTTACATAGGGCTTTCAGGTTTTTAGAGAGCTTTATACATATTATCTCGTTTGTTTAAGCAGGTCAGGTTGAAGCAGTTGTAATCATACCCAGCCTTTTCCAAACTCCTTTTATCCTTTCTCCTCATTTGGCCTTGATTTTGACCTAAAGAGCCTGCGGAGGGGTGTTTCTGAGCTCCAGCGCCCACTTCCTCCTGTGGCTACCGAGATAAAGCCCAGATATTTCCTGCCCTCACTGAGCCATCTCTCTCCTAAGATGAAGTCAGTTTCACTCACACACACCAGCCGACTTGGTGCCTGTCGTGTTTCCAGACTTTTTCCTAGAATGTCGTCACACCTTGTGGGTGGGGGTCTTCTAGGTCCTCTCTAAACGTGTGGGCTTTTGTTGCTTGGGCTTCTTGACCTTCTGCAGGGAACTTTTCCCTCGCCTCCTCTGTTCCCCTTCTCATTAAAGCTCTTCCAGCTGACAGCTATCAGCATTTTAATTGTCTAAGCGAAACAGAGTCAGTGACTTTCAAGCAGTGTTTCCAGGCGTATGTGGACTTGGTTTGTAGGGGCGGGTAAGAGGGAGCCTACAGAGTCCCGCGGCCTCCTCCTCTGTGGCAGATGTCTTGTCGGCTGTGTCTCAGCCGAAGTCACCTTGAAGGTGATAGTGTTGTCTTTGGCCCAGGCACAAGGCAAGCTGATTCACTGTCCCCTGAGATCACTTTGATCATTGCCTTTGGGCCCCCAATAAAATGGAATCCACCCACTCCTCAGTCTGTGTCCCCATGGAGGCCTTGCCGCCACTCCTTCCATTTGTCCCCAGTTGCCTTGTATCTCCTGGTTTCATTTATAGGGAGGACCTTGAGATCAGTGTGGCTCAGTCCTTTCTTGGGTATATCGCCTTACTGGTTATTGGGCAGTGAGCTTATCTTTAGAATCCCAGCAGGTACATTCATGTTTATTGATCCAAAAACATACGCATAGATCCTGCTGCTCCTCTGGCCACTTCTGTCTCTGCCAAAGTCAAAGGGCTCCATGGGACTGAGTGGCAGTTTTTATTTTTCTCTCCTTCCTGGAGCACCACAGCAGCGATCACCTGGTGGCTGGCTTCCTGGAGACAAGCCTTGTTGCACTGAGCTAGGGTGTATCTCAGCAAGCTCATCATCTGGCTGAGTGGAGTCTGCCAGAGCTTAGAGTCCACTGTTATCCCTTGGAGGACTCTGGGTCATGGAGGCGTGCTCCCAGAATGCCCAGTGGTGATGGGGACCTGGGCCTGGCTTGCTATTGGTGTCCACACTTCCTTTTCAGAAATGCTGCAGCAGCTGCATCAGCAGCTGGTGGAAGCTGAACGAAGGACAATGACCTACCTTAAGCGCTACAACAAAATCCAGGCTGACTACCACAACCTCATCGGGGTCACGGCCGAGTTAGTGGATTCTCTAGAGGCCACCGTGAATGGCAAAATGGTGAGTAAGGGATCTTGAGGGAGGCTTTCCTGGTCCCTGCCTCTCTGAGAGCAGCCCTTTGGGGTAGGAACACAAATATCAGCTGTATTGTATGATGAGGAAATGGAGGCAGAGAGAGTGAAATGACCCAACCTAGGCCCACACCGCTGGCCCTTTGGTTCCCAGACATGAACTCAGGCAGAAAGAGTTCTTGGGGCCAGAGAGAGAAGACCTACCTCCAACCCCTTCTGGCCTCTAGAAAGCCTTGGTATCCCTACCTCTAAAATGGGGATAATCTTTGTACCTCCATAGTGCCGTGAATGAGATGGTCCTTCGGATAACTCCGTAAAGACAGCTGCTCACCCCCCTTTCTGAATAGACACACAGGCTCGCTCTCAAGACCTTCAACCCTTCTTATGTCTTCCGAGTCAGGCACGTCCCTTGCCCATTGGGTTGTTCTCTGGGTTGGGGATGTCTTCCCATGCCCTGTCTCAGCATATCCAGTTGAGGGACTTAGACTGGAGAGAAAGAAGGTGCCACTGTGTCTCCCACTGGCCCCTCTTCCCATTGGTGTGGTGGTCAGCGAGCGGGAAAGGAGCAAGCTTGCTCCTGGCTCGGGCCGGCTCCCTCGTCCTCTGATCTCTTCCCTGTCATTGGGGGCTTTTCCCAGTCCCCATCTTTACACTCTTCACCTCATAGAATTATTCTTTGTAAGCCACACCACACCATCTATTGGTTATTGTTATCCTTGGCCTATGATTTTGACGGTATTGGGAGCTCCAAAGTAGAAAGCGCTTTCCTCCAATGCAGATGGGCACCACCTTAGGGTATCACCAGGTCACCGAGATCTGAAAACCCCAGGTGTGTACCCAGGGCTTCTTTGTTCTCCATCCAATATCCTAGGAGGTGTGGTTACAGAGAGCAGCCCACTCAGCAGACCTCATCTCAAAAGGGAGTGTGGGAAACACATAGATAGAAACGGTTTCAGAACCTTCGTCTGAAACACATTCAAGGAAGAGAAATCTGTAATGCAAACTAACCTGTGTGGGGTTGTTGGTCAGAAAAGACAGTTGAGACAACTTGCAGTCCTCTCCTTCACCATCCTGTCTGAGACAGACTGTCACCCAGCTGGGGCCTGGTGGCCAGGTGGTACTTAGGCTTGAAGGTGGGTCTCCTCCTAGGAAGCCTTATAGCCGATTCCACTTTTCCAGATCTCCCCTGATTGTAGCAGACATTAGACACGTATTGCTTCTTCTAAAAGGCACAGACAGATGACAAAATTGGGCTGAACTGACTTTTGTATAGCACGTGGAAGTTTGCCAAACACTTAGCCCAGGCACTCCCTCCCATGGGAGGTGGTTCCTCTAGATGTTCCTTCCTTCCCATTTGGCAGATGTAGAAACTGAGGCTCAGAAGAGCCAGCTCCTGTTCAGAGTTTCTTAACTCTAATTTCAGCCTCTGATTATCATCCGAATCATCGTGTGTTCTTATACCATAACTTGAACTAGACTCCAAGCCAGTGTGGATCTAGAGCTGAATGTGAGATATTGAGCCTCTAATCCCGGACCATGTGGAATGCGCAGGTTCCAACAGAGACAGTAAGGAGAAGTTGAGGTCATTGGGGAACTTGAGGAGGAGAATTAAACCAAAGGAGGCAAACCCAACTTCTCGATATATTTTGAACAATGTTACTGACACATCAGACGTAGGCAGTGGAGCCAAATTAGCAGAAGTTTGATGTAGACCGTAGAAAATGTGTTTCTTTCTTATTAAACATAGAGGTTTGTCCTGCCTCACTTTACACTTGGGTTAAAGAAGGAGTTACATTTGGAGCCACATGGTCTGACTGCCCCCTTCACTGACACCTCGGTGGGTCGGCGACACCCACAGGTGCCAGTGAAATGCGGGCCTTTTCTTCCCCTGACCTGATGCACTTATGTCCATACCATAGATCACGCCAGAGTATCTGCAGAGTGTTTGCATTCGTCTCTTCAGCAACCAAATGAGGCAAAGCTTAGCCCACAGCATTGACTTCACAAGACCAGGAACGGTGAGTGTGTTCAAGGTACCAAGAGTTGACTCATAAGTAGAAAACTACGGCTCAGAAATGAAAGAATCTGGAACAATATGGTACCGGCGAGCCTGGCACTACCAGGCCTCTGAGTGCTGGTGTAGGCGGGGCCGAGATGCTTGTCTACACCCTTCAGAATGCAGGTGGATCCACAGGTCCCCCATCAGACTGAACCACATCCCTGGTCAGTCTCCTCTGTAAAATATGAGCTCATCCAGGTTCCATATTGGAATGAAATGAGATGCCTGTAGGCCATTCATCCTTTCACAGGGAGTTTTTCTTAGCTCAGCTGAGAGCAGGAAAGGCTCTCCAGGGAGGATGTACTTTGAGAATACCCGTAGTCGATTCCGCTGAATAAAGCTGCTCTGTCTCTGAGTTGCCCTCAGTGGTCCACTGGCCAAGCCTTAGAGGCTGGAGCTCTTCCTATCTCTTTGTTAGTGACCAGGAAGGGGAGCCAGTGGCCGTATGGTTTCTGTTAAGACCTCCATGCCTGGAGGTAGGTATGAGGACACAGCTGCCCCTGCACCCTCTCACTATAAACTCTGTGATCTTAGGCCCCTCTGTTCCACGCTGGGATCTGACTTCTCCTCTGCAGCTTCGCTCCTTTTTCCTTCCTCAGGGCTGTGGGCTCTCTTGATTTGGGGCCTTCTGCTCCTCTCCTTGTGCAGCAGTCTTGACTCATCCCTCATCTCTCCTGGTTGTGAGTTGGTGCCATCCAGACTCAACCAGTGCCACTTCTAAGCCAAGTTCGAGTTCTAGATTTCCATCTGGTCATTTCTTGGAAACTTTGAGTCCTCTCTCAAAACTTCGTGTATCTTAGCACTGAATTAGTAGATACTTCCTCTCTCCTCTTCTTTTCCCCCTCAATGTCCATGTTTCTGGTACCTGACTTTTAGGATTGCCGAGGCTGGAAACTCAGCCGTCGGGAGCATTCTTTGGTCTCCATGGGCACTCTGCTGCCATGTTTGTATCCCACCTTCCCCTTTGGATTTGGCATCTCACCAAACTCCAGCTTGGCCCAACAAACCTTTGGCTTAGACCAGGGTGTCAGACAGGAGGCCAGCTATGGCAGCCTTCCTGAGAGTGCCCTGAACTGGATAAAAGCTAACAAAAGCAACCAAGAGGATGTGAACTTGTGGTTTTCTAGGTCAGTATGCCCCTGAGGATCATTGACAGCTGTGCCTCAGACCTCACTGGGTGTTTGGCCCTGATCATCAGCGGATTGGCCCCAGCTCCCCCTCCCCATCCCCACCCCAGACTGGCGGGGTGGAGGTGGGGCACATCCTGTCATCCTGCAGGGCCCATCTCCCTTCCTCAGTCCTGTCTAGAGCCCGCTGCTGAACTGTGTTTCTAACACCCCAGGGAGGGGCAGAGTGAAGATTCACACAGCTGTTGACCCCCTGGGCATAGGTTTTCTTCTTATAACGTTTTGTTGTTGATTTGGATCTTTGGTTTCCCAGGTGTGGGGGTATCCCTGTATGCACTTTCTGCAGTAATGCTGGCTGTGTCCCTTAGGCCCAGAAGGATGCCTGGGGACCCCTGAGAGGCTTGGACCCAGCCCCTCCAGGGCAGCACATGCTTCCTTGGGGCGGGGGAGGGGTGGGGTGGAGATAGTATTGTGAAAACTTTGACTGCTATTGATTGGTGAGGCTCTGGCAGGGGCTGGGGAGTGGGGAAGTTGGGCAGCCCTTCCTGGCTCTGGCCCAGCCCAGGCCTGAGGCAGCCATTCCTGCAAAGTTGTTCTACCCTGCGCCAACCCTAGAGGCCCTAGATTTTCCATTGTGTTGGGATGTTCCTTTAACTAAGAGAACCTGGGAGTGGCTTGTTGATTTGAAAGGTCACACCGTATTTCCCCATGTATAAGATGCTCTCACGTATAAGATGCACCTTAATTTTGGGGCCTGAAATTTGAAAACAAATATATTACATAAAGTTATTGAAGTCAAGTTTTATTCATCTGCTCACAGTATTCAGGCATCTTTTGGGCAAGTCTGGTGCATGTGCGCACGCTTAGTCCATTCCGTTTCATGAACCCGAAGCACCAACTGTGTCCTCCTTTGAAATCAGTCACTTCTTTTTCACTGGCAGTTCTTCTTGCCTCCTGCTGAACCATCTTTGTGGGCACAGGAATTCCAGTCGCCCTTTGCTCTTCAATTCCCTCTACATCAGGCCGTTTTGCTGACTTGCCTCTCATGGCCTTCTTCTGCCGCGGCGTCCATTCACTTTTGCAAACTGGATCACTTTTAACTGGAATTCACCACTGTACGAAAGTCTTTTCTGAGCCATTTCTGGACAGAACGTAGCAAAACATAACCTAATATACCGGTAACAAATGCAAAACAATGAGGGCAAAGACAACAAGCGTTAAAAAGCGGGAAATGGGAGTAAAAAAAAATCTACAACCGCTGTATTAGACCCCAGATTTTTCGGAAAAGGGTGTGTCTTATACAGGGGGAAATACAGTAACTGCTCTCCAAAGTAAATCTCCCAAAGGCCAGAAAGAACTTTCCAGGTGAAAGCCACCAGGGGGCGTCACAATGTACATAGCACTGGCCCTGAGTCAGGAAGCGGCACCTTCCTCAGTTCACATCTGGCCTCAAACAGTAGCTGTGTGATCCTGGGCAACTTACTTCACCCGGTTAACCTAGTTTCCTCATCTGTAAAATGTGGACACACTGGGGAAGAAAATGACAGACTCCTCCATTATCTTTGCTGAGAAAACTCCAAAAGGTCCCTCTCTGCCTGTGCTCTGTAGGGTTTTTAGCGTAACAATGTTGTACTTTACAAAGGCTTTTTCTGCTTCTGTTGAGATCTCAGTTTGAGATGTTTTGGATGTTTTCCTAAGGGTGAACCAACCTTGCATCCCTGGTCTCAATCCCACTTGATCATAATGAGTGATTTCTTGGATAAATCGCTGTAGTCATGTGATAGGATTTTTTGGAGTTAATTTCATTAATGATATTGAGCAATAGTTTTCCTTTGTGTTTTATCTTTCCCTGGTTTAGGTATTAGGACTATATTTGTCTCATAAAAAGATTCTGGTAGCATGCTTTCTTTCTCAGTTTTTGAGGATAATTTGTGAAATGTGGATACCTTCAAAGTTGGATAGAATTCTCCTGTACATCCAGTAGGATGCCTCCCACTACCCTTAATCTCCTCATGGGAGCTCTTCCCTGCTTTGGCTTTCCTGGACTGCTTTTGACTACGCTGTGGGTCACCTTTTACCTGGGAGAGGTTGAGACCTTTTTATTAAAGGGCCTGGTGATTTGAATCTCAGTTGTACCAGGCCTGGCATGACCTGCAGATCAGTGGCTGAGTCCCATCAGTTCTACCTTCTGGGCATCTCTGGAATCTGGGGTCCTCCTTACACTCAGCTGGCCATCCCCACCCCCATCAGGTCAGCCCATCATGAATGATTGCTGGGGCCTCCCCCTCCCCTTCAGGGCCCCCTGCTGCCCTTAAAATAGCTGTAAGTTCCTTCAGAACCAGACTCTAGGCTGCCTTCCCTTGGACAGCGTCCCCTAAATTGCAGGCATACTGGCTCTTTTAATCTCAGCCTTCCACCCCCTGTTCCTGGGCCCTTCTCCCGGCTGCTTCCCAGCCTTGGAAGGCTCTCCCTCCTCCTCTGACTTCCTTTAAGGCTCGCCTTAGGTGCCGTCTCCTTCAGGAAACCTTTCCAGATCTCCTCCTTGGGAGCACCCTTACTATTCCTAACCCCCAGGTCAGTGGCTTACTGAGGATTCCTCCCTCAGATTTTACTTCTTCCGGAGCATGTTGCATCCTCTGGTGAGATGAAAGTTTCTGGATGATGGAGACAGCTTAGTTTTACCTCTGTAGCTCCAACCCTGAGCACAGTGCCTGGCACACAGAGGGAATTGAATCACATTCATGATCACAAAAACTCAGTAGGCCTGATTTGCCGAACACTTTTTGGAAGGAGCAAAGAGTCATCAGCCAAGAGGAGCAGAAAAACTTTTGTTTTCTGCTTCCACACAAGTTGGCATGAAAAGAATTTAAGTCTTGGTTCAAAGACTTTTAAATTGTGTTCAAAATGTTATGTTCTGACGTCAGTGATACCAAAAACATTTTCTAAAAGAACCTGCTAGACCAGCTAGGGAATTAAGCCTGTTCAGTTTAATGTTTTTACCCCCAATTTGGACAAAAGCAGAGGTGGCTTGTTTGTACAGTGGCAGATAACCAGAGCCTAGAGGGAAGGCCAGCAGATGATGGAGTTGGCATCAGCAGTGCCACATCTGCTCAGATGGGATTTAAGAGGGCGAAATGCAAAGCTTTACACTTGGGTTTAGAAAATCAGCTTCATTGGGACAGACTGGAAGCGGACGGTCTAGATAGTCATTCTTGGGAAAGATTTTGTGGCTCAATGTGGACTTGTGAGCCTCTCAGGTCACTTTTGACTCTGATTTGGTGGAAAATCCCAACCTGTTGGCTGGGTCAGCTAGAAGGGCTCCTCCAAGGTGGGGGGGAATGGGGGGGTAGGTGCCTGCAGCTGACAGGCCAGCACCCAGTTTGGCTAAATAAACAGCAGCAGCCGGGATCATTTCAAGCTGCTGGTCCTGAGAGGTTGGATGATCAAAACTTTGCCCCCTGGGGCTTGGAAGGTTGGAGGAGTGGACTGGGTTTAACAGAAAAGTACAGGTACAAGGCAGAAAAAGAGGGGAGCAACCTGAGAAGCAGCTCTTGGGGGACCTCCTGTGGTATGTTAAGGAGGGCAAAGCCATGTGTGTGCTGGCTTTGGGACTCTGGTGGGCAGCTGGGACAAGAAATCCTGCTCAGGAAAACAAAGGGGGGGGGAGGTGGGCAGAGCCAAGATGGCAGCTGGAAAGCAGGGACTTGCTTAAGCTCCCCTCCAGGACCCTCCAAACACCTATAAAAATGGCTCTGAACAAATTCTAGAGCTGCAGAAAACACAAAATAGCAAAGGGAAGCAGGCTCCAGCCCAGGACAGCCTGGATAGTCACTGGGAAGGATCTATTGCATGGAGCTGGGAGCGGAGCAGAGCAGAGCCCAGCATAAGCCGTGCCAGGACCAACCAGACTGGGAACTGGACGGAACAGGCCGTAGGGCCCTGAATCATTGAGCATACAGTTGCTTCTGGCCCCAGGCCCACCTGGTGGAAGGAATTAAGCATGGATTAGAGCAGGAGTGCAAAACCTGCTTGGCCCTGACTGGATCTAGGCTGCAATCCTGGTTGGCAGTTCTTGGGGGAGGAGGAGGGCTGCTGTGGCAGAGCTGGCTGTGTAGCAGTAGCTCTGAAAATAGCAGCACATCCCCTCAAGCTTGGGACAAAGTACTCTCTACTCTACAAGCAGTCGTACCCCAACAAAAAGCTCAAGGGTCAAGTAGTTGGCTGGGAACATGAACAGGCAGCGAAAACGGTCTCAGATTCAGAATCAGACTTTGGAATCTTTTTTTGGTGACAAAGAGGACCAAAACCTACAGCAAGAAGAAGTCAACAAAGTCCAAGAACCTACATCAAAAGCCTCCAAAAAAAATATGAATTGGTCTCAGGCCGTGGAAGAGCTCAAAAAGGATTTGGAAAAGCAAGTTAGAGAAGTAGTGGAAAAATTGGGAAGAGAAATGAGAGTGATGCAAGAAAAGCATGAAAAACAAGTCAATGACTTGCTAAAGGAGACCCAAAAAAATACTGAAGAAAATAATACCTTAAAAATAGACTGACTCAAATGGCAAAAGAGCTCCAAAAAGCCAATGAGGAGAAGAATGCCTTGAAAGGCAGAATTAGCCAAATGCAAAAGGAGATCCAAAAGACCACTGAAGAAAGTATTACCTTAAAAATTAGACTGGAGCAAATGGAAGCTAATCACTTTATGAGAAATCAAGATATTATAAAACAGAACCAAAGGAAAGAAAAAATAGACAATGTGAAATATCTCATTGGAAAAACCACTGAACTGGAAAATAGATCCAGGAGAGATAATTTAAAAATTATTGGACTACCTGAAAGCCATGATCAAAAAAAGAGCCTAGATATCATCTTTCAAGAAATTATCAAGGAGAACTGCCCTGATATTCTAGAGCCAGAGGGTAAAATAGAAATTGAAAAAATCCAACAATCACCTCCTGAAAAAGATCCCAAAAAGAAAACTCCTAGGAATATTGTAGTCAAATTCCAGAGCTCCCAGGTCAAGGAGAAAATACTGCAAGCAGCCAGAAAGAAACAATTTGAGTATTGTGGAAACACAATCAGGATAACACAGGATCTAGCAGCTTCTACATTAAGAGACTGAAGGGCTTGGAATACGATATTCCAGAGGTCAATGGAGCTAGGATTAAAACCAAGAATCACCTACCCAGCAAAACTGAGTATAATGCTCCAAGGCAAAATTTGGACTTTCAATAAAATAGAGGACTTTCAAGCTTTCTCAGTGAAAAGACCAAAGCTGAATAGAAAATTTGACTTTCAAACACAGGAATCAAAAGAAGCATGAAAAGGTAAACAAGAAAGAGAAATCGTAAGGGACTTACTAAAGTTGAACTGTTCTGTTTACATTCCTACAAGGAAATATGATGTGTATAATTCATGAGACCTCAGTATTAGGGTAGCCAAAGGGAATACACATACACACACACATATACATATACGTATACATATATATATATATATATATATATATATATATATACATATATATATGTTATATACACACACACATATATAGACAGAGGGCACAGGACGAGTTGAATATGAAGGGATGATATCTAAAAAAATAAAATAAAAGGAATGAGAGAAGAATATATTGAGAGAGGGAGAAAGGGAGAGATAGAATGGGGTAAATTATCTCACATAAAAGTGGCGAGAAAAAGCAGTTCATTGGAAGGGAAGAGGGGGCAGGTGAGGGGGAATGAGTGAATCTTGCTCTCTTCAGATTTGAGTTGAGGAGGGAATAACATACACACTCAATTGGGTATCTTACCCCACAGGAAGGAAGGAGGAAGGGGATAAAAAAGGGGGGACGATGGAAGGGAGAGCAGATAGGGGGAGGAGGTAATCAAAAGCAAATGCTTTTGAAAAGGAACAAGGTCAAGGGAGACAATTGAATAAAGGGGGATGGGATAGGAGGGAGCAAAATATAGTTAGTCTTTCACAACATGAGTATTGTGGAAGGGTTTTGCATAATGATACACATGTGACCTATGTTGAATTGCTTGCCTTCTTAGGGACGGTAGGTGGGGAGGGAAGAGGGGAGAGAATTTGGAACTCCGTTTTAAAAGCAGATGTTCAAAAAAAAAAGTTGTTTTTGCATGCAACTGGGAAATAAGATATACAGGTAATGGGGCATAGAAATCTATCTTGCCCTACAAGAAAGTAAAGGAAAAAGGGATGGGGGGGAGTGGGGTGACTGGGGAACAGGGCAATCAGAATATATGCCATCTTGGAGTAGAGGGGAGAGTAGAAATGGGGAGAAAATTTGTAATTCAAAATCTTGTGGAAATCAATGCTGAAAACTAAAAATATTAAATAAATAATTTAAAAAAAAAAAAGAAATCCTGCTCCATCTTAGTGCTTGAGGCCTGGATGACAGCATTTGACAGCCCTTCATGGCCTCCGGAAGGCTGCTTATGCCATGGACTGAAAAAGGAAAGTTGGGAAGGAGTGGAAGGGAGAGGCATCTCTCTCCCCTCCTCCCCATTCACGTCCCCTTTCCACCCCAGGTGAGGATTGTGGTCCTCCCTGCTCAGGGGCACAGCCAACATCCACATGAAGCTGGGGCCATAATGAGGGGAGGAGGCCTCCAGTAGATATTTTCTAAAACAGGTTGGAAAATCATTGTTAACTTTCACAGAGTGAGGGAGCTGGCATTTTACTGGTGAGGATGCTGGCTCCAGTGAGGTGGGTCGCAGTCCAGAAGCCAACCCTGAAGCGGTGATGTGAGTGGCTGAGGCCTGTGCCCCAAAACTGGTGATGGTGTCCGCACATGTGTGGTGAGGGATGAGGCCTGGCCAGGATCCCTGGGTTCCTGTGACAGGCTCAAGCGAGTGCTAGGGATGGTGTCCTGGCTCAGACCTCTCTTCTGCCACCTCTGCCCCTTGTGCACAGAGGGAGGCTCGGAGGCCCCTCCTCCTGGGGAGGGTCTCCGGAGGTCCACACAACACTCAGTGAGCAGCTGCCATCCCTTGAGAGGATGTAGTAGCCACTGGCTACACATCTGGCCAAACATTGGAGGCAGGCCTGGAAAGCAGTTCCCTCCTGACTTTGGATCCAGTGACTCCTCTCTCAGACTGGTGGATAGTGCAGGGGTCAGAGCCTGGGCCTAGAGTCAGGAAGATCTGAGTTCACATTTAGCCTTTGTTACTTTGTAGCTGTACCTTCCAGGGTTATTATGAGGAACAAATGAGAGGCTGTTTGCAAAGATCTTGCAAACCTTAGAGTACTGTGGTGATGCCAGCATCATTCTCATGTTCCTCGGTCTGCTCATCATTGTCGGCTCAGCAGACATCCCCCATGGCCACTGGTGCTCCAAGGAGCCCCCCGTTAGACACTTGGACACTTGGACGCTCCAGTAAGGTCAGCTGATGGACAAAACCAAGCAGTGGAAAGAAAGGTTTTCAGCGTCAAAGGGAAAGCAATTGTGTCACGCCCATGACCATGGTCTGCTAAGTGATAGGGGGAGGGGCGGTCTCACCAATTCAGGTCTTTGCAGGTTTGGTCTCTGAAGCTCCAGGCCACACTTGGCTGCAGAGTCAACTCTCAGGTAGCGAAGGTCCTTGGTGTCCTTGGGAGCTCACGTATGCCAGACCAGCAGCCCTTTCATCTGCCTCCAGGATCCTTTCCTGACTCCCCATGGGGCAGGCAGTAAGCTGGCGTCCCTAGTGCTCTGAGCTCCTTCCTTTACCCCGGACACTCCCACAGTGCAAACTTCCCTCCCCTTGACGGCTCCCCCTAGGAGTATCTTCTGCCCTTGGAAACCCGAGGCTTTTTTTTTTTTCAGTTATAATTACTAATTACTTATTTCCCTCCATTCTGTTTTTCTCCTGGTTATCCTTCTCTCTTTCTCCTTTTACCCTGTCCATTCTCAAAAGTGTTTTGCTTCTGACTTTTACTTCCCCCAATCCACCATCCCTTCTCTCACCCTCCCCTTCTCTTATCCCCTTCCCCTCCTACTTTCCTGTATGGTAAGGCAGATTTCTACATCCAGCTGAGTCTGTATGTTATTCCCTCTTTGAGTTGATTCTGATCAGAATAAAGGTCACCTTCCCCCCTCCCCCACTTCCCCCATCTTCCCCTCTACTATAAAAGCTTTTTCTCACCTCTTTTATATCAGATAATTTACCCCATTCTACCTGTCCCTTGACTCTTCTCCCAGTGCACCCCTCTTTTTTACCCCTTAATTTTATTTTTTTTAGATATTAATACCATCATACTCTACTCACACCCATGCCCTTTGTCTGTGTATAATCCTTCTAACTGGCTTAATACTGAGAAAGTTTTTAGGAACTAAAAGTATCATCTTCCCATGCAGGAATATAAACAGTTCGATCTTATTGAATCCCTCATGATTTCCCTTTCTTGTTTGCTTTTTTGTGCTTCTCTTGAATCTTATTGTATTTGAAAGTCAGATTTTCTATTCAGCTCTGGTCTTTTCATCAGGAGTAATTGAAAGTCCTCTGTCTTGTTGAATGTCATTTTTCCACTGAAGGATTATACTCATTTTTGCTGGGTAGGCGATTCTTGGTTATAATTCTAGCTCCTTTGCCCTCCAGAATATCATATTCCAAGCCCTCCTATCCTTTATGTGGAAGCTGCTAGATCTTGTGTTATCATAATTATGGCTCCATGATACTTGAATGGTTTCTTTCTGGCTGTTTGTAATGTTTTCTCTTTGACCTGGGAGCTCTGAAATTTGGCTAAAATATTCCTGGGAGTTTTCCTTTGGGGATCTCTTTCAGGAGGTGATTGGTAGATTCTTCCAGTTTCTGTTTTACCCTCTGGTTCTGGAATGTCAGGGCAATTTTCCGTGATAATGTCTTGAAAGGTGATGTCTGGCTCTTTTTTTGGTCACGGCTTTCAGGGGTAGTTCAGTAATTCTTAAATTATTTCTCCTGGATCTATTTTGCAGGTCAGTTGTTTTCCGGTGAGCTATTTCACATTGTCTTCTATTTTTTCATTCTTTTGGTTTCATTTTATTGGTTTTTTGTGTCTTGTGGAGTCAGTTAGCTTCCACTTGCCCAATTCTTATTTTTAAGGCATTATTTTCTTCGGTGAGCTTTTGTATCTCTTTATCCATTTGGCCAATTCTGCTTTTCAAGTTATTCTTCTCTTCATTTGATTTTTGTGCCTCTTTTACCATTTGGCCTATTCTATTTTTTAAGGTGTTATTTTCTTCAGAATGTTTTTCGCCTCCTTTGCCAAGCTGTTGACTCTTTTTTCATGATTTTCTTGCGTCACTCCCATTTCTCTTCCCAGTGGTTCCTCAACCTCTCTTACTCTGTGATCCCTCAGATGTCACTGAATGTCTCCCAAGCCTCATTTATCAGTTCTTTCAGCAGCTGAGGCTGCGAGGTGGCTCATCTGACTTCTAGTCAAGCAGCTGGGTACTTGCTCATGCTGTTTCTACTGAATATTGCTTCCTTTTAGCCATTTCTGTCCTTTCCCAAACTGAGGGTCATGGTCCTCGGCAGAGGAAACAGAAGGAGGGGAATTGAATGGGAGCTCTCCCTTCCCTCTGCTTGTCACCCTCCTCACCGTCCCCTCCAGTCCTCATGTCCTGTTGTCCCTTCCTGGATCCTTTCCTCTGCCCCGTGCCAGCTTTTTGTTGTCCCCACTTTCTTCTCCAGCACTTCTGAAGCACACTCTTAGCACTGACCAGGCCCTCTTACCTGCATTCACTTCCATCTTTTGGGGGTTGCTGAGCTCTCTGTGTAGCTGCATCAGTCTCTTTGGACAACTCCCATTGTTTCCTTTTAATGAAGTCATTTGCCTTCGAGTCTTCAGAATTTTATTCTTGAGTATCCCTCATCCCTCCTGACTGACTTGCCTAGAGATTCGCTGACTTCCCTTTGAGATTCTCACTCTCCGGGTCCAGGGTCTGTCAGAGCAGCCCTGACTTTCCTCTGGAGGAGGGGGCACTTATGTCCCTTGAAAGACTCCCTCCCTTTCTGCCACAGTGATCCGCCTTTGTGGGCTGGTGAGAATCAGATCCAGACCCAAATTCCCCCTTGTTGGTTCCCCGGCCTCTTGGAAGGATGAAGTTATCATTGAAGTGAGCCAAGAAGTTGGGGCTGCTCTGCTCTCCATAGAACGACCCCACCTGGTGTCTGTGTAATTGGGGGACCCCAGCAGCAGACCTGGGCTTTATGCTAGGCATGGCCTCACCAGTTCACCTTTCTATCCAGGTGATCTGTATTAGATCCCAACACTGCTCATTGTCCCTCCCTTGATCTTTCACTCAAATGGTTCCTCACTTGACCCTGAGGCCACAGAGAGGGAGGAATAGAGCCTGTTTTCCTCAGATTCTGGAAGCCCTGGGTTCAAGTTCTGCTCCAGCACTTCCTGGTGGGTGACCTTGGGCAAGTTATTCCCCCTCTCAGTGAGACTGTGAGTTGCAGAACTGCATTGGGAGAGGGAGGGGATTTCCTCCTCTGTAGTTCTCCATACCAAAGTCCAAAAAGAAAACAAAACCAGGTACAAGATCCCCGTCTCCTCCCTTTCTCGTTTCTCACCAAGTACCCGCCTTACTTACCAAATGGCTCAGCTCCCCCTTCTTCCACTATCTTTGCCTTACCCATCTCTGCCTCCTTCTGGAGCTCTCCCAGGCATGGGCTGTGCGCCCCAAAGCAGGGTGGCCATGGCTTCGTGCCACTTGGGAAATGTCGCCCTGCCATCCTGGGAAACTTGAGTCTCTATCGTGGGCTAGAGGAAGTAAGGGAACATTCCTGCTGGGTGTCAAACGAGTTTGCTCAATCTCTGGGTGTGCAAGGCAACAATAAGCAGGCTTTTCCTCCATTCGAAAAGAAGAATCTAAAGTTGCTTGTGTTCCATACTAAGATTACCCCCTCCCCCCACCCTGCCCCATGAATGACTTTGACAGTGATTCATGGGCCCTTAGGTCTAGAGCCAGGCACCAGGCAAACAGGATGGTTTATGAAAGAGGAGACTGAATCTGGGAAGGCAAACCCCAGGACACACATAGTGAGCACTTGACTGATGAAGAAGAGCAGAGCAAGGGAGAGGGGAGGCCTGTTAGGATGGGGGGGGGCTGTTAGGAGAGGGGGGCGCCTGTTAGGAGAGGGGTGGGTCTGTTAGGAGAGGGGAGGCCTGTTAGGAGAGGGGTGGCCTGTTAGGAGAGGGGAGGCCTGTTAGGAGAGGGGTGGCCTGTTAGGAGAGGGGAGGCCTGTTAGGAGAGGGGTGGCCTGTTAGGAGAGGGGAGGCCTGTTAGGAGAGGGGAGACCTGTTGGAGAGGGGAGGCCTGTTAGGATGGGGGAAGCTTGTTAGGATAGCAGTCTGCCAGGCCACAGCTGATGCCCATGTGAATAAGTGAATGAAAAAGCATTTATTTTTTGCTTCCTATTCTCTGTGTGGAGAGGGCAAATACAAAAACTAGAATTCACATTCTTTACCTGTAATGGGGAAGACCATGCCTCTCGAGGAGTGGTAGCCTGGGGAGCTCTGGTCTGGGAAGTCCCAGAGATGGAGAGTGGAGCCATTGGGAAGTGGATGGGCACCCCTGTTCTGAGGCCAGTGGCAAAATTGATTTGGTTTTGATTCCCTGGTGAAGCTTGAAAGTGTATGTGGTAGGGGGTAAGAGATTCATCCCTTTTTCTCTGTGATATCTGCTCCAGAGGGGGTATAGGATGGTGGGCAAGCAGATGTGCAGGGTGTGGTATGGACCAGGCTGATCACATAGCCTGGCACTGAGCCAGCCTGAGAGTGTTCACCTTGGCCTCCTCTCTCATGGCACCTTCCTTGGCTAGCCAGGAGTTTCCCCCACCTCTGGGTCTCCCACCTGTAACCCCACCAAAGGGCAGCATCCACAGGAACCTCCAGCTCACCTTCTTGTCCCTCCCCCAAACCACATCATCATGTCCCAGGGTGCTGCTGCAGCCCTGGGAGGGGACTGCTGTTAGACTGTCATTTGGCAGAGGAAGAGACTGAGGCAGAGGTGACGTGACTCTTTTGGGGCCCAGGATTTCCTGACTCCAAATTTGGTGGGAGTGGTGGTAAGGATGGAGGGAGGAGTGGGAGAGTGGGGGAGGACAGCACGACCAGAGGCTGTGAATGGACTGGGGGTGGGGGAGGAATGAGTACCATAGCCCTGCTGAAGAGGCAGCCACGGGAGTGGGTTTGGTCCATCCAGATGGGCATGGCCCCCAAGGCCTAGGGAAGGGGTACCATGCACAGATTCCCATTGGCTGAGGCCTCCAAGTGCTGACCAGACAGCCCCAGGACCCTCCCAGCTCTGAGATCAGGACCCAGAGCTGTGCAGTCTCTCCATGTGGTCACCCAGGCCTCTGCCTGGCCCCAGGAGCCCCTCCCTGTTCTAGGCTCACCTGTCCCTCAGAATCAGGGCCTCTCTGAGTGCTTCAGTCGCCTTCAGGTGAGCTTTCACCCTGAGTTCTGGTCACTCGTTTAATGACAGTTCAATCCCAAACCCCCGCTGAATGGGGCCAGGATCGTGCCTTGCCTTTTATCTATAAAATGGGCTAATACCCAGAGCATGCATCTCCTGGGGAACTTGAAAGGAATTAATTATAACCTCACCAAAGCCAGGGTAGAGTGCTGGGCAGTGATGACCACCAGGGGGCGCACTTGACCATCCAGTCTCTGTAACTTTCAAAGTATGGCCCAAACCCTGCTCAAGAGAGGCCAGCTGGCCCCTGGGTAACTGAGGCCAAGGTGGGAGCCACTGTCCTCAAGTGTCTGACTTGTGGAGACAGGATTGTATTTTTCCTACAAAACCTGCTGGGCTAAATGGAAGCAGGATGCCCAGAGAAGCTGCCAGTAGTGAGGGCTGCCCCCAGCTGTCGTGGGTTGCCCCGAGCTGGTGTGGGCTGCCCTGAGCTGTCAGGGGCTGCCTGGGGGCTTCCCACTGACACTGCCTGGCTGATCATTGGTTAGGGGCGACACATAGGAGCTTCTTCTCTGGATTCCGGCTGGACCTTTGAGGGCCTTTTCAGACTCCAAAGTTCTGTAAAATGGAAGACTGAGTGGACAGTGTACTAGAAACTGTAAAGGGCTGCCTGAATGTCAGCAAGTTTTTAAAAATCTCCTTCCTCTCGAGTCCCCTCCATCGCCTTTTCTCACCAAGCTACAAACACACTCAGGTCTCCCCAGTCCTGAGAAAGTTGATCACCATCCCATCAGACTTGGCCCATCCCTCCCCTTCCCTTCACAGCCAAACTTCTTTTAAAACGTTGTCTGTCTCTAAAGGGGAAGGGGTGAGCATTTATTAAGTGCCTGCTGTATGCCAAGTATGTGCCCAGTGTAACTGTCATCTCGTTTGGTCCTCACTACAGCCCTTGTAGGCTGGTGCTGTTATTCCCAGTTTTCATTTGGGGGAAACTAAGGCAGGCAGCCATTAAGTGACTCTATGATATGTGCCTAAGGCTCTATTTTAACTCCTCCAAGTCCAGCCCCCAGGGTGTTCCACTGCTTTACCTCTCTCTCTCCTGGCTTTCCCTCTTAGTCTGGACCCTCCCTGGCTCAGGCTACAAAAATTCCTAGCCCAAAGTCATCAAGAGCACTCCAAGTCCCCAAATCCACTGCCTTCGTTTCTGGCCTCTTCCTTGATTGGTCTGCAGCATTCCACTGCTGTCACTAACTTCCTCCCGATGACCCGACATGTTCTCCCATCTCCCAGCTTTTCTCTCTCCTGGTTCTTTCTTTGTCTTGGCCTCTCCCCAGCCCGGAAGGTCACTTCTCTTTCTTCATTCTCTCACTTGGCAATGTCAGTCACAACAGTCCATCTCCAGCCTCTGGGCCTTTGATCGCATCATTCTGATGCCTGAAATACTGCCTCTACCCTACCTGCTGAATCCCACTCATCAACTCAAATCCAACCTTTTCCTGGAAGTCTTCCCGAGTCCCCTGTTGATACCGACTTTGCCTGTCTTGGGTCTCCCATGGCACTTTGCTTGTCCCTCTCTTATACACTGATGGTGTTTTATTTTTACTATTATTTGTGTACGTGTGATCTATCCCTCCTAGATAGTAGACACTCCCCCCCAGTCCGGGCCGTGCCTCATCGCCGCTCTGCTTCTCCCTCAGCACCTGATACAGGTTCTGGGTGCATACCGTATAGGCCTAATGGGGATTTGTTTTATTGATTTAAAGTATTTGTAGTTTTATTCTCAAACTTCGAGATGCCTAAAGGTGGCAAATAATAGTGACACACAGAAATAAGATCCAGTCGACTTGATCTGATAGAGTAAAGCTCTTACCTCTCCCTAAAAGCTCAGGGAGTTTGGGGAAAGAACAGATTCAACCCAAATCCATGAGCCACCCCACCCACAGATTCACATCTTTTCTCATATCAAACCAGAGTTTGCAAAAGCTAGTGTTTCATTAGGGGGACTTCCCTGAAAAGCCATGAACTCCACTCCTGGAGGTACTTCCTTGTTGTCTCGTTCCCCTGCAATGATGTCCATCCTTGGCTGAGGAGAGTCCTCTTCGGTGGGATGTCTGGCAGCCTGATGAATGGTGAGAGCGGTTCCCTGGGCTGCTGACTGTGCAGGGGCCAGTCTTAGTGGACGGTTTAAGTTGTTAAAGCTTTGAGACTGTTTTCATTTCACTTTTGTCTGTGTTCAGCCTCTCTTTCTTCTCTTGTTTCTTCCTAGGCTTCCACCATGTTGAGAGCCTCCTTGGCACCTGTGTGAGTATTTATCTACAAAGCCTTTCCTGAGTGGTTTTATTAAGGGAGACTCTATGTAAAACCAGACTGTGAGCCCCCTCCCTCCATGTCTAAGCCTGTACTCCATTCTTTCAGAACTTGCAGGAATGGCTGTGGGTACCACGGGACAAACCAACCTTTGTGGGCTGGGGTCTGCTTTGGGTGGCTCTTTGTGCCTAGTGATAGCTTAATGGTAGGATGAGAAAGTGCCAGTGGGGAGGAGGGCTTAAGGGTCATCTTCCCAGGGAGCCTCACGATGTCAGCAGGCAAAGAAAGGCCGTGAAGCCCCTGGTACCTCTGGGCCAGTGGTCCTTTCAAGCAGCCCGTAGGGCAGCGATGAAGACAGTGGCACCTGACACAATGCTTGGCACATGGTAGGCACTTCAGAAGCACTTCTTGATGCATCGATTGCTATTTGGACATGGTTAGTGTTCGAGCGTATGATCTTATCACAGACCAAGTTCAGAAAACAGTTTGTGACGTTCTAAGCCTTGATCTGGAAAAGGCTGTAGCTCCAGTGCCCCCAAATACAAGCTGTTGTTGGTCCAATTTAGGTAAAAAGAAGGACTTCTTAATGAGTAGAGGCATCCACCTGCAGATCCTGGCCCCTTGCAGGGGTCGCTGATTCCTCTGCTGAGACCCAAAAGCAGAGGCTGGGTGACTGGCTGCCCGTTCAGAGTCTGCAGCCTGGCAGTGCTAAACACCTTGGCAGAGGAGGTGTTTCTGTCTAATGGCTTGTTTGATATTAGTAATGGGAGAGTCATCCAACAAAGCTAGCTCTTGTATCTTTCAAGGAATCTTGTATAATTCTGACTTACACATATGAGATACTTTGGTGGGAGAGCATACCTACTGGGGCCCTGGGCTCTACTGAGACAACAGTCAATGTCCAGTAGCATAAAGACCTTGTGTCCTCCCCTCTCTGGCTTTCTGTCTGGTGGGCGATGACGAAGGCAGGGACCCTGGCTTGGGAGAGCCTCTGCTAGTGCCCTTGATGCTCCTTTTAGTCACCTTTCTGGGTCAATGAAAAAGTCTGAGAGCTTTCCCAGCCTTTTGGTCCCTTTGCTTCATTGACCTCACTTGTCCCTGATTCTGTCAGGCCCCTGACAGTGCTGTTCAGTATTGCAGGGCCTCCTGAATGAGACCCATAACCATGCAAAAGAAGAGCCAAGCAGACTAGAGCATCTGTCTTGTCAATAGATAGATGTGTGTGTGTGTGTGTGTGTGTGTACACGCACATCTGTACACATGTATGTACACACACATATGTCTTTACTGGACACGGCAAGTGAGCTGGACCCAGGGTCCTAGAGAGGAGGCAAGCAGGCTGCATTGTCTTTGGGAAAGCCCAGGTTTTCCCCCAAGGCAGTCTTCTCTTGAACACCAGCCTGCTTCCTGTGTTGTATGATCCCAAATCACAGAATAAAACAGTCTCCAAAGCAGCAAAGGGGCCTTATGCACGGGCCAGTGGAGAGGAGTGGGCTAGGCAGGGGAAAGCTGCCACATAGTACAGTCAGTCAGTCAACAAGGGTTTTTAAAGTGGCTGTTCTACCCCAGGCATTGTGCTGGGCACTGAGGAGGCCAAAGCAAGGATGAAACAGTTCCTGCCCTCAGGAATCTGACCTTCTCTTGGAAGAGAAAACACATACACACAAGAATGTAGACAAAACAAGTGAGGATCAGCACCAGGTCCATTTTGTGAGGGGGCACGAGCAGCTCCCAGCCTGTCTGGAAAGCCCTGCTGGAAGAGGAGGTTCAGGGCAGCCTGGAGGGCCTGAGAAAGTCTGAGGGGGGAGGGGAGGAAGGAGTCCAATCAGCTTGGGCAAAGGTGTGGCAGAGGGAAAAGGGGTATCACATGAAAGGAGTGACAAAAAGCTTAGTTCAGCTGGACTGTCATCATGATAACTAGGGTTTCTGGGGCCCCTTAAGGCTGGTGAAGCACTTTAGGTGTGAGTTCATTTAATCCTCAAGACAACCTTGGGAGGTGGGCACTATCATCGTCACCCCCGTTGTACAGATGTACTGAGGCTGAGAGAAATTAGATGACTTGCTCCGGTCACACAGCTAGTAAGTGTCTGAGCCAGGACTGAGTCTGCCTCTAAGTCTAGCCCTCTCTATTCCATAGGCACAACCCTACTAAGCTTCCTATGAATTTTTTTAAATAGTATTTTTTTCCAATTACATATAAAGACAATTTTTAACATTCATTTTTTAAAAATTTCAAATTCGAATTTTTCTCTCTCCTTTCCTCCTCCCTAAAAGAGTAAACAATTTGATATAGGTTATGTATGTGTAATCATGTAAAACATTTCCATGTTAGTCATGTCATGAAAGAAAAACAGACCAAATGGAAAAGAACACAAAAAAAATAAAGTGAAAATAGTCTGCTTCAATCTGCATTCAGTCTCTATCAGTTTTCTCTGGATTTGGAGAGCTTTTTCATCACGATTCCTTTGGAATTGTCTTAGATCATTGTATTGCCGAGAAGAGCTGAGTCATTCAGGGTCGATTATTACACAGTGTTGCTGTTACTGGGTACAGTGTTCTGATTCTGCTCACTTCACTCAGCATCAGTTCATATAAGTCTTTCCAGGTTTTTCTGAAGCCTGCCTGCTCATCATTAGCTCAATAGTCTTCCATTACATTCATATACCATAACTTGTTCAGCCATTCCCCAATTGATGGGCATTTCCTCAATTTCTAATTCGGTTTTATAGCCCTTTGGGCATAGTTCCAAATTGCTTTCCAGAATGGTTGGATCAGTTCATAATTCTACCAGTTAGTGTCCCAGTTTTCCCACATTCTCTCCAACATTTATCATTCTCTTTCCTATCATATTAGCCAGTTTGATTGATCAGTGTGAGGTGCTAGCTCAGAGCTATTTTGATTTACATTTCTATAATCAGTAGTGATTTAGAACATTTTTATGTGATTATAGACAGCTTCAATGGCTTCATCTGAAAACTGCCTGTTCGTGTCCTTTGACCATTTATCAATTGGGGAATGACATGTATTCTTGTCAATTTGACTCAGTTCTCTATATATTTCAAAAATGAGGCCTTTATCTGAGATGCCGGCTATAAAAATTGTTTCCCAGCTTTCTCCTTTCCTTCTAATGTTGGTTGCATTGGTTCTGTTTGTGTAAAATAGCTTACTATAGTTTTAATTTAATATAATCACAATTATCCATTTTAATATAATAATATAATCACAGTTACCCATTTTACATCTCATAATGCTCTCTGGTTTGGTCAAAAATGTTTCCCTTCTCTATAGGTCTGACAGGTAAACTATTCCTTGCTCTCCTAATTTGCTTGTCTTATCATCCTTTATGTACTCATTTTGACTTTAACTTTGTATACAATGTAAGATGTTAGTCTATACCTAGTTTCTGCCGTATTTTCCAGTTTTTCCAACAGTCATAGTGAGTTCTTATCCCAGAGGCTGGGGTCTTTGGGTTCCTCTAGTCATTTACTCCCTGTCTTGTGTGCCTAATCTATTCCCCTGGTTCCCCCCCCCCCCTTTATTTCTTAGCCAGTACCAGATAGTTTTGATGATGATTGCTGCTTAATAATACAGTTTGGGATCTGGTTCCTGCCTGTGAATTAAAGGGTAGTCATGTCGAATGTTCCTGAGCCATGCAGAATAAGGCTCTAAAGGAGGCCGGGGCCAGCCTGAGAAGGGTTTTAAATGCCGATCAGAGCAGTTTGTGTTTGATCCTAGAGATACCAGAGACCGCTTGGGCTTATTGAACAATAAAGTGACATGATGAGACCTGCATGCATGTGTGGGGAGCGTGGTCAAGGATTTAGGAGAGGGAACTCAGCTAGGGGCTACTGGAATAAGTAGAGAAGTGGGAAAGATCTGACCTAGGTGGCCGTGGGACAAACCCAGGAGATGTTGTGGCAATAGAAACCCAGGATTTGGAGTGAGGAGCTGAGGGTGGCTCTGAGATGGGGACTGAAGGATGATGATGCAGGTCAGACTTACAGATAAGAGGTTTAAAGGATTCAATCCAAGAAAAACAGTAGTTTGTGCTCACAGGAGCAGATTAGTGGGCAGCCTGTGTGCTCCATCGGTGTTCATCTCCTGTCAAGAGAGAGCAGGGCAGGCCCTGGCATGTTGGATGGAACACTCCCCTCACCCCTGCCAACCAAGGAGAAAACGTGATGAGTTCCCCAGAATAGGCATCTGTAGATGGGCAAGAGGATGCTTATGTGGATGAGATCCCAGATTCATTGGTCTTTTAGAGGTTGCAGGCTGTGAGTCTACTGTGCCTCTGGACTCAAAGAGTCTGTGAATATTTTCTTCTTTGAAATAATCTCCGTGGGAAACAAGCCAGAAGCCTTTCCAGTAGGATCAGGGGTGAAGCAAGGGTGTCCATCATCACCATTACTAGTCAGTATTGTACAAGGAATGCTAGCTATAGCTACAAGACAAGAAAAAGAAGTGGGAGAAATCAGCACAGGCCATGAGGAAACAAAACTATCACTTTTTGCTGACAATATGATAGTTTACTTAGAGAATCCTAGAGAATTAACTAAAAAACTAATTGAAACAATTAACTTCAGCAGAGTTGCAGGATATAAATAAACCCACACACATGTCCTATTTCTATAGATTACCAACAAAATCTAGCAGGAAGAGATAGAAAAATTCCATTTAAAATAACTATGGACAGTATAAAGTATTTGGGAATCCACCTGCCAAGACACACACCAGAACTATATAAACATAATTATAAGATAGTCTACGCAACTACAGATCTAAATAATTGAAGAAATATTTATTGCTCATGGGTGGGCTGAGCCAATAGAATAAAAAATGAGAATACTATTTAAATTAATTTGCTCATTCAGTGCCAATCAGACTACCAAAGGATTACTTTATAAAGTTAGAAAAAGATAACAAAATTCATCTGGAAGAACAAAAGATCAAGAGAATCATTAAAAAATGAGAAGGAACGGGGCCTAGGAGTAACAGAACTCAAACTATATTACAAAGTGGTAATCGTCAAAACTCTTTGGCATTGGGTAAGAAATAGAGAGACTAATGAGTGGGATAGATTAGGTAACCTAGTGTTTGTTTGATAAACTCAAAAATCTCAGCTTTGGGGGCAAAAACTCATTTTTTGACAAAAACTTTTGGGAAAACTGGAAAGTAGTCTAACAGACTACCTTGGTCTAGGCATAGACCAGCATCTCACACCTTATGCCAAAATCAGCTCAAAATGGGTACATGATTTAGACCAAAGGTGGGGAACCTGCGGCCTTGAAGTCCTCAGGTGTAGCCTTTTGACTGAGTCCAAGTTTTACAGAACAAATTCTTTTATTAAGGGTATTTGTTCTGTGAAGTTTGGATTCAGTCAGAGGGCCACACTTGAGGAGCTAGAGGGCCACATGTGGCCTCAAGGCCGTGGGTTCCCTACCTCTGATTTAGACAAAAAGGGTGATATAAGCAAAGGAAACATAAAATAAATTACCTGTTAGATTTATGGGTAGGGGAGGAACTCAGAACCAATAAGATAATGAATGGTTCACGGGAAGTAAAGTGGATAATTGTGATTACATAAAACTAAAAAGTTTTTGCACAAGCAAAACCAATGCATCTAACTTTGTAAACAAAGAAGGAAGTAAGAAGAAATTTTTGTAGCAAGTTTCTCTGATAAAGTTCTTATTTCTAAAATATGTAAATTTGGCTGTGTATACCCTTTGACCCAGCAGTACTACTCCTAGGTCTGTCCCAAAGAGATCAAAGAAAAAGGAAAAGGACCTATCTACATAAAAACATTTATAGCAGCTCTTTTTGTGGTGGCAAAAAATTGGAGACTGAGAAGGTACCCATCAGTTGAGAGTGGCTGAATAAGTTGTGTTTTGTGATTGTGATGGAAAACCATTGTACTATGAGAAATGAGAAGGATACTGGCATCCTGGGGAAAACCTGGAAACTGATGCAAAGCAAAGAGCGGAGGCAGGAGACCACTAATATTGGAACAGGAGCAGTAATATGCTAATCAACTGGGAAAGACTTAGTCATTCTGAGCAACACAGTGATCCACCACAATTCCAAAGGACTTGTGAGAAAACCTGCTGCCCACCTCCTAATAAACTCCGAGTCCAAATGTTTTTAATTCAGGGCACAAATTAAAGCAAATTTTCTTCTCTCCCTTCCTCCCCTCCTTCCTTGTGCATGACTATATGTGTTTGAAATGGGCTTTGGTTTTCTTACCTCCTAAATAGGTGGGAAAAGGGGGGAAGAGATTTTGGAAAATAGAATTTAAAAAATAATTAATATGAGAAAGATAAAAAATTGTTTTTAAATCCCCGTGGAAGGCAATACACCTTTCCAGTAACATATGTGTTACAATATGTCAACATTATTCAAAATGTTTTTGGAACTCTTCGCTCCCTCCCTAAGTTGCTTCTGAAGGGGCAGGCCTGTGCCAGTCACCATGTGATCAATCACGGGAAGCCATGGGCAGACGTTGTGGGCAGTGGGAAAGTGGCAGAAAGGTCAGCTTTGGAACCATCATCTCCTTGCATCAGCAGTCAACCAAATTATGATGATAGATAGAGTGCTGCCCTTGGGATCTGGACGCCTCAGACACGTCACTTGGAGGCTTTCTGTCTCAGTTTCCTCCCCTTTAAAATGGGGGTAATAATAGTATGGTTCTCCCAGGGTTGTTTTGCTGCTCCAAGTGAGATGACATTTGTAAAGTGCCTGGGCTAGCTGTTAGCATTATGATTGTTATTAGAAACTAGGGACGCTGTGGGTCTGGGACAGGAGAAGGGCCTCCCACATCACGGGATGATCACCTGGGAGGCTTAGCCAGGAGAAGAGAAGGTGGGGGGCTGGGACAGGAGGAGGGCTGGCATAGTTTCTGAGGGGCTGCTTCATGGAGGAGGGATCCAGCTTGTCCTGTTTGCCCTCAGTGGGAGGGCAGGACACCAGGGCTGATCTCATTCAGGCTTGATGTGGGGAGCACTCCCCTGGTGGGAGGGTTGGATGGCCCCTGTCGGGGGTGCCCGCTGCCGGCCCTCCCGCCTCACTGACCAAGGAGCTCTAATGAGGAGACTGCTTTTCCTTTCACCTTGTGCCTCGCAGGAAGCTAAAGGAAATCCCGTTGCTGCCATCCCTGGACTACGAGAAACTGAAGAAAGATCTGACCTTTGGGAATGACCGATTGAAGGCCTTTCTGCTGCAGGCTCTGCGCTGGGTGAGTGCATGCTGGCCCTGGAGTCAAAACGGAGCAGGCCTCACCTGGTCCTCATTGGGCCCATGTCTTAGAGTGGGCATGGGGGAGATAGGAGCCAGCACATGGGAGAAAATAGGAAGCAGTGAATGCCCTTTTAGAAACGAGTCTAGATAGCCTTTCAGTTAAGTGCCTTCTGTATAGAAAGCACCCTGCTAATAGTAGCACAGTAGATAAAATAGTGACATAAGACTCCTGCCTCGCCCCCTGCCCCGCTGGCTAGTGGCTCATTTATGGCCCCCAGATCATGGTAGGCTGGCAGGGGAAGCTGCTGGCACCTGCTATCTCCTTAGGGACTTCTGCAGCTAGAAACCATTGTTGCCAGGGGCCCCTGGGTGCTGGTACTCTCTGCATCTAAGGCTGACGTTTCAGCTTTGAAGGTAGCATTGAGAGGAAGCCTACTTGTGAGAAAGCTCAGTGTTCAGGGCATTCCACAGTCTAGACCCGGCCTACTCTGTCAGCACCACCTCCTGGTAGATAAATGGTAGAAAGCTGGCTGGCAGGTCAGATTTTGGGGCGGACAGAGACGGGGCAGGGGAGACAGAGATAGACAGAGGGAGAGAGGGAGATGGGGAGAGAGAGAACCAGAGGGAGGAAAGGTAGTAACAAAGGAGGGCTAGGGAAGGAGGGAGCTGGAAGGTGAGGTGGAGGCCCGAGTCCTGGCCTCCTCATCACAACAGTACTGTAACTCATGTTTACACAATGCTCTAATGCAAGGTGCTTTATAAATATTGTCCCACTTCATCCTCACAACCCTGGAAGGTCATCCCCGTTTTACAGATGAGAAACTGAGGCAGACAACAATGAAGTGACTTCCCAGGGTCACTCAGCTAGTAAGTGCTTGAAGTCAGATTTGAGCTCGGGTCTCTGACTCCAGGTTCATCGCTCTATCAACTGTGTCACTGGCTGCCTCTAAGATGAGGGAAAACCCATGTGTCGGAATCTAGGAGTCCAAGGGCATGGTCCAGGCTTCTAATGGGGAGGGGGGAAGACGGAGGCCAAGCAGAGGCTGTGCAGTTGGAGATGCCAGGGAGTGGGGTGCAGGCCTAGAGCCTGGCATCCTGGTACTCCATGCCTCTCTTCCTTCTTGAACTTCCTTCCAGAGCTCGGGAGCCACCTTCTGTAAGAAGCCTTTCTGTGTCCCCTCCCAGCTGCCCCTGCAGCCCTGGCGCTCCCTCCCTGGCTGCCAGGCACCGACTCTCTTGATTTCTCTCTAGAATGTGTAGCCCTATTAGAAGGCAAGCTCCTTGAGGGGAGACGTTTCCCTTTTGTTTTTGGCTCCCCAGAGCCTGCCCAGCACCTAATAAGTACATAGTGATTGGTTTTTTTCCTTTGGCCTCGGCCTTTTCCACCACGTGAAAGAATGACCTTTGGATTTGTCCTTTCTTCTCTTCCTTCCTAGCGTCTGACTACGTCTCATCCTGGGGAACAAAGGGAGACCGTGTTACAGGCCTATATCAGCAATGACCTGCTGGACTGTCAGAGCAGCAACCAGGTGTGTGCAAGCCGATGCTGGTGGCCCTGGCCTCCTGTGGTGTGGGTGCTCTTCCCAGGGCAGCAGCTCTTGGACCAGCTTTTAACAGGGTCTGTCATCAGGAGCAGAGAAGCTCAGTGGGGGCAGAGACCTCAGTCGGAGCCTGGCCCGAGGCTTTGGCCCCATTTGTCCTCCCTCCGGCTTGCTCTGCCTTGGCTGTGAGCGTGTGAATGGCAGGCGATCAAGTCTGCATTGGCCCCAGGGGTCCCAGTCATGAAAGACGGGCCTGGGCTGGACCCTGGCAGCTGAGATGCGACAAGGTATTTGGCCTTAGTTAGGCCCTCGCTGTACTACTGCAGTGAGTGGAGAAGAGGGAGCCATAGAGAGACTTTGGAGAACCGCTCAGAAAGCTACGATGAGTCTCTAGAATTTTTTTTTAATTGGATGGGCCCCATGACTCCATTGGGGGAGGGCTCTCCCAGAGAGAAAACTCCCTCTAGCAATGCAGGTCAGCACTTGCTCTGCCTGGCATGTTCAGAGGTGAAGTGCCCTGCCCAGGGCCACTGAGCCTGTGTGTGTGTGTGTCTCCATGTGTGTGTGTCTCTGTGTCTGTGTGTGTGTCTTTGTGTGTCTGTGTCTCTGTGTGCATGTCTTTGTGTGTGTCTGTATCTCGAAGGCAGGATTCAGAGCCCAGGCTTGCTGACTCAGAGGGCATTCTTTGTTCACAGTCCTCACTGACAGTGCTGTCATGTTGCCCACCTTTGGCCTCTAACATTTACCTTGTTGCTGAGGTCAGGTTTTGAGGAGGGTTAGCTGTGTCCCTGTGCTGACGACTCCCTTCTCCTGAGCCCGGATCACCTTTCTGTATCAATAAGGAAAAGAAAAAGGCCCAGAGGGGCCCCGTGTTGGGCCCAGTGCCCAGCGTGGGAGGCATCGAGTGTAGTTTGTAGTTGTGTGATTGTGCCCTTGCTGGAAGGCCAACGGCAGCCCTCGCCCTTTGTTTGTTATTTGTCCTGTGGCTTTGATCATTTAATCACTTGAAAGTCCAGGACAGTTGATCCATTTCCCAATGAAATCCTTGTCCTTTTATGATTGTCTGGTTTCCTGTTGAGGAAAGTGTTTGAGTTCTGTGTGGCACAGGCGGGCCCAGGGAGATCACACGCATGACTGCTTGGTACCCTGCATCTGTGATCCATAGGACATTAGAGCAACTAAGTCAGAAGCACAGAGTCAAGAAAACAAACCGTTTATACTGAACTTGTGATTTAATTCAGCAAATAGTTATTAAGTGTGTAGTTCAAGTTCCGATACACATGTTCTGTGTGACCCTGGATGAGTCACTTAATCTCTGAGAGACTTGGGCTCTCTGTTATAGACTGGCTGTTGATCTGCATTAGTAGAGGGCATTTCCACACCAAGACCTCCCTACTCTGAGGAATGGACCTAAAGGAAGAAAGCACCAGCCTAGGGATAGGAAGACAGGCACCTCCCCTCCCTACCCCCAGGTTCTGCTAAAAGATGTAACATGAGCACAGAAGGAAACACAGGTGTCCTGAGGAAGGAGAGAAAGGGAACCTCATTACAACATCAGGAAAGGCTGCCCGCTGCGCCAAGGGGTGCTTGGACCAGTGCTCAAACATGGCCGACTATGTGAAGGGGGCAGGAAGGCTGGAACCCGATGGAAGGAGCCTTTAGCTGTGGGCCAGGGTGACTCAGAGCCCAAGGCCTGTTAGGAGAGATGTGCTGAGGGCCTGAGTTTAGCTGGTGGTCATGACCAGGGAGTCAGGAAGACAAAGCTACTGAGGAGCTGGTCGTGAAGAGGGAGGCGGCGAGGTTGGTGCCACAATGGAGTTTGGAGGAGGAGGAAGAGTCTTAGCAGGAAAGGGAAGAAGGTATGCTTGGGGCCTGTCGAGTCTGAGATAGGTGTTGATGGGACATCCGGCTGGGAAATGTCCATCAGACTGCTAACAGTGTGGGATGCATTCAGGAGAGCGCTTGGGCTGGAGCAGACATGTCTTCCTTCCTGGAGCTGATAATGGAGTCACTGAGAGTCAAGCTTACCAAAAGAGAAGGCCGAGGACGGAGCCTTGAGGGATGATGGGATGTGGGTAATGATCCGGCAAAGGACCCCGAGAAGGAGGAGATCCAGGGTCATGGAGTGGGAGAGGACAGCCTGTCCAGGAGGAATGGCCAGTGGCCTCTGGAGCTTCAACGAGGCCAGGGGAGGATGAAGACTAGGCCGAGTTCCCAGAGGATCTCAGAGCTGGAAAGGACCCCCAGGCCAGGAAGACTGACCTCTCCCTGACCCCCTACCCAGACCATCTGAAGACCTCCAGGGAGCCAGGACAGAACTGACTTCTTTCCACTACCCCAACTCTCTGCCTGTCTTAGGCAAGGTGCTCTCTGGCTCCAGGTGCAAGCTTATGACCCAGCAGATAATTTAAACAATAAAAGAATCCTTTCACTGAAAAGGAGATGCTGCAAAGGCTTTCCCAGGACCCCTTAGCTAGGCTGTCTGGATGCAGGGTTCTCCAGGACCCTGGTAGTGGGGGGGGGGGGCAGCCCTGGGGGGAATAAGTCATTCAGCGAATCCTAAAAGCCTTGATGCCATTCCTATTAGAATCCTCCGAAGGCATTCAGTCTAGCCCTGTCCTGGGCCCTCAGGGCTAAGGCCTAATCAGCCTCAAGGCCTCAACTGTTCTGTCTCTGAAACTGCCACCCATTGATCTTGGTGCTGCCCACAGCTGCTCTGCCCCAACCCCCATCTCTTCTCCAAACTAAAATGATCCTCTCAGGCTGTCATTCCACATCCCCTCCTGGACCTCCTCTTCTAAGGTGGATAATTTCATGACGGTAAATCAGGCCATCTTTTCTCTCAGTTCTTACCTAGCCCTTAGTCATTGAATGGGTGTTGCCTCAGACAAACTGAGGCCTGGGAAAGACCTTAGCTTAGACCAAGGTCATCCACTGCTGTTGCAACAGTCTGCTAGCAGCTGCTGTAGGGGTGTAAGACCCACCAACAACCAGCACACAGAAAGCTGCCAACACAGGTTCTTTTGATCTGCTTTACTAAGGAAAGCAACATAAGGTGTTAACAATCTCAATTTAATCCAGCACACAAATATCGTTCACTTAGTTCAGGGGAAAAAGCCAGCACCCTGAACTTCAGAGCAAACACAAACAAATTACAAAAATCGACAGACAGACCTTGTCTGATTCAAATCTCAATGCAAAGTTACAGGGTTTAACAAAGTCCCAACATCTGGGTTTACAAGCTGGGGGGCTCTTAACTACAGCTGCCCAGAGTCTCCACATCAGCACTCTGCCAAGAGTGAGATCCCCCGCAGACAGCTCTGTTCTCTCTTTTTATGCACCCTTTGGCCGTCATCAAACGTCATCTGAGTGACCAGAACTCAGGCACCTACTACTGGCTCTGGTCTTAGCCACTCCCTTTAGGCCCCTGAGGGCTTCATGCCCACATAGGCTTAGCACCTAGTAGATAGGGGTTTGGGCCTGGGGCTTAGCACCTAGTAAGGCTCAATCAAGGACACCCAACTTAATTGATATTACAACTGCCTCCCAGGCCTTGGCAGACATCCTGACTTTTGTCCTGCTGTTGGACTTGTGTGACTCAGGAGGAGAGAGTGAGGCCGAGGGCTTTGCTTAGCTCTGCGTCACTTAAGTCCAATTCACGCAGGAGTCAAGACATCACTCCATGATGTCATTGGTCTTCCCCTAGAACAAAGTACAAACAGCAACAAGAAGAACCAGCCGGGGATTCTTGCCTCCTCCACTTCTGTATCACCCACCCTGTCTCGGCCCCATAAACTAGGCTTCCCAGCCTCCAGTTGTACTCGCCAAGGGAACCGGTGATCCTTCCACTGCTAATGCCAGTGCGAGCCGACCGTCAGGCAGCTTGTGAAGGCATTGGTGGCATCCCTGTCGGATTTGTGGATGGCAGAAGGTGAGGAGGGAGGGATGGCTCCTCCCCTGGATGTGAAGCATCAGCATCCAAGAGGATCTCAACAGGCTGGAGCATGAGACGAACTAGAAAAAGCTGTAATTTGGTAAGAACAAACATAAAGGTTTATGCTTGGGTTCAAAAAGGAGGCGGAGAAGGTGTGGCTAGGCAGCAGTTCAAGCCAGCATTTCATCTGAAAATGATCTGGAGGCCTTAGTGGCTGGCAAGCTCAACCTGAGTCAGCAGGGTGGTGTCATAGACTGCACGGAGAGGCCTAGTGCCGGAACTAGGGAGCTAAGCTTGTTCCTTCTGTACTCAGCCCCGATTGGACCGGAACTGGAAGGCTGGCATCAGTTGTGAGCGCTGCATTTTAGGAAGGGCCTTGATAAACTGCACATGATCCACAGGCTGCAAGGAAGCACTTTACAAATGCTGGCTGTCACAGCAGCCTTGGCAGGACGCTGCCTTATTTTTACAGGCGAGAAAACCGAGGCAAGCAAGTTCAGTAACTTGTCCAGGCGCCACAACTAATTAAGTGTCTGTGGCAGCATTTGAATTCAGGTCTTCCTGCGAGGGTCCAGACTGGCTACCATGAACAGTGTGATAGTGGGATGATGGGGAGAACAGATGAGGTGACCGGAGGTCTGGGGGGATGAAAGGACGAGGCATTAGAGTCTAGGGGACGCTCAGAGCTGGCTCCCCAGGCCCGTTCCACGCACCTTCTCTTTGTCTGCACTTGCCCACGAGGCTCCCCAACTCATTGCCTGGCTAGCAGACTGCCCCTCAGTCCTGCCCTCACTCTCCCGTATCCCACCTCTCCCTGGCTGCTGCTTCCTTCCCTGCCACTGTCACACAGGCCCACGGCCCCCCACCCTTACTTGCTCCTGCCAAGCCCTGACTCTCAGCTAGATCTTCCTCCCTTTCTCAGCCAGACCCAAAACAGTCTACACTCACTGCATGCACTTCCTCACTTCTCACTCATTTCTCAGCCAGCTGCGATCTGGCTTCCAGCCTCCTTCAGCACCAGGCTAACTTGCTGAATAGATGGCCTTTTCTTGCTCCTCACCCCCTTGGCCTCCACTGCGTTTGCCGCTGTCAGCCACCTTCCGACCCCTCGGGGTCTGGAGATGCCTCTCTCTTCTCCTCTCTCCCTCTCCTCACTTCAGAGTCGGTTTGTGGGTGACAGGTTCTGCCATGATCTGCATCCCTAGCCCTTGCGGCCATCCTCACCCTGCTCATCTTTTCACCAAGGCCTTCTCTGCTTCTACACCTGCTGCCTAGCACTTCCTCCCATCACACTGCCCACCATGGCTCTTTTGGACCTTGTGCCCACCTTTCATGGCAGATGACTCGGCCTCCCAGCTGCCTGAGGAGCACAGGCCATCTGCCATGAGCTTTTCCATTTCCCCTTGGAAGCCTCGGTCTTGTCTCCTTCTCTCCTGTCCCAGGAGGAGGTGGCCTGGTCAAGGCCCACTCCAGGCCAGCTGTGCTCTGGATCCCATCCCTTCCCAGCACTTCAGAATTCTCACCCCTCTCTCTCCTTCTCTGCTGGCTTCTTCCTGGTCTACAAAGATACCTGGGGCTCCCCACTCCTTCCAGCCATCCCTTCATGCTCAGCCCATGTCTCAATTACCCTCCTTGAAACAGTCGTGGACTTTTGCTTCCTCTACTTCCAGACCCCCACTCACTTCTCAGCCCCATGAATCAGGCTTCCCGGCCTCCCACCGTACTGTCCCAGGTTACCCGTGACCTCACTGTTGCGCATTCCAAACTGGATGTCACCGGCATGGCTCAGACTCAATGTGTTCAGAGTAGAACTTATTCCCTCTCCCTTTTAGGCCTCTTCCCTTTTTCTGTTGAAGAGCCCGCTGTGTACTCATCTGACCTTTTCATAGCTGTGACATTGTCCTGGACCATGCCCCGCCCCATCCCTGGCACTGCGGTTCCATCATCAGATCCCGGCACTTCTCCCTCCATCACATCTTCGATTTCTGACCTTTCTCAGACTCATGACACCCCTCATCTGCCCTATTACAGCGGCCTCCTCATTGAACTCCCCGCCCCAGGCCTCTTCCTTGTCCACCCAGCCTCCTCATAGTTCCGCATAGGCATGACCCTGGTATTCCCTCGCTCCATAAATTCCGGTGGCTCTCTACTGCCTCTAGGTTAAAAGGTAACTTCCACTGTTTGGTTTTAAAGTCTTTCACAAACAGACCCCAGCCTCTCTTTCTGACTGGAGGTTCTTCCCCTTCCCACACTGACTGGCCCTCTCTTTGTTCCTCACCCACTGCACCTTGTCTCTGGCTTCACCCACACCCAGTGTGCCCACCTGGCCTTGGGCACCACACTGGCACAGTGCCTTCCGGATCTCCTTCACCCTCTGTTTAGTGGCCTCAGACCTGGGTTGTCTTGATTCTGCCTGTGATTAATTACGTACGTGCACCTCACCTCGGGCACCACACTGGCACAGTGCCTTCCAGATCTCCTTCACCTTCTGGTTAGTGGCCTCAGACCTGGGTTGTCTTGATTCTGCGTATGATTAATCATGTACATGCACCTTGACTTCCCAGGAAAATAGAAGCTTCTTGAAGGGAGGAAATGATTGGGATTCTTCGGTCTTTGTCTGCCCATCACCTCCTGCTGTGCCTGACATGTAATAGGAACGTAATCAATGCTTGTTGATTGAGTACTAGAGATACAGACACAGAAATGAAGCAGTGCCCACCCAAGGAGCTTGTACCATATTGGGGATTATGATACATACACAGATAACTATGATAATAGTAATAGTGGCACGCTAAGGTTTGCAGAGAGCTTTACAAACACCTCACAACACTCCTGCGGGGTCAGTGGTATTATGATCCGCATTTATAGATGAGGCAACTGAGACAGGTGAAATGACTTGTCCAGGGTCACACAGCTGCTAAGTTTCTGAGACCTGATTTGCACTCTGGTCTTCTTGCCTCTGGGCCTGGGGCTCAATCCATTACAGTTAATAGCAGCCTTGTAACTAAATAGAAGGGATTTTGAGGAGAGAGAAGGCACAAAGCCCTGAGAATAGAGAGCAGGCTTCATGGAGGCAGCAGCCTCTGAGCTGAGCCTCGAAGGCAGAATGAGGAGGAGAGGGGGTGTTCCAGGATGGAGCCAGCTTATGCAAATGCACAGAGGTGGAGACGGGATGTTTTTCTTGGGGAATGTGGAGCAGTCCAGTTGAGTGAATCAGGCTGGAATGGTAGCACAGAGCCCAATTACAGAGAGGCCTAGGCCCTCTCCACACCATCTTGGTAGGGACAGACCCTCTCAGGGCCCTGGCACAGCCCCAGGCTGCTAAACATTCCCAGAAACTGTTTTGGCAACTTTCACCATCCACACTCCCAACAAGCTGGCATTCCAACTGGGAGACGAGCACATCTGTGTCTACGCAGCATGAATCTAAAGTAAATGAAAAACAGTTCTGTGCAGGGTAGTTTGGTGGGGAGGGGGCTCCACGTAGAAGATGGGCTAAAGGAGGAGGGGGTCTGTGTGAGGCAGAGCTGAGGATCCAGGGCAGGGGTATGGCCAGGCAGAGTGTGGAAGTAGGAGGCAGAGCATGGCGTGGACAGCAGAGAGAAGGCCTGGTGGGGTGGATTACGGGGAGAGCCATGGAGCCGTAGGTAGGAGTTTGGGTCCTGTCTGCCAGATAACAGGAAACCCCTGGAGCAGGTTGAAGAGGAGAGTCATATCTTCAGATCTGTGGGTTGTGGGGGACAGGTAAGAGTATGGAGAGCAGGGAGGCCAGGTAAGAGGCTGCTGGCAGTAATGGAGGGGAGAAGGTGACTCTGTGTGAGTAGAGGGGAGGGGTTGGCTGCAAGAGCTATCAGGAAAGTAGAAAGGGTAAGACTCGGATAGGTGAGGTGAGCCAGAGTGGGGAGGTGAGGGTAATGGACTGAAGTTAGGAGCCAGGTAGACTGGAAGGATGGGAAAAATGACTTAGGGGAAAAGATCACGACCATGTGTAATGGCACCCACAGAAACAGGGCATGTCCAATGTGTGTGTGCGTCTCTGAGATGATTCCTAGTTCTCTCCTTTACCTTGGGTTTTTCTTGTTTGGGCTTTTATCTTACAGAGAAATGTGCTCCAGCTTCTGCATTCCAAGAGTGATGTAGTCCGCCAGTACATGGCCCGGCTCATCAATGCCTTCGCGTCCCTCTCAGAAGGTGAGGGTTGGGGTCCTGCTCACCTCACGTGGCCCACTCATGGCCATAGTTTGGAGGCACTGCCGCTAGAAATGGAAGTCCTGGAAGGTTCCTACGTTCTTCCTTTGGTGGGCGCCTCCTCACGGGGCTTCAGCACCTCACTTGGGTTGCTGTTAGCCAAGTATGGTGACAGTCTGGGATTTTCCTTGCCTGGTGACTTTCTGAAAGATGCCCAAAGGCCACCACCAGCCCTTGGCAGTACCCTCTCCAGGGCACAACAAAATGGGGGAAACCATTGAAAATCATTTCCAGTCATCAGCACCTTTGCCCTCAGGAGGGTGTAACTCTTTTAGTCAAAGTGAATCCAAGAATCCCAAAGACAAGCCACTGCTGGTCCCAGGTACAGAGGGAGCCCTCTCTTAGAATAAGGCATCTGGTTGTCTCAGATTCAGTTTTGGTTTGGGTGTGCCTGGGTGTGCATGCGGGTCTCCAGCTTCTAAAGAGGTGCCTTCTAAAATGTAAGTCAGTTATTTAATAAAAATAACATTTACTGGCATAGTTCTTTCAAGTTGACAGAGCACTGGCCTCATCACAGCCCCCACCCCCTTCCCTGCAGGGTTGGGCAAGTATTTCTAACCTCATTTTACAAATGTGGAAGTCATACAAGTCAGTATCAGCTCCAGGATTTAATCCAACTAATCCAACTCTCTTAACATTCTACTCTACCATACGTACTTCTCAATGTGGGCTAGCCTGGGAACTTGGCCCTGATAGATAGCCCTAGTTCCACATTGTGTTCCCCACCCCCCACCCCAAGACTCATGAGAGTACCAGCAGGAGGCTCTGAGATGGCACTGGGAAGGCACAGTTGGTATTTCTCCTCATGGGCCCACCTTTGACCTGCCTGGGAACTGGACCAAGGGTCAGAGCCATAACCTGCTTCTTTTGTTTGTTAGGCCAGCCCCAGAGTCCAGCCTTTCCAATTACAGGGTCGATGCTGCTTCTGCTGTGGCCTTCCCTCCCTGGGCATTCCCAAGAGAAGGAGATGTGGCCAAGAGCCTCCATGCCCAGTGATTCCCTTGCAGGATCCCCCTTCCCATATACCTTGGTCTTGACGTCTTCCATGCAAAAAGGCTTTAAGAAAGCCTCAGTCAAAACGGAGGCGCATGTAGGTTTTGTGGCTGATGTCCTCAGCTGTAACCTTTCTTGTCTTCACCTTGCTCCCCACTTTGCCCAGATACTGCCAAGTGAAAGAGAAATCCTCAAATGTTGTTTTTAAAATGCATAAATGCATTCTCCCCTCTCACTCCCCCAAACCAGGCCTGTGCTAGTGCAGTGCAGAGAGCTTCCATGGAGGGATGGTCTGGGGAGTGCCCCCAGTGTAATCCAGATTGACTCTCTTCCCTCCCACACCCACCCCCTGTTGTCCTAGGTCGCCTCTACCTCTCCCAGAACACCAAGTTGCTGAGGATGCTGGAGGAGAGACTGAAAGATGAAGACAAGGACCTGCTCACCCGGGAGAATGTGCTTGGAGCCCTGCAGAAATTCAGCCTCAGGTGAGGTCTCTGCAGCAGGTGGGGTCAGAGGGAGCTGCAGCTGCAACCTTAGGTGCTGCTGTTGCTTCCACTTCGGGAGGGAGGTGGGAAGCAAGCTCCTACGTTCATAGTTCCCGTCAGAAATAGTGCAGGGTTCTTTAAAAGCCTCACTGATCTCTTTGCTTTAAAGACCTCCTCCACCTCCCAAAGAACTCCTCTGCCCTTACAATAGAGGCCTCCCTTATCAAAAAAAAAAAAAAGGCAAAGCCATTGTCAGGAACTGTGGCTGGGTCTGCAGCATTCTGCACCCTAGTCCCTCACTTTCCTGCTGAGAGGAGGGAAATCTATTGGATTACCCGCCTTCTGGGCCTCTGGAGATCAGCTGCCCTCAGAATGTCACCAGCATGGAAATTGTCCTGCAGGCTCCGCATTCTCTCCAACAAGTCCGTGCCTAGTTCTTCCATCGTCCTTCAGCAGCTGGATGTAAAGGAGGAGACACACAGCCTCAGTCTGCCTCCTCCATCCGCAATCCTGCATAATTCCCACTGCTTCCACTTTCCTCCCACGGATGCCTTCTTTCTTCCCAAGGCTCACCTTCTCCAGGAAGTCTTCCACAAGGACCCTGTCCCATTAAGTGCCACCTTCTCTGCCACTCTCAGTCCTAACAGTCTGTGCCACACTTAGAAAACAGCTTGTGTTTTGGTAAAAGGGGACAGATAGAAGGTATCAAGCAAACCTTTGCCTTTATTCTGGACAACCCATCAGTGCATTTCAGACCACAGAATTTCATAGTTGGGAGCCACCTCAGTAGATCTCTAGTCCAGTTGTACCCTAAAAAGAATCCCTGCCACAGTACATCCTACAGCAGGGATGGGGAACCCGCAGCCTCAAGGACACATGTGGCCCTCTAGGTCCTCAAGTGCTGCGCTTTGACTGAATTCAAACTTCACAGAACAAATCCCAGCCTACAGTGATCATCCAGCTTTTGCTTGCAGACCTGAAGGTTACAGGGGGCTCACTACATGTAGTGAACCCATTCTAACTATGGGACTCTAAGTAAAGCACTAAGAAAGCCTGATGAAGCTGGCTGTGACAGGGATTTTTTCTTGATGGTATTGTCTTCTTACTGTTAGTCCCGTGTCAGGGAGGCAGTGATGAGTTGGAGAAGGACTGGTACCAACTCCTGTCTCTGCCAGACCCTTCTGGTTTTCAGCTAAACTTCCCTCTGTGCTTCGGTGCTGCTGACCCTGTTTCACTGTGGGCTTAGGTGCTCTTTGAAATGCTTTTTTTTTCATACCAACAGCCCAATATCTGCCTCTGTCATTGAAGCGTGCTCTTTAGGAGCTGTAACTTTGGTGCATGTCCTTGGAATAGGATCTATATTCTGAAGGTTGCTAGTAGGAATAAGTCTCACAAACCTTTAGATGTTACCTAGAGTGGTTGAGTGGAGGGAGTAGGTGGTATGGTGTAGTGGAGAGGGCACTGGTTTTGGAGTCAAGAGGTCTGGGTTTGAATCCTGCCTCAGACATATACCAGCTGTGTGACCTTGGGCAAGTCATTGGACTTTTCTGTGCCTCAGTTTCCTCATCTGTAAAACGAGCCAGTTGGATTGGTTGGCCTCCGAGGTCCCTTCCCCTTCTAAATCCATGGCCCTCAGACTCTTGGTGAAATTCTTTGCCAGTTTTCACAGGCAGAATGCAAGAGTAAATAGCTCTCACCACAGTTTTTTCCTTCTCCGAGTTACAGCCATCCTTCATCTCTGTAAACATAAGATAAGGTACTAAGCAGAGCTGTGACTGTACAGAACAGGTCCGTTTTCTTTAGGTGTGGAGACACGTCAGTGGTGAATAAACATCTTCCTGGTTATACAAATAGACAATGAACGGTTATGCCCTTTTTGAGAAGCATTAACTTAAGCTTCCGTATCCTGGAGATTTCGCTGTGCTCAGGGGCATCTCCCTGCTGAGATTTCCCTGCATTGGGTGGGAGATGCCACTGACTGGGAGAAAGTGACCCATCATCTTCTCCTCCCTTGGTGGGTTGAGATCTTTTCCCACCAAGAACCCCCAATGGCCGTGGTGCTCTGAGGACGTCAGGAAAGAGACACCCCAGTAATATTATAGTCAAGACTTGGTGATCAGACTTTCCTCAGTGTTAGCTGTCACTCACTGCCACTAAGTATCAAAGTCCAGAGGCATTTAGGAAGCACTTTCTGGGTGCCAGGCTCTGGGCTAAGTGGACAGAATGCAAAGAAAGGTGAAAGCATCCTTGGCTTCACTGGAAGGCAGGTAGTCCAGAGAAATTCACTGGCCCAGAAGGGGACCAGCAGAGGTGAGATTGGAGGGGAGCCTTGAGGAAGGCTGGAGGCAGAGGGGAGGAGGGAGAAGGTACCAGGCCCAGGGTACTGCCAGGGAGATGGCCACAGGTCTGCAGGGGCAGGGGGCTGGTAGCTTGTAAACCAGGCCACCAGATGACAGAAAATAAAGTTTCCCACCCCCCCCCAATTCTAACAGTGCCAGTCCTGTCTGGGAGCCAGCCCGCAGGGGCACGGTTGCTTCATTGTGAATTGGGGCACCTTTTTTATCACCTTTCACCTGCTCAAACCGTGCAGGCTGGACGTTGGCGAGCACGTTGTAGGGAAAGCCATTCCTTCTTACAAATTGGCCAAGGCTGCAGGGGCACCATGGCTGCTTATTCTGGCCTTTTGGGAGTCTTTCTTTGGGTCTGGGAGACTACAGCGAGGCCCCTCAAGTCCTAGGTTCTGAGACAGGCAAACCAGAATCTGGAGAGGCTAGCAGAGGAAGTCAGGATGCGTTCAAGCCCCGCCTCTGAGAGGGGAGCCGCATTGACCAGTGGGAAGGGGGCGTGTGGGGAAGCCCACCTTTGTTTTCTGCCACCTCAAGTCAAGTCGCTATCTCCCCCCGTGAAGGCACTATGTGTCTGACCGCTCTGCAGAACTCTGCCCTCACTGGGGGCCCATTAAGTGAAGCCAAGGAGGGGCATGAGCACCTTTGCTGAGGGCGGGTGGCTCTGGCGCATGCCTCTGGTGCTCGCCATGGGCCCCCATCTCTGCTCTCGCTTCTGGCTACATTCTTGTGCCTGTGCTTGCCAGGGTGAGTGATCAGCAGGCCTTCCCCTTGCAGGCGTGCACTGCAGTCTACCATGATCCAGGACGGCCTCATCTTCTGGCTCATCGAAGTGCTCAAGGATCCGGACTGCCTGTCTGACTACACTCTCGAGTACTCCGTCGCCTTGCTCATGAACCTCTGCCTCCGCAGTGCAGGTCTCAAGCCTCCTGGGGAGTCTGGGGGGACAGCCCAGCATGCCCATGGGTCTGGTTGTGCTCACTGCTCATCATCAGCCTCAGGAGATTCAGGAATGGTGAAGGAAGTGGTTCTAGGGGTTCTGTTGGCCATGGGTTGGGTCAGCTGTCATAGCAGAAGCCTCATGGTCAGTCTGGCCTTGTCCCTGTGTCTACCTGGACTCTATAGTCATCACTCATCTTCACCCCAAAATACCGTCTCTGTGCCTCAGTTTCTTTATCTGTAAAATGAAAGGGCTGGGCTAAATGACCCCCAAAGTTCCCTCTCACACTGGGGTGTGTCCAAAATAGCATTTAGACTCTGTAGCCAGTGCTACACAACACTGTGTGGATGGGGGCCCAAGGCTTCTTTCCTGTCCTTGTCAGGCCACAGGGGCCCTGCTTCTAGTGAGTCCGAGCTGGCCAGAAGGACTCAGGAGATAAGCCTGAGGCAAGTAGGTGGCCAGGGATGGTGTCTGCACCTGGAAGTGAGAAACCCAGAGGAAGAGACAAGAGCCCCCCACCCCAGCCAGGCTGTTGGCCATCCTTTGGCTGGCCCCAGGCCTAACTTTTGTCCTCTTGGGAGGAGGATACCAGACCTTGGAGCCCTGTCTTTGTGGGGTGGGAGGGTCAGCAACCTAATAAGCGTGTTCCCATCCCCAGTTCTGAGACCACTTGGCCTGAGAAACCATGTGCTAATGCTAGCCTCTTCTCAGGTTATAGGAATCTGGTTCATTAGTATTTCCACATGGTATTAACTTTCCCGTAGAGATCTCCAGGTGGTACAGTGGATAAAGTGCCTGGCCTACAGTCAGGGAGACCTGAGTTCAAATCCGGTGCCAGAGACTAGCTTTGGTGTGACCCTGGGCAAGTTGTTTAACCTCTGCCTCAGTTTCCTACACTGTAAAATGGGGATAATAATAACTCCACTCTCCCAGGGTGGTTATGAGGACCAGATGACGCCCCCTTCCCTTCCAGCCTGGGCCTGGTGCTTGTTTCCATAGAAATTAAAGCCATGATGGTCCTTGTGTGGGGCAGGCATGTCCGGGAGGCACAGCTAGGGGTCGCAGTGGAGTCTGTGTTGCACTGAGTTCCAGTCCTGCCTCTGAGACCTTGGGCAAGTGAGGTAGCGGCCTTCACCCCAGGTGTGGTTCACCAGGTGTTCCTCCTGAGGCTGTCTGGAGGATCCGATGAAATGATGAGTGCCCCTCGGAGTGCTGGCGGCAATAGGGGTCTGGTCAGGCAGCGGCATGAGGTCATGTTCCAGTGCTAGGGTCCCATCTGTTTTCTTTTCCTGCAGGTAAGAACATGTGCGCTAAGGTGGCTGGCCTCGTGCTCAAAGTCCTGTCAGATCTGCTCGGCCATGAGAACCACGAGGTAAGGCTTTGCTGCCACCAGTCCCAGGATGGCTAGAGTGGGCCGGCTACCTCTGCTTCTGTATGAGCGATCAGACGGCTGGTTGTCATGTTGCCTTTAGAATCCTCATTCCAGCATCTTAGATGCACAGTTGGTGGCACTTCAGAAAACTAGCCGTTGGTGGTCCCTGCCATGATATGTTTGTGGCATTGGGAGATGTCCTCTCCTCCACCACGCACTTCATCCTTGTTCCTCCTGCCGTGCACTTGTGTGTATCTGTAATTACTGTGGTTCACTTAGAACCAGAGCTCTTAGTCCCCCTCCTCTCAATAGCCCCCTCTCCAGGCCTCCCACCGCCAAGAGCAGCACTGCCTCGTCTTTTAGGGAAGGTCACATTGTCCTTCTGGTGAGAGAAGAAGACTTCTTTGTTACCCCACAGAAGAAAAAGGGTCGGCAGCTAGAGGTGGGTCACTCTTGGTACAAGGAGGTGTGGGGGTAGAGCTGCTGAGAAAAACATACAGAATCTCCATTGCTGGAACAGGACCTTGGAGGTCATCAAACTGAGCCTGTGCCTCAAGGGTACCCGCTGCCTTTGGAGATGGCCTCTTTCACTTCAGCCTGGAGGCTTTACCTCCTATCAAGACCAAATCTGGGGGCAGCTAGGTGGCGCAGTGAGTAGAACACTAGCCCTGGAGTCAGTTCAAATCCAGCCTCAGACACTTGACATACTGACTAGCTATGTGACCTTGGGCAAGTCACTTAACCCCAATTGCCCTGCCTTCCTCCCTGCCAAGAAATAAAAAATAATTAGGAAAAAAAAGACCAAATCTGCCTCTGTGCAGCCTGTTGTGAATCAGATCCTCAGATCCTAAAGAAGGCTCCCTCCCTGATAGCTTTGCCTTATCAAACCGGCATCTCCCAGCTCATACCATAACCGTGTAGACAATCCTTGGGTCCCACAAAAGATGCCATTGGGAGCCAGCCAGAAGTGAATTCCTAGCCCTGGAAAGGATACTCTTCATGAGCCACCTCACAACTTCAATCCCCACCTTGATCACAATTATGAAAAGAGACTGATGCATGTGCACAATCCCAGCAGTGATGATGGCTCATCTGCCAGGGCAGGGGCAGAGGAGAAGCCCCAGATTAGGAGCCTGGGGTGACTCAGCTTGGGCTTAAGCAGAGAGGAGAAGGGCTCCAGGAATATGGGCAGGAGGAAAGCCTTGCGCTGTGCAACAAACCTGAGCTTCTTAGGAGGCTCTTTGGGGAACACTGGTGGCCTGTTACATGCACCACACCTGGTTTTCTCTGCCTTGTTCACTCTGTTTGAATCCTCTGCTTCCTAAAGACCACCAGCCATGTGGCACTTAGTCTGTCACAGAACGTGTGTCACAGAACATGTTGTCTAAGTCCTGCTCCTTGGCCCTTTGAGCTCCAGCACAGGCAGCCCTGAGAGAACAGAGAAAGATGAGAAACCCAGAGACTGCTGCTTTGGGACGCTTTGCTGGGGACCCTTTGGTGCCCCTGTGTCTGGAACTTCAGGAAACTTGTTGCCCAGCCCCATGCATAAGGAGCTAGGGCCACGTGGGACACACACGGACACATTGAGAAAGCCCTGCCCCAAAGGGCTTGTGCCCGGATCCCCTGCTCTATCCCCCATTGAGACAAAGAGCTCTTCAGCTACAATACAAAGGACAATTTAGCAACACAGGCAGCACAGTCCATCACAAGCATTGATTAAGCACTGCTGTGTGCTCAGCTCCGTCCTGAGTACTGCCGATAGGCAAAATACAGAGTCATTTCTCAAGGAACTCCCATTCTAATGGAGGAGATAATAAGTCAAACCCAAAAGGTCTGGACCAGTTGCCTCCGTAAAGATGAAATGTAATACACACTTGGATCAGTATGTAATACATATCGAAGTACAAGATGAGGCAGCAGCAGGACATCTATAAAGGACCTGGAGGCTTCAGGACCTGCCAGTTTGGGGGACCTTGGGTGGCATTAAGAGAGACACTGTGGGTATACGGCTGTGAGTGCTGGGACCCTCTAGTCTGAAGAATCGCAGACGGGACCCAATTGTCTGACGGGCTGCAAATCCAGCATCCAGCCTGAGGCAGAAGGGATATGGCCTGTCAAGTTTGTATGGGGAGCCAGGGATAACCTCTGGTTGGCCGGCGTGCTTCCAGTAATAAACCAGAAAGGCCCCCAGCATTGGGAGGCAACAAGAGTGATGGGAGTGGGGGGGCTGGCAGGCACAGCCGAAGTGGCACTGTTGCTGTGAGATCCCAGATCCGTTAGCATCCCGCTGCATTTGGCCCTGGCACACATGATTTTAGAAAGGGAGTTGATAAGAAAAGGGCGGCCATGGTACTTCCTGCAGGCAGGTCTACGAGGTTATTGGTCAGAAGGCCAGGGTCTGGGTAGCTTGAAGGAGGGAAGATTTATGGAGGTTCCTTTGGGTGGGTGGGTGGGGCTTGGCCCCCCAGGGCAGAAGGTGGGGGAAGAGAGAAAAACCTGCTAAGGATTCAAGGTGGTTCCCATCACTAGAGGTCTTCAGGCTAGAGCTGGATGCTGGTGTAGAGTAGAGAAGATCCCTTTTTAGGGTTAGACCAGATGGTCCCCGTAACATTGTTGCATGTAGGAGACTGCTGTTACCAGGCCATTGACCCTTATCCTGCTTATGTTTGAATTTGGTAACAGAAGGTATTCAAGAACATTCCATTAAATATATTCTTGTCTCTTTCCCTGTAGATACAACCATATGTGAATGGTGCCTTGTACAGCATTCTTTCCATACCATCCATTCGGGAGGAAGCAAGAGCCATGGTAGGAAACGTGGGGAGATTGTCCGTATCTGGCAGGGGTGGGATGCACAAGGTGGTCCTTGTAAAGCCACCAATGCACTGGCAGCATCCGCCCAAGTGAAAAAAGGGAAGCAGAAAAGATTATAGACTGACTTGACTATTTTAGGAGTTTTGGCCCAAACACTCCCATTGGAGGCCAAGTGAAGCCACAAAGCACTGGAATAAGTGGCCTGGGCCTCCTTGGCGGGGCCCAGGAGAACGATCGTTGATGAGACAGTTATTGCCACAAGAACGTGGCTAAGCCTTACGTCAGAGACACGGCTGCCTAGAGTGGGAGCCAGAGCCCCACGTGGACATGGGGCCAGGCTGCCATCATTAGATTAGCTCTTTTTACCTAAAGAAAACATTGGTGATTTATTGTAAGATTCATAGGGGACTTCCCTAAAACTCTTTACAATCACCTTATTTTTGGAGACATGATTTCAGCCCATAAAACATCTATGATGACTTGTCAGTCAGCCCTGATTGCTATCAGTGTCCTCAGCATTTCCATCCCCTTCTTCCTTTATGGGGGTGCAGCAAGCCTGGGCCTTGTGCTTTTACTTCTGAGGTGTTTTGGGTTTTGGCTTTACAATATGTATTTCATAGAGACCTGAGTTCATATCTGGCCTCGGACACTCACTGTGTGGCTCTAACCAAGTCACTAGTGCCTGCCTCAGTTTGTTCATCTATAAAGTGAGGGTGAAGATAATAGCACCTACCTCCCAGAGTTGTTTTGAGGATCCAGTGAGAACTATAGACATGCTAGCTATTGTCTTATTCTTATATTCCTCATTGTGATCGATCACAAATGTATAATGTACCATTACATTACTGCATTACGCATGATTGGACCAATCCTCTATTGTTAGACGCATCTAAACTCAGGCTTTTATAATTGGTGACTTCAGTACAAAGACTGACAGTGTGGTTCAAGATCAGGACACAAAAGTGGTCAAAGACTGGAGTCCTTTACAGAAGCCTCAAGCTTACTGTACAGTCAGTCCTTTCTTCCAGAAGAGATGGGAAGCGCTCAACATACAACCCCTGGAGGCATCGCAGGAGATAAAATTTCCTCAGCTTACCAATGGAAAATGACTGGTTGCCAAAATGAGAATAATTTCTGAATCTGTTGTCTCCGTATATCAGACCATCAGTGTGTTAGAACAGAGACCCAAATAAGCCCCAAGTTAGAAGAAAGAATCAAAAGGAGAAGATGCCGCACGGCCACTGAAAGCTCCAAACTGACCTTTTAGAAAAACACCATTCACATCAAACCGTGGGAATTGGACAAAGGAACAGGCATTAACATGGATGATCATGAGCACCATCAGCTCACTGGTGCTTGGCCCCAGGCTACACCTCACTCACTAAAACCTATCCAGGAGAACAGTGGGAGATTATGAGCCATATGGTCTCCAGAAATAGCCAGAAGAAGTGGAGGGAAAGAAGAGTTTCTAGGCAGCCTGACATGGTCCCGGATGGCCAGATCATCCTGAGAGGTTAAGGAGGGAACTAGAAGGGGAGCAGGCAAACAGGTGTAACCATGGGAGGATGGCTTCTGCATCTGAACCACGTTTGTCACTCGAAGAAGGAAAATTGCATAAAAAGAAACAAGATGGAGGAAGCTAAGATTCCAGCCCTCAGGTATGCAGGGGCCTGTTCTCCAGCCCCACATCCACACTCTCAGGAAGTCATGGAGGGGCTGGTTCTCCAGATATCCACAGGAGGGAGAGGATTGGAAGTGATTAGGGAAAAAATCACTTATGTCATTACCTTAATGGGATTGGCCAAATAAACATAGGGCCAGATCTAATAGATGAAACATAGTGGGAGTGCCTGCAAAGTCTTCACTTGGGCTCAGAATATCAACTTTGTGTACAGGGAGGGCGAGGGTGATTAGACGTAACTTGTTTGATAAAGATGTAGGGATCCAAGTGGCCTGCAAGCTTAGGGTCAGTCAGCAGCGGGACACAGTGGCCATCAGGAAAGCTGGCGTGGCATTAGGCTTCGGTAAGAAAACACAGCATCCAGGACCAGGGCAGGGATCCTCCTGCTGTGTTTTACCCTGGCAGACAGAGCACATTCGTAGTGCTGCGTTCGGGCTGGCACACCCTATTTTAGAAAAGACTGATCAGCTGCAGAATGTTCAGAGGAAGGCAGCCAAGGAGGGAGAGGCCTCAAGCTCTTACCATGTGAGTTTGGCTAGAAGGAACCTGGAGAAGAGATGCAGGAGGGCTTCAGTGGCACACTGCAAGGGTTGGAGGGGCCGTCAGGTCAGAGGAAACACTTGTGCTCTTTGGCTGCAGAGGGCAGAATGTGGCCAATGTGGCCCATGCATGTCTGGGAAGGGCCTAAGGGTGCAGCCCCTAGGAGCCTTGCAGGGAAGCCTTCCTGCTCTGGGCTTTGGAGTGGCTGCTGAGACAAAGCGAAGGGCCTGTGCAAAAGGCTCCCATGGGGCAATTAGTGGCCTTCCCTTTCCTGGTGTCTGGGGGGAGGACAGGCTGCCATGGGCCTCAAACTTTCCAAGAGCCTGGTCCTGCTCCCATGTCACTCAGCAGCCAGCCCTGAATTGAGTTCATGCTGCTTTCAGCATGTCCAGCTTGTAGGCCCAGCATCTTGGCCCTGGGCTCAGTCCATCCACTGCTAGGCTGCTGCCTCTGGCCCCAGCTCCAGCTCTCTGACCTCTCCTGGCTTCCTGACCTTTGGAAGCTCACAGGGTCAAAGGCTTCTCTGCCCCATTCCTAACACTCCTTCACCCAAGGCAGGGAAGGAGGGCACATGCTGCTCATGTGGGGGCAGATCTGGGGGTCTTAGCAGCAACCCAGCCTCTAGCCCAAGGCTCCACTCTAGCCTGGAGGCCTCTGGCACCTTGTCCTTTTCCCTGGATGTCCAGGAAGAAGAGGCCATTGGTAAGCAGACCAGACCCAGTCATTCTTGGCATGCTTTGAAGTGGAGGCCAGCCTCTTCACCCTACAACCTCAGACCCTTCCAAAAAGAGCAGGTGTGCTCCCAGGACTCATGGCCCAGACCCTCATTACACTGCCAACCCTCAGAGCTGTCTACAGGGGGAACGGGCCGCCTTGAGAGGCCTTCTGGCCAAAGCTTGACTACCCCTGTTGGTTCTGGTTGAGAGGCCACTTTGGTGCAGATGCCGCTTGGTCTGGAGGGCCCAGGAGGAGCCCTGTGCTCTCTCTCTCTGGTCTTAAGATGATGTTTACTAGAACACTTTGCACATACATTGAGGGCATCCTTGGTGAAAACCAGAGAGAGGAGCAGCAGGCTGTGATGTTGCACGAGCACACTCCAGAGTCAGGCCAGAGTTGCTCAGCTTTCTCACCATGTCAGAGGCCGCCTCCAAAGCGCCACCCCACCCCCCTCAAGGTCTCCTTGGCAGTCGCCCCCCGCCCAGCTGCTGGACGGTGTAGAAGATGGCTTCCAGGCAAATGAAGGCCTTGTCCCCACCTTGGAGGCTGACTCACAGATTCTCTCAGGAGACACAAATCAAGGAGTCTGGAGTTGGTTTCCTTCTGCATCCAAAGGCAACAAATGACATCATTTCCTAGAAGCTTGCCCTTGCCATGCTTTCAGAGTGATCTCTATGGAGCCTGTTCATTGTTGATACACCAATAAGAATGTGGCCCCTAGGGTGGGGTCTGGGGCCCCCAGCCTGTGCCCCTTTCACTTGACAGGTCAAAGCTGAGATGTTCAAGGAAATGACGTCGCAAGAAAAGTGGCCACCACGTATTTGACCCATAAATCTAAGGGCATGGGCACCCATGAATGTGCACAGCATCAGGGGTGCCAATGGAAACCTTAAGGGAACATGGGGAGAAGCACCATCTCAGGAATGGGTATGGCCAAGGCACAGGCCAAAGCTTCAGGCTGCTCCTCCCTCCTGCTCTGCTAGTGTCCAGAGCCTGCTGGATCCCAGGGAGGGCAGCTGCTCTGCTTGGCCTGTGGCCTTCTCTAAGACCTCCATCTCTGCCCAACCCTGCTCTGCCTTGGGGGGTGTCAGGCACTCTGAGCGCTGGCTTTGGCAAATTCATTCAGACTAGGAAAGCCCCCGACCCCTGCCTGGCCCCCTCCGAACCTAGACAACTCCTGAGGCCTTTTACCTGCCTCCTGGCAGGTGATTCTCCCTGCCCATCTCTAGTGTCCGTAAAGCTTAGTTATTCCTTTGGCTTTCTCTTCCCAGGCCAGAGACCTCACCCACGATCTGGGCCTCAATCTGAGGTCTCTGAACTTATTTTTGTTTTTTTTAATTTGATGACTGTAATTCAATATAACTGATCCTCCTGTAATCCTAGACACCTTATTTTATACATTTAAAACCATGATTCTGAGAAGTCTCTGTGGCTTCACCAGCCAGCTTGCCCGAGGGGGCCAGGCCACCCAACAGTTGAAGCCTCGACATCTTGGCTGTAAACCAGGCCATGGTTCTATTCGCCCACTAACTACCAAATAGTTCTGAGGCTTCTGGGTCTCCCAGTGTTTAAACTCCCAGTAGGTGAAGGAATGAAGAACCAGGTGGCAGTCTCTGCCTTGCAGGCCTCTTTCCCTACTTCTTATGCAGATGGGGCCTTTGCCTTGCCTCTCCTCCTCCTGGGGTATGGGTCTGGACAAAGCACTTCCCGTCCATTACCTCAATCGCTCACTCACTCGTTTCACATTCCGCATAGAAGACCTTGGCCCTTCTGGAATTGGAAAATTTAGATAAAACAAGGAACCAGCCCAGCTGTGTGCCCCAGTCTATAAAATGTTTGGGAAGACTATCCTCATATCTGTATCTTCATTTATTTGTAAATTAACATATCGTGTGCATTATGAAACATATTTAAAAACACATTTTTAAAAATGAGATAAATGTTGTTTAGTCCTGTCTGACTCCTCCTGGCCCCATTTGAGGTTTTCTTGGCAAAGATACTGGAGTGGTTTGTCATTTTCTTCTGCAGCTCATTTGACAGATGAGGAAACTGAGGCAAACAGGATTAAGTGATTTGCCCAGGGTCACATGGCAAGGAAGTGTCTAAGGCCAGATTTGAACTCAGGAAAATGAGTCTTCCTGACTCCAGGCCTGAGCACTCTGTGCACTGCACCACCTAGTTGCCACATGAGATAAATAGGAAATAAATAATCTTTGGAAGGCTTATTTTATTAATGGTTCCCCAAACCCTTTTTGCTCTCACTAAAAATAGTATTAATAAAAATTTATTATATAAGATATAATAATCATTAATAATATTTTAGTAAGACCTCTGGGATTAAAAATGCTTTTTTTTTTAAATCTTGATCTGATACTTTATTCTACAGTGATCATTCAAAGGTCTAGTTAATGAGGTCATCCTCTTCCCCTTCTTGGTTATGAGGGCTGTCCTAATGGAAAGCTACTCCTCAAAAATCGGTGGATCCCATTGGCCAAAGTACGTGCTTGGCTGCATTGACTGAAGTGTGAAGCTCTTTTTTTCATTCCATCTCCAGTCTTGTGATGGCCTCAATCAGCTGTTCTTGCAAAACAAATCCAAAGCTGGTAAATCGAATCGTTTTGTTTTGTTTTGTAAATGGGTCCAAAACCCACTGAAACACTTTACTTGGAAAATTTCAAAACAGGTTAGAAAATTTTATTTCCATGTTTTCTAAATGGTCATTCAGTAAACATTTATTAAACTCCTACTAAGTGCTGGGGACTGTGCTGAATGCCAAGCAGACAGAGGAAGGTAAAATACATGTTTACATCATTTGGGGCAACAAAGGCTTAGTTTTAAAATGTCCCACTAAGTGCGTCTTCATACACTTTGGCTCATTGTTAATAACAGTGCACCAAAAGCGTGTTTCACATAATCTTGATCACTTCAAGTCTTTTTCTCTGTTCTCTTGTCAAATATGATGAAATCATCAATTTAAAAAATCTTCGGCTGCTTGCTACTGCTTACAGCATCTGTATCTCCAGCTGGGGCATCTCTACAGGAATTTCTTAAAGCCATTTGTTCGTTTGTGAGGGTAGTTGAGTTAAAAGTAGGTAGGGCAATCTGTAATTCCACATGAGCAGCACAAGTAAGCTACAGAGCCCCACCCCTGAAACAGTCAGGGCACCCTCGACAGCCAGCCCCGCTCCGTCAGGCTACCACACATGACCAGCCAACATCGAGAGCAAGTCAGGGCCCCGGGGGTCCGAGAGAAAGAACCCCAACTCTAAATCAGGGCACGTCTAGTGTCCCTGACGCTCTGGAGCCACAGTGCTGTGGTGCTGCTGTGACCTGGTGAGGGGATAGTGTGATGTTATTCTAAGAAGGTAGTCATGGTAGCGGAGAACCGGGCGGTGGCAGTGAGCGTGGAGAGGAGGGGATGGAGGTGAGAAATCTCTCAGAGTGTAGAGTTGGAAGTCCTTGGAAGTCTGCTAGTCTGCCTGCCTTTTACAGGTGAGGAAACTGAGGCCCAGAGGGTTAAATGAATCAGGCCGGTCAGGGGCTTTGTTTAAACCAAAAGCAGGGTTTTTTTTTTTTTCATGTCTGAGTTGTTGAGGGGGCTTAGCAACATGACGAAATTTTTACTTGGTAGTTCTTCCCAACCAAATAATTTCTTTGAGGGATATAAAGACCCTACAGAAGAGCCAGGCTTCCTTCATGAAGAGGAGGCCCAAGTGCTAACCACCCTTTTCTCTGATGCATCTAGGGAATGGAAGAAATCCTGCGATGTTTCATCAAGGAAGGCAATGCTGAAATGATACGCCAGATTGAATTTATTATCAAGCAACTCAATTCAGGTCAGTGGAAAACTGTGGCTTGCCTAGTGGTGCTTTCGCTTGTGCTAGGAAGACCCTCAGCCTTGTATGGAGCTGGGAAGGCTTTCCTAAGAAAAGCCAGCTGGCTGGGTTGTCGAAGCTTGCAAGCCAGAAGCTATCATAGGCTGTCCAGTTTGAAGCTTTCTTAAGATTTCTTTTTCTAATTCTTATGTCTCTGCAAGGTTTTAAAGAGGAAAACGTGGCGTTAAAGCTACCCTCTGGGAACCAGATGTTTGACAATTGGAGATGGACATGTGCTATTGAATGGTATGGCATCAAGGCCCTGGGCATGAGATGAGTCAGCTCTTCGTGTGGATCCAGCTCCATCCAGCTCAGAGACTGAGGGCTCTTGACACTTTATGGCTCTGGAGCAAAATACAAATACTGACCTGTTAGTCCATCATTTGGGGAGAGGCTGGGAACAAAGGCACAGGCAAATTTGTTATTGGAAGCCCCTGCTTCTTTACCCAAGAAGTATAGCATATGATGTCAATATGGTGCCTCCTTTTAGGAAGAGGAGCATCCTCAGAGTGGGTGTCAGGTGCTTTCCTGGGGACAGAGGCCCTGGCACCCTCTGACTCACCTTAGTGTTGATGAGCACTTGGCTAACTGGGCTGGGGCATCTCTGCCCCAAGTGCCTTCCTCCCTGGCAGATTGCCCCTTTCCTTCTGCTTCACCTCCTCACTTCTCCACCCTGATCCTCCCCCTTTCTCCCTGGGCTCCTCTTGCCTGCCCATTCCCCCTTCCTCTTCTGTCTTTATTCCTTCCCTTCATCCATCCCATCACTGCCTCTGTTCCTTCTTGGCCAAGCTGCAGATGAACCACTCCCTGTTACGGTGAATGGCAATATTATGGCTCTTTTACATGGGTTCTTATTATAAAAAGAGATTCTGCCTGCATGAGGATGCAGCATATGGTACCAAGGACGAAGCTGGCTGGCCTCCAAAGGATGCCCGGAGAAGGGCTTGTGGGAGAGGGCAGTCCCGGCTCCGATCTCTTTTTGACTTTGTTTTTGCTTTTTAGAAGACCCGCTGGACACGATTCTCGAGTCTGATGATGAAGAGGAGGAAGATGATGAAGTAAGTCAAAGGGGCTGTTGAGAAAATGCTGGTAGAACTTTGGTTTGGGATATCCGGGCCTGGGATTTCTTTTCCTGAGAAAGTAGAGAACTGGGATCCCCAAGTTAGAACAATGGGCCCAGTGCAGAGAGGTGCCCCACGGTTAGAACAGTTATGTCTCTACATGCAGGATGTGGAAGGGATCTGAAGGTTTCAGTGGATCACAAGCTTGTTAATAGGAGAGCTTACTTAGAGTGATGTGGCGGTCAGCAACTGCCCAGAATGGCGTGGGCCCTGGTCAGACCACGTACAAAGTAGGCATTCAGGGCTGGGCGCCACCTTTTAGGAAGGTCATGGATAAAGTGAACTGCATCCAAGGGACAGTGGCCAGTTAGCAAATTGACAGACGTTTATTAAAGGGAGACTCAATTGGATGTGGGAGGTGGGGGTGAGAGAGCGGGGTCAAGGATGGCCCTGAGGTTAGAAGTCTGGGGGAAGGGAGGATGATGGTGCCCTCCACAGGAACAGGGAAGTTGGGATGAATGGGAAAGGCTTGGGTGGATGGGGGGAGATAATTAGTTCAGTGTTGGACATGTGAAGATTAAGGCCGAATCATGACATGAAAGTGTCTGTTGAAAAAGTTAGAGATGTTGAGGCTGGAGAAGTGAACGCATCAAGAGAACAGACCAGTTCTCTTAAAATGGGAGGGGAGTGGGGCACTACTGTAGGAAAGAGGGTCCAGCTTCTTCTTTGCGGTTCCAGTGCATAAAACTGGATGAGGGGAGACAGCCGGACCGATTTCAGCTCCACATCTGGGAGAATTTCCAATCTGTGAGAGTCATCTGGTAATTGAATATGCTTTGTTGTAAAGTAATGAGTTCTCCGTCGCTAGAAATGTTGGCCATTTCTCTGAGAAGTTCTAGAAAAGATTAATGCATCAGGTGGAGAGGTTATTCCATGGTTTCTTCTCAGAATCCCAGAACTTAAGGGTTGGAAGGGTCCTCAGCGGCTCTTGGTCTACCCCATGCTCAAAAAGTCTCCTGGTGTCCCTGAGCCGTGGTCGTTCAGTGTCCCTCTTTGGAGGCTGTGATTCCTAGTTTAGATTTCCTTCTGCCATCACCGTTCTCAGGCTTCCAAGGGATCAGGTGCCAAGCTACCAGGTTCATTAGCGATTGGGTTACCTTTATTTTCACAGTCTTTATCCCTATATACCTAAGGGGTCATTCCTACCACCACTGTAACAAGTATTAAGCACCTATTGTGTGCAGAGTACTAGGTGAGGCTCTGGTTATGATGCAAAGACTAGACATGGTTCTTAGAATGTCCTATATTGTATAAGAGAAGTGTGAGCAGAGTGCTGTTGGAGGTCCCAGGAGGAAAAGCCTTCCCCACGGGTCTCAGGGATGTCTTCCTCCAGGAAGGGACATTCAGATTGGCCTTTAAAAGCTGCGTCGAGGTTGAAAAATGTGGGCTGTATATGGAAAATGGGGAGTAAGCCTCGTGAGCCTTGGGCATCAACAGTGGGGGGGAATAGTGTGACCCAAGTTTGGAAGAACTGGCCACCAGGTCCAAAGGCAGAGGTGGCTTGGAGCCAGCTAGACAAGCCCAGGGATTCAGGGTTGGATCCTCAAGCCCTGAATTGTGGAACAGGCAGGTGCCCCCTCACCAGAGAGGCAGGGGACAGAAGCCTGTTGGACGGGCTGACTTCCTGTGTGTCTTTGCTCTCCTGGTCACATAAAGCAGGATGGATTCACGTCCTGGGCAGGACTTGGAAAACAGCAGCAGCACTGGTGTGGCCTAGAGACACACAGGCCCCGAGCAGACCCCCAGCGAACACATGCCCTGAGATGTGGCCTTGAGCAGGGCTTGTCCTGCCTTCCCTGGCCCAGCCTGCCGCTCCTGCACTGAGGGCCCTGCTTGTCTTCTGCATGGTCCGGCCTTGTCCTGGGAATGTTTGGCTTCTGTGGGCCTGAACATTGACTTCTGGGGTTAACCCTTGTGAGCCTTATTCATTTATCCTGCGTGTTTTAAGTGCCTGCTAGTGCCAGGCACCATGTTAACTGATGGAGAGACAGAGACAAAAATGAAGAGTCTCTGCCCTCAAGGAGCTCCCATTCTCCTGAAGGAGAAGGGAAAACAGCCATCTATGAGGAAATTTATGCAAAATAGTTTTCTTTGGAGGGGGAGGACAGCTATGATTTCATCTGTGTAGTGGAAAGAACTTCTGGCATGAACAACTCCCTCCCTCAGTGCAGTTTGCCACCTGCTCTAGAGTCTTGGGGAGACCTCTAGGGCCCTGAGAAGTTCAATGACTGGCCCCGGGTCTTACAGGCAGTACTTTGTGTGTCAGAGACAGAATTTGAACCCAGACCTTCCTAACTATCTATTATGTCATGCTTCCTCTCTACAAAATCTGCATCTAGACTGGGGGAGGGGGAAGCATTGGTGGCTTGGGTGGGGGTGGGGGTTGGGAAAGGTCTCACGTAGAAAGTGCCCCTTGAGCAGAACTGTGCAGGAAGTAGAGATTATGAGGAGGGAGGGAGTGTGGGGCAACCTGGGCTGGGGTAGGCACCCGGTGGGATAGTTTGGCCATGAGGCAGAGTTCGGGAAGGGGAGCAGTGATTGGTGCAGGTTGAGAAGGCTTTCCACAGCAAAGATCTGAGGCATGATAGGGCTGGCCACAGTTTAGGGCAGGGGAGGATGTGCTCAGAAATAGGCCTCAGAAACATCGCTGGAGCAGTTTTGTGGAGCCTGGGCTGGAGTGGGAGTGGGGATCTCTTAGGACGCTCCTGTAGGGATCCCACATTAGGGAGATCATTTGGGACACTCCTGCAGGGATCCAGGCCAGAGGTGAGGAGGACCTAAGCTGGGGAGGCTGGGTGAGTGGAGAGGAGGGGATGGACACAAGAATGGTCCTGGGCTCTTTGGAGCTTGGAGGAAATTCCGTGATTTGGTCAAGGAAGATTTCTGGAGCTCAAGAGCCATTGAGGACAGTTCTTGGAGCTGAGAAGACACAATGTGTGGTGACCCCCTGGAACATGGGACAAGCTTTTAGAGCTCAAGGGCACTTTATGGGGCTCAAGAAGAGATTTTTCCAGATTCACTCCCATCTTCCATGGCTAGGTTAGGAGATTCCAGTTTCCAGAGTCTAGGAGACCCACATGTCTGGTGTGAAAGGAGCAGAGTCAGCCCTCAGGGTTTCTTTCCCCACTGGCAGTAGAGCTAAGGATATGTTCCTAGACCCAGGTAAGGGAAGCAGCCAGCAATGGAAGGGCGCAGACGCTGAAATGGTCAGAACAGTGTCTCCACTCAAAGCAGGGCCAGCTCAGCCAGGAGCCCTGGAAGATCAAGGTCAGTGATGCCTCTGGTCTGCATCGGAGGCCGGGCTGCCATGAGCAGCAGCAGGATTGGTCCCAGCAGAAGAGAGCAGGGCTGGCAGTTGGGACAGGAGGGAGGAGCAGGCGGTCACCACAAGACTGGTCGTGGCCCACAAGCCCAGCCATGGCCCGTGAGCCCAGCAGGCAGTGTAGATCAGAGCAGCCAGGACTTGGAAGCCAGGCCAGCTGAGTGCTGAATACAGGGTCCAGGGCCCAGGAAGAGGGTCCGGCTAGATAGTGAGGATGAGCCAAGGAGCCCAGCATGAAAGGTTAGCATCTAGGACCTGGATTTGAGTAGAAAACACAGCAGCAAGCATGGAGCTCGGTGCTAAACCAAGGACGTCATAACCCAGGAGCCTCTTCTGGGACCAAGAGCCAAAAGTCTCAGTCTGGGCAGTGGGCACACCTCACTGGACAAGTGAGAAGCAAGGCACTGCTGCTGGTGGGGCTTCTCCCAGGCAGGCTGGCAGAGCCCTCTTCACATGCAGCTGCCTGGATCCCCTGATTGCCTGGCCCAGGCTGCCTGTAGAGCCCCTTTCCCAGGACCTGGTCATGCCTTGAAGGGTTCTGGGAAACCTGGCCCAAGGACTTTGTGGGGGGCACATGATGCTTGTGAGTGGGTCTCACAGAGAGGAGGAGGTGCCTTGTGTTTAGTTCAGTGAGATGCCTCTCTTGCCACTGAAATGCCAGGCTGTCAGTAAAGAAATCAAAGTTTCCAGCTGAGCTTGTGTTTTCCAGCTCCTGAATCTCATTCTTGGGCTATAGCACTTGCTGTCCCTGGGAGGTCTCAGAATGAGCCCATGGCTGACTCACAGCTGCTGCCTTCTTTTCCACTCCAGTTTCTATGGAAATAGACATCACCGCAGACAAGGGGAGGGCTTTAAGTGTTCGGGGTTCCCTAGGTGTTTGTGAACATTGTTTGTGCTAGGGTCCATTTCTATGGAAACAGAGGCAGAAAAGGAGAGGCCCTGGGGCCCGCAGTGCAGTTAACTGTGTCCCCAGGAAGGCGCCAAGTTGGTTGAATGAAAAACGATGTAGACATCAGTGAATGGGTTCTTCCACCATCAGAGCAGGAGGCTCAGAAGCATGTTTAAAATACGAATGCTCCAGTTTACACCCATGCACGTCCTGCTCCTTAGACCTCTGAGTGCTGCATGCATCATTTGAAAAACTGGACTTGATAAAATCAACATTTGTTTGCTGCTCCCCTTTCTTAACGTCCCCTGGGATTTAAAAATGAAGGTGTTGCCACTTGAGGTAAGCCCAGGGAAAAATCCATGGGTGCCAGCGCCGTACTCCCATGTGACTTGGCTCCTGGGGGTGTTTGACCGCCATGTTCATAGGAAGGAGGTTGGCTGCAGCTGAAGGCGGGTGGGGCTGATGGTAGTCGTTCCTTTGCTGGTTGGTGGCTGATGAACAATGTGACTACAATGTGGTACAGCACAGTGTGCCCAGGACATTGGGCTTTCTCACCATTCATAAATAAAGGAGAGTAGCCTTGACCTCCTCCTCCATAAAATGAGGCTGGATAGCCTCTGGGGTCCCTTCTGGCTCTAGAGGTACGGCCCTGTGAGCTTAGAACTTGCTTCTTAGGAGGTGAGAACAGCCCAGGCTGGACAGAGAATCTGGCATGTTTATTCTTTATTTTTTTGCCATGATCATGCATTCTACTTCCTCCGGTCATCAAGGAGCCATGTGTCTGATGGAGAATTACTAACCAAACCCTTCTCCATTGCATCACTGAGGAACTGACTATTCACAGGCCAAATATGGAAGTGCCTGGCTCTCACACAAACTGCTGTGAAGCCACATCTCCACTAACTCTCAATTTGTGGGTTTGGGCTCATTATTCCAGCCTCTCACAGTCCTTTAAACCTCAGCTCTGTCATCCAGAGCTGAGGGGTCAGACCTGCGGCCCACAGGCCGCTTGTGACTCGCAGCACTCCTCTGAGTGTGACTGGATCCATATTAAAATGTAATTGGGAAATATCTAATAAAGTTAGTAAAAATACAATAAAATATAGAGAGCATTGCATATTAAAACTAAGTCAGCGTGTAGCTTTATGGATGGATTAATGGCCCCCATTTCTGTTTGAATTGGCCTCCCTTGCTCCCCCTTTGCTTTGTGTCTTCTGCTGATTTGGAAAGCATCGCCTCTGTGACTTCATTCAGGACGATGGGGAAGCATTGATAGAGTCTCAGACAGGTCGCCAATAAGGGCTAATCTGTAAGTCAATACCTTCTGGATACGGTTGTTGAGCCAGGTCCAAATGCGTCCGCCACATATCATCTACTCGGATATTATGAGAGATTTTGTCACCACGTGGCATAAGAGAGAGAAGGTGTGGGCCTTGGCAGCAGGAAAACCTTACTTAGGGCCTGCTTTCTGTTTGACCAAGGAGTGAGTCAGTCACCCTGCCAGGGTTCAGTTTATTCTGCTATAAAGAGCATGATAACGCCTGTAGCACCTGCCTGGGAGAGCTGTCATGGAGCTCAAATCAGATAAGCTAGGTAAATCCTCTGGATGCTATGTAAATGTCAGTTCTTCTTCTTGTTAGATGCCTTACTGAAATCAGAATGCATCGTGTCCAGGACAGTCCTGTGACCTAATAGATCTCACAAAAGACAATGAAACGAGGCCCCAGGATAGCGTCCTAATAAATTCATTCTTATTCCTATTAAGCACCGATGTTTTCTCTAAGTGTACACAAGCCATCTCTTTTATAATCTATTCTAGAGTACTCTCTAGTGATCAGTAATCAGTCAATAAGCATTTATTAAGCACTGGCTGCATGCCAGGCACTTGCCAGGCTCTGAGGAGGTCAAGAGAGGCAGAAACACAGGGAGCCCATGGTGGCCAGCACACTCCCCAGCCTGGGGTTTTTGAACATTGGGACACTGAGTAATCTGGTGGGCTGCCCATTGTCCTTTCTCTCTCAAAGATGATTGCTATTGGTTCCAGGATCATACCTACATTCCTTCAGTACCCTGGATGCAATTCATCTGTCCTCCTAGACTTGAATTCCATCTGAGGTATTGTTTTCCATTCTGAGCAGCACATTTGAAGAAGGTGTGTTGGTAAGCAAAATGGGCTCTTAGCACTTAGTTCAACCAAGTGCCCTTGAAGAGTTTGGCCTTCGTTTCCTTGATTAGATTTGGGTGTCTTGGTGCCTCCTTGCCTCAGGGGAGGGTTTAAGTCACCTCTTCATGACGATTCTAGGTCACGTGGGTGAGTCGCATGTGTGACTCACCCCGGACCCTGAAAAAGATATAGAATCAGGGGTTGGCTTTCTCTTCTTTGGAGCTCTTACCCACAGCAGTAGTGGCATGAGTGACTCTGGGCCAGCCCACTTTATGAGCTCCCGGGCTGAACCTAGATGTTGGTGACTATGAATCTGTATTTGGTCTGTCTCTCGATGTTCGTAATTTGTTTAGGGCTCTCACTCATGGTGCACGCTGATGCGGAGACTCTGGGCAACTGTGCTAAGAGCCCTCCAGCTGGTAAAGCCGGATGCTGAGACTTTGTTAAACTCTGGTAACTATGTATTGGAATTTGAGTCAGACAAGGTCTGCCCGTCAATGTTTGTACTTTGTTTATATTTTGCTCTGAAGTTCAAGATGCTGTTTTTTTCCCCTGAGCTAAGTGAATGATATTTGTATGCTGAATTAAAGTAAGCTTGTCAACCCCTTAAAGTTGCTTTCCTTACTAAAGCAGATAAAAAGAACCTGGGCGTTTGCCGTGTACTGGCAGTGTGCTTGTTGTTGGGCGTGTGTTGGTCTTTCACCCCCACAACAGCTGCTAGCTGGATTGTTAAAACAGAAGGGCAGCGATGCATGTGTAGGCCCCTAGAGGAGGGTCAAAGGGCCTCAAGAGCAGATAGAGCTGGGGGAAGTTTGGTTAAAGGAGGTAGGAATGTTTGTCCTAGAGAAGACTTGGCGGGTTATCACATGGAAGAAGGATTCGATTTTTCCCTGGTTACCCCCAGTAGCTAAAACTAGTAGCAGTGGGGCGGGGGTGGGAGAGGTGGAGTTTTGCTTCTGACATTTAAAAATTAGAGCTGACTGAATTGGGATGAGTTGCCTTGAGGAGGAGTGGTCGCCCTCTACTTGCTTGTGTATATAGCAGAGGGGATCCTTGGTCAGGTGCGAGTTGGACTGGGTGACCCCTGGGGTCCCTTCCGGTGCTGTCCCTGCTCAGGGGTCCCATCCCTCTCTACCATATGTTAAGTTCAAAGGTGAGTCTTCTTGACAGAACCTGCTACAAGCTGATAAGAAAAGGCACAATGGTAGCATGTTAACGCACTGGGCTTGGAGTTGGAGGATCTGGGCTGGAATGCTGGCTCTGCTACTGTAATGGTTAAACTCTCTGGGCCTCTGTTTCCCCATCTGTGAAATGATGGTATTGGGGTAGATGTGAACTCTCTTCCAGATCCAGATCTTAAACCCTGCACAATGTTTGTTGTGTTATGTTGTTCCCCCTCTCCCCTAGTAACATTCACCACAAACACATCCGTTCGCTGAGCCCTGACCCCAGCCTTTTGGCCGTGAACATGGTGAGGAAAGCCCTTTCTTTCTCTTTTCTGTACCTGGCTCCATCCGTCGCTGGGTTCCCACTTACTGGCACAGTTGAGTCACCTCAGAGGGTCCGATTGCTGCAGTGGGGCCCTGAGCCTGACTCTGAGTTCTCTAGTTTTTGTTTTCTAAGAGAGGAAACCACACAAATGCGTCTGGGCAGTCATCATTCTTCTTCCTGGGGCAGGGAGTTCAATTCCAGGAGGATGGGCAGGCGGGTGGTGGTGATCAGCACCATTGAGAGACAAGATGACCGACAGAAATCCAGGCAAATGAAACAGGTCACAGCAGGCTGAGTAGACGGCAAGACAGACAGACTGACAGAGAGACGAAGCACTTATGAAACATTTACCATGTGTCAGGCACAGTTCACAGAACAGGTCATAGCTACTCCATCCTCAAAAGGGAGCTGGACAATGAAGATTGGGGCAAGGCTGATGAGGAAGGGGAGTAGCCGGCCAGGGAGTGAGCAGGGTAGAGGAGACCACAGGGAGAAAGTGACCCAAGCCAAAGAGTGACTCTCTTTGAAGGGCAGTGAATGGACCAGTGTGTCTGGATTCAAGCCACCTCCTCCAGCTGTAAGCTTGATTATCACCAGGGCCAGGCTCTTCACCCTCTGAGCCTTAGTGTTTTTATCTGTAAGATGGGGGGAATAAGAACGCCTGCTTCACAAGGTCCTTTGGACCTGATGAGGTGAGATGGCACAAATGTAAAGTCATTCCCAGCCTTAAAGTACCCAGTCAGTGTTGGTCATTCTCATTATTATTCAAGCTTCTCTGGAAAAGGAGGAAAGGAGGAGTATACAAATAGAGTGAATTGAAACAGTCCCTACCTTCAAGGGAAAACAATTGATACGTATATCAATAGATACAAACTATGACCAAAGTAAATACAAGGTGGGGAAGAATGAGGAGCCATTAGCAGCTGGAGGATCAGCAAAGGCCTCATGGAAGAGGGGCCACCCAAGCCCGGTTAAAAGGGACCAAGGTGAGGCCCAGGGGGCAGTGCTGGAAAATGGAATGTTGTGCCCAAGCTGCAGCAAGAAGGCCGGTATAGCTGGACAGAAGGGTGAGGAAAGAGGAGTTAACATGGACTAGGCTTACAAAGATGAGCCTGATCGCAAGGGACATTAAAAGCCAAACAGACGTGTTTAGGTTTTAACCCAGAAATAAGTGGGAACCACGGAAGCCTTTGGATCAGTGGGTGGCATGATCAGAGCTGTGCCTCAGGAACATCACTTGGCAGCTGTGTGAGGCAGGGGGACCGCATAGGAGGCTGCTGCAGTCCTCCAGATGAGAGGTGATGAGGAAGGGAGACACTCCCAGACCACCCAGCTCCTTACAAAAGGAAGTTAGCCACAGCATGGGAAGGATGCTCAACCAGGATGTGGCCCTGGTTCTGACACATACAGCCCCCCTGCATCTCTGTGTGGAGAAACATGCCGGATCAGTGGGTGTGCTCCATCAGAAGGCAATGGGAACTTACCTCCTGCAGGTAGGAGGGTTCTGACCCTGGTGGGCTGGCCCTTCCATGCCCTCAGGGACTGGAAAGCCTCATCAGCAGCTTGAGCCTTTGCCCCTGAACTAATCAGGGCTCAGGAACAGCTTCTGTCTTTTAGGGAAAAACTAGCCCAGCCTTTGTAGCAGGGCCTTGGGGCCCTCATGCCTTCTACACTGAAGCCAAGCCAGCTAGCTTAGTGGGCCCCATACAACACTGCATCTCACACCTCCATGAATTTATATAGCCTGTCCACCATGTTGGGAGTGTTCTCTCTCCAGTCTCTGCCTCTTGGAATCTGGGCAGCTTTCTGGCACCCTCACTTGTTAGCCTTCTTCACTCCCTCCCCCAATACTTCGTATTTAGTGGGCATATACTTTCCATTCATCGGCATACAGGTTGTACTCTGCCTGCCCTCCCTCCCCCCCCGTAGAATGCATAGCCCTCCTCTTGGGCACAGATGGCATCTTCTCTTGAATCCTAATCATGGAGGTTTGGTGGGCGTAAAGCATCTGCCTCTTAGCAGGCAGGCATTGCCCAAAGCTCCTCCATTTTTGTGACTTTGTCCCTTGTGGGGCCTTCTGATGAGAAGCGGTGTCTGTGCAGAGAAGGAGGAGTAGATGGCTTTCTCTGGGTGTCCGAGTCCGCAGCATCCAAGGTGCTCTCTGCTTACTGAGCCTCCAGGGTAGACAAGCACACCTCTGGTGCCATCTCTACACTGCTTCTGTCTCATCCCCTGGCCACCGTGGGTGCTGCCTGAATGGCCTCCATCTGTCCACTTCTCTGCATGACCACCACTTTTCTGTGACAGTCCTGTCAAGTAAGAAGCCGTGGAAACATGGGAGATGCTAGTGATGCCTGTCTGCCCACAGGCAAACACCTCTGAGCCACCAGGTCTCTTGTAGCAGTTAGCCCCAACTGCTTGAGGCCCTGATCACTTCTCAGCTGGACTGTTGGGAGACCCTCCGAGCAGGCGTCCAGACTCCCAGCCTCTCCCATTTCTAGCCCATCCTCAGGAAGCCCCACTGGCTCCTTCTGGCCTTTAGGATCCAATTCAGAGTCCTCTCCTTGGTGTTTAAAGCTGCCTTTCCCCTTTTCCGAGGCCAAATTGTGAGCGCTTGCACCAGGAGGGCCCTCCACCTTCACCCTCCTCCTTGGATCCCTTATTTCCTTGGAAATTGCCCAAGCACCAGCCTTCTCTGATCCCCTCCAGATACATGCTTTGTGCTAGTTTTGCACATCCTAGAGCAGCTCCTTGAAGGCAGGAGTTTTGCTTTTGTCTTTATATCCCTAGTGCCCTCCATGGCCACAGTGAGCACATGTTGTTCAGTCCTTCTAGTTGTGAGTGACACTTTGTGACCCCATTTAGGTTTCTTGGCAAAGAGACTGGAGTGGTTTGTCCTTTCCTTCTCCAGTGTGTCTTCATTTTACAGGTAAGGAAACTGAGGCAAATGGAGATTAAGTGACTTACCCAGCTAGTAAGATAGCTAGTCAGTGTCTGAGGCTGGATTTGAACTCAGATCCTCCTGACACCAGGCCTGGTACTCTATTCACTGCCCACTGAACACCCAGCAGGCACTGAATCAATGTTGATTGATTGATTGATTGATGTTGTAGATGGGGCAGTTGCCCAGGAAGGGACCTACTGGGCCTTGTCCTTAATATAGGGTGCCCCAAGAGTCATATGCAGCTTCAAGTTGTTAGAGCCCAAGACTGCACTAAGACTTTGGGGACACCCTGTTCCAGCCCTTTAGTTGCTGGCTTTAGTGGCAGAGCAGTTTGGCTTCCCCAACCTTCAGATACTGCCCAGAGTCCTTCCCTTGCGCTACTTCCCCTCCAAACAAGCCTTTCCACCTGGGCTCTAACTTGGCAGTGTCTTTCTTAACATGGCCATGGACCAGTGGGTGCAATGCCCTTGACCTCTGACTGCCTGTGCAATAAAGACCCTTTTCCTCCCAAGCTCCTGGAGCTTTGTTCCCTGGGGCTTCAAGCCTTGTGCCTCCCTCGCTCTCCTTTGGAAATCTCTGTGTTCTGGCCCTTGCAGCCTCTCTCATTTGACTTCAACCTGCTTTTCCTATTCCTGGTTGATCTATCTGGAACAGATTCCTTCCCCAGCCATGTTGTACCAGCTTGCCCTGTACTGCCCAGGGTTGGTGAGGAAAGTGCTTTGAAACATGAAGGCGCTGTGGGATAATTCAACTGAGAATGTGGGGGAAACAAAGAACAGATACAGACTAAGGGCCCGAGGAAGATGTGAGGGGCAGCAGATGTTTTTTGCCAAATTGGGATTCTGGGCGGAGGCAGCTCCAGGCATGGGGCGCGTGGATTCACAGAAGACAGACAGCTGGTCAGAATCAAGGAGCAGCTCTTACGAAGATGATTTTGGCAGCCACATGGAGGATATTTTGGAGAGTGCAATAGTGAGAGGTGAGGAGGCCCCTGATCTCTTAGCTTCTTAAGCTATTATGAAAAGTCCTCAGGAAGAAAAATGACAATACTACCTAAATAAATTTACTTATTCAGTGCCATACCAATTCAGCTGCCAAAGAATGACTTTATAGAGCTAGAGAAAACAATAACTAAATTCATCTGGAAGAAGAACAGGTCAAGAATATCAAAGGAATCAATTGAAAAAAGGAAGGCGGCCTAGTAGTGCCAGGTCTCAAACTATATTATAAAGCAGTAATCAGTAAAAACAGTTTTGTGCTGGGGAAAAAACAGAGTCATTGATGAGTGGAACAGATTAGGTGCACAACATCCAGAAGCACATGAGCCCAGTAGGCTAGATATGAGCCATCAGGACAAGAATTCGCTATTTGATGAAATCTGTTTGAGAAAACTGTAATCTGACTGAAGCTAAGCACAGACCAGCATCTCACATCTTATGCCAATAAATATTGATTCATTGCCTGCTATGTGCTCAGTGAGCAGCTCAAAATGAGTACATGATTTAGATACAAAAGGTGACATTATAAGTAAGTTAGGGAAATATGGAAGAAATTACCAGTTGGATCTATGAATAGAGGAAAAGAGTTCATAACTAGGCAAAAGACAGAAAGGTTCACAGGAGGTAACTTGAATCATTTTGATTTCATAAACTTAAAAATGTTTTACAACAAAAAAAAATCAATGCAGCTAACATTATAAGAAAAGTAAGAAACTAAGAAAAATTATGTAGTATCTCTGATAAATATTCATTTCTAAAATATATAGAGAAATGAGCCAAATTTCTAAAAAAAAAAAATAGGACCCATTTCTCAGTTGATAAATGGTCAAAGAATGTAAGCAGGAAGTTTTCAGAGAAAAAAAAATCAAAGCTATCAATAGGCATGAAAAAATGCTCTAAACCACTAATAACTAGAGACATGCAAATTAAAACAACTCTAAGGTACTACTTCATACCTATCGGATTGACTAATATGACAGAAAAGGAGAATGACAAATGCTGGAAGGGATGTGAAAAAAAAATAAGTACACCAATGCATTGTTGGTGGAGTTGTGAACTGATCCAACCATTCTGGAAAACAATTTGGAATTATACCCAAAGGCTATAAAACTGTGCATACCTTTTGACCCAGCAGTACCACTACTAGGTCTGTATCCCAAAGAGATCAAAGAAAAAGGAAAAAGATGTATATATACAAAAATATTTATAGTAGCTCTTTTTGTGGTAGCAAAGAATTGGAAACTGTGAGGATTGCCCATCAATTGGGGAACAGCTGAACAAGCTGTATTATATGATTGTGCTGGAATTCTGTTTTGCTATAAGAAATGATGAAGGTGATAGTTTCAGAAAAACCTAGGAAGACTTCTGTGAACCAATACAAAGCGGAGTGAACAGAACCAGAACATTGTACACTGTAACAGCCATATTGTAATGCTAATCAACTGTGAAAGACCTAGTGACTTTTACCAATACAATGATCCACCAGGTGCCGGTGACTCATGATGTAAAATGCTGTCCACTTCCAGATAGAGAACTGATGAACTCAGAATGCAGATAGAAGCATATTTTTTCCTTTATTTTTTCTTGCTTTTGTTTCATAATGTGGCTAATGTAGAAATATGTTTTTCATGACTGTGTATGTATAACAGGTATATTTCTTGCTTTCTCAGTGGGTGGGGGAGGGGTGGAGGGAGGGAGAGGATTTGGAACTGAAAATTTTAAAAAATACTTTTTTTAAGTGCTCAGGAGAGATTTATTGAAGCTCTAAGTCAGGACGGTGGGAGGAGAGGCAGAACCGTTGTGATACAGCATCAGCAAGACTCAGTGACTGTTCACGTAGTGAGGGATGAGGAAGAGGCACCACTCAGAGATGATTGCAGTTTCAAGGCTGGAATTATTGTGGTCCCTTTAGTAGAAACTGGGAAGCTGGAAACAAGAGCAAATGTAAGGGTAAAGGCGACAAGATCAGTCTTTGGCCATGTTGAGTTGGGTGCTGATGGGACAATCAGGTAGAAATTTCAGCAAGCAACTGGAGAAGTGGGAGAGACCAGGGCTGGACATTCCACAGTGGTTTGGTGGTCATCTCCCTAAAGGTGGTAATGGAACATCTGGGATTGTGCACACTCACCATGAGAAAGAGCATAAAGAGAGAAGAGAAGGTGATCTCGTTTAGAACCTTTGGGACATCCACACTTGGAAGAGAATAATGAACAAAGAGGCCAGGAAGTAATTAGAAAAAGAGGGATGAGGAGAGAACAGTCATGTATTCTTGATGGGCTCCAGCATTGGGCTGAATCTCATAAGATGCAAATCAATGGGGATGAATGAATAGTCTTTGGCCACTTGGGCCCAGAAACATCAGTTTCCTAAGTATGTGATGAGGGAGCTCTGGTTAAAAGGTTGTCTGAAAAAATCTAGGGGTATTAGTGGACTGCAAGCTCCATAGGAGTTTGACAGCTGAAAACAGCCAATGGAGTATCCCACATCCAGGAGTATTTCAATGATGCCCTCCAGAGTTCTGCCTTGGCCAGACCTCAGCTGTTGCACTCGGTTCACTTCTGGGCATCCCAGTTTGAGAAGGACATTGAGAAGCTGCAGAGCAGCCAGTGGAGGGTATCCATGGTGGTGAAGGACCTTGAACTCATGTCACCCATGCGTTGGTCAAAGAGCCTGGAGAAATGAAGACTTGGGAGGTGGGGGAGGGGGGTGCATTATAACTATTGGCCTCAAATGACAGAAGCAGTAGCAGTAGGGAGAAGTAGCCAAGAGGTAAATGTAGATGTGATGTTGGGGAGCACTTTCCCCAAGTGAAATGGGCTGCTTAAGGAGAGGGTAGGGCCCTCTCCTAGGAGGTCTTGCAGCAGGGAGCAGAGAAAGAATGCACATTTAGAAGTCAGGACGGCTTCAATCCGGTCTTCAGCTTTACCCTCTGTGTGGCCATCAGACCCGTGAGCCTCAGCTTCCTCATCTGTAAGATGAGGGGGTCGGGTCCCATCCAGCTTCAGAGCCAGGCTTCTATGGTCCGTGACTCAATAAATCCTGAAGAAGAGATGACATCTAGCTGGGGAAATCATTAAAGGCTTCCTGGAGGAGTACCACCACAGCTGGGCCTCAGAGAAAGAGAGGCTGTGAGGAGGGGGTGGGGGCGAGGGGTGGGGAGAGTTCATGTGAGGCCTGGGGCCCAGAGGCCAGAGAAGGTGGGATGGAGGTGTTCCTATGGCTTCATGTATCAAATGTATGTCGATAAGCCCTGCTTTTTTTCCTTTTGTCCCCAAATGCCTTCCTAGACTTCATTTAGTGTTCAGGAAAAGCTCAGGCCCCAGACTGAGTCAATTAAGCTGGCCTGATTCCAGGAGGGCCCACATTCTCTGAATTGGGGCACAGAAAGGGCATTATGGATTAAACAGATCCTATGCAAGGCAAAACCCCTTCTCCCATCATCCCCCTGGGAAACTTCTCACATGGCCTCCTGGCCAGCTCCCAAGGAGAGGGAGACCTCCATCCATCAAGGCAGCCCATGGGGACATATGGGAAATAGGAAGATTCCACAGAAGGCCAGTCCCCAGGATCATGCTTTCTCTTCCAGGTTGGTGAAGAGTGAAATGGAACCACTCCTATGGTCATGACCAAATTGGATCTCTTCACTCAGCCCAGTCCAGGAAAGCCATTTGAACACCTTGCCCTGTCTGTGCCTGACTGGGAAGAAGCCTAGTTTTCCAGTGTATTTGGTGGTCACCCAGTCCCCGTTCCTCAGAGGCAGACTTGCTGGCAGGATTGAGTGTCCAAAGCCAGCAGTTAAGAATCCTGTAGTGTCATAGAATCATGGCACTCTCCTTGGACATCTAAATTCCCCTCAACTCCAGTGCTTTCAAAAGGCAGGCTGAATTTCCTCAGGCAGTCGGTTATCAGCGAGCTGAGACTCCAGTAATTTGATGCATTTGGCTAAAATGTAAAAAGACAATGTAATTGTAGGCTCTCATTGTAAATACATTCCAGCGATGGTATATAAGACCCACCTTAAGGCACTTAACTCTGGAAGCATTTCCTTACCTCTCACACCCCTTCTCAGGACCTCAGAAGTCTTGTCTCCCGAGCTGGGTTTCACAAACCTCGGTTTCTATTCAGAGGGCACAAACACTCCTGAAAAGATAATACCCTGCCTTCAGGCCAGGCTTCCCTCTCCAGAGAACTTTATGAGTTTCAGCCAGCTCTCACAACAGCCCAACTTGGGCGCGTAGAATGCAATAGAATCCTTTTCTCTCAGACATTGGGGAGAATGAGCGGAGAGGAGTGATCCGCCCCATGGTCATTCCTGAGCACGATTAGAAGGCAGCTCTCTCTGTTCTCTGGCCCAGCGCCCACTGGGGGCTGGGTTTGCCCATTTCAAAAAAAAAAAAAAATCTGGATAAAGATTCTTCGTTTCTTCACCTACTTGGCATTGACTGGGAAGGTGTCCCTTTGTCCCGTGGACTGGTTTAAATGGGATATCTGCTTACCCTTCCCATTGTGGGGCCTGGGGAGCTGAGGATTTTCTCTCCCTTCCCCCAGCATTGCCTGGGCAAGTTTTCCAAGTACTTTTGGAAACTCACTGAATAGGCTCTGTGACAGTCTAGGGGTTTTTTGTTATCCACCTCATCTTATCTTTGCATTTCGTGAATCTTGAGAGTGATTCCATTGGTTCATTCCTGATAAGAGTTGTTTCCAGGAATTTCAATGATTAATGACATGCATAGTTTGTGAAGCACTTAATCATCAAATACCCATGATACAGTACTCTTAGTGAAAATATTAGGCCTGTTAGACAGATGGGGAAACTGAGGCTCCCAGACTTGTCCTGATAATGTTCTCTTGAAATTGATTGGTATTATTTTAATAGACTGTGTATTTACTTATAAGTATGTAGCCTCTCCCCAGTAGAGTGTAAGCGCCCTGAGGACAGGGTCTACCTTGCTTGTGTTTCTCTATGGCCAGTGCCTTGCATTTTGTCCTCCTTCCTTAAGTCCAAATTTGAATTTTGCTGCAGTTACAGAGCTGGTAGGTGGCAGAGTGAGGAGGGGGAGCTGAGGCTTCTGGTTCCAAGGCCCCTGCACTTTCTACCACTCCACTACTTGTACCTCTTCCAGGTCTTTGTTTTCCAAAGATCCAAAAATTTAAGAGACTGATCAAATCCTTCTCATGGTGTAAACTGGGGACTGAATGTTGCCCCTGTTTGGCAGAAGGAGAAAGGAAGCCCCCATTCCCAGTTTAGATGACTTTCCCGTCAGAACTGAGATTAGAACTCAGGTCTTCTGACTTCTGGTTGAGGCCTTTCTCAACCAAAGCATAGTAATTTATGTTTCCTGCATCCTGTTAAGATAGGCCACAAGTATTCACTTGCATTTAGTGAGTAAAGAATTAAAACATAGGGAACAGCTTTCCCCATGGCCAGGGGTTCAGACTATAGGGGTAGAACCCAACATTTGATGCCTAGTTCTCAACCCTACCTTCCCCTTTCTTTGTAAATATATGGTAAGGTCCAAATGTGGAAACTAGTCTACTGGCAAACACTCCTCATCCTTACTGCATGGCTGGCCCATTTCTATTTCCAGTCACATCTGCCCTTGGTGATGGCTGTTATACCACCTCTTAAATAGAGGTCTTCATTGGCGAAGGAGTGTGGCCTCCTTACATCCACTATGCAGCTTCCCACTGTCTTTCAACCCTTGAAATTTTGATTCATCTTGGATTGCTGGGTTCCTCTCAAACATCATTTTAAAAAACATTTAAAACTAATTCATTAGCCTCATCTCATGGCATAGAGAGGAAATCAATAAATCTGCCTTGACATTGACCATACCCCTGAACTGTGGTCTCTTTGGAAAGTAAAAAAATTGAAAGGCATACACTGGGAAGTCCCATGGAGAGGCTGTGAACCCCTGTGCTGGGAGAGACATAGAGAGAGATAAGGTATCTGCCCTTCCAAGAAGGGCCTCCTATGTACCACAACTGCCACATGGGCCAGATTCAGAGGCTTTGGTTGGTTTGTCTTTGAAATGGAACGTGGACATCATTAGAAAAAGTTCCACACTGAACCTGACCAAGAAGTTGTATTTTTGTTTCATCTCTGTGGGCCATGATTCATTGCTCAGTCCTTTTTTGCTCTTTTTCCTCCTGAACCACAGATGAGTGGGTGAAACCCAGCTCCCCTTCTCTCTGGAGCTGTTCCTGAGCAATGCTCACTACCTGTAACCTTCTTCTTCTAAAGGGCAGTTTAAGGTGGGCCTCCCATCAAATTGGGGACTACTTCATAGATTAACCTCAGCCAACTCAGTAGCAATCTCTGTCCTGAGGATAACCCCAGACTCATTTTAGGATGGTTTATGTGGCTCAGAATTAGGGAGCTTCGGGCTAAAGTCTGAAATACTGAGTGAAGTTTTGTGGGAAGAGGCAGCTTCCTCGTGCTATGAAAATTGGTGTCAACACGAAGGGCTGGGATTAGAACAAGGGCCCAGGTCAGTGTGGAAGCAGTGAATAGAGCAGCCATGAAATTCAGCCACAGATTTGACAAGTATCCCTGTCTGAATTAGGCCTGGGGGTAGACAAAAGCTCAGGTGAAACATGGGCCTATATCTGTGGTGTTTACAGGTGAATGGGAGGAAAGGACACAGCCACAGATAATTATAATACACAGTATTCCATGTTAGAATGGTTAGCACGATACAAAACAAAATGCTGCCCAAGGCCTGAGGGGGATGGTCCCTGGGGGGATCCTGGAGCTCCATGGAGAGAACTTGAATTTGGGCTTCCAAAGAGAGGTAGGATTTCACAGGAGAAAGGGCATCCCAGATACCCAGCAATCGGGGAAATGCTGAACAAGTTGTGGTATGTGATTGTGATGGAATACTATTGTGCTCTAAGAAATGATGGAGCAGGATCCTCTTAGAAAAACCTCTGAAGACTTACATGAACTGATGCAAAGAGAAATGAGCAGAACCAGGAGAAAATTGTACATAGTAACAGCAACATTGTGTGATGATCACCTTAGGGCTGTTGAATGACCTCTGTGAATGACTCGCTGTTCTCAGCAGTACTACGATCCAAGACAATTCTCGTGATGGGAAAAGCTGGCCGCCTCCAGAGAAAGAACAGATCAAAGCCTACTACTTTCACTTGATTTCTTCTTTTTGTTCTGTTTCTGCTTTCACAACATGACTGATAAGGAAAGGTTTTACCTGATTGCCCATATATAACCTATATCAAATTACCGACTGTCTTAGGGAGGGCGTAGGTGAGAGAGAGAGGGAGAAAATTTAGAACTCCAACATTTTCAAAAATGAATGTTAAAAATTGTCTTTACATGTAATTGGGAAAAAAATAAAATATTCTTAAAAAGGAGGAAGGAGGAGGAGAAGGAAAGAAGAAAAATCGTCATCACCATCATCGTGGGTATAATGGCACATGAGCTAGAGCTCCGAGGTCAGATATGGGGCTCAGCCTGGTCCCTTCTGACTGGAGCAGGGATTACCTGGAGGGCAGTCCCATGAAAGAGGTTGGAGGGCTCAGGCAGGCCTTTCTTTCACTCAGAAATATTTTTGTGGGGAAGGGAGAAGTTCCCACCCCAAAACATTGTAGTCCTTTGCTAACCAGGCAGCGTCCCCAGAGGCCATGGAGCAGGACCTAGCAATGAAGCCTCTCAGGGCAGGCCCTACCTTGAATCCACTTGGCACAGGGCCTCCTGCTGAATGGATGTTTGCTGATTTGGGAGGATGGGGCCATTGCAGCTCCATAGAAACCTGGGGTGTTGGGGCAGGGAGATGTTTGTGTGTTTGCTCTTGCTATGCCTTTGAAGTAACTATTTCTTTGTAAAAGTTAATCAGACTGTTAGGAGGTTAAGAATCCGTTGGTTGCTTGGATTCCTCCAATGGGGGGAATCCATTCTGCTGGGCTGGAGCCAGCGGTCCCCAGGGACTGCCTGGCATGGGGCGGGGGAAGGGTAGGCTGGTCGCTGTTCTGGGCAGTTGTTTACCTGTTGTCTCCAGGAGAGGAGGGGTGGTTTTTTGCCTTTCTTTGTATCAGCAGATGCTGGAACATAATAGGCACTTAATAAATGCTTGTTGACTTGTTGGCCCAGAGCTAGAGGTGAGGATATGGGCCAACTAGGGAGCTGAGGCCCAGGTAAGGTCCGAGGTCCCACAGTCAATGAGGCAGAACCAGGCCTTGAGCCTAGGACTTGTCACTCTAACTTCAGCCCTTCCCTTCCTATGAGAATGCCAAGAAGGGTACAAAAGGGGGACATTTGGGCAGCATCATTGGGTTCTTGCTCTTCCTGGCAGGATCCTAGAATGAGGAGCTGGACAGGGCCTGAGAAAACCTACCCACTTGTCCTCCAGAAGAGGGCCTTCCCCAGGACCAGTCTGAGGTTCTGCCATGGGCTCCAGCACTGTGTTCCCAGGATTCTCTCTAGGACGTCGCTGGCCTCTCAGCCAGAGTTTACTTGGAGTCTCCTCAGCAGGCCAAGGCCACATCATGTGCCACCCACAGGCCCACTAGATGTTGGGCTCACAGCAGGCAGTAATTAGAACACAGAGCCCAGCCCAAGCCAGTGAGAGTGCCCTGTGAGGCTTTGTGGAAGGGATTCTGGGAGAGAGACTGGGGCCTGTGCAGAGAGGCTTGAAGAATTGTGATCTGAAGTCTTTTGGTGGGGCTCCTCTTTCTCTTCTACTACTGGGGCTATGCAGGGGTGAACCAGGCCTCCAGAATCCTGGGTCTTTAATATGAGGAGAGATTTAATTAGTGGGAATCCCTGCTCTTTCCTCCCAGCTTCATGGAGACACTTGGTAAGAGAGAAGGCCCCTGAGACCTGGGCCTTCAGGCATCAGACTCTGCTCTCTTTGCTAGCAAAAATCCCCTAGGCAGCTTGGAGGTTTTAGGGAACATTTGTGCCACGAGGTCTCAATGCTTAATGACTGTTAAATGCCAGCTGGAAAACAAACTTGTGGGACATTGTGCCACCCCATCCCATTAGACCGCAGGTGCTTTGAGGGCAGAGATGCTGTGCACATGGCGGCTGCTTTGTAAATGTCTCCTTGGTGCTGCGCGGGCTGCTCTGTGTCCAGTGACTCAGTCATCCCTCATCTCTCTGAAACAGGAGGACCAGGATACCATGGAGTCTGATCTGGACAAGGATGAAGTGATCCAGCCCCAGCTCGGGGAGCTCTCTGGGGAAAAGCTGCTGACCTCCGAGTACCTGGGAGTGAGTACCGCTTCCCCCTGGGCCCTTGGGGTAGGGGGCCACAACATGGCAGGAGGGTTTTTAAAAACCATCCTTTTTTGGCTAGAGCAAGCATGTTCATGAGGCCAAGATCACACATTCCTTCCCCATTTGCACCACTTTCCTCTTCTCTATTCTGATGGCCATGGGTGGCTTCCCCATCTCTGGGTGCCCATCTCAAAAATACATGTTACTGATCACAGGAGGCCCCAGGCTGAATAACTCAGGGGTCACATAGGGACCCCAGAGGACATCGAGGCTGAGCCATCTCTGATCCAGAATCTCCTCAGTGACCTTGAGAGCACACCCCCAAACGGTCCTCCAGCCCCAAGGCATGGCAGCCTGTTACCTCCCTGCCGGGCCTTTAGTGTGAACTCCATCAGGGAAGAAGGGTAGCGGAGTGGAAAGGGCTCTGGACATGGAGCCAGCCTTTCTTAGTCTCTGTCCTCATCTACAAGATGAGAGCACTGATAGTTGTCTGAATTATTTCTAGGGGATTATGAGGAATGTTTGCAAACTGAAGCATTCTGTAATGGGAAGAAGAGCGTAAGCATCTCTCCCCTTCATGGGTATCCTTGGCATCCCCGTCCCTCCCCGATCTGCATTTCCCTCTCTCCCGGCACTTCCGGCGGCTTAGAAAGATGCCCACGTCTCCCTCATCCCCAGAAGACCCTCGCTCGACCTTTCCCAAGAGCTGCCACCCCACCTTTCTCCTCCTTGTCTTTCCCTGAGAAAGCTGGTGATCATGGGCACCTCCACATTCTCCCCCTCACTCTCTTCTGACAGTCCAGCTTCAGAGCTCCGGAAAGACTAGAAGAGAGCAGGACAGCTGCTCCTCGGGAAGGTCGAGCAAGAGAGGGTTTTTTGAGGGCGTCTTTCTAAGCAGCAGGGAAGAGCTGGGAGAGAGGGAGATGTCCTCTCCACATACAAAGTCCCCACCTGGTGCAGGCCCCAGCCTCTCCCACTGCTGTTCGGTCTCCCTCCCTCCCATCTCTCCCCCCTACTCCACTCAGGTGCCACCGCTGACTTAGCCAACTCCAGTGCTTACCCGTCATATAAGCAGCACTTGCCTCCTGGGCTCCTTCCATCTTTTGCCTGCTTCCTTCTTTCTCCCCATCTAGGCACCCTCCAGTCCTGTGACACTGGCCTCCCTCTCTGTTCTCATAGATGATCATCTCCCACCTCTGTGACTTTGCCCTGGCTGTCCCCCCCTGCCTGGAGTGCCCTCCCTCTTCACCTCCACCTCATGGATTCCCTGGCTTCCTTCGAGACTCAGCTTCTTATAAATCCCCCCTAATAAAAGGGCTCCTGCACCCACCTGAGATTACCTTCTATCCAAAGTGTCGTTTTGACACATCCCATTCATATTTGAGCTCCTTGAGAGAAGGGCCCAGGTCCTGGGGGTGCTGAGACAGCAAAGAGCCTCCTGTCTCCGAGGACTTTATGTTCTACCAGTGGAGAGAATGTGTATGGAAACAGGCCATCTACACAGCTCCTCCCATTTCCCATTTAATTCACTTTTAGTTTCCAAACAGACTGGAATACTCTATTTTCTAATCCAAGCACCTCAAAAACATCCAGTTCTTAAAGTCAAAGGAAAATTAGGAGATCACTGCGCTTCACTGCTGATAGCAGACGAAAACTGCTGTCAAACATTTCTATATTGAACCTTGCAACGGCTCACCAATGAAGAGAGGACATCAGAAGCTTTTACAAGAAAATCTATGTATATAACACATGTAACTCCAAAATGATACACAACACATCCCGTGAGTAAATAGATGGGACATAGTTTCTCCGGTAGTATGTGGGAATCAGGAAAAACTACTTTGTGAACAATTTAAATTATGTTTTACACACTGTCTGATATTCATTACCAATATTTTAAAATCCTAACATGAAAAAAAATCACAAGGTTCCCCCCTTCCAGCCCACAAAAAGGGCCACAAAGTGCGTAAGGAGTCGTTCTTAAGATAAAGCCATTGCACAAAACTCACAGTCCCGTGTGTACTGAAATGTCACACCGGAGATTAATTGCACTCTTTTATAAACCAGTGTAGGAACATCCATACTGACAAAATTTGTCAAGGGCCACATAGATAGAAACCGTATTTAAGTATTAAAAGGTGCAATTGAGAAGTCTAAAAGCTACATACTGTTAGCACGTCGAACCTTAATATCTTATGATTTGTCACTCAGTAAATTATTACAGAATGAACTTCTCTTGTCAAATGCAATCTGTAAATATCATTCACAAAACTAAGTCAGCAAAATTACTACCTGCAAGTCGGATGTTAGGGGCCCCTTTTTAATGTTTGTGTTGCCACAGTTTAACCCAACATTGCTCTTTAAAAAGAAGGGAAATGCTTTAAAACATTCTTAATTACCATTTTCTCCATGAACTAGATGAAGACTGCATTGTGCTAGAAATCAAAGTTTCAAGTTCTTAAGATGTAGGGACACAGCCATAAAAGCAAGAAACAACAAAATTCCGAAGTGTTAAAAGATTTTCCCCTTGAATTAAATGACACCTAGGTCCAGCAAATTATTTTTGAAAGAATCTTATTTCTTGTCTTCATCTATTACAATGTAGGGAAGATTTCAGGACATAATGTAGTCACTAAAATAGTCAACAATCAATTTTTCTGTGGTTCATTAAAAAAAAAAAATCAACCTAGGTGGATCCATAATCTGCTGCAAGAAAGCATGCCTGTTACTTGAAGTGCATTTACTACAGAGCTATTTAAAAGGCTCCTTTTGCTCAAAATCAAGAGCTGGCACAAACGGAAATTTAAAAAATTGAATATTAAAGGATTCACTATATCCTTTTCAGACATTTTACCACTTACCATATAGATGACCATTCTGAGAAATAGTTCATTTTTAGGCCACAAGATCTGATGACCTTATCAGAAGATAACATGGAAATGGTACTCAGAAGCTTGATGTTTAAAATTTAACTCAAAATTTAACGTAGAGTTGAACACATACAAGTAGAAATCCGGCTTGTATCCAACTCTATCTTTTGATAAGAGTAAAGTACAATTGATGTTTACTGGAGGCATCACTTGGAAAGGACTCATGGAGTAAAAACATTAGACACTCCCACCTTACTAGGAATCAGAATTTAACTGTGTTGGGCACACATTAGAGAAAATGGCAATTTTGAAAAATGGAATATTTAAAGGCATTCCCTTAAGAGCTGCCCCAGGTTTTGTTACATTGCCCAAAAAGGCCAAATAAGGTAGCAGGATTGCATTTATTCCTGCACCTTTCGTCCTTTTAGGGCGTAGCTCTATGTTCTTGAATGATTTTTCTTCTGTCCGCCAAGCTGGCTCTGACATTCGATGGTCCACTGCAATCTTTTGGTCTTCCCCCTTCCTAGGATTGCAGCGAAATACTGCTGTCCATTGAGTAAGTAGAGTACCAGTTCATAGGTGGCCATGACCTTGACCTTTCTAACTTCTCTGACTGCCCCTTCCTCTTCTCTCGTGACCCTTCCTGGGCCTGGGCTCCACCCCATCATTTGGAGCCCAGTGGCGGCTTTCTCCATCAGCGGCCAGGACATGGGAGCCGGCCCAGCCTGGAGCACCGGCCAATCACAGAAAAGCCAGAAGAAAATGATCACTTTGCCTTCCCCCAGAGGAGGTTCCAGCAGAGCCAGGGACCAAGGTGGCATTGCCACTGTGGTTCTCTGACCACAAACTGACCGTGCCTCCTGTGTCCTAGATAATGACCAACTCGGGCAAAGCCAGACGGAGAGCGCTTGCCAGCGGCGTCCAGCAGAGCGTCGATGAGCCCCTGCAGAGGCCTGTCACGCCTGGGTATCATAAGAATGCACACCCCATGTAAGTCTGCCATTCTATGGCAAATCGCATTTTCTTAAGCTTTCTTCAGACCATCGTGAGGCAAGGCATCCACGTGAAAAACACAAATAAAACCTCCATGTTGAAAAGCGCTCATCCGCTGTCATTCTTTAGGGTGTTTTTGGACATCAAGGAAATCACTGTGGCTGAAACAGCCACAGAGCCAGGAGTGACGGTGGAGAAAGGGCTGGCCCTTGCTATTTCCCTAGAAAGGGAGGCAGCTGGGGGGCAGGGTGGTGGTGGCCATACAAGCCCTGGTCCCAAAGTCCAGCTTCCTCTCTGGCTAGCATGGGACTCGTGCACTGCCCTCAGTCTCTCCATCTATAAAGTGGGGAGAAGAGTACATGCCAGGCTTCTTTTGAAGGAGGTGCTTGATAGACCCCAAAGCACGGTGGAAATGTCAGTGAGCGCAATGCTGCTTCCTAGGGCCTTAGGGCCAAGGCACGTTTCAGCGGCTAAGTCCCTTGTTCCCCACATGCCAGTGGGTCAGTCACGTCCCAAAGGCAGAACTGATACTGGCCAACATGATTATGAATGAATCCTGGGGCTCCCCTTTGGTCCCACGGCCTTCCCCGGCCCCCCACACCAGACCTGAAACACAAGATCTACTGAAGCAGACATCTTCAGAGCCAAGGGCTTCCCTTATGTTATGATGACGGGGACAGGCAGTGGTGTAGGTGTCCAGAAGATCCAGGCTCAGGTCTTGCCTTTGTGCTGGATGGGGCTGGAGGAAGAGTCAGGGGGAAAGCCAGGAGCCCCAGCCCTACCCCTGCGTTGCTGTTTCAGCAGTGGCATTGCCCACGTGGGCGGGCCAGGCCTCTTGTCTCTGCTCCCTGGGCACACGTCATGGCTGCTCTCAGATGGGACTGGCATCCAGGAAGCCCTGGGCCCTTTGAATCGCAGTGATGTTTGTCCAGGTAATTACAGGCTTTTCACAGAGCGCCTTTATGCCTGCCTTCTGACTGCGGAGGAAGCCGCCTGCTTATTTCACCCAGTGAGTGAGTGGTCTCTGCAGAGGGCTGCCCGGGGCACTCAGTCCTCCTCCTTTTAGAGGGAATCTCGGTCTTGAACCTCCAGTGCTGGGTTTTTAATTTAGCAGCCACTTCTCTTCATCCTTCAAAGAGAAGTTCTTTCTCCTATTTAGAGAAATGGAAATTTCAAATTCTCTGCTTAAAGAGGAGAATCTTTGTGGGCTCCAGGCCAGCACTTGTTTGTTAGAAATTTCTATCCGTGAGCAGAATTGTCACTGTCATCTGATTACCTGCCCGACCCCAGACAAAGTGCTGCTCCCCTCCCGGCCTCAGTTTCCTCGTCCGTAATAATGAGGAGGTCAGGCCAAACAGCATCTAAGTCCCCTTCTGCCTGTAGATCCGGGTTCTTAGGCGAGGGTCTGTGAGAGCCTCTGAGGCCCATCCCACCCAAGGGTGTCTGGTGACTCTTATTTCAGAAGTCATCAGGACAGAGTTGATGTGTCTGCCTAGTTTTGTGTCTGACACTGAGACTTATATACCCAGCAGATGTTCATTCATTCCAAGAAGGGGCCCAGGTAAGAATCAGATAAAACAAGGTCAGGGAGGAGGGGCATGGGCAGAACTGAGCCGGGCTCTTCTGCACTGAGAGGGACCATGTTGGGACAGTGGAGAGAACATGAAAGGGGCAGCCAGAAGCCCTGGGTTCTATCCCTCTCAACCCTACCACGGCCTGCCTTGTTGTGGGGCTTGGAGTGAGTCATTCAAGCTTTCTGAAGCTCCCCCCCCACCCCCACCCCCTGTCTTTGTCTGAGAAATGAGCGCACTGAACTCAGTGACCCCTTTCAGTTCCAGATCTCTCGCCCTCCTGTGTGTGATCCTCTGATCTGTGTGATGAGGCCTGAGGTCACATGCTGCTTCAGCACTTTCTAGCCTGGTGTCATCTTTGGCAAGGCATCTTCCCAAACGTTACCTAATGCCCATTTTGTAGAGCAGCAGACTGAGCCTTAGGTTAGGTGACTTACCCAGTTCTTCAGCCAGTCCAGGGTAAACACTGGATCGAAACCCACGACTTCCTGTCCACACTTCTTGTGACCTTTCACATACAGACCTAAGTAACCAAGTCCTTGCTGAGAACTGTGGAAATGCCAAATGGGCTGTGTGCTTCCCTCTGCACAGGCCCACCATCACTGGCTTCTCAGAGTGGGAGCGAGCTCACAGGCAGCCGAGTCCAGCTGGCACAGGACGGCAGCTCTCAGCCCCTCGCTGCTGCTGTGTGGTCAGAGCCTTCAGGGCCGGGAAACCCCGGACTCCCCAAGGCGGCTCCTTCCCCTCTGAGACCGCTCGTTATTCTGGCAGGCGGACTTCCATCTCTGTACATTGTACCCATCATTCCTAGTTCTTGGCCTCTGGGGCTGTACAAAACAAGTCGGCTCCTTGCGCTCAATATGTGGCAGCTCTTCAGATACCTAACACAGCGATCACAGCCACCCCCGCGTCTTCTCCAGGCTAAACAGCCACTCGTGCCTCCAATCAGCCCAAACCTTTAGCTCCTGATACCATGAAACCAAAAGGAGTAGTAAACAAACAACCGATAAAATGCCTTTCAGTGTTTCCCTGCAGGCCTACCATCTCCTGCCATCTTTGATGCTTTAATTTCCTTCCTTCCTTGCTTCCTCCCTCCCTCCCTCCTTCTCCTTCCTTCCTTCCTTCCTTCCTTCCTTCCTTCCTCTTTTCCCCTTCTTTCCCTGTTCTAATGTGGTTGTAGTTAGTGTGAAGGCAGGTCTGGTTTTGCTGATTTCCTCTGTCTTTCCCTGTCAGTCTCCCTGTAACTCCTCATGGGCTCCACATTTATGCTTCATGGCACCATGATATTCCATCCCATTTGTTTGGCCCCTCCCTCACTGGACCATCTGGGCTGCTCCTGGCCTTGCATGATGTCCGTTAGAGCAGCACTGCCAATCTCAGACCTTCCTTGCCCGCCCATCCTAGGCGACTGTCCTCGGCCTCTCACAAGTTCCCTGCTGGAGGCCGGCTTGGCACCCCTGCCAACATGGTGACCACACCCCTGTCCTCCCTCTCCACATAACCAGTTCCTCTTCCCTTCCTAGCAGATTTCCTTTTTTTCTTCGAAGTTCCTAATTCGTTACATGCTACAGCCTGCTTGCACCCACCATGTGCCATGGCTGATACCACTTTGGGACCCCCTTTTAATTCTCCAGAGACTATTTTCATGCCCTACTCTCACATAGCAGCACCAGTAGGATGCTGGTCTGGAAAAGATGGACCTTTGTTTCCATGGGACACTTTGTCCTAAAGACAACCCAACCCCCTCTCCCCCTGGCCGGCTCTGGGCCCAACTCATTGTCCATCTGGACTGTCCCCAAGATACAGAAGGCTCTAAATTTTAATTAAGATCTGCTCTCAAGGCATCCCTACCTTGCACCTATTTGGTAACACCTTGGGGAACTCCAGGTTGGCCAATGTTGGCTGCTGCTGGCTTAGCTGGATTTGGTGCTTACTTATTTGTTTGTTTTTTTCTCTAGGCTGGAAAATGATTTCATTTCTCCTTGTGCAGCCGGCCCCACGCGAGGCAGCCTGCTCCAGGCCCAGCCGGGCCCTCGGCCCCCTACCCGCAGTGGAAGCCGGTCCAGCACCTCTTATGCATGTAAGGCCTTTGAGAATATGGAACTGCCAGGGTGTGGGGGGGTCAGAGAGGGGCCAAGTAGGCCTTCTTGGGGTGGGTGGGTAGAGGGCTATACCTGGTGTTCACAGGTTCTGACTCTGAGCCAGTCCCCAAACATTCATCTAAGAAATAGACATGAAGTATGTGCTGTATATGATACGATTGGCTGATGGGTGATTTCTATTCCAGGCAGTTTAACATCTATTTTTTTAAAAGGCAATGTGATGAGACAGGAAAAAAACATTGGCTTGGGAGCCAAGAGGCCCTGGTTATCAGCCTCGTTCTACCCCTCATTTAACCTCTTTCTCTCTTTTTTCCTTCTTTCTTTCATTTTCTGTAAGAGAGTTGCCCCAAATAATGTCATCCTTGTGGGTTGGGAGAACAAAACATCCGCTCTCCAGATGTGACATCAGTGCAGCCCCAAAATATCCTGCCAGTGTGCATACCAGTGCATGTGTGTGTAGCAAGTGCTTACTGCGGGCCAGACCCTGCAGCCAGGTTAGGTCCTGCGGGGTCTTAGGGAGAAATGTTGGGGGAAGACTTTGGGATCAGAAACTGAGAGTGGAGACCCGGCATCTCCGTGGCCTTGGAATTTGGCATTTTGGGGCCTTGGCGCATCTGGCATGTCCAGTTGGATTATGTGGAATCACAAAATATTCTGGGCATCTTCAGTGGGTTTGGAAATCTCCTTTCATCCAGCCCAGGGGAGGCTGACCATGAGAGAAGGGCTTGTCTTTGTACACAGAAAATATGCTTTGGATCAAGGGTGGCCTGCAGGCCTTTCATATCCGTGCATGGTTATTTTCTTTTCATTTTTCAGAGGAAATGAAAGGTCTTGTGCATGGAGGTAGCCAAGGTTTACTACACAGGAATCTCATTCCTAACTCAGGGACCTGATTGACTGGAAGGGTCAGAGGAGGTGAGAGAGGCCAAGTTCTGGCATCAGAGCATCCCCATCCTCTTTGTACCAGAAGCGCCTCGAGCTTACACCTGCAGGGGTGGAAGAAGGTGCTGCCTCATTCCCGAAGCTTTGGAGAGCATCTGTCAGAAGGGTGGGGGTGGGGTGGGGTGGACTCAGCCTCATCCCAGGAGGCTCAGAGTGGAACAGCAGACCCTGCAGACCTTGCCACCCTCACTCCAGGGCTAGCTCTGACTCTCCTTAGCTGAGGGCTCTTTGGAGTGCTGTATCTTCTTGGCCCAAGTGGGCATCATGCCCTTGCTGCCTAGGCAGGCAGGGGCATTGTGGGGATAATGGGGACACGTAGAGAGCTTGGTGAGCCTCCCTGTCCCCATTTTACAGATTAAGTAACTGAGGCAGGGGAAGGGGTCACATCACGCAGTAAATACACGTCTGAAATTTAGACTCAGGTCTTCTGACTTTAAGTCCTGCGCACTTTCCTCTGGGCCACACGTGCCAGCAGAATGTAGGCCAAGTGCTTGGTGGCCATGAAGTGCCCTCTTGATGTGAGTCAGTTGTTGACTCCTGATTAGGAGTGATAATCATCCAGCCTGGATGCTGTGGTTTATGCCAGGGGCTGTGCAGAGTGTGGGCTTTGGAGTGAGAGCATCTAGGTTCAAATCCAACCTCCTAGACTGCCTGTGTCACTTTATCTCAGTTGGACTCAGTTTCCTCCTCTGTAAATTGAGGGTTTGGACTCGATGCCTTTGGGATCCTTTCCAGCTCTAGATTGAGAATCCTACAGAAGCACTCGAGGCCTCAGTTTCCTTACTTGTAAATTGAGGGCAGTTGGACAGGCACTGAAGTTCCCACCGGCTCTAGCTCAGTGATTCTGCACCAGGTTACCCTTCACTCATCTCTTCAGTGGCTGCTTCATTCATCCCCATCTCACAGATGCCTGTGGGGAATGTTGAGCCCATCGTCTCAGCCCATAGGAGTCACCTGGAGCTTGACAGTGAGAACATCCGTACAAATGTCTTACTGCTGCGATTCAGAGAAATACGAGGCCGTGTGCCAGCTCTCACACCAGATTGCCATGGGGAGCCAGCTGAGGAGCCTTTGACCAGCCATAGAGAAGAAGCATTGCCATGAGTGTGGCAGAGGGTGTAAGTGCTTTGTCAGGGACTCTGAGGAATTCTGGGTCTGGTCTCTGTTCACCAGAAGCCTGGATCAGATGGAAACAAGTAGGAAGAAATGCCAAGTCCTGCGCTCCAGGTGAAAACCTCCAGTTCACAAGCCCGGCCCATGACGAGCCAACAGCACGTCTGAAAAGTTTCAGAGTCTTAGTGATGTCTGAGCTGGGTCAGAATCAACACCGCAACATCCTGCTCTGTTCAGCAGCCATTTATGAAGCACCATATCACTTTGATCCAAGACATTGATCCATCTGGGCCTGGACCCCAAGGTGAGAGTCAGAGCCCTTCCTGGGGCTCAGGGCCCAGAGCTCGCCCTGCTGATTGGCATGGATCCAGCCATTCCCTGCCTTGGGCACTGTACTAGGAGATGGGGATGCACACTGCGCCCCCCCGCCCCCGCCATGACCGTATAGCCTACCTGGGGAATACAGCATGGGCACAGAAGTAAATACAAAATTATTGGAGGTGGAGATGGGATTGGTTCAGGCAACCGCCACCCAGCCTGTGGCTGGCTTGAATCATCTTGGGTATCTCCATCAATAGCCAGGTAGTCAAAAAGCCCCACTCAGGATGGGCGTCAGGAAACCTGCCCAAAAGCAGGCTTAGGCAAAAAAGGGCAAAGGCCCCCAAGTTAATGATGCAGAGCCAAGACAAGTGAAGGCAGATGAAAGGTTCTGCCAGGCCCAGAGCTCCTGCCCACAGTACAGGGAGCAGAGTCCAAGGCCTGGTATGGGAAGGCAGCCAAGGCTAGTGTCCTGGAAGCTTTATCTCTGTCTTCATTTCCTCCTAGTGGGCTTTAACAGGAAGGTTCTATCTACATGTGCCATGATGGGGCCCAAGGCTGCGCCCATGGAGGCGAAGAGTATTCCTGGTAGCCATCTCTCCTCCAAACCATGCCCCAGTGACATTTCTTGACCTTACTCTTGCTGCCCTCAACTTGGGACCCAGGGTAACGCAAGCTCCAAGATGCCCAGTAATGTTTCCCATAAACCTGGTGTTTATGGAGAAAGAGCATTTTGGTCAGGAAAGTCCCAGAGACCGAGCAGAGCCAGAGGGCCCCTCATGGACACTCCCTCTTTTTGGAGCAGAAAATGGTCAGAAAGTGGCTGGCACAGAAGAGCATGTTTGGGCCTTGAGCTGGCTCACTATAAGGAGGTCTCCCCCTCAACAGGAACAGCCCAGCCAGAGAGCTCCAGAACTCCTCCAGGGCATGGTCTTTGGGAAGCATATTGGGAAATGGGCCTGGGTGAGGCATCATGGTCGCATCCAGGGCTTCAGAGAAGCATTCCCCCTACCACCAACTCCGAGGACAACCACCAGGCCCCAAGTGCAGAGCACAAGGATGCCCTGTCTGGACCAGCAGCACTCTGGGCTCACTAGGAGACCCTCAGGAGAAGGCTCACCCACCTCACCCACCAGATCATTGCCCATCTTCATGAAGAAAAAGAAGGGGGGATTGCATCCCATGACAGCAGACCCCTAAACCATCATGTAGTGAAAAGGGAGGAAGGACTGGCCCTTGTCTTCAGGCCACTCAGTGAGGCTTGCTGAAGTCTACCTTCTGACCCAGTGGCTTTTTGTGGAGTCACCTGTGTCCTTACAGAATCCATTGGGTTCTACTTGGCCAACATCCTGCCATCTTTCAGTGTGTGACGGGTCCCCCACTTTGCTGACATTCTGTTTTGTTGTTTCTCGTCACCCCGACATACATGAATCATCTTGCTGTGCCTTTGGGAAAACCGGTTTTAGGCAAACTCTAGAAATGAGCATTCAACTGGGAGATTAGCTCAAGCAATCCTAGGACCTCCATCCCAACATCCAGGGGATTGCAAACAGGCCCAGTACAGAGCCCTCACCACTGCTAGTGGGATCCATGGGTCCCCTCCCAAGGTCCCAGAGCATTCTAGAGAGGCAGAGCAGGCCTCTGGGCCAGGCTGGCCACCCCCTTCAAGCAGGGCTGCTATGTCCCATGGGAGATCACAGGTAGCAGTCCCTGGAAGGTTACCCTGAGCCCTCCTCCATCAAAGAAGACAAGTGATACCCAGAGCCCTTCCTTATTATGCAAGAGTTTCTTCACCATGACATTCAAACTGGACTGCCAATCTCTCCGACCATCAGGGCACAATCCCCTCTTTGCAGGTGGAGTCAGCCCTTGGGCCTCCTACTTCAGGGATGGTGCAGGGAGGGCCAGGTTCAGGGGTGTCTCTACTTCCTGGGTCCTGGCAGAGCTGCGGGTTAGTCACAGACCCCGAGGCCCAGCTCTAGTACCAACCTGCCACCCAGCCTCCCCTGACAGATGGAAATGTCCCTGGCAGTCCAGAGAAGACGCCATTAGGTCTCTGTGACTCCCTCAGCCAGCCCCTGACACCTACAGAACCCTGCCTATCCCTGAAAGGCTGCCACACCTGCTCACCCTTATCCACCCACATCAGAAAGTGTGAACCCAGGGCAAAGAGCAGGCATCCCCTTCCCTGGGATTGGCCCTCGCAAACTGGTCAAACTGCTCTGTGGACATGCCTGTCTGTCCTGGATCCTGTTCCCAGGCTAAGGGCCTGAATTCCATTCCCTGCCTATTTCCTCATGCCTTACGTGAAACCAGCTCCCCACTCCCCAGCCTGACCCAGGCCTGTACCCTTCAATCCTCCCCTTGGCAGCTTGCCTTGCTTCGACTCCTGGCCTTTACCCTGTGACCAGACTCTTTATTGTGGCCCCTGCCCATGTCCCCAGGTCAGCCAGCACCGGCTGAGGTCTTTGACTTGGAGGAGGATACCTCAAGTAACCCATTCTAGATGCTTGTAAAATTGCTTTTTTTCTGTCAAAAGAGGCTTCCTCATCTTGTGTTGTGGGGAAGAAACAAGCCATGGGAGCTCCCTTCTCTGGAATAGTTGACTCTGAGCTCACTCTCTCCCCACTCTGATGTTCCAGAATCACAGGGGCCAAGCGACTTGCTTGGGAGCCTTGCGGGAGTATTTATTTACCAGGTTGGAGGTTCTTCTCGTTGCTATTCCCCATCTGCCCCATTTCAGAAGCCAGCACAGCCTGGCTGTTCCTCAGGCCTCCTGTCTCTGCCCTCTCCAGACCTTTGCTTCACGTTGCTTCTCTTACTAAGAGCACCTCATGCCCCCATCACCCTCGCCTGTGTGGCAGAGTCTACAGCCACCTCCCTGTGAGCTGGACTTTTCAGAGATTCCCACATGGGACTCCTTTTTTCCATTTAGAATGACAGAAATCCAAAGCTCAGAGGGATGCTTTGGAAGTCCGAGCCTCTAACACCTTTTCTAATGGACAGTCCCCTGTGTCCTGTCCAGCCCCTATCTAAGGCCTCCTGAAACTGGCCATCCCATCATTGAAAAGTTCTTCCTTCTACTGAGCTGCCCTCTGCCCTCCTGGGACTTGTGCCCACCACTCACTCTTCCCCACACCGCCCTACCCCAACTACAATTGACTTTCCGCTTAGAGGGAAGGGACTCTTGTGGTCCTTCCCTTCCCACATTCCAGCCATGCCAACCTGTTCCCTGGCATGATTTCCTAGCTCCTCTTTCCCTGGGGCCTTGGCTCCTACCTTGAATGGCCTCCTCTTTCCCACCCCGCTTCAGGCCCCTGCTCCATTTTCATCATCTCTGTCAGGACCCGGCTGAGTGTGAAGGGAAGAGGCAGAGGATAATCAAGGATACTTTGAGCTTATGAGCCTGTGGGACCGACGAGTGACCAGTGACCAATCCTGCCTTTGGCCCTGAAAGGCTCCTCAGAGGACATCAAGTCCAGCCCCTCATTTTACACATGAGGAAACTGAGTCACACAATAAGTATCAGGCGGGATTTGAAGTTGGGTCTTCTTGAATCATCATTATCAATGAACTGGGAAAGTTCCAGGGAAGATCAGGAAAAGCCTGGGAATTCAGTGTTGGACCTGTTGAGATGGGGGTGCCGTGGGAGCCTCCAGGTAGAGGTTGGATGGAGGTGAAGGTGTCAATTTAGACACAGTGTACACAGAGGAAGATGACTGAACGTGTGGAAGGAGGTGAGGTTCTCAGGGACAGGATGGACGGGTGGAGGGGCCACATTCTGGGGCAGAAATTTAGACTGGAGGCCAGGGTCCTTATCTGAAAGGCAGAGTTGGGGGAGGCTCTTTGATGGCCAAGATAAGGCCTCCCCTGGTGGTGTTTGCCCTACAGTGTCCTGGGAAGGACTTGGAAGGGTCTGGGATTGGAGAAAAGAATGAAGCTGGAGGAAAACCCGAGCTCCCAAGCACCTACAGGCCCTCAAGCCCAGCCCCAGGTGGGAAAGTCAGAAGCCCTAGGTCTGAGTGCCCGCTCTACCACTCGCTGCGCCTCCGTTTCCCCAGCTAATGTTTTCCCTCCATTCCAAGGCTGTTGTAATGAAGCCCCATGGCAGGGATCTCCATATGAGCTTCGGGGATCGTGGGACACAGCTTGCTTTCTGCTTCCTCCTTTGCACCATCTTTTGAGGTCCTTATCATTCCAGATCAGCATCCCCATGGAAATTATGTATCTGAAGAGCAAGAACCTGGCCACACATCAAACACTGGAATGGAAGGCGCCCTGGGGTGGGTGCTTGGCTCCCGGATGCCCTTCAATGACTTGGGTGACTAGGACTACTCTGGTCACCCCTTCAGGCTCGGGAAGAAAGGTCCTGGACCTCCTGGGTGCTCGCTGGTCTCCTTGTTTTACTTGGGGGGGCCTCAACCCTCCTGATCTGACTATGGAGCAGGTTGGTCTGGGTGAACCCTGAGGCCCCATTAGCCTCTCACCGTCTAGAGGAAGATCCAGCCTCGACTGGCTGATTGACCCTCAGGAGAGCACTGGTTCCTCTCTTCCCTTCACAGGGTCAAGATCCCTGCCTAGATCGTCTGGGAAGATCCCCAGTGTGGACATAGGGTCTGAAGCACCTGACAGAGCAAACACATTCTAAAGAAAGGAATTGACCCTCTGTCCGGGGGGGTGAGCCCACCTGAGCAGACTTAAATCCCCTCCCTCAGCCACCTCAGGCCAGCCCCCAGCTTCTTCAGGAGGTCTGAAAGTAGGCTGGGGCCCTCTTGTCCTTCATGGGCCAGATGGGACCAACCTCCCAGGCCTCCCAAGATTTCTGGACTTTTTCAGACTGTTTTTCTGAGAGGGGAAGCGTGAAACAAGTGCTTTAGTCAGGAGAGACATTCTGCTATCGACCAACCGATAATTAATTGGAAACCAATAATGATAAAATATTTATTGACGAATTAATGGCTGATGGCTGCCCAGGGTCACCAGGGCCTTGGGCTCGGGTGTCCTTTGGCTTGTCCAGGTATCAGTCAGTAAGCATTTATTAAGGCCTCCTGTGTGCCAGGCAGTGTGCTAAGTGAGAAGCTCTGAGGATACCAAGAAAGACAAAAAATAGTGCCTACCCTCAGGAAGCTCACGTCTACATCTAAGGAAGGAGACAGCATGCAAACCTTCTATGCGTTAGCTACATACAGAGTGAAGAGGAAATCTCTACCAAAGGGAAGGGGCCAGGAAAGGCCCCTGACCCCGGAGGGGAGCAGGCTGTGCAAACAGCAGCTCTGCTGTGCTAGAGGGGGAGGGGACTGCCCAGACTGAGGGGTGGGAGATGTCCCACTGCAAAGGGGCCATCCTGGGCTGAGGAACTACTTCACTTGGCCTTGGGGCCCAGGCAAATAAAGGGCGTCTTCCAAGGGCTTTGCAAAGGCCCACCTTAGCCCTGAAATGTTTTCTTTCTTCCCCTACAGCCTTCAGCACAGAACCTTACAAGCTGTTTGCCTTGGTCCAGCGGGAAGGTCAGCGCATCCTGTCAGCCGATGAGCCAGTCCAGGCCCTGGAGCCAGCCCAAGGCCAAACAGACCAACAGCCCAACAGGTAGGGCCGGGAAGGAGCTACCTGCCTCTGGGCCTCAGTTTCCACCTTTGTAAAGTGAGAAAATTGGGCTTGACCACTGAGTTTCCTTCCACTTCTCAGTCCATGCTCCCATAAAATCCTCTAAAATCCTCAGGCAGCCACCAAGTCCATTCCTGCTCACTCTCACATGACCGCCCCACATCTCTTTGTTGTCCATTCTCTCAGAGGCTGAGTGGAGAAGGAAACGTACACGGGGGAGCTGGCTGAAGCTGCTTCCCTAATGTGTGCATGTGCTCGTGTGTGTGCGCGCGCGCGCGCAGGCATGCCCCCCAGTGACCCTTCCTTAGGCTGTGTGCACCATGGGCTGTCACTCTAAGGGCCAGGGGCTTCCAAGCAGCCAGATGGGGACATCCACCACATTACCACGATGTGAACTTTAAGAAAAAAAAGCCCTTTGTGTCACTTCCATGGTCCCAAATAAAAGCTGACTGGGCCCGGGTGTGAGTGAGGCTGCTGCAGCCTGAGCACATCATTGGCGACTCCTGAGAGGGCCAATCGAAGGTGAGGACAGGGGCTCGTTTGTGTCCATCTCATTTCCTGTAAAAATTCCCATTTGTTGTTGCTCGGTTGTTTCAGACTCTGTGGCCCCATTTGGGGCTTTCTTGGTGGAAATACTGGAGGGGTTTCCCATTTCCTTCTCCAGCTCATTTGACAGATGAGACCACTGAGGCAAACAGGGTGAAGTGACTTGTCCAGGGTCACACAGCCAGGAAGTGTCTGAGGCTGAATTTGACCTCACAAACATGAGTCTTCCTGTGACTCCAGGCCCCGTGCCCTATCCACGGCACCACCTGGCTGCCCCCAGGTTCATGTGGCCAAGCTTTGAATTTGGGTTTTCCACTTGTGTTTCTGTGTCTCTGGGTGAGTCCTTCAGCTGCTCCCCCGTGAGAGAATGCCTTGGTGGGGAGGACCCAGAGGAAGCTCATTCCAGAAAGCTGGGTTTTGTCTTCCCTTGTGTCCCCAGTGCCTGACACATAGTAGGTCTTCGCAAATGCTTCTCACATCCATTGCCTCTTCTCCATTTTCTCTTTGGCACTCCTCTTTCCAGTGTGCTGCTCCATCTACACAGAGAACCTTGGTAGCTGCCCATGGCCTGCCCAGTGACATGTGCATTTGGGATCTTGGCCCTCCCCAGTGTGGCTTCCAGCCAACCCTCCTCTCCTGCTGTTCTCCACCCCCACACCTTTGGTCTCTTGTTTTCCGTATCTTCCTTAGACCCCCCAAGCCCCTGAAAGCCTTCTCTGAATACCCTCCCCTCCTTTGGTACCCCACCCTCATCTTTGGTCCCTGGTTAGCTGATTCAAGGTCTGGACCTTGTGAAGTCCAATGTCTTGTTCATGACCTAGGCCCCTGAAAACAGCTGAGCTGGATGAGGTTGGACTGGAGGAAACCGTTCTCTCCAAACCTCAGATTCCCTTCAAGGTCAGAGACACCTCCAGCCCCTAAAGAGAAGGTGCCTTCTGTGTGGTCCCCAGACTTCCTCGGTGCCATCTGACTTGACTGAAGGGCCCAGATGCCACAGAGCCACGTGGTACCTGCCGGCCGTGGCTGTGCCCCAAGCCCAGGTGTCTCTTTGGGGGATGCCTGGCATGGACATGAGCACCATCTCCCCAACCCTCTCAGCCTGTGTGAGTCAGGGAGGACCCCAGGCTTCATCAAGTCTGACCCCTCCATTTTTTAGAAGAAGAAACTGAGGCCTGAAGGAGGAAGTTAGCGTGATACAGTGAAAAGAGCCTTGAATTTGGAGTCAAAGGACGTGGATTCAAATCCTGACCCAGTTATTTTATATTGGAAATATATCTATGACAAATAACCCTGTTCCTGCCCTTGAGGAGCTTACATTCTACTTGGAGATAACTTGAAGAGGGAAAAGGTGCTGACAGGAGGAGGCTTAGTGGAGCACTTAGTGCTTGAGGAAGGTACAGATCCAGAAATGTGGAGAGCAGGCCGTGAGTTCAGGTTTGGAGGAAGCCCTCGGAGCTCGGCGGGAGGCCGGTTTCAGTGGAGTGGCGCGTCAACAAAGGATGCAGGCAGGAGGCGAGGCTGGAGGAGTCAGCAGCAACAGACAGGCCACAGAGGACCCGTTTCCAGGCCAGGAAGCTTGTAGCAGGATGTCGTGATAAATGATGTTTAATGTCTCCCAGAGCCTTGGATCCAGGCCCAGACGGCAGGCTCATCCCACTTGCAGAGGACACTGAGCTGAGTTCAAGCTGAGACAGGGGCAGGCCGGGAGAGCGCTGGACCCACTCCAGCTCGATGCCTTTCAGTGAGGCCAAATGTCACGTCTAAGCCCTGGTGTGAAAAATCAGACCTCCTCTGGAGCACTGTGGTCATCCTGACAGCTTGACACGGTGAAAGATCACCCGCTCTTGAATGAGGAGACTGGGCTCCAGCCCCACCTCTGACACAGATTACCTGGCTGACCCCGGGCCTCTGTGAGATGAGGCCTCTGAGCCTGCTCAGCCCAGAGTCAAGAGTTGCCACTGTGGAGGTCCTGATCACCTGGAGAACCTCGATGGGTGACATCAGGCCAGGGGGTGCTCATGATGGCCCATTAGTGCCTCATGGGGGTCACACAGTGCCTGGGACTGGCCTCGCTGAGCGTAGGCTGCCCTTCTCACCTTTGGCAGCGGCTAAGATGACCTTGGGCCAAGAGCCCATTGATCCTGCCGCTCCCAGAAACATTCTGCAGGAAGAGGCAGAGGGTCCAAGGAGAGAAGCTCTTGGTGCACAAGCCATGATGTCGGTAAGAAGCATTTAGGGCGCCCCGTGCACAGGTGAGACAAACATCAGCATCCCCATCAGAGAGGCCAGAAAGCCAAGGCCCAGAGAGGTCCACAGTCGTCCAGCTGAACCATGCCCAAGATGGATGTGGAGTCAGTGTGCCACCAGGGAGGCTTCTCCTTCATCTCTGGTGCCAGCCCCAGCCCTCCTCAGTGCTGGTCCCGCTCACTGGGTGTGTCTCCTGTGATCAGGTGGCGGCGTATTGTTTCTCCTCTTAGAACATAAGATCTTCTAGGGCAAGGATTCCGTGCAAAATACAGGGCCTGGCACAATGCAACAAGCATTTATTAAGCACTTACTGTATACCCTGGCATAAGTGTTGGGGACAAAATGAACACGCCAAACCAGACACTATCCCTGCCCCAGTGAGCTCAGCTGGAGGGGACCACCATGTAAAGTCAGGCCAGCTGAAAGAAACGGCTGCAAGGTGGTGACTCTGGAAGGGTCGGCCCCAGTGGCTGGGGACGAGGGAGGGCCTTCTAGAGGAAGGGAGACTCTGGCAGCAGAGGGTGTAAGGGCAGCAGCAGACTGGGGATGGCGACAGCATGGGGCATGATCTTGGAGTGGGGATGGTGCCCCAGGAGGCGCCCCAGTCTACCCCTGCCCCTCATACCTCCTGGGGCCACACCAGGGGCACAACCTTTCCACACTGGGAAGTCCCTGCTGTCCCTCTCCAATCCCTCTAAATTTCCTCTTCTCGTTAAGCATCCTCCAAGCCTTGGGCAAACCTGGGAAAGCTGAGCAGGGCTGAACTCCCCGCCCCCCCCCCCAGGTCCCTAGTGGCAGCCCCAATAAACCCCGACCAAATTTGCATTTGAAGGCTCTGAAGGCTCAGGTTGCCAGCCGGAGGTCATGGAATCCCTTGGAGGATGGGGCCTGAGAATGGGAGGATTCCCAGCACTCAGATGGACAGGCAGGGAAGAGGCCAGTCAGCTGAGTGCCCAGCAATGCCTGCCTGGGCCTAGAGGCCTCTGCCCTGGACAGGGCAGGCCAAACCAGCCTCCCCTGGGGCACAGGAGCCTCGGACAGGACCCTCACTCCATCCTGTCCATCCCCTGCCCCGGAGGCGGCCCCAGCAGGTCCTCCCAGAAGCCCATCCCCCTGGGCCCCCAGAGCTGGGAGCTGGGCACCCAAAGCCAAGACTGGATAGGCCTTGGCTGGAGAGGTCACTCTCCATTCTTTACTGCCTTGAGGGACCTCCTGCGATGGGTACATGAGGAGGAAGTGGCTGCTCGCTGTCTCTCCCTATCCCTATGTCTGTCTCCTGTCTCTCTGTCTCTGTCTCTGTCTCTTCCCCCCTCTCCCCACCTTCTCTTTCCTCCTCCCCCTCTTCCTTCTCCCTCCCTTCCCCCCCACCCCTGCACAAGACTTTTTTTCTCAGACTTGTATTTGTCCCATCCTGAGGCTCTCCATGTGTCTGGCTGGGCCTGGCTCAGTACGGTCCAAGAGGGAGGAGAAGATGGTGGCCCCAGAGCCCCCAGTTCCTTCTAAAAGCCTTGGCCCCTTCCTCTTGGAGAGGGAGGGGCTGGCTAGGATGATGGAACCCATCTCACATCCTGGCACTCAGCTCCTGAGCAAAGCTCAACCTTCTGGGGCAGAGAGCAGGACAAGGGCCCAGAGGGGGAAACTGAGGAAGGGAAGTGACTCAGGGTTAGAAGGGCCTCATCAGAGGTGAGAAAACTACAGGCCCAGAGGCCCCCTAGGGAGCCTGCCCCGGCAGGATTTGAACCCAGGCCCATTCCTCTGCACTACAAGGTTTTCATGTGAATTCAGTTCTACTTTCTGAGCTTGACCTTCCATGCGATTTAGGAGTGACCAGGGAGCTAAGGACAGAGAAGGGCATCTGGCATGTCAGTGGGACCAGGGACATGCCACAGGGAACCATGCTTTTATCCATGTCGGTGCTCCCTCCAGACACCAGTCTGAGCTCTTCTTCATGAGGAGGAGACAGGGTCTGTGAACATCGCTGTGGCTGAAACATCGATCCCCCCATGGCTTCAGAGCCCGGCCCCCAACCCCTGGCCCCTGGCCTCCTGGCCAACTTTCCAAGGACCCTCCATTTTGTAGATCAGCATCTGAGGGGGAATGACCCCTGTCATTGAAGTCACAAAACCTCAGAGAATGAAAGTAATGCTAGAAAGCTTCCTTGTGCCCCTCTCTGTCCCATTCTAGACCATCTTGCTCCACTCCCTCCTCCAGTGCCTCTGGGACAAACCCTTCCCTAGCCAGGTCATCCCTCTTCTTCCTCTCCTGCTTCTCTTTCTCTTTCTCTTCCTATTCCTTTTCCTCTTCTTCCTTTTCCCTCTCATCTTCCTCTTCCTCTTATTCTGCCTCCTCTTCCCCTTCCTCCTCCTCTTCCATGATCCTCTGTAGCTGACCCTCCAGAGACCCCCTAAGCAAGGCATCCCCAGCGCCGCATGGCTCCGGGCCAGAAGCATCTCTGTGATGATGGAGGTAGACAGGCAGGTGCTGCCTACCCTCCTCATGGACCATCCTCTGCTCCCCAACCTTCAGGTGGCAGTGCCAGGGCAGAGCTCCTGTGTGAGGCCCCTACAAAGAAGAGCCTGGGAGGTAGGGAGGTAGGGAGTCCCTGGACCTCCTCTGTAAGCGGCCTCACCTCGGGGAGCTGACCCCTACGGCGCTTTTGCACTCCGACCTCGGTGATTACTCTTGAAAGCAAAGAAAATTTTGTTGCCTCTAGGAGCCTGCTTCATTTCTGGGGGACTGGCCTGGGGTGTGCGCATGTAGTCAGCCTGGGCCCTGCCCTGGGCCAGCTTCAGTTCTCTGGGGGTTGCTTTTTTTAATCCTTCCTGGTTCCCAGCATTCTCCCCGCTCCCCTCCCCAGTTTTCCCGGCTTTTCCCTGGTGCCCGTGTCACTCACTCTCTTACTGAATTGTCCCAGCAGCCCGTGGGGCCGCTGACCATGGGGGACACCGGGATCCTGGTAACAGGCACAGCCTCTGCTTTCTGCTTCCTTGCCTCTGCCGGCCCTGACTAGAAATTATTGATGTCGTTGTAGAGAATTCAGCGCAGCCTTCAGCAGCAAGCCCCGGATCCCTCGCACCCCCGAGATGCGCGGCCTGAGTCCTCGGAAGACCAAGACCCCAGCCATTGCCCCTCAGTTTTCCCCTTCGGGGCCCCAGCAGACCGGCCGCCCCAGCTCCACAGGCTCCTCCATGAGGAGCAGGCAAAGTAAGCGGCAGCTTCCCCTGCCGGCAGATCCCAGGCCCTCCGAGCAGCAGGGTCCTTTACAGGGTCTGGGTCAGTCCCCTCAAGGTACATGTGGGGAAACTGAGGTCTGGAGAGGAGAAGGAGCCTTCCCAGCATCACCCAGTGAAATACTTCAGACGTCCTGGGAGCCTGCAAGGCACCTCCCTTTATAGTCAATTAAGTGCCTACTATGTGCCAAGCACTGGGAAGAAACAGCCCCTGCCTTCAAGTAGCTAACATTCTAATGAGGAAAGACCATGGGCAATAATAGGTATAGACACACAGAGGAGAGGAAAGTGACCTCAGCAAGTAGGAATTAGCAACGCTGGCAGGACACTCTAGGCGGGAGGGGACAGCCTGGGCAAAGGTATGGAGATGGGAAATCTCTGGCTGAGGAGCCACAAGAGCCCAGCTGTTCCTGCCTCCACCCCCAGTGCTACCACAAAGAAGAAGGAGGGTTAGAGGCTTTGAAGAAGCAGCTGGGAAGTGGGATTTTACTTGGTGCTGGGATACGTTCCGCTTGTGTTTGGGCCAGCAAGAAAAGCCACGGAGGCTGTTGCCTAGGCCCGGGGCTTCCTTTGCCAAGGGATACTGCTGATCATGTGGTTGGGTGTTGACCTGCTGACCCTTGGCCCTGTAAGAAGGGGACCCCCTGCCCATCAGGCCGGGGGTAGTTGGGGGGCTTTGCCCTGGGGTAGCCTTGTGGCCTCTGCGGCCCACATCTGACATTTCCGGTGATGGGGGTCCTGGCCCTGTAAGAAGGGGCCCCCTACCCATCAGACCAGGGGTGGTGGGGGCTTTGCCCTGGGGTAGCCCTTCAGCCTTCCCCTTCTGTGGCCTCTGAGGCTCACGTCTGGTATTTCCGGTGATAGGGGTCCTGGCCCCCTTTCAGCCCGGAGCATTGTCCATGCTGGCTTCTGCTCCAGTCTGCCCTCTGGGACAGCCCCAAGCCCCAGAGGAAGCTCTGGGAGGAAGGGAGGCCGGAGCAGCCTCGGACCTTTGCTTTCTAGTCCAGGCACCAAGCAATAAATATCACCACATGACGACATCAGTGATGCCTGAGCTGGCGCTAACCTGGCGGGTGGAAACATGGGTGGGACATTGAGGAAGGGGCGGCCCTGCTCACCTTTCCTCTTCCCTCATTCCATCCCATTCCTTTCCGTTCTGCACTTTTGTCATACTCCCGTTGTGTGCAGAGGGTGTTGTGAGAAACACGTTGGCCAGGAGCTCCCCCAGCCCAGTCGGTGCCTAATGAGTGTTTGTGGAAGGAATCCTGCCTCAGTTTCTCAGCATGACCCTCAGTCAGTCAGTCAGCAGGCATTTCTTAATAACCACTACATGCCAGGCACTTCATGGCCAAAACCAGGGCCCTTGGGCTTAGTCAATGATCCAAAGAGGGCCTCCGAATCCCAGAATCAGGCCAGAGTAGCCAGGGATAGGAGGCGCTCCAGGGGCTGGAGTGGAGCCCAGGCCTTGTGAGACTGCTCTGGCCACCCCAGGGCTCTGCCCCATGGTCGTCCTCCATCCAGATGGAGCCGCTACAACAGGCTGTAAAGCCAGGGTGGACGGGGCCCCCGTTACTGGCTGAAAGTGAGCCAGGACTCCCATCACAGGAAAGACGCCATACCACTCAGTAAACACAGAGATAGGCCTAGAGGACTGGGAGTCAGGACCTGGGTTCAAATCCCCCCTTGTCTCTGTACACACGCCTCTTCACTGATTTGGGCCTCAGTTTCATTTGTGAAATGAGGGTGTTGGACTTGACAGTCTGAGGTTCATTCCCACTCTGTGACCACTCTCAAGGGGTCATGCTGCCAGCCGGCTGTTACTGACCGAAACAGAGAGGGCTGAGTGTGGGCCCCGCTGACCAGAGCCCAGACACCATCAGTTCAGTTCACCTAAGCGAGCATCGATTGAGCACCTACTATGTGGGGCCCAGCTCTCTCTGGCTTTCCCCTGAGGATGAGCTATTAGAGTGTAAACTCCTTGAGGTCAGGGCTGTCTTTTGCCTCTCTTTGCGTCCCTGCAGCTTAGCCCAGTGCCTGGCACCTAGTAGGTGCCTTAATACACGTTTCTTGAATTAAATCAGCTGGAGAAAAGAGTCCAAGACAACCAGGCCTGCTGGAGAGGGGAGGCCTTCAGCACGCCCTGGGCAGTTTGGGGCCTGGCTGGCCTGACCCAGACCCACCGAGGAGCCCCAGGGACTAGCAGCGACGGACAGACGTCTGGGAGGGAGGGCGGGGCATCCTGGCACGGCTAGGCTGGCTGGGGATGGGGCTTTGGTGATGAGTGTCTCCTTGCTTCTGTCCTCCAGGCAGCCAGTCTTACAGGAAGTGAGGACAGGTCCTGTCCTCGGGCATCGATCGGCATCCACACAGTAGGAGAGACCAGCCAGCTTCCTGGACCGAGACAAGCGGCAGCTGCCATTGTCTGGTGTGGAGCAGGGGTCTCGGGGCCTCTCCCGGGCCTTCATGGAGACTCGGTATCAGAGGCTGCCAAGTAGTGCCAGTCCCTCCCACCCCCCCCCACACATACACAATAGACCCCACTCTTGGTTCATTGTCACTCCCATCTCGGCCTCCCGGATTGAGCTTCAGGAATCCTGAGATGATGCTTGGCTGCGGCCCCACAGCTGACTCCCCGGGCCTGGGGTCCATCTGCTTTTCCTACAAGGCCACGGCTGCTCCAGGACTGTCCCCGTCAGGCTTTGGACACTGCAGACACAACGATCCAGGGCTTGGCTCTGGAGATCTTTTTTAAAGACTTCACTCTCACCTCTGAATCAGCCATAGGAGGTGGCAGGGAGGGTGGGCACGCACCAAGACCATCACAGTGAAAGTAAGTGGGAAATAAAATGATCCCAGAAAAACAGTGAGCAAGATTCCCCTCCTATAGGAGACAGGTGGGGGACTGCTGGGGCAGAGTATTAGCTACATTATCCAGAGTCGGGCTTGGCCTTTATGACAAGAGAGGGTTTGGTGGGGGGAGGGAGCAGGGGCGGGAAGGCACATCCACTAATGACTGTTGAAAAACCAAAAGGCATTAATAAAGTTCATTTGAAAAGGAAAGCGAAGTCTTCCCATGTAAAAGGTTAATTCCCATAAAGCACGTTGTGAACATTGAGGTGCCGTATAGGGGGGAGCGCAGCTGAGTTCGATTTTCTCCGTGGGGCCCACATCCAGCAGCAAAGCAAAACCCAAGTATCACCCACCCTTACATTTAGCACCATCAAAAGCAGGTGATGACGAAGGGGGCCCAGCAGAGGCCTTGTTCCAAGGGCTTCCAATCCCCCGCTCCAGCACCATACTCCCCATGGCCCTCGGGCCCATCCCCAGCCATCCCCGCATGTGAGTCAGCTGGGCTCTGGAATGCGCCGGGCTTTCAATCCTGCCACATTATGACCACCACCCCATCAGTGACGAGGAAAAGCCGTGGGCCTGTGAAGTCCCAGCTCAGTCAGAACCGCCTTCCTTCCATCGGCAGCCTGTATTCTCCACATTCTCCAAATCCTATTGTTGGTGTCCAAGTGGGCACACACCCGGGGGCCCCACCGTAGACCGTTTCCTGATGCCCAGACTCAAGTAACCAGCATCTGCTCCTTCAGACAAGAGAGGAGGGATGCTCCATTCAGGGAAGCCTCCCACGCCCACAGGCTGGGAGCACATCATGTGCCCGACCAGTGTGCCCAACCGGCTCCTTCCAAAGAGAGGCACTGGGGGATTTGTTTTCCTCTCTGAAGACAGAAAGTGAAAAGGAAATGACTCTTGGACATATTCTGTGTGTGTGTGTGTGTGTGTGTGTCCCAGCATCCCACCTTGGGATATAGGATCCCTTCTCTAGGACCAGTGGCCTTCTAGGAGAAGCAGAGGACCAGCCCCTCCAGGCCAGTGGCAGAGCTCAGGTTGTTCCTTGGAAAATGAAGCCCATGAATAACCAACTAACTAGGCATCTTCCTGTGTCCAGACTTGGCCTGGTCTTTCCAAAAGCCCTGGCTCTCCAGCTCTTAGCACAGGGCCTAGCACACAGCAGGCATTTAATATGTGCTGGAGCCTTAAAGTAGGATATGGTAGAAAACTGAGGAGACCTAGATGCAAGGGCTCCTGCTTTTCTCCCTCCCTTTAACTTGCCCCAAAGCCCTGGCCTGGGGCAGCCTAAACAACACCTGCCTCCTCTTGTGGAACAATCAGAACAGAATTTTAAAAACAAGGAAAATCCACTGGCAGAAACACAGGACAGCTGACTTCCTATTTTCTTCCTCCTCTAAATCTGGCAAAGCTTAAGCCATGATACAGCCTAGGCACACACAGATACAGAGACAGACAGACAGACACACATCTTGGTGGGTAACCAAATCAGCAGGAGGGGGACTTTTCCTCCCCTACAATCCCCCAACTCCTCCTCCAGAAATCCAGTGATCATGAACACCTAGCTCGTTCATCTGCCTGATGGCCACCATGGGGGCTGCCCAAGCTTCTGAGCAATCTGCTCTACAGCCAACATCTCGTCTGGGAGGGGGGGTCAGTGTCCAGGGACAGAGGAAAATTAGCTTTGAGAGCCTCCCAGCAGTACCCTTGGGATCACTGGTCTCATGAGGTCTTCCTGGGCAGCTGTACCCTGAGTGGCCTGTTAGGATTAAAAACCAGAGAGGTCAGTCCTTTGAAAGACCAGGGCCAGGGTGTTTTAAACTCAGGGTAGATGTGCATGCAGTGTATTTATGTGTGTGTGTGTTCCAAAGAAGGGATAATGGAGACCAAATTAAAGTAAGGTGGTACTTCCCCCGAATGGCAGTCTGGATCCTGTCCCACCCCAGGGGGTCCCATCTATGCAAACGCTTTCACTCCTTATTTTGTGGGCATGGGCAGTGTAGATGTGCCAGTTTACTTTTTTAGAATTCCCCTCTGGCTCTCCCACAGCACCAGGGGTGGCTGCATGAGGGCCACATTGGCATAGGCAAGGGGGCTATACTGTCCTTAAGGCCAGAGGAGAGGTCTGCTGCCTTCTATTTCCAACATATTGGAGGATCACAGACCCACAGACCTGGCCTGGAACTGGAAGGGACCATGGGAGCCACCTTCTCATTGCACAGAAAAAGAAACTGAGGCCCAGACAGGAATAGGGGCTTTCCCAAGGTCACAGGGATAGCAAATGCCCCCAAAGAGCTGACTTCTACTTGCAGAGACAACATGTTCATAGATAAATAAATTCAAAATACGTAAGAAGTCATTTCAGGACCGTGGAAGGAATTGCCATCTCTTGGGGTAAGCCAGAAAGCCCTTGAATGTGGCATTTGAGCTAAGCCCTACAGGACCTACAGGAGGTGGAACTGAAGAGGGAAAAGCCTCTGGGCATAGGCTCAGCCTGTTCAAAGGCTCGAGGGCTGGAGATGAGACCTCAAATGGAGGAGCCGCAGTGTGGGGAGGAAATCAGTCTGGAGACAAAAGTGGGAACCAGATTGGGAGGTGTCCGTCAGATGAAGAGATGAGAGGTCATATGTTAGATGGTGGGGAGTGGGCTGGAGTCAGGAAGATGAAATCTCCCCTCAGGCACTAAGTAGCTATGTGACCCTGGGAGTCAGTGACCTCTATGGACCTTGGTCTTATCTGTAAAATGATTTATTGACCCCTGAGGCTCCTTCCAGCCCTGAAGCTACAATCGTTTGAGTTTGCATGTTATCCATGAGGCAACGGGAGCCAGAGCAGCCTCCAGAGCAGGAGAGTAGCCGGGCAGCCCTGCTTCCTGCAGCACAGTGAGGGACAGCTGGCCCCAAAGTAGAGGCTGGGTCACCTCAGGGTTTTAGGAAGCCGCTTTTCAGCCTCGGTGGGGCCACATCATCATCTGGCATGTGAAGCGTATGCCAGGCTTCTTTGCGAGGGATGAAAAGAGCGCTGCCCCGCCCCCGCCCCTTGGAATCCCAAAGAGCCCCCCTTTCCCCGCCCCCCCCAGTCACTCTCCAAACCCCAGCTTGACATGAATGAGCTTTTGTGAGGCTGCTGTGCCCACGGCCAATCCATTCATGGGGTCCGGATAGGAAAACCAGAGAATGGAGCATTCAAAGGTAATCATCGTCGTTTGTCCGCATCTCCGGGGCCTGAAAGGGGTTGGCCAGCAGGGGACCAGGTGAAAGGAGCTGTCCCACTTCTCTGCTCAACGAATGCCCTCCCCTCTCCATGACTCAGCTGCCCCGGGCAGTGCCCGCCGGGACTCAGCGGAGCTGGCTCTGACCTCCCGCTCCAGTCTCCGGAGTCAGGCGCAGGGGAGGAGGCTCCACCTGTTTTCAAGAAAGAGGCTTTTCCTCCTCCTCCCCCTCCTCCTCTCCCTCCTCTTCTCCCTCCTCTCCCTCCTCCTCCTCCTTCTCCTCCTCCTCCTCCCCCTCCTCCACTCCCTCCTCTTCCTCCTCCTCCTCCTCTGGTTTGTCTCTGGACTAAAGGCTGCTGTTATCTTTTTTAATATGTCCCTTCCTTGGTGGAAAGAGAAGACCCTAAGCTCTTACAGGAGGGGAGCCATCTCAGATGGAAGCCCCAGCCCCAACTGCCCTGGTAGCCCTCAAATTCAAGAGAGGCATTCCCATTGACCCACCACACCCACAAGCCTCCCTTCTGCATTCCTTCTGCATGTTTTTGATGCCAGGAGAACGGTCTTTGAATGGGTGCGTGAAGATTCCACCCATCTGCCGCCCTCCCTGGCTAGCCAGAATGAGGGCCCTCCAAGGCAGCTCTCAGACCAAGGGCAGTGTAGTCATGGAAAGGAATCAGAAGAGCTGAGTTCAAGATCCACCTTGGCCCACGTCACTGTCGGGGTGACCTGGCCAGATCGCCCAGTCCAGATTTCTTCCTCTGTAAATGGGGATGATGCCTCCTTACGAAAGAGCAGTGAGGAGGCTCAGAGGAGCCCAGATGGAGAAGGGACCTAAGAGGCCATCTGACCCAACCCTACATTTTACAAATGAGGAATCTGAACGTCAAAGAGAAGCAATTCGCCCAAGGTCCCTCAGGTGGCCAGGCCGGATGTGAGTACTCACCCTTAAATCACTTTGGCAGAGAAACATTAACTCGGTTGTATTGAATCCAACCCAAATGAACACCTTCATAGCCCGGCTGCAAACTCCCTGCTTAGACCTGTGTTCATTGCCCTCCCTCAACTGGGACAGTATTTGGGAATGGCTGACCCCGACAGGACACCCCCAAAGCAGGAAAGCCTTCAAAGCTTCCCGGGCTCCAGCCTGACCTTTCCCTGAGCCCACCCCTAAGATCAAAGACAACACATGGGTGTGAATGAGCCACAGCCCACAGAGAGCCACCCTGAGACCCTTTGCCATTTTGGTGGGAAGAGATTAGATGTAGGGAATGACAGAGGCTAGGGTGGGAAGATGAGGCCCCAGCTGGGAACGGGTCTGGGCCGGCCTGGGGGCAGGCACCCGAGTCCATGAGGAATTCCACTTTTGCTCTCCTGTTTGTAAGCACAGTTAGCTGATCATTTGGATGCCAGGAGATTCCTAACTTCTGGTGCAGATAAGTCAGATCACATGGATTCCAGAGCAATTTCAGACCTTGCCTGCGGTGCCCAGATGCCTGACCAGGAAGGCAGAAAGGAGGAGAGGGCCTGAAGTCTGTAGGAATTCCACATTCACCTCCAGCCAGCCCTGTGTTCTGTCCCAGACACAACCAAGCTCACACCAAGGTGCTGCCAGCCTTCTCTGGGCATGGATGTCCCTAGCCTAGGAGGCAGCTCTTGCCAAATTCCCAGAGACTCAGAGCTGAGAGGGACCCCTGGGGCCTTCTAGTCCAACCCTCAACTGACCAACAATCTCCCTACCACTACCACACGCTGAACAACTGCCCATCCAACTTCTGTTTGAAGACCCCCATGGATGGGGAACTCACCACCTCTGCATGAGGATCATTTGGTTCATAGGTTCATGAGATTTGAAGCAAGAAGGGGACCTCAGAGGGGGGTCTGCTCCAACTCCTCCATCTTGCAGATGAGGAAAATGAAGGTCAGGGAAGGGAAGGGACTTGCCCAGGGTCAGGTCACACATTTAGTAAGTGTCAAAGACGGGGCTTGAACCCAGGTTCTTACTTCCAGTTCAACATGGACTATTACATCACGGTGGCTATGGCTGGGAAGAAGGAGAAAAGGAAGAGAGAGAGGGAGAAAAAAAGAAAGAGTTTTTCAATATATTAATCAGTTTTGCTGATTTTTTCCCTTCTTCCTTTTTTTCTTAACACATGTTTTGTTATATGGGATGGCTTATTCACCCCTAACCTGCACTCAAGGCTGGCAGACCTGGGGAGGTTTTTCCAAGGGGAAACCAGCCACAGTGGCAACCATACAGCTACAGCTCAAACTCAGGGTGCTAAGGGTAACCCTGGTTGGGAAGAAGGGGAAGGGATACACTCCTACAGCTCACTATTGTAGCTGCTGAGCCCCCACCAATGTACTTCCCATTTACACAAAATCAGTCAAAATGACACCGTTAAGCATAAAATATTGACTAAATGAGAAGATAGGAAGGCAAAAAAAGTAATAATCAAAATGGTGTAATCCCCAGGTCTTCATGTAGTACCCAGCATATAGAAGGTGCTTCATACTTACTGATTTGACTTAACAGGGCACCCCTTTGCTTTCTTTCACGTATTCATTCATCTGGGCACCCTCGACGAAGGTCCTGTGCTTGTAATATGGGATGCAAAAGTACATGAAGCAGCCTCTGCTCTAAAGAGCTTATACGGTAATAGGACAGAGAGCTAAGTTTAAAATATCGGTAACATAAGGCCGTTGAGTGGGGAAGGGGAGAGAACTAAACCAAAGAAATGTTTTCTGTAACTGACTTGGCTTTGTATGGAGAGGAAGCATGGATCATGCTACACCTGCAGTCAGCAAAACCTGGGTTCAAGTCCTGCCTTTAACACTTAAGCATTTATTAAGCCCCTACTGTATGTACAGGTATAGGTATTGTGCTAAGCACTGGGGATACCAAGAAAGGCAAAAGATAGTCCCTGCCCTCAGGGAGCTCCCAGACTAGCGGGGAAGAAAGTCAACAGGGAAAAGGCAGTATAATTAGGTGCCTACTATGTGTGCAGTGCTTTGCCAACTAAAGCACTATATAAATATTGGCTGGGACAGTAGATGTATAGCTAGAATGGACCTCAGAGATCATCAGAGCCAACCTCCTCGCTTGACAGCCGAAGAAACCAAGGCCCGGTTGGGTGATGTGGGAGTGGGTCCGATTGCCTGTGAGGCCTGACCTCACCGGATAAATGGAGGTGATAGAAGGGAAGTGCCAGGGAAGCAGTCTCCAAGCTCTTTCTCAGCTCCACCAAGGTCCCTTTTGGTCCCCCTCCTCCTCCTGTGATCCTATGGCACTTCCATTTTTGTATCCCCAGCATCTAACGCAGGGCATGTGGTCAGCACCTTTGGATGCTTAGGAATTCCTTGGCTAAATCCCCAGTAACATAGATGCTCATAGGGAGAAAGGGCTAGATGTTCAAAGCCTGGCACGCAGCTGGCACTTAAGGAATGCTTTTCCAATTGAATCAAATGGAGAAGCCCAGTCCCTAGCTGCTGAGGTGAAGCATCAGAGACGGGCTTTTTCAAAGCAGTTTTCAATTCGATTCTAAACGACCTTTGCTGTCTTTTATCAGAGGTCTCTTGTACAATTGCTCAGACAGCTTCATTTCAGGAAGCCCCAGGTTCTAGGAACAGCCATGAATCCCCAAAGCATGCTCAGTGAGGATACCTGGGGACAAGCCCTGCCCCCCTTTCTCAATCATCCCACTTCTGTGTCTTGGCTTCTCCCAGGGTGGAGCAGGCAGGCGCCAGACACTTTGGGGTGATCGAGGAAACCCTACCTCCGAGGGTCTGTTTCTCCAGGCCTTTAGCTGCCCCCTGGCAGCTGGGGAAGCTGGCTCCCTGCTGGCCTTCTCAAGGAGCATGTAAGCAAGAGGGAGACATGGGGGGGAATGCAGACTCCAGTCTCCTCTTTGGCCAGTGTGGGGGGGTATGGGAACAGAGACCCAGGACATAAAGTTAATAGCCAGAATTTCCATGGCCCTTTACGGTTGGCCAAGCACTTAGGCCTCATGACAGCTCTGTGAGGTAGGTGCACTTAATATCTCCTTTTACAGATGAGGAAACTGCGACTGAAAGGGTCACCCAGCCAGAGGCTGGATTAGAACTGGGATCTCCCCAGTTGCTGCACCACCTCACTGCCTCAGGGGCACTCCTGAGCAGGCACCTTCCTCCCCTGCAATATTTGAAGTCTAAAGCTTGTGTGGGAAGGATGCCAGACATTATGGCCCTAGCCTTCTGATAGCAGATCTGATCGAACACCAGCTCCTTGAGGGAATGGCTCGGCACATAGTAGGTGCTTAATAAATGCTTGCTGATCGGCTGATGGAATGATCCTGTCCAGGGGGGCTCTGGGAGACTCTTCCTGTCCCATCCTGAGTGTCTCAGGCTGGCTAAGCTCTGCCCCTAATGCTCAGGAACACAGACCAAGATGGAACCCGTGGGATATGTTGGATCTCTTAGATGAGCTCTGAGTCCTGAATTTGACATAGCCCAGGAGGGGCTGTGGACTAGTATACAGACACAGGAAGCACCACACTGGGGTGAGCTCCGTGACCTCTAATACTTTGTCCCTGTGAGCCTATGAATGGAAGCTCTTTGAGGGCAAGAACTGTTTTGTATTAGTTAGCATCTGGCCTTATGGTAGGTGCTTAATAAGTGCATGCTGTGTTACACAGACTTGCCAATTCAGTGGATGATTTCTTTTCACTGAATTATCCTCTTGTTTGTTTTTGTTGCAAGGGATGACAGCTTGCTAGATGGGGAAGCCAGGAGGGATATGTTTCGAAATGAGAGTGAAGTAAGAACCTAAGTAATTAATAAAAATATTTAAATCCTTGTTGGATTAGACCGAAGGCCTATGGGACCCAGACCTGTCCACACGCCCTCTGGGGAGGTGCCTGGCAGACAGTATCGGGGCTCTATCTCCCGGGCCCAACCTGGGGAGCCTCTTGTCTGGTGGTGATGTGGGGGCCTGCTTGGCACCTCAGCCACAGCCTCCCCGGCATAGACCAGGTGATGAGGGATGGATGGCTGCTGGCTGGCCAGTCAGTGTAGGTCTGCCCAGCCCCAGAATGCACCAGGAAAGGTTCTGAACATATAAAGGGGACTCTATGCAGGCATGAAGCTGTTCCCTCTTGGCCAGGAGCCTAGGTCAGGGAGAAGAGAGGAGAGGGAAGGAGCAACTGGGGGTGGGGGGTAGGAAGTTCGTGGGAAAGAGAGGATTTGTATGTACATTCTGAGCTGCCAGTGGGGAGGGGGGGGAAGGGGGGCTGGGGAGGTGGAACCAGGAAGACTAGGCCAGTGTTCAAGGCTCCATCCTGAAAGAAGACAGTGTGTGTGCTTAGAGTGAGTCACCCAGGAGGGGAGGGCCAGAGCTGGGGGATCCAGCCTGAGGCTCAGGGGCTGGCGCCCACCAGGGCTGGGAGTGGAGCTGGGTCCTGGCCAGGGAGGATGCTGGGACACGGCTGTCCACAGCAGGGGGGAGGGTGGTTCTACGGCTCCCAGGACACCTGGGAGCAGGCGTCCAGGAGGGATAGGGGCTGAGGCATGGCCCTGCTGGCACAGACTACCTTCTAATCCTGCTGACATGCATGCCCATCTGCCTGTGTCTGGTAACTCCCAGGGTGGGCTGAAGACATGCCCCTGGGCCCAGCAAGCGTTGGGTCAGAGCCAACGAAGGCCCTCTTGTGAGCCGGGCCAGAGTCCCCTGTGGCCGCTGCTATTACAAAACCCAGGGTGCCCCAGTGAGGCTGGAGTTCAGCCTGGGGTGGTGGCTGCTGAGACCCAGGCCCACCGCTCTATCCACTGAGCCACCTGGATGCAAACAGGCAGGCCAGATCCCAGATCAGAAATCTTTCTGAGGATCCTCCAAGGACACTCCAAGTGTACACACACACAAATCTTTATTACGTGTTGGTGGGGAAATTGAGTCCAGAGTCTGGCAATACAGAGGAAGGCCTGCAGGCCCAGAGAGGTGCCCAAGGTCACACAGCTTAGTAGAGACAGAGGACAAACGAAAGCTTTCATTTGTACGAGGTCTCTTATCATGAGGGTCATCGTCCCTCAAGTGACAAAGTGCTCTCTGGGCTATCGTGGCATTAAACCAGGAATGAAAACTTCTTGAGGACAGAGACCGCTTTTTTAAAAAAGCGAAACTTTGTATGTCCAGCCTCTAGCCCATTACCCAGCATGTGGAAGACATTTAAAAAATGTTTTTTAAACAAATAAACTTAATAAATGTTTTTGGATTAATAAATGCCTCTCAGTTGAAAAAGGCCCTAGAAATGATCTTCTTCAACCTTTCTACTTTACAGATTTGGAAACCAAGGCTCAGAAGCTGAGCTAGTGGTCACTGGAAGGAAATGACTTTGCTCTTCAGAATTCTTCTCTCTGCTCGTATTTAGCGAAACCGTTATTTTGGAAAGACCTTAGGAGCCTGGCTTTGAGAAAGTCACGCTCTCTCAGCCCAATGAAAGGATTAGACTAGATAGTCCTTTGCTCAAAAATCTCTGTTCCTGTGATCCCTGGCTGGCCCTCAGTTTCCAAATCTGTCAAGTGGGAATGTTGGGCTAGATTTGGGTTCTTAACCTGGATCTGTGGATAGATTTCAGGCAGTCTGGGAACTTGGGTGGGAAGAAACGACCTCTTTCTTTTCACCAACTGCAGTTTAGCAAGCTCTTTAATTATGAATCAGAATAGGGAGGTGGGGTGGAGGGGAAAGGTCCTGAAGGCCTAGATGAGCTGGCTCCCTCTGGGCTCCTGACTTGAGCTTCCTATTCCCCCCCAGGAAGGTGACAGTGCCAGAACCTTCTTAGCTGACGTCCAGAGCCCTGCACAAGGGCCCCAGGTCCCCAAGATCTGCAGGCAGATTAAGGAGGCCAGAAACTGAGTCTCCAGCCGGGCTGTGAGTGGGGCGAGGCTCTGCCCAAGGCCCCTGGGGCAACCTGCCTTGGGCAGCCCACACTTTACCTTTTCCTGGTCCAACAAGTAGATTCAGAATTCCAGGCAATCCTCAAATGGAAAACAGAAAAAAAATGAAATTCAGTGGAGAAAGGGGAACCCCAGAGAAGAGGAAGAAAGCTGGGCGGGAGAGGGGAAGGGACCGGACACTGTGTTGGTGTTTGTGTCCTGACCTAACTACCCAGACTCGGTAGGTGCTCAGTCCCTCTCCCAAGTCTGGCTATCCCTTTACCCCAGTGATAATGTTGGATGGAGTGGGAGCCTGCCAAACCTAATGGGAGAGAAAGGGAACCAGGAAGCTCAGAGACCTGAGCCACAATCTCCCCTCCACCACCTTGGGCCAATCACGTTTCCTCTTCTCTCAGCCCTCAATGGGGCAGTTCAGTGGGTAGCGGATAGAGGGCCTGAAGTTGAGAGGATTCATCTTCCCGAGTTCAGATTCAGCCTCAGACATGGACTAGCTGTGTGACCCTGGGAAAGTCACTGAACCCGGTTTGCTCCAGTTTCCTCATCTGTAAGATGAGTTGGAGAAGGAAATGGCAAACCACTGTGGTATCTTTGCCAAGAAAACCCCAAATGGGGTCACAGAGAGTCAGATGGGACTGACCAACCAAATGTGGTGGCTAGTCTGGGTGCTCTTCCAGTCCTGAAATTCCCGCCAAAGCCAGCTTTCTGCTCAAGGAACGCCCCCTCCAGGATTGACCTTGCCTAGGCCCGAGAAGGAGCTGGGGAGCAGGCATCCATGGCAGGGGATGACCCAGGCCTGCTCAGATCTTCAGACGATTGACTTCCTTTGATGGGTTTGAAAATCAAATTTAGAGTTTTGTTCAACTAATAAAAACCTATCCTCACTCCTTCTTCCCCCATCGGAAAAAAGAAAAGACTATCCGAAGCTCATGCAATAAATGTGCATAGTCAAACAAAACAAATCTCACCCCGAGCCCTCCCCCAACCCATTGCTCTGTAAGAACAGCTGAGCTGAGATGCTGAAGTGAGATTTGGGACAGATCCACCCTAAAGAGGTCGGAGAACCAGTAGTGGAAAGAACAGCCGATTAGGAGCTGGAAGACCCGGTAGAGTGGAAACTCCCTGAGGGCAAATTCTCTCTCTCTCTCTCTCTCTCTCTCTCTCTCTCTCTCAGTATCTCCAAGCACTTGGCACATAGTAGCACATAGTAGGCACTTACCAAATGCTTCAAATCCTGACCTTCACACAACTTGGGTGAACCTGGAAAGTCACTCCTGCATTCTGGCCCCCCATTTCTTCTTCATCTCTAAAAGGAGCCTTGGGATCATAGATCTAGGAATTGTATCCTGATTGGGCAGATGAGGAAACAGGCCCAGGGAGAGAAGTGCTTGGCCTGAGCTCACACCAGGGTAGTGGCCCAACTGTGATGCTGAATCCAGAAGCATAAGGTCATTCCAAATGGCAATGTTTGATGTGCCATTAAAAAAGAGGGGACCCCAATAAACCACGCCTTTGTCTCCCTCAATTAGAGTGAGTGTGACTTTCGGTTTCATTTTTTTTTTGTTGTTGGCTGTTATTAGGATTTAACTCAGAATCGAAACATAATCATTCTATCCTTTTGGGAAATGTCGATGACCCTAATGATCAAAAGATCTGTCAACCTACAAGTGGTTTGGGGTGAGCCCCTCCCCACTGGGGTTCATCCAAAAAGCCCAGGCTCGGACCTTGCACCCTATTCATTTCCTCTGTTAGAATGTGGATGACTCATATTGGAGGGTTTGGCTACAGGGAACAGAGAAGGGCCCAGGAGACCCTGCAGGGGCTATATCTTTGGCTCAGGTGATTGACAATACCCTGAGGAACTTGGTTCTAAGTTTTCTTAACTGGACATTCTAGATTTTCTGTTCTGAGGTAACATCTTGACTGCGTCTATGCTCTGTGTTCTAAGGGTCCTCCCAACTCTGACATTTTGTCCAGGTGTCCCCAAGACTTCACCCACATACAGGGGCACAACTGGGTGGGGCCTTGAAATTTGGAAAGTTAGGAGGGACCTGAGGATACCCAGTGTCCGAGCTTGGAGGGGCCTTAGAACTGGGCCAAAGTCAGAATGAGACCTTGGAACAGATTGGAAGAGAGGGAACAAATCATGTCTGATTGGACACACCCAGTTAATCAGCCAGTCACCAAGTGTTTATAACATATTAATGACTACAATGTGCCAAGCATCATACTGGGCACTTAGAGAAAAAATGAAATTGTCCCTACCCTCTGGGGGCTTATATTCTAGTGAGGGAAATGTCTTTAAGTAAAGAAAGGGGAAGGACTATCAACTGGGAAGGGACCTTGAATTATGGTTTGAACAGAGCCAATCTGAGAAGATCCCCTCGGGCTCCCAGAGACCTTCTCTTCCTGGGTCTCTCTCAGTAATGCCAATATTCCAGAGCGTTAGAAAGCTGAAGCAATGTTTGAGGTCTCCCTGATTTACAGAGAAGACACTGAGGCCCACTGAAGCGAAGTGATGCCCAAGGTCACGCAGCTAATAGGGATCCAGGTATAGACCCCTCCCTCACCCCTCCATTCCACTGTGCTTGTCACCAGAGATCACTCAAAGGAGGTGATGGGGACCTCCCCAGCAGCCACTGTCTGGTGCCTCCTTCTCTCTCGGCTCCAAAGGCTGGACAGGTGAATCCCAGGAAGGAGACACTGGTCAGTCCAATTGTGTGCCAGTCTCTGGAGGCACAAAAGCAATATCTCTACCCACCCCCCCCCCAAGTTCTAATTGTGTTTAGGGAAGACTCCATAAATCAATCAACAAGTAACTCCCATTTAAGCACCTATTGTATACAGAGCAATCTACGGAGATGGCTGGAGTATATGTGCCAGTCCCTCTAGGGACAGCCCTTGCCCACAAGAAGTTCGGGATGGATGGAGGTGGGGAGGTGGCAGGAGAGGGAGAGATCACTGGGTTCACACAGAATCCCAGAACAGTGGTTCTCAGAGCTTCAGCGAGGCCTGCACCCTCCCCAGCCTCTGCCCAGATACCCCAAGGAGGAGGTGAGAGGACACCACCTCCAGGGGAAGTCCACTCCACACTGGGCCAGCCCCATTTCTTAGGAAGTTTTTCCTGTGGGCATCTTCCTAGATCTGCCCTTGGGGCCAAAATGACCGAAGCTAATCCTCCTTCCGAAGGAGAGCCCCCACCCCCATCCCAAGATGGTGCACATCCCCCTGTCTCCCTAGCCCCCACCCCCCACCTCCCCAAGCCCCCACCCTCCACACCAAGATGGTGCCCCCTGGCTCAGTGCCGTCTGAGCGAGGTTTAGCTAATCAAAGTTCAATACTAGAGAAAGGGGGTACCCAGCAAGGCAGAGAGCCCTCCGAGGGAAAGTGAACCCCAACAGCCGGCTTTCTTGAAGGGAACCTGCTCCCAGTAAGAAGAGGCAGTCACCGAGGCCCCAGGCAGGTCTTTTGGCCCTCTGGCTGGGATTAGACCTGACCAAACTGGAATGGGTTCTTGGAGGATTTGTATCTGGGTCAGACTGGACCAGGAAACAGGGAGAGCGAGCGAGGACCCAGACAGGGGATGGGTGCTGATTCAGGGGCTGTTTCTTCACACACAATACTCATCTCCGATCTCCACGCTTTTGTGTCGGCTGTGCCTCATACCTGACCTGGTCTCCCTCCTCACCTCTGCCTCCTAAGAGCTCAGCACAAGCACCTCCTTCTTCTGGTGGTTTTTCTTCCTCTCCCACCTCCCACCCCCAGTCATCTCCAGGTTCACCTTTCCCCTCTTCTGGATTCCCTTGTAAATCCCTATTTGTACTCCTGGGACCCCGCATTCAGAGGGCATTCAGCCCAACCCCCTCATTTTAAAGATGAGGAAACAGAGATCCAGAGAAGGCCATGAGGCCCTGAGTTCAAATCTGGCATCAGACACTAGACACATGTATTAGCTGTGTGACCTTGGGCAAGTCGCTTTACCCCAATTGCCCTGCCTGAAAAAACCAAAACAAACAAAAAAAAAAACGGAGAAGGCCACGACTTGCCCCAGGTCATACAGGTTGTGCTGGGATTTGACTCCGTTGCTGGGTTGCTCTAAAGCTCCAGTCTGTACCCAAAGCATGGATTCCCTCTTGGGCGTCATGAAGAAGGGGTCCTCTAGCCATTCCCCGCCCCCCCCCAACCTCAAGCGCCCACAGTAACAAACAACTTAGGGTGGGAAAGGACCTTCGAGACCATCCAATCCCTGTCCATAGATCGGCAGACTGAGACTCGGGGAGGGAAAGTCACTTGCTGATCCTTGGCTCTGTCAGTCAGTCAACAAGCATTTATTAAGCATCTACTATATGCCAAGCTCTGGGGATAGGTACCAAGGGGCAAAAGACGGCCCCTGCACTGCGGGATCTCAGAGTCAAAGAAGGAGAGCGCAAAGAGATGGCTATACCCAAACAAGCTGAGGAGAATGTCGGAGGAAAGGCGCCAGGTTCAGGCGGACTGAGAAAGGCTTCTTGCGGCGGTGGGATTTTGTCAGGGACCTGAAGCCGGGAGGAGATAGGAGAGTTGGAGTAACGGCAAGGAGGCCGGTCACTGGATCTTGGAGTATGTGGAAGGCTGGTCCAAGGGGGGTGGAGACAGGCTGTAAAAGGTTTGAAAAGCTAGACAAAGGATTTTATATTTGATTCTAAACGAAATAGGGAGCCACTGGAGTTTATTGAGGAGGAGGTGACCGCTGGGTGAAGGCTGGATTGGAGTGGGGAGACTTAAGGCAGGCACCCCCCAGCCCACTTCCGCCGGCTACTGCAGTAGTTGGGGGTCGGGGGCGGTGTAAGGTCCTGGACCTAGGGGTGGCTTGTCAGAGGAGACAAGGAGGGGTTTGGACAAGAAGTGCTGTAAAGTAGAAATCACAGGATTTGGCCGGGGGAGGGGGGCGGGGTGGGTTGAGAGGTATAGACAGTGACACCGAGCCTTGGGGACCGAGAAGATAGTGGTTCTCCCGACGAACACAGGGAAGTCAGGAAGAGAGAAGGTTGGGTGTGGAGAAGCAAAGACCACGATGTCGGCTTCGCCCAGGTGGAGTGGAAGCCGCCTCCAGGACATCCAGTTCAGCTGTTTGATAGGCAGTTGGAGATTGGAGGCTGGAAGCCAGGAGAGAGGTTAGGGCTGGAAACTCCATCTACCTTGGCCCGTCCAGTGCTGGCTCAGGACTCAGCGCACAGCGAGCGAGGGCGCTCGTTAAATGCTTTTGGCTCGGCTGGTTGCTCCAAGGGGGTCTGGCATCGGAGAGGTTAAAGGTGTCTGGGGCCAGAGCCTAGGCTGGAAAGGGTTAAAATACCTGCCTCCCAGCGGGGGCCCTCTCGCCCTGGCTCCGCCCCCAGAGGCTTAGGAAAGAGCCTAGGAATCCGCGGGTCTCCTTTTCCCTCTCGGTCCCTCCCCTTCCCTCTCTCACTTTTTCTGTCTCCTCCCTCCCTCTGTCCCTCTCTCCTGGCCAGGCAGCCAGCACCCCCGGCTACAGCAGCAGCAGCAGCCACAGCTGACCAGCCTTCCCTCTCCCCGGGTTCCCAGGCTCAGTCAACTCTCTGCCGCCCTCCGGGTGTGCCCAGCATGCTCCAGTGGTGAGTAACCCTGCCTCTGGGATGGGACAGTGTAGGGGCTGGGGGGCTGGGGAGGCCCCTCTCCTCCCCAAATGAGGACGAACCCTGGGCTCTCTGCTCCCCTGCCGCCTCCCAGGGGAAGGGAAATCCCTGCTTGGTCCCTGGGTTGGGAGGGAGGGAGTGCAGGTGGGGTCCTCTTCCCACTCTCCGGGGGACTCCGGCTGCGCTTTGGAGGCAGGAAGGCTGGAGCTTTGCACAGCTGGGCTCCTGATGGGGGCTCCGGCCATCATCCCAGCCAAGCTCGCCCGCTTGCCCCTGGCCCCTGGAAGCTTTATTTAGTTCCGAACTTTCTCTCCTCTAAAGCTTACATGGGCTGGGGCCGCGGGGAACTCGGGTTCCCAGAGTCGGGAGGCAGAGGCAATGTTTGGAGGGGTGGAGTCAGAGCCAGGAGGGCTCGGAAGAATTTGGAGAGCGCTGTATTTTGTGGGGTGGGAGGGCAGGGCAAGGATGAGAAGGCGTAGACCCAAGGCTCTCTGGCACTTTCCCCCGACTCCGGAGACACCGAGAACACCACCCACCCCACCCCCGGCCTCAGTTCCCTCGTCTGTGAAACAAACGGCTGAACGAGCCAGCCTGGGGCAGTGAGGAACGGGGCTGGAACTGGAGTCGGAGGAGCCAGGATGGAGTCCAGGTGGTTTCTCCTTCCCGAGTCTTTGCGCCAAGCGGATTAAGCGCCGTACACTCCCCACGAACAGATGGCACTTCCAGCTCCAAATCTGAGACCCAAGTCAGCTGACCTCAGCGGGCCTCAGTCTCCTCTCCTGTAAAACGAGGGAGTGCGCCCATTGTCCCTTCAGTTCTGCCGTCTTGTGGTCCTTGGGCTGGCCCAAGCTGGTTCTGGCCTTGGGAGTGGAACTATTCACTTGAAGAATCTTTCCTCGGGGCTCCTCGGCCTCTGGACTGACCTCTGGCCCCCTCCCCTTTCATTTTGTTTTACAAATTGAGGGAGGAGCTGAGGTGTAGAGGTGGCCCTAGGCTAGAAGAGGCCCCAGAGAAACATCCAACCCCACTGCCTCTTCCTAAATGAGCTGTCTTGGGCCCTGGGTTGGAATCCTGGCTCCACTTCCCCTGGGTCACACTTCGGCTTGGTCCCTTTCCCTCCCCGCACCTCCTCCCTTTCTTCGTCCTCCAGACTAGAGGGCTGGGCTCTCCCATCACTGCTCTAGAGGGACTCCGGAGGCCATCGATGCAGGGTCCCTAAAACTGTGGCAAATAAGAACATTTTAATTAAATGATTTGCTTAGTGTCACAAGCTACCTTAGTATTTGGAGTGGGATTCGAACCCAGGCCTCCGTGACTCCCAAGTCCAATGCCATATGGGAGAGCTAAAGAGGGAAATCCTCATAGACCATCTGGTTGAACCCCCTCCCCTTTGACAGCTGAAGACAGGCTCAGAAAAGGGAGAGGACCACCTGCTGATCCTCACTTCCCTGATGCTCCTAGATCAGTGGACGGGCCTTCCGCACCACCCCAGTATATAGGGCCACTCCCTAAGGGAAAGCTTAGTGTTTGCAGAGAAGGGGTGTCCTGTCAGGCCGCCACACACGTGCTCTGGGCCCAGTAACAGTAGGGCACACTGTTCCAGATACACAGGCACACACTGTTTCTCTCTGAATCTGAATCTCTCTTTCACAGCCCACTGTCTAACGGGCCCCAAGCCTGTGGGTGCCTGCACAGGTGATCTGTACCTCAGGACACACACCCTGCCCATTGCCCATTTCCCTGACACATTAGATCTGGCCAGAGTTCTGAGAAGCTCCCCCCACCCCCATTCTTGGGGGTCCTGGCAGAGCCATCCACTGACTCACCGATCTGCCCCCATCTCCTGCCTTCCCAACTTCCATGCCCCAGCCATCTGAAGCCAGGAGTAGTGAACTTCAGCACTTCAGCAGCTGGAGAAGAGCCTTGCCTGCAGCCAGCTGCCTCTGACTTGGAAAGCAGGCTGCCTATCATGACCTTTAGTCACTTAGTATCAGCTTCCTCATCGTGAGAAGATTGGGTTGATTAAACGGCTGGGACACTCCCTTCCAGCCCCATGAAGTCAGTGTCGGTCTTGGGGGACCAGGTGGCTTCATTTCAGCTCCAGGGCTGGCAGTGGGGCCCATTGGGGAGAGCACCTCCGGGGTGACCCATGCTCGGGTCCCAGGGGCCAGCCCCTGGGGCTCTGGGGGAGGCTGATCCAAAAACCTGAGTTGTGATTTGGGTGGGAAGAAAAAGAGTTCCACATTTTAATACAGAATTGTGTTCGGAAGAGTCCTTTTGAGTTAGCGTTTGAATAAACATGCAAGAGTGCTTTGCAAGCCTAGTGCTTAGATGCAAATTATTACCATTGGTCCTTTTTTGAGGACCCAGTGGCAGCTGGGTTACAAGCCATTGTTGTAGAGGATGCCTAAGGGCCCCAACTCCAACTCGCTCGAATCTCTCACCCCTGATGGGGGCAATGAAGGGTAGTGGTAAAGTGCTCTTGGCTTTGCCATTTAACACCTGTGTAGCCTTAGCCAAGGCTCTGTCTCAGTTTCCTCATCTGTAAATTGAGTTGATCTAGGTGGCCTCTAAGAGCCCTTCCAGCTTCCTTCAGGTCGGATTTTGGTGAGTCTCAGCTTAGCCATTTAGCTGTATGACCTGAGGTGCCTAACTTTCTGGCTCTGTGCCTCAATTTCCTGATCTGTTAGATAGCCTCACAGGCCCCTTCCAGTTCTGAACACAGTTATCCCACTGTCTTTGGTATTATCATCACCTCGAATATCTAGCCTTCCCACTACCCCCATCATATTGTAAGCCTCTTGTGAGTAGGGTCTGTCTTTAGGCCAAGCACATAACAAAACGTATTGTTGAAGTGAAGCAGACCGCATTCCCCAAGGGCCCACTGACCCTCGGGCCCACCTGGCCCAAATGCTCTGAGACAAGCAGTGACAGACTCAGACTGGCCCCCAGGCCTCTGCTGGAAGGGTGGCTGTGGGGCAGGACTGACCTTGGATCTCCATCATGGAAAATGAGGCAGGGGCTGGCTGGCCAAGTGCCTGAGGGCCTGGGCCCAGCACTGAGGAGTGGTTCAGAGGCCTCTAGGCTCTTCTCACCAGAAGGCTGGGGCTGGCCATCGGTAGGAATCCTCAGGCAGGCCCATCCTCACCCCTTCCTTTCTATCCCACCTGGGGAAGTCAGGCCTTTTTGTCTGATGTTGTCTGAAATCATGGTCTGCGTACCGAATGTCACGGAAGGTGAATCGTGTTCCTGTCTTCCAGGACCAGGGTCGCCAGATGTCTGCCCATCTTGGGCAGAGAGAGAAAAAAAGCACAGTTGAGCCAGGAGAGGCTGGGAGAGAGAGGAAGGAAATCAGCTTTTGGGGGTAGCTTTTGGGCCTTCCCTGGGCAGTCTTTCAAGGCCTGTGATCTGCGAGCCTCTGGGGACAGAAAGCAAACACAGGACAATCCCTGCCCCGCAAAGAGCTTCCCTTCTCCTGTGGCTCAGGGGAGGCTCATCCCCAGGTCTCGAGGTCGCAAAACAGCTGCTGGTGGGACAAGAGACAACTAGCTCCAAAGAGCTGTCTGAGAAGAGAGTCCATCAACAAGCATTGACCCTGTGCCAGGGGCTGGGCTGGGCAATGGAGAAGGAGAAGTAGCAGGGATGTTCTCTGGGTCTCAGTTTCCTTCTCTGAAAAGCACAGAGGCTGAATTCTATGATCACATCGATACTGAGACTTTGGAGGCAGCTGGGAGCTCAGTGGATAGAATGCCAGGCCTGGAGGCAGGAAGACCTGAGTTCAAGTCTGGCTGCAGACGCTTTGCCAGTCACTTCAACCTCAATCTGCCTCCGTTTCCCCAATAACTGTAAAATGCGGCTAACAACGGTGACTGCCTCCCAGCTAATGTTTGTAAAGCGCTTGGCCTGGCAGCTAGCAAGTATTTCATCAGTGTTCTCTCCCCGCAGGGGCGGAGCAGCTTGTGGGCAGGTGAGCCTGTAGCCAGGGGACAGGGAAGTGGGGAAAAGCTCTTGACCTCCTGCCCTCTTCCTTCCTAGGAAGAAGACCATCTACCGTTCTGTGTGCCTGTCTGTGGTGGTGCTAGCGGCCCTGACGGTGCTGCAGCGAGGCCTCACCCCGGGCCAGTTCCTCGACTCTTCCCCATCCAGCCTAGGGCGTAGCAAGGCGGGGAAGCTCCCCAGCAGCTTTTCCAGTTCCGATGGATTCTGGAGCCTCCCCAGGAAGGCCGCCACGCCGGCGCCCGCTGACAGCGAGCCCCCGGCCTGGGACGTGACGGTCTCCAACTGCTCGGCCAACACCAACCTGACGGGGCAGCCCTGGTTCCAGGCCCTGGAGCCCCATTTCCAGCAGTTCGCGCTCTATCGTCACTGCCGCTACTTTCCCATCCTGATGAATCACCCGGAGAAGTGCGAGGGGGACGTCTACCTGCTGGTGGTCGTCAAGTCCGTCATCACCCAGCACGACCGGCGAGAGGCTATCCGGCGCACCTGGGGCCGCGAGCGGGGTCCCGAGGCGGGCCGGGGAGCCGTGCGCACCCTCTTCCTCCTGGGCACGGCCTCCAAAGAGGAGGAGCGAGCCCACTACCAGCAGCTGCTGGCCTACGAGGACCGCCTCTACGGGGACATCCTGCAGTGGGACTTCCTGGACAGCTTCTTCAACCTGACCCTGAAGGAGGTGCACTTCCTCAAGTGGCAGGACACCTTCTGCCCGCAGGCCCGCTTCATCTTCAAGGGAGATGACGACGTCTTCGTCAGCCCGGACAACCTGCTGGAGTTCCTGGCCGACCGGCACCCCGACGAGGACCTGTTTGTGGGTGACGTCCTCTACCGCGCCCGGCCCATCCGGAAGAAGGATAACAAGTACTACATCCCGGGCGCGCTGTACAGCAGGTCCTTGTACCCGCCCTACGCGGGAGGCGGCGGCTTCCTCATGGCGGGCGGGCTGGCCCGCCGCCTCTACCGCGCCTCCGAGACCCTGGAGCTCTACCCCATCGACGACGTCTTCCTGGGCATGTGCCTGCAGCTGCTCCACGTGCGGCCCGCGGCCCACGTCGGCTTCAAGACGTTCGGCATCACGCGCAACAAAAGCAGCCCCATGAACAAGGAGCCGTGCTTCTTCCGCTCCATGCTGGTGGTGCACAAGCTTCTGCCGGCCGAGCTGCTGGACATGTGGGAGCTGGTCCACAGCAACCTCACCTGCGCCCGCAAGCTGCAGGTGCTCTAGCCCTCCGCCCGGAGGGAGCCGAGGCCGGACTGGCCTGCGGCTGCTTCAGAGACCTCTCTGTCTTTGCTCCCTGGGGGAAGGGCGGGCCTTGGACCCTGCCAGAGAAGGAGCTCTTGGTTTGTGGTTTGGGAAGACCCATCCGCCAAGTGCCCAGAAAGCCCTTGGGTCCTGGGCCCTGGGGATGGAGAGATCAGGGGCCAGGGAGCTCGCTAACCTTCCATGCTCAAGGCGCCAGCCTTTTTTCTTTTTTAAGAGACACCTTCCACCAGGAGGCAAAGCTGCCTCTTTTTGAGGTGGGAATGGGGCAGATGCGTGATGCTCTAGTTAGGGGAGCCCCCCGCATCCCCTCCATCTCTTACCATTCTGCTCCCCAGGTACAACACAGGCAAGTATTCTAGTTGCAGGGAAACGGGGCCCCAGTGGCTGGTCTTGTAGGCTGAGGCCAGGCCTGCGGCCCCTCCCGCCCCACACAGGGGCCTTTGCACAAACCTGCAAAGAAAACCACCTCTATTACCACTAAACCCTCTCTGGACTCCAGGAGCTCAGCCATGCCTGCTGAGCAGGGCCCCCAGCATGCTTGCCGATACCTGCTTGTGCCTCTTGTGGCAGGTGGGTTCTCGGATGTTCGGCCAGCCACTAGCAAGCCTCTCATCTCATCGCCTCCCAAAGCCCACCAGCCTTGGGAAGGAAAAGCTGTTCAGTCTGACTACCTCAAAGGCTCCACTCTGTGGAATCCTTTCATGCCCGGGACGCTGGATGTCCTGACCCACTGACTCCCGAGCCCCTGCAGCCCAGGAGAGAAGCTGCTGGCACTCAGGGCTCCTGATGCCCAAGCTGCTTGGCCCTGGCTGGAGGAGAGCGGCCACCTTCTCTCCTCCGGAGCACCAGTCACAGGCCCCCTCCCCTGGACAGATGTGGGCGCTCTTAGCTCCAGTGACCTGGGAAGGCTGGGGAGTTTAGTATTTTCTTAGCTACTGTGAAGTTTTATTTATGAAGGCTTTTAGAGGGGGCAGAAGAGAGAAAATGCTAGTGGCAGAGGTGCCCCCTTCGCACCCCTTCCCCCCGTGCTACCTCAAGCTGGTGGCACCCTCTCTGTTCACCTCCTTTCCCCTGATCCCAACAGGATCCCTGTTCCCATGTCCCAGAACCGGACAGAAACGTTTGCCTCTGAATGAAGTGACTTGTCCACCTTCCCCCTCCCTTGCTTCCCCGTGATCTGTGATCAGGGGGGCCTATATTTATAATAGTATGTGTATATAGGAGCAGGGGGGCGGGAGGGGGGAGGGTCCTATGTGTGGAAAGGCCCTTTCCCACCTGGGAGCTAAATGTAAAAACTTCTGTCTCACGATTCACCTCCTAATTTTGTCAATAAAAAGGGGGATATGAAAAATCGAATGGTTTGGTTCTGTCCGTGAGACACATCCGTCCATCCTGGCTTAGCTACCCCTTGGGCTGCCTTGTTGTTCCATCCTGGGATCTGGCTGTGGCAGAGGAGGGTTGAGACGGTAAAATTGGAATCTCCCTGCCTCGGTTCATGTCCCCTTCTGGAGGGGGAGGCAGGGGAACAGAACTTTGAAACCAGACTAGAATCGGGGACCACCGATGTCATTTCTTTGTCCCCTACTTCCAGTAAACCTGTGTTCAGACACAAGCAGGCTTGGGCCGAGGGTTGCTAGAGGTCTCTTGGGTCTCTACCGCACAGGGCCAGGATGACCACTAGAACGGGATCTCTGGTCACCTCTCCATTTTTAGAAATGAGGAGATTGAGGACCAGGAAGAAGAATCCACTTGGCCTGGGTGGCCCCTTAGCTCGTGTCTGGGCTGGGATCAGAAGGCACACATGTGTGTAGTATCTTTTCCCCCAATAAAACAGAAGCCCCTTGAGGGCAGGCCTTTTTTGGTCTGTGGCTGTAGTGCCAGACCTACAGATGTGGGGCCTTTATAAATGCTTGTTGACTGATCAGTTCAAAGGTTAGTCCCCTTGGCCAAATATTGGTGAAATAACAAGCTCTCACACTTATTAGTGCAAAGGAAATGTTACTGGGTCATCCTAGCTGTGGTCTCTGGTCTCTGTACCAAAGTTTTTCTGCCATGTTGCTCTCCTGCATTCTGTGGCTGGGTTACTTCCTTCAGGGGTGGCCACTGAACTAGTTGGTTTCTAAGGTCTATGAGCCTATGGCACTCTGGACCCGTTTTCATTTTCTTTAAAAGCAACTCCCAATCTCCTTCCAGCACTTGAACACTGGTGGGCTGATTAACTACAGATCAAACTAAAACTTGAGAGTGCCTCATGGTTCTTGAAGGAAGCTGGAGGATGGGCCAGCAGCTAGGGCCATCCAGTCCTGAAGGGCCTTTACTCCCTAGGCATTCTCATTGGTCCAGACCTCTGCTTCAAAGGGCTGCTGGAAGGCCTGAGGCTGTGCCCAGGTGCAGCTGATGAGATCAGATGTTGGCCCTGATCACCTTGACTTGGAAGTCTCATGGGGCTGACACCACTCAGCTCATCCTTGCTGTCCCCAGCTAGGCCACCTCAAAGTTAGGTTTCACATGAGTAGATACTGTGTGGCTGGGCCTTTGCACCACTCAGTGGAGCCTCAGCACAGGCCTTCTCCCAGCAGTCTTCCCTGCTCTGATAGGCCTGGAGAGGAAGCTGACCCTAGCAGGCCTCTGGGGACATCGGCCAGCTCTTGTCCCTGCCTTCCAGCAGCTGAAGGGCCCAGAGCACAGGGATGTGCTTGGCAGCCTTGTGGGGCTCATGGCTAAGAACTCAGAAAGGGCTCCTCCAATTCTTGGGAGCAGCTGGGGCTGCCCAGCTCAGCACAGGATTCTGTCAAGAGCTGGTTTGAGTTTAGCCTGAAGCTTCTTCCATGTGCCTTTGGCCAATGGACACAAGGCACGCCTGGCATTAATGCCAAAGCTAGCAGTGCCTGGAAAGTCAATGCCAGGAGTCAGGAAGCCCTGGATCCAAATCCCACCTTTGCCACACAGTGTTATGGGACTCAGAGGTGCCACTGCTTCTCAAAGCCCTAGTGCATTGGGAGAGGGAGTTTCCATGCTGGGAGTTCCTTACACCATAACTAAAGCTGGACCAAAAATGTATAACAATGTGGGTGGATCTCGGTGCATTTCCATACTCAGGATCCTCCTCGGCATCCTTCCTATATGCTCGCCAGTGTGCCAGGGGCTGTCCATTTTTTTTTAATGAAACATTGAATTGGGCCCTGAAAACCTCCCATGCTGTTGGACTTCAGTCTTCCCCCCTGCCCACTTCTGAGGCTCAGATTGGAGCTATAGGATTTGGATGTGAATGGTATTGATGGGACCGATGGATGCTGGGCAAGCGTCTTCCTCTTGGCCTCAGTTTCCTTCTGTCTGATAAGGAGACTGCCTTCGCCCGGTCCTGCAGCCTGCAGATGCTAGAGGCCAGAGGCCGGCCACTCGTGCTCCCCTGGCTTCCCACCCCCCACCCCCACAGACACGAGACGGTAGAAAAGGTGGGGGAAGGGGAGAGTCTTCCCTTGTCCAGGTAAGAAATTTGGTCTCGGGGAGAGGGGTCAGCCTGCTCCCTCGACCAACCTCACTCAACAAAGGAGAGTCAGAGAATGCCCAGTGATGTTGGGAAAACAAGAATAATGTTGCCAATCAGTTGTCCAAGTTGCAAATAGACTTCCTGGAGTTCTTGTGAAGAAAGCCTTGAGCGCCGGATTTGGAATCAAAGACTACCTCGGATACCAGTTCTATATATTCTCTCTCTGGGCCTCAGTTTCCTCACCTGTAGATAAGGGGGTTGAACTCAGTGGTCTCTTGGGTCGTTTCCAATTCTGAATCTATAACCCTGTGACTGGAGGCTTCTGGGATCCTGCCCTCCCCATATCGGATCAAGGGAAGTAGGGCCTTGTAGCAAGGTTAGGCCATGCAGAACTTGCATTTTGAAAATATGAAAAAAATATGAAAAAGTTGGATAACTTTCCCTAGAATTGGTTTCCTTAGTCATCTTATGTATTTTATGAATTTAAGATCATGATTCTGAGCAGCAGTCCCTGGGCTTCACTAGACAGCACAAAGTGGGCCAGGGCACCCTAAAAAGGTGGAGAAGCAGAAGGACATATCTCAGTGAAAAGCTGAAGAGATCAAAGATAGAGTGGAGGAATGTGGCTCGTGAAAATATACCCAGCAAAGCTACATGGAGGGAAGAAGAAGCCATGGCGGAGCAGGCCACAGGCCCCCCTGATCAGAGGAGGAAGGAGCCAAGGCCAGGAAATGGCTATGACTCACATCCCACTCACCTGATGGAGCTCCCTCAGCTTCGCCATTTCTTGGCTTGCCTTAAAGAGACTTTAATCCTTCCAAAGGTGGAGGAAGTGGTTAAGGGAATCACTGTTCTAAGCCTGGGTTCTGAGCAGAATGGAGGAGAAGCCAGGGGCTAAAGGAGAAAGGAAGTGATCATGGGAGGAGAAGTGAGCCTCCATCTCAGGGCTCTGCTGGAAGACAGCACTGATGGCCATCCAAGGTTTAGGGAAAAACTATTCAAAGGGCTGGTAGAAAGGCTAAAGTTGTATTCTAAGGCCAGCAATTCTATAGGGAAAACAAGCCAAGAGAGGGGATCATGGGAATGAAGCTGAGCCCACAAACTGATGACAAGGAACAGGAAGACTGGTATGGATGCACAGGGAGCTCTCAGACCAATTCAGATTCTTAAAAGCTGGAAGCAGGTCAGAAGATTAAGATGAATTCAAAAGCACCCCACAATTCTGAAAGAACAGTGTCAGTGGTAGGGAAGCTCAGAACAATCAATCAATAATCATTTGTTTATTCATTTTAGAAAATTATGTATTTTTCCCAATTACACATAAAAACAATTACCATTCATTTTTAAAAATTGAGTTTTAAATTCTCCCCCTCCTCTTTGAGAAGGCAAGCAATTTGATACAAGTTATACATGTTCAGCCATACAAAACCTATATCTTAGCCATGTTGCAAAAGAAAACACAGGACCCCCCCCCCAAAAAAAGAAAATTTTAAAAAGTCTGCTTTGATCTGCATTCAGATGCCACCTGTTCTTTTTCTGGGGAGCATTTCCTCATAAATCCTTTGGAAAACAAGCATTTATTAATCACCTGTACCATGTGCCAGACATTGCTAAGCACTGGGGACATAGAGGCAGCAGACAGGCCCTGCCTGTAAGGAGCTCGACACTGACAAAGCCTACACACAATAAATGGGAAGTCACTAACGGAGAAGGAATTGAGGCCTTGGGCAGGGCTAATATGAACATGTTTTACACGACCTCATGTATAATTGATGTATCAATTGCCTACTCAAGGGGTGGGGAAAGGGCAGAAGGGAGAGAAATTGGAACTCAAATTTTAAAAAAAATTGTTAAAAAAAACCCCTAATGTAATTGGGAAATATTTGACGAAATAATTTTAAAGAAACACTTTTTTTTTGTTTTATGTCCAACTCTTCATGACCCAGTTTGGGATTTTCTTGGCAAAGATACTGAAGTGGTTTGCCATTTCCTTCTCCAGCCCATTTGACAGAGGAGAAACCAAAGCAAACAGGGTTAACAGACTTGCCCAGCATCACGTAGCTAGCAAGTGTCTGAGGCTGGATTTGAACTCATGAAGAGAAATCTTCCTGACTCCAAGCCCAGTGTGCTCTACCCACTGAGCCACCTCGCTGCCCTAAGAAATTGAAAAAACAAAACAAAACTTGGAGAGAGGTTTGGAAAGGCTTCCTGTAGAAGAAAGGATTTTACCTGGGCCTTAACAGAAGCCAGGGAAGTCCCTCGATGGACATGAAGAGGGAGAGAATTCTGGGTATGGAGGATAGCCAGAGGAATGCTCAGAGCTGAAGAGCAGATAGCATGCTGGGTAGGGACAGGGAAGAAGAGGCAGGCTATCTTATAGGGAGGGGTTAGCCTGCTTCAGCTTGGCCTCAGGGGGCTGAACCAGCAGTGGTCGGTGGTGCTGCTGTCCACACGCAGAACCTGCCACAGGCTCCTTCACAGGAGGCTTCAAGATTGAGCCAGATGCCCACTCTCTGGGGACACTTTGGAGGGGATTCTCAGAACTGGTTGGACAAGCTGGCCTCAGATGCCCAGAGGCAGCATGGTGGAAAATGAAGGAAGCCTCAAATATGGTGGGTCCCAAAGATCCCCAAGACGTCCCTGAATTCCAGATGGAGGGGGGCAGGGCCCCCACTCTCCTCCTCCTGGCTGGTCCCACTGTGGACTCCTTAGAGGCTGTGGCCAAGGAGGCCGGGGCCGGGAGAAGCTCTGCACAAGAGGCTCCAGTGGCTGCCAGATCCTTTCCAGACCAGCACAGAAATTCCCTGGACAGCTAACTGCTTTGGCAAAGACCTGCCCTCACTGTGGGGGAGGATCTCCCTCTCTGTACTCTAGATTTGACTCTCCTGAGCCAGTCTGGGAGGGCAGACAAGCCACAGTCTGGAAAGAACACTACTGTCCTGAGAACCGGGTTCAGATCCTGCTTCTGATACTGACTCCCTATGTGACCTCAAGCAAAGCACTTTTACCTCAGCTTTCTCAACTGTAAAATGAGGGGGATGGGCAGCCTTTGGGGCCCCTCCCCGAACTATCTCTGATCCGATGGATCGTGTGCATGACCTTGGGCCAGTCATTAATCTCCCCCAGCCTGTTGCCTCCTTCAAAATAAGGGGGTGAGACCCGTCCTCAGACTTCCTGTGACCATGTGGCCCAGAGGGCACTGGGCGGGGGGATCGTGGGTCATGAAGATGATCTCACAGGAGCCCAATGCTCTCATTTGACAAAGAAACGACACTGCCCCTCCTGCTCAGCACATGCCTGGCACCCATCCGGCACTTACTAAATGTTCACTGACTGAACATTTGCAGCTTGTCCTTTCAGTTCTCCTATGGTGAGGGTCACTGGCCTTGGACGCCACTTAATACTGGCCCCTCCCCGGCCTTGGTTTCCTCATCTGTAAAATGGCTGTGTGTGGGGGGTGTAGGGCCAATAGCTTCAGAGGCTCCTTCCAGCAATGCCCCTATGAAGAGTTCTGAATGTGAGCTTGGGGCAGTTTTGACTTTGCATTTTGGAGAACTTTTTCATGAGCCTTAAAATAAACATCTGAGGATTGCAATCATAAATATCCCTTCTTATGAACACTTCCAGATCCTTCACTGTGCAGATACCCCTCCTTCAGGAGCACTTTCTCAAGGTGTAGGACCCAGCTGTACCCCTTCCTATCTGGATGACCTTGGCTAACTCCTCTCTGGGCTCCCCTTCATCTGTAAACAGAAGAAAAGGTGAATGTGATCCCAAGTCCTCCCAGGCCTGACTCTTATGACCCCTCCAGCAGCGGGCAGGACCAGGGGCCTTCCCCAAGGCAAGCATTTCTCTCACCTCAAGCTGTGGAAAACTTTCATATAAGCTGTTGTTGGAACACTCACTCCTCACATGTGGGCAGGCTTATTTGATTCTGAATATAGGACTTTGGTGGGGTCCGTAGATTCGACCTAGGGTTCCAACCTGTCAAGATCCCATTCTGTTACCCAAAGGGATGCATACTGCCCCCTCCTCCCATCTTGTTAAATAGAAAGACATCAATGAAGAAGCAGGCTTGCGGCATCACTCATTCTGAAGGTTAGGAGTGAATTCAAATATCCCCTCTGTTGGAGAATAGACAAGGACATAGACCTGAGGTGCTTGAGAACTTCCTGATCACCAGTTCTTCGGGCCACATCCTTTGTACAGAATTGTGAAGCTAAGAACTCCCATCTTGGGCTCCAGCTAGCTAGCTTGCTCGCTCTAGCTGCAGCATCCCTGCACAAGTAGGTCCCCCGCAGAGGGGGCCTGTTGGAAAGAGTCCTGTGAAAAAATGCCTGTGCAATCAAGATGAGCGAAGCAGAAAGCTGGGAAAACTATTGGCAGCCAGCGTCTCTGACAAAGGCCTCATTTCGAAAATACAGAGAACTGAGTCAAATTTGTAAGAATAAAAGTCATTCCCCAATTGATAAATGTTCAAAGGATATGAACAGGCAGTTCTTAGATCAAGAATTTAAAGCTCTATAATCATATGAAAAAAATGCTCTAAATCACTACTGAGAAATGCGAATTACAGCAACTCTGAGGTACCACCTCACTTCCATGGGACTGGAGACACAAAATGACGAGTAGGCGGACTTCAGCAAAGCCTTCGAAGACTTCTATTGGCTCTAGGCTGAGGGGAGCAGAAGCAGATCATGGGACACGCTAACTGCAGCATTGTGCCATGACCAACTTCTCAGCACTGCATTGACCCGCAACATTCCCAAGACTCCTGATGGAAAACCGCTCGCAAGGACCGTGGGTTCTGCACATGTGGACAATGCACGTTTATGGAGACTTATTTCTTGTGGTTTTTCCCTTTTGTTCTGATTCTTTCACAAAATGACTAATGTAGAAACGTTTACTGTGATCATACGTGTAGACCCTACATCAGATCACACATGCCCTCTTGGGGAGAGGGGAGGGGGATGCTGAAAGCTAAAAATAAGTCTCAAAAATGGCCCATCAGCCTCATACCTGGCACCATGGTCACATTGCCTTCCTTGCCCTTAATCTGATGGCCTAAAGTTCCAACCCCAGGACCTTAGTGAATACTGGGAAATGTTCCCATTTCCACTTCCAACACTCCCTTAAAGGTTCTGACTCCCCAAGCCGCATTAAAACTGCACCTTAGCAAGCTCCCTTCCTTTGGGGTCTGGAAGGAATGCATGCACAAGCCTGGAGCCTACCCTGCTCTCTGAGGAGCCCGGGCCACCCTTCCCAGCCAGCGCTGGGGCTGCTGTATCTTGGATGGTCCTATGCCGCCACCTGCTGGGGAGAGGCCGCACAGCCTTTCCAACCATTTGCTAGTGACACCTCTAAAATGGCTGCAGGCTTCCTAGGCACCAGCAGTATGCACCGTCTTCACGGATAGCCAGGCACCTTGATTTGTCTAAAAAGGGGGTGGATGTCCCTTCCGTTTCTCCTTTCCCAGCATGCACAGGACCTCTTGGGTCAGTGACGAACCAGTCCATCCACCACAGGCAGCAAATCTTGGGAGGGCATCCTGGCACTGACAACTCGGCCCCATGATGCTTTCTGGCCATCTTCCTCCCAGCAACTTTCCCAAAGCAGCCACAACCCAGTCTCTCCTTGACTACCCACCAGCACCTACAAACCTTTAACTAGCTATTAATTCTAATGGGGTGCCCCTTCGCTAACTCAGCCCCCTCAACATGGAGGTCCAAACTTTGGTTCTGAGTCTTTCCCCAATGTCCCATCACCTGGAGCAGACCTGGCAGTGAATACAGGCTCTCCTGGCATCTTTGGTCCTAGTTGAATTTTGGGCACACCTCTTCCAGGTGGGTTTCCTTTCTACTTGTTTTTGGGGCAGTCCTTGGCTGTTCACAGCCTTCTTTCAGGGTTTCTGACCCTGGGCACTGACTCCTCATTCTTTGTAGACAGGTGACTCTATCACTTACCTTCCCAGGAGGAACTGCAGGGTCTCGGTGACCAACCAAAAGCCCCAGAGGATTTCCTTGCCAACTTCCTTACCAAGATTGTGGCCTATCACTATCCTAGGACCTTCAAGTTCCCCCCAGGACCTCTGCTGGTGCCATGCTGCTACTAGCCCTGCCAGTGAAGGGGGGTTTGACACACCCCCATGACTGCTTCATGGCCACGGCTGTGGGGGACCTCTGACAGCACAAAGACAGATGCAAAGGCCTGAGCAGGGATCTCCAAGTGTCCCAGAACAGAAAGGGGCCCAGAGTTGTACCTGGTCAGGGCATGTGGGCAGACCCAGCACAGGGACACACAGTAACATCTCCCAGGAGTCAATCGCTTCGTTACTCAGTGCCTTGATCAAAAGCCCTTTAGGAAACAAGTCCTGCACCAGGTTAGGCCCTTTTAATGTATCCTAAGACAGGCTGCTAAAGCAGGAACCATGAGAATACATTTGCCTTTTTTCTTTACAGCCAAAAAAGGGGATAAAAATGAAACGAAAAACCACTACAGGTATTTGTAGGAAAAAAATGGTTTTGTACATGGGGTATAACATTATAAACTCAAGACAACTCATAGACAAAAAGGTGACCTCCCAGAGCTACCACCCCTCTGCAAAAAGTTTATATGGAACATCCGTCCAGTCAAAACCGCCGCTCTCTCCCTTGAAATGTCATCCAGGTTTGTCCAAGACGCTCACGGGCTGCCTGCCCGTCTGTCTTGGAATGTTCTCAGAAGGCTCCGTCAGTGATTAGACGACAGGAGAAAACCCCCAGAGTCCGTTCACATAGCAGGGGAAAAAGAGAAGGGGGGAAGCTATTCAAACTTCGTCTTTTTTCCTTGTGGCTTGTTGTCACCTCCTCCTCCTCTGCCTCCTCGGAAGCCACCCCGACCTGTGTGCATGAGAGGCCCCCCGTGAATACCAATGAACATCCACAAGACCCCCCCAGGCTCAGCCTCCATCTGCAACAGACCCAGGCTAGCATGCCCTTACCTCCAAAGCTTCCTCGGCCTCCTCTGCCTCCAAAGCCCCCTCGGCCTCCTCTTCCGCCACCTCGGCCCCCGAAGCCTCCCCGGCCACCGCCACCGCCGCCTCGGCCGCCCCCTCGGCCACCAAAGCCGCTAGGCTTGGCCCAGTCCAGGGTTACTTTGTTTCCATCGATCTCCCCATCCTCCATGGCCTCTTTTGCAGCTTTGGCATCTTCCTCTGAGTTGAAGTCGACAAAACCGAACCTAATACAGGGTCAGCAGCAAAGGCACAGGTTGGCAGAGGCAGTGCCAGATGGCAAACGTCCCTTTAATCCAACTCAGTGCCCCTGGGTTTCAAGATTGTCAGGCATGCATCTGTCTCACAGCCACGCACCAGTGTCCCCATAACAGGTGACACATGATACCACGTGGTAGTGAAAGATTATGTTCTTCTCGTGCGAATCCACAGCCTGTCACTGGTAGACAGGGAGGAGCTCATTGAGAAGACACTGAGCCACCTACCCAGGGACCCCGAAGATCCTACCACATACCCTTTCGAAGACCCTGTCTCCCTGTCTGTGACTATCCTGGCACCCACAGAGCCTTGAAACGAATCTTTCAATGTTTCTTCCGTCGTATCTTCAGACAGGCCTTTGACGAACAAGGTTTTGTAGGACTCTGGGGAAAGAAGATGCTGACATGTCATCTCCTGCACTAAGAGGCCCTACAATGTGTCTCAGCACACAGTAGGCTTGTACAAGCCAAAGCGAACGGTGACCAGACCTTCATTGAGTTATGCCCTGAGACATGAGCTGGATCAGAACTTGACTATCTAGAGGAATTTTCTAGAGATTTCATCAGCAATTCTCAGATAATTAGTCATCACATCCAGCTGCAACAAGTCGAGGCCCTCTCCCCATTCTTCAAACTTAGTACTTTATACTAAAGGCCCTTTCTTCTGCAGGTGAAGATCTGGAAATGGAATCTCACTGATTCGGCCCCTCTACCTACGGGGATGGCAGCATGCCCCCCCCCCCCCCGCCCCCTTCACTTACGGTTCCTTGGGGCTGCATTGGCAGCCTTCTGTCCCTTCAGCTCCAGCCGGATGGCTCTGCCTTCAATCTCTATGTTGTTACAAGAATTCAAAGCTTCTTTCGCATCTTCCACTGAGGCAAATTCAATGAATGCGTACCTAGGCAGGAAGGCAAACTATTTAGATGCCCTGGAAGAGTCCCCAAGACACCGGCCTCAAGAGGCACCCATCAGCTCCCGCTGCCCGCTGATGCCCGACCCTCTCACCCTTTGGGTCGGCCTTGGTTGTTCTGGGGCAAGCTGATGGATGTGGCCTTCTCAAATACTTCCTGCAGGCTCTCCTCGGTGGCGCTGTAGGCCAGGTTGTTCAGCACCAGGGTCTTGGAGTCTGTCGGCTTGCTGTTGCCCCCACCCCAGGAGTTATTCTTCCCTCTCGAGTTCTCCTGTCCTTGGCTCTTCTCCCCTGTGTAGTCCAGAATGAGCGCTCGGCCATCGATCTCAGTGCCCTGCTTCTCTTCCAAGGCCTTGTCCACATCTGCTTCGGTCTTAAACTCAACGTAGGCAATTCTGGAAAATGGGGTGGGTGGTCAAGCCAGTGGTTTACTCAACATTTCCAAAAGAGGAAGAACATAAAGGAGGCACACACCACACAGAGGTGGATCTCAGCCTGTGCTAGAGTTAAAAAATTGCACCTGGTGTCTACATATACACTGGACAATGAGGCCAAGGCGGAGACTCTGGGTCCCTAGGGATTGTGGGTGCTAACACGTGGGCAGTCCTGTGGTCAACAGTGCCCAGCTTCCCACTCCCTTGATGGCTCCTACACCCAGGGGCCATCTGATGCAGCTGCTTCACTGTGGGGAATTCTTTCTTCCCTAATGCAGGCAAACCAAGGAGGATTCCGATTCCAAGTGATTTATTTACCCACGGATGCAAAGGTACCAAGAGGAGACTGGGACACTCAATCCACAACACCTTCCCACTTTAACACTTTGTCAAGGGCACAGAAATTCATTGGTGTGTGTCCGCTGAGCTCACACTGTTACAAGCAAGCCTCCCTTTGAAGAGGACTCAGCCGTTGAGATCGAGTCAGGGCAGCAGGGACTGTATGTGCTGCCTGTGGTAGGATATCCAGCACACAGTGTGCCTGCAGCATTAAGTCCCACTGCATTGTACAGCACATTCTCTGACCAGATTGCCCACTTGGGCTTTTTAGTTCTGAAAGCCCCGCCCCAACCCCTCCATCACAAACACCAACCTACCCTTTAGGGGTCCCATCCTTGGTGCAGACCAGCCTGACTTCAATAGCATCTTCAAACACTTCTTTGAGCTCCTCTTGAGTCACTTTATAAGGCAGATTCTTGACAAAGAGTGTTCTTGCGTCTCGGTCTACAGTAGAGAAAGGTCCTGTTACAACTGGGTTTTCTGAAAGGGGCCTGAACAGGAGACACCACCCACAGGAAGAGAACAATGAGGGGCCAGCCCAAAGCCTCCCCTTCCCCTCACCTTTCTTGTTTTCTTTTGCTTTTTCCAGCTTAATTTCAGAGCCAAGCACTTTGGAGCCACTGAGTTCCAGAGCCTTTTCCATGTCTTCAGCAGATTCAAATTCCACATAGCCAAACTTCCTGGAAAGAAGAAAAAAAAGGAGGAAGCTCCAAACCACCACCAGATGAGGGGAAAGATGCCACTAGGCTGGGGTCCAATTCTGGATGAGAACAACCCCATGACGTCCCAAACTGTTGAGATGAAGCCCAGTGGCAAGGGGAACACGCTGACAGCTAAGCAAGGCAGGCAGGTTTGTCCCACATACACCCTTCTTAACTCTATTTCTAGGAAGGTCTGAGGGAAATGCACAGTGAAAATCCCAGCAGTGGTGACTTGGATGGCAGAGACCAACACCATATTTTCTTAAGGGACAGAGTGTCTTTCAGCTCACAATCTGAGGGTGGCCTGGAGCATTCCCCTGACTCAGATCCTAAACATCTGAAAGGAGTCCCTTTCACCACAAAAGGAAGATAATAAGGTTTAAATATATGGCTGCTGTTTCTTCCTGGCCAAGCTCTGCAACTTGGTGCCAAAGACCACCAACTGGCTCAGACCAAGAGACTGAATGGCTGCCTCTAGTGCGTTGGCCACCAAGACTGCAGCAGCTGCCTCAGAGACCCAAGACCAACCACGTAACAGATGGGCATGGCCACAAAGGAGGTATGAGCTCCTGGCATGACCTCCGATCTAGTCTTCAGTCTGAACAGTCACCTAGAGCGTGAGGGTGAAAGACAGGGATGGGCCTTGACCTCCATGCCTTCCTGACTCCATATCCCCTATGTAATGCTTCTCTGGTGTTTCAAGTCAAATCTGCTGAGGTAAGTGTTCTTTTCGACTCTAAATCTGCTAAGCAAAAAACTGCGAGGTCACTTTTTAAAATGCTGGTAGGGGGGGTCCCTGCAGCACCCTGTAAATGTTAACACTCAGGATACTTACCTGGTGGCACCAATGCGGACATCCACAACGGTAAGGTCCTTTTTTGAAAAGAAGTCTGTGATGCCACTTTTCAGCTCAGAGGCAGTTTTGTTGACGTTCAGGTTACCAGCAAAGAGATTGAAATTTGTAGACGCTTCAGCTGTTGCAAAGAAATAATGTGTTAGGAGGGGAAAGGTGACTTTGCTGTAGAGACCCAGAAGCCCAGGAGCACATCAGCTTGTCATAGTGAGTATCAATCAGGCTTCAGAATTAAGTCCCCTGTCAGATCATCACTTGTGCCCACCCCTGCCCCAACTAGAGGCTTGCTTTGGGCCGCACTTACCATCTAGTTTCTGTTTCTTGGCTTCGGGGGCTTTCTGTTTGCCCATTTCCTTTTTCCTCTTTCCAGGTGCTTCTTTCACGGGCACTGAAAAGCATAAGAGCAGCAGGCACATGACCACCTCCTGCCACCAGCCCACTTCTAGTATCACCCAACCAATTCCTGTGCAGCACCTGCTTGCTCTGGGGCCAAGAAAAGGGCCAGACAAATTCAGGCCTGGAGGCACCCACTGACCTAAGGTTTCTTTCTCCAATCCTTACCTTCCTCCTCTTCTTCTTCCTCCTCCTCCTCCTCTTCCTCCTCGTCATCCTCATCTTCATCATCTTCCTCCTCTTCCTCTTCCTCATCATCTTCCTCCTCTGATTCCTTGGCCTTCCCAGATTTCCCCGCAGCAGCTTTCACGGCAGCAGCCTTTCCTTTGGCAGGTGTGGTGTCCATAGCTTCTTCTTCAGAGTCTAAAAAGAATGCCTCTACTTGAGTACTCTCCCATGAGGGAGGGAACAGATGAGTAAGAATGACAATCCTTCCCATTTATTAACAAGCTCCAAGACTTCCAGGAAATGCCGTCCCTATGTCCGATTTTGACAAGTGCGTTAGGGATGGAACCTTTACAGCCACTCATCCAGAGAGAAAAGACTCCACCAGAGATTTCTGGGGGATCACCAGAGGGACTCTTAGAGGACTTTAGGAAATAGGCAATGGGCTGAGGGTGGGGCACTATCTTCCCAGGACCAGACACTAGGTGGTTGATTTCCGGGTGATGCCGCCTCTACTGAGAGAATCTAACTCAGGCCTAAGTGAAGGCCAGTAGAAAGCTTATGGATTTCCTAACAAAGGTTCTTTACCACCACCAGAATAGAAACTTACCATCCTCATCTTCTTCATCCTCGTCACTGTCATCCTCCTCCTCCTCTTCATCGTCCTCCTCATCCTCAGAGTCTTGTTTGGCGGGAGTCGCTCCCATCTTTGTGGCTTTGGGAGGCTCAAATTCTTCATCCTCCTCCTCTTCACTGTCCTCTTCTTCAGACTCACTCTCCTCCTTTTTGGCATTCTTTCCATTTTTTGCCCCTTTGGCTGGGGGCACTGCTGCTTTTGCAGCTGGCTTAGCTGAAGCCGCTCCCTTCTTGCCTGGGGTGACGGCGGCTTTGGCGGGGGTAGCCGCCTTCTTGGCAGGGGCTGGGGTGGCCACCTTCTTACCAGGAGTCACAGCTGCTTTCTTGGATGGTGTGGTGGCGACGACAGCTTTTTTGGTTGGTGGTACCTTCTTTGCTGGTGTGGCCACAGCCTTTTTGCCCTTCTTCTGAGGAACTACAACCTAGTAACAATTTATTTACAAAGTGTTATAATTTACAAAACACTTTTTACCTAAAAGTAAAAAAACAACTCAAGACATAAATATCAAGACAGACTTTAAAGCGCTAACCAACGAAAACAAGGCAGGTCACCCGGTGCCTCCCCTCCCCCTCCCCCAGCAGGGATCCAGAGTCTGAATGGCCCACCCATCTTCCACTACAACCTGTACCCTGAGAACTTGCTCATACAGATATGAAGTGCTGGAATTTAAGTCAGGCCTGGGCTAAAAAGTTTTGAAAGGGGCAGGGAGGAAAGCATCAAGAATCAGGCACTATACATGGCCAACTCAAAACTGTAATTTGGGTGCCAAAGAGGGCAATGCAATTCCACTGTCACTCTGTTCTATTCTGGGTACATCATACAATTTGTTCCACGCTATCTACCCTCAAGTACTGCATGCCCATCTGGGTCTGAAGTGCTAGAGTATAAGCTCCCTGAGGGAGTTTGATCTAAATCGTCCTCCTGAACTCCCTAATGCTTGCCAGGAGGCAGCTCCAAAAAGAGGTTGGACTAGGTGGGTCTTTGAGGCCTCTTCCAGCCCTGGATCTGTTACCCTATGAACAAGGTTCTGTGATTCTAGCTTGTCAATTAGATTCTCAAGGACCCTGGATTCAGAAATTCCCAATCCTCCAAGTCATGTCAGAGCTAGGAAAGAACTTGGTCTAACCTGTTTTATGGATGAGGAAACAGAAAGTCAAGCATGTGGAAAGGAGCCAAGTCTGTACTTTAAGTATAAGCACGTTCTCCCCTTTGGATAGAACTTACATCCTAGCAATCCAAGTTAAGGTCCATGCCTCTATTTTTAAGGCTATTAATATTAAAAAGCATCTGAATCAACAACGTTTTCAGTCAACATCGAGTTTTTCTTACCTTCTTCCAAAGACATCAGGGAAGAGGCTAACACCACATATTTAGCCGTGCCAAGGTTAGCCTAACAGCCCACAACTCTAAAGCAGTGAGTGGATTCAACCACCCCAACAAAGGCTGCTGGGCTCTATTCTAGGCAAGGCAAGGGTCCTGCCTAGTTGTAAGCATTAATTAGCCCACGTAAAGAGTTCACAAACGCCCTGTGAATTTCAGGGAACTCCTTATTGAGGTGTTCTTTAGCATCTTTCCTAGAAAAGTGTGCCCCAAGAGTCACCTAAGCCCTTATCAATGCTGCCTGCCCTCCAAGATAGTTTGGACTTTCAATTAATTTCTCCCTTATTCTCCCAGATTTGAACATTGCTGTGACCAGCCCCCCAAAATTATCCTTTATCTAATGAAGGTTTAAAATGAACAGATGCCAACGAAACAGTTACACAGCATCAAACTTTGCCAAAGTCTTGCCTACCAATTTCCTTTGAGTCTCTGAAGAGTTTAGTTTGCTTTCTTTACACAACAAAAATCATTTCTGTATGAAGTTGCAAAGTTACCTCTTCTCCACTGCTTTCTTCATCTTCTGACATGTCCTCATCTTCACTGTCTTCCACCTCCTTTGGGGGAGGGGCCATTTTCTTTGGCTCACCCTGATTTTTAGCAGCCTAGAGTTTAAGACCAAAAGAGCATGACACTTATATTCCAGCACCTCAAGTTTTCTCCTAGGAGGTCAGAAGCATCAAAGATAACCATCAAATTTATAAAGTTTGCCAGCTTCCAAATGGGCCCAAAACCCACCATTTCAGGTTAGGCAGTTCTCCTTATGGAAAGATCCCTCCCCTTTCCCAGCCTCCCTCCTGATGCCAACAACTAAAGAATATTTGAAAATTCTGGTCAACTGCAGACCTCCAAAACACCGAAATGGAAGGTCACCAAATTAAAGCCAAGTGCTCCAAGCCAATACTTGTTTGTTGCTCGTTACAAGGGAATGCGCCCCCCAACGTTCCAGTAAATAGCTTTCACATCTGCTCTGAACCACTACTAGAGTTCTAGCGTTCCTCTGACTTTCCCAAAAACTTGACTCGAACAGACTTTTGGGACTTTGGTTAAGGGCCACCCACCAGCAAGGCCACGTGGGGCGGCGAGTTAGCACGTGCTGAGAGCACTGCCCAGGCTACAAATCCAGCCCCTCCCCCCCTACCCGGGCACTCCGGCGGCAAGGACCCTTATTCCCGTCAGTCCGTCCCCTCCAGGCACCCCGGAAGCCTCGGATTCCCCAGGCCCTGCCCAGCTCCTCTCTCCCTTACCGCAGACTTTCCGCTCCCCCTCCAGATCAACCCCAGGGAGGGATCAGACATGGGTTAAGTCAGGGGTCGGCAGGACCATGAGGCCACGTGGTCACGGCTGCCCTTCTGACAGATGAGGGACCTGGGGCCCGCGGCCACCCAGGGACCCGGGTTTGAGGCCGGCCCGGTTCCGGCCACCCCGTTCTCCCCGAGGCCGCCACACGCGGACACCGACCCACATGGCCGGCAAGCCCCGCGCCCACGTGCGAACCTCCCGGACACGTGCGCCAGCCGGGGCCGGCCCACGGCGCACGGCGATGACTTCCCGGCGGCCCTGGCCCCATCGCTCCCTCCCTCTTCGGGGCCCAGCGCGCACGCGCGGCCTCCGGGCCTCCCTCCCCGCCTTCCCTCCCGCCGCTCTCCGCTCCGGGCTCCCAGGGCCCTCGCCTCCCGCCCGCAGGGACAGCAGCGGCGGCGGCGGCTCCGAGTCGCGCGAGACTTCTCGGGAGCCCCGCGCCGCGCACGCGCCGTCGCGCTCCTCCCCGCTCTCGCGCGCCCAGGCCCGCTAGGCCCCGCAGCCCTGGGGGCGCGTGGCGGCGCTGGGCCTACGTCTCTCACCTTCCCCAACTTCACCATGGTGGAGGCGCGTGACTAGGGCGCGGAGAGTGCAGATCCGTCGGCCGAGGCCCAGGCAATGTCGGTGGCGGCGGAGAGCGAGGGCAGGAGTCCGTCCGCGAGCAGCCCTTTGCTGGCCGAGACTGAGACGAAAGACTGAGCCTGCCCCCTCGGCGCGACTGGAAAGGAGCTCGCCCCGACCCCGTGACGCCCTGGCGGCCAACCAGCGCCCGCTCCCCGCCCCCGAGCCCGCGCCGGCCAATCCAAGGCTGATCCAGGCCGAGGGGGCGGGGCTGATGGAGCGGGGGGGCCTCGCCGGGGCGGGGCGCGCAAGAGCGCCGGGCGCGAGGCGGGAGCTGCATGCTGATTGGCCGGTGGGCGGGGCGCGCTCGGGAGTGGAATGGAACGCGGCGGAACGCGGGGGAGCACGTGGCGCCAGGGCGCAGCCTGCCCACGTGTGGCCTCTGGTCGCCCGGTGGCGGACATCTTGATCCCCGCCGGGCTGGATTAACGGGGGAGAGCCAGGATGCCACCCCGGGCAGGGAACCTCACGTGGGGCGGAGAGCACCGTACGGACCCGAGCTCCGGTCCAGCCCCAGCCCCGTCCTAGCCCCCTGACCCCCTCCAAGTCAGGCCAACACAGCCTGCCTCAGTTTCCTTGTCTGTCAAATGCAAAGAGGCCTCAGTGGCTTCTAAGAGCCCATGCATCCGAGACCCTCCATCCTCGTGCAGGGCCTGCCTCCCTGAGCCTCCGTCTTCCCCATCTGTACAATGGGTTATGGAAGGGCCCCTTTTGCCCCAGGCTTTCGTTCGGTGAGCTCTGCAAAGCTCCAGACACCGGCCAGAGGGCGGGCAACTTGAGCTCAGTTTCCCCGTCTGTAAAGTGGCCTCTTCGGCCCCTCCCTCCCAGTGCCCAATCTCGGGTCCCCCCGCCCCCCCCCCCCCCCCCCCCCCGCAGAGGAGCCATCGAGGGAGCCGCTCCCAGCGCCCCCCCACCCCCATCCAGGGGCCGTGCTGAGTGACATGACTGGCCCCGGGGACCCCACCAGAAGGGGTCAGGGCCTCTTCAGGAGGCCGGTGATCCTGCGGGGAGGGCTGATTGTCCTAGCCCCCAGGCCCAGGGCTGGCTTTGCGCACACTGACTCACAGGGGCCCAGATCGGCTCTTTCAGAGTAGGGGAGCAGGGAGCGCCGGGCCCCCACCAGAGCTAGAGCAGAATGGGCAGACCCAAAGGGTCTAGAGTCCAGGAAGCTGCAGCTGGGCAGGGGACAGGCCGGAGCCCACGGCCATGCCCTAGGGACCCGGGTGCCTGCAGGTAGAGGGGCGGGCAAGAGTTTAGCTTCACCCACTCAATTCCTGGCCCCAGAAAAGGTGCTTTAGGCCTAGGAAAGAGCAGGACAAAAGTTCTTAAATGTGTGAATGTTCTCAGTTAGGTTCGATTTCAAATGACCAAAACCCCCTCCTTTGTCTGAGGCGTCCCCAGACTCTCCTTCTACACCCAAGTCACTGCTGGAGATCACCAGAGCCAGGACCACCTTGGGCCCCTTCAGCCACTTCCTGACTCTGTTCCCTCAGGTGGGCTTCCTAGGGATTCTCACATCTCGAGACCATGGGCCCTCAAAGGTCTGGGTGAGAGCTACGCCTTCGGAACCCAGAAATAAGCAGATGGGACCTCAGAAGGAGCCTGGAAAATTGGAGGGGAAACCCCAGGGCTGCAGAAGAGCAATTGTCCTGATTTTCTAAAGAGGAAAGAGAATGGAGTCTGCCAGATGTAGGCCAAGGAGCAAGAATCTCCAATGCTCTATTAAAGGGATAAAGATGTAGAAAAGGAAGCGGTGATCTCCGAGAGGCAGCCTGGCTTCGTGGAAACAAGTCAAGCCCAGTGACCAGATTGCCTTTTTGGTGCTTTATGAGACTGGTAGGTCAGGGAAAACATTGGATGTGTCTTAGCTAGATTTTTGTACCACATCTGATTGACTAATGTCATTCTTACGGAAACTTGAGTCAATAAGCATTTATTAAGTGCCTACTACTTATCAGGCACTGAGCTCAACAGTAGGGATGGAAAGAAAGGCAAAGGACAGTTCCTGCCCTCAAGAAACTCATCCTCTGATGGGGGAGACTGCATGCAGAATTCAATCTACAAACAAGCTAGAGACAGGCTGACCTGGAGAGAAGGACCATTAAGGAGGCATGGGAAGAACTTTTCATGGAAAGTAAGAATTTAATTGGGACTCAAAGCTGGGAGACACAGAGGAGGAGGGGGAGCTTTCCAGGTGTGGGGGACAGCCAGGGAAAAAGTCTGGAGTTGGGAAATGGAGCATAATGTGAACGAGGAGGACATATCACTGCGTTCGGAGAATGTGGAAGACGGAGAAGGCTGGAAGGGTTCAGGATACAAAGAGCTTTAAAAGCCAAACAGAGGAGTCTGTGTCTGATCCTGAAGGCAATTGGGGGCCACGAGAGTTGATTACTTGGGGGGGGAGTCAAGGAAAGAAAGGAGAGTGACGTGATGGGACCTGAGATTTAGGAAAATCCCTTTGATGGGCTGGAGGGGAGACACTTGAGGCAGGCTGACCCCCCAGCAGCTATGGCCGTAGTCCAAGCATGAGGTGATGAGGGGCTGCACCAGGGTGGGGGGGGGGTCAGAGGAGAGAAGGGGGTGTATTAGAGACATGCAGGTCTTGGCAACTGATTGGCTGAGGTTGTAAGCCTCAGGGACAGGGAGGACAATGGGGCTCTCCACAGGAACAGGAATGTTAGGAAAAGGGAAGCATTTGGGGGGACGAAAATGAGTTGCTTTGGACATACTCAGTTTAATATGTGTCCAGGGCCCCCAGTTTGAGATATCCCCTGGGGGTGGGGACAAAAAGAGGCAAAAGACAATCCTTGCCCTCGAAGAGCTCAATCTGAGGGGGAGACTAAATGACGGTGTACAAACAAGCCACAGTCAGGAAAAATAGGAAATGATCCACAGAGGGAAGGAACCAGAGTTATTTGGGCTTGGGAAAGGCTTCCTGGAGAAGGTGGGGTTTTAGTTGGGACTTAGAGGAAGCCGGAGAGGTCAAAGGTAGAGGTGAGAATGGGGGAGTATTCCAGACACCAGGGACAATTCCCAGAGCCAAGAGATGGAGGGTCTTGTTCCTAACCCAGCTAAGAGGCCGGTGTCACTGGATTGAAGAGAACACATTGGGGAGTAAGGTGTAAGAAGAGGGGGCAGGTTAGGAAGGGCTTTGAATGTAGTTGATCCTGGAGGACATAGGGATCCCCTGCAGTTTCTTGAGTAGGGGAGTGACATGGTCAGACCTGTGCTGTGACAAGATCACCTTGGTGGCTGAGGACTAGTGGGCAGAGGCCTGATTTTCCAGCAGCTATTGGAACCTTCAGACAAACTCAATACAGATATGTCTTTTTTTTTTTTGAGGGGGAGGGCCAGGCAATTGGGGTTAAGTGACTTACCCAAGGTCACACAGCTAGTAAGTGTGTCAAGTGTCTGAGGCTGGATTTGAACTCAGGTCTTCTGGACTCTGAGATGTCTCTGTTGGGCACTCGGGGCCTTCCACCAGCTGACTCTTGTCTCACCAGCCTTTCTAGGCTTGTTGCACATTTTTCCCCTTTGCACAGTCTGTGATGCAGACTAAGTGGATCTCTTGCTGTTTCTCCCCTCTCCAAGCCTTTGCATGGGCAGTCCACTATGCCTGAAGTGTTCTTCCTCTTCATCTCTGCATGTCCTTCCAAACTCAATTCAGATGCCTCTCCTTTACCCCCAGCTACTAATGAGCACTAAAACTACTCACATATACCTTGTACACATTTTGTATTTAGTTAGGTGGTGCCACAGTGAATAGATTCTAGAATCAGGAAGACTCTTCTTCCTGAGTTCAAATCTGGCCTCAGATACTTCCTAGCTGTGTGACCCTGGGCAAGTCACTTCACCCTGTTTGCCTCAGTTTCCTCATTTGTCAAATGAGCTGGAGAAGGAAATGGCAAAGCACTCCAGGACCTTTGCCAAGGAAACCCCAAGTGGGGTCACAGAGAGTCAGACATGCAGGCATAACATATCCTTGCTTGAGTTGCTGGCAAGGACAGTATTGACTGGAGTGGATGCCCTCCAAGGGATGGGGGAGGGCCCTAAATCCAATTAGCAAGCATTTATTAAGAGCAGTCTTATACCTCACTCCCCACCACTCACTCTTCGATCCAGTGACCCCAGCCTTCTGGCTGTGCCATGAACAAGATCCTCCATCTCTCAGCTCTGAGCATTCTTTGGCTGCCCCCCCACCCCTTCCCATGCCTGGAACACTGTCCTTCCTTCCCTCTGGTCACAGGCCTCTCTGGCTTCCTCTAAGTCACCACTAAAATTCCGCCTTCTCCAGCAAGCCCTCCTGCCTTCTCCCTTTTAATGATTTCCTATTTGTCTTGTATGTAGCCTGCTTTGTTTGCAAGTGCTCTCCCCCTTTAGACTGTAAGCTCCTTGAGGTCAGGGACTGTCTTTTGCCTCTTTTTTGTAAAGCTCCTGGCACACAGTAGGTGCTTCAGAAAGGTTTTTTGATGGATGGCTTGCTTGCTTACTATGTCAGGGACTGGGTTAAGCACTTGGGAAGTAGACAGACCATCCCAAAGCTAAAAGATGCCCACTTATTTACTTCAGTGCCAGGCTTTTGTTTTCATTGCTTTAAGCTGAGGTCATACGGAGGATGTACTGGCAGCCTCCTGTCCTCTAGGTATAGACGTAAACCCTCCAACTAAGGTAAATGTGGGCATGCCCACATCAGTGAAGAAGGCTCTCTTGAGACTGACAGAAAATCCAGGGAAAACAATACGGAACAAAGGATTAGGTGGGGGAGATCGAGAATTAAATTTTACACTTAGTCAGCTAGCATTAAGGGCCTACTATGTGTCAGGCATCGTGCTAAGTGCTAGGGATACAAAGAAAAGCAAAAGACAGTCCCTGCCCTCGAGGAGCTCCCAGACTTAAGGGGGAGGGGGCGTGCAAGCAAATGTGTACAAACAAGAGGCAGAGTAAGAGGGAGGTGGTCTCTGAGAGAAGGTTACCAGGGAGGGAGGGCAGACAGATGGGAACAGTTCCAGGAAAGGCCTCCTGGGATTTTAGCTGAGTCTTGAAGGCAGGCAGTGAAACTGAGAGGTGGAAGGAAGAGGGAGAATGTGGGCATCCTGTGCAAGGAATGGCCAGGAGACCAAGGTCCCTGGATCCCAGAGCATGTGGAATGGAGAAAGATGTGAGAAGCCTGGAAAGGTAGGAAGAGACCGAGTTATGAAGGACTTTAAACAGAGGATATTGTAACTGATTCTGGGGGGTGTAGGGAGTCACTGAGTTTATTGAATAGGGGATGACATGCGGTCACTGCGATAGCCGAATGGAGGATGGATTGGAGTAGGGGGAGACTTGAGGCGGGCTAGTCCAGGTGAGAGGTAAGGGGACATACGTGAGAGCCGACATCAAGGGAGAGGTCGGCTAATGTAGAATGAGTGCAAGGGGGCTGCTAGGGGTAGCAGCGCAGTCGTGAGCCTGGGTGACTAGGAGGTTGGTGGTGCGTTTGGACCGTAATAAAATAATAAATAATAAAATGACAGCTATTATGAATAATAAATAATAAAATTATATATATACATATATATACATATATATAAAATAATTTAAAAACTGGCAGGAAGAAAGGAAAGAGAATGAGTTCTGGACACGGAAGTTGTGGGTTAGTCCAGTTGGCAGCACTGAGCTAACATGTTTAAATACCCTATAGATAATGTATAGAAAAAATAGAAGTCATTCACTGCAAGCTCTCTTTTCTCCCTCCCTCTACATCCCCTCTATCCCTGACATCAATCTCGGGCAGAAAAGGGGAAAGCCACAGAGGACGTGCTACGTTTGCCGGGATCCAAGAGTTGGAAGAGACCTCCACAGCCACGCTGCCCAGCTCCATTCCCAGAAGACATCTCCATAACACACCGTCCAGCCTCTGGGTAAGGACCTTCAAACATTTCCAAACAGACCGTGTGACTTATGGACAGCTCTAATCCCCCAGCGGAGAAGCATGCAAAGGACAGCAGCAAAGAGCTGTCAAAAGGAGAACTGCAAACTATTAACAGCCACGAGAAAGAATGTTCCCTATCACCGATCGCAGAAATACACATCAAAACAACCCTGAAGGGGCAGCTAGGTGGCGCAGTGAGTAGAGCGCTCGTCCTGGAGTCAGGAGGACCTGAGTTCAAATTTGGACTCAGACACTTGACACACTAGATAGGTGACCTTGGGCAAGTCACTTAACCCCAATTGCCCTGCCTTCCCCCCTCAAAAAAAAAACAACCCTGAAGGTTGACCACACACCCTGCAAAGATGACAAAAGATGGGAAAGGTCAACGTCAGAAGGGTTCTGGGAATAACTCTGGTTACAAAGACACACTGATGCATTGTTGGTGGAGCTGTGAATCAGTAGGGCTGTTTTGGAATTACGCAAACAAAGTAACTGAAACATTTGGCCCAGAGATCCCCTGCTGTGTTTATACCCCGAGGAGGCCTTCAAAAAGAAGAGAGCACCGAAGTACTCATAGTAACACCTTTTGTGATAGCTAAGAGCGGGAACAAAGTAGCCATCCACGGAGCGGGGGATGAGATGACAGTGCATGAGTGTACTCAGATGTTCCTGTGTGTAAGAAACGATGAATGTGACGAATACAGAGAAGCGCGGAAAGATTTACCTGAACCGATGCAGAATTAAGTCAGCAGAGCCGGGGGAACAATATACGCACATGTAAACGGGAAGAACCCCCACAAAACAATCCAGACTGAGTGCTGAAACATTACAAAGAACAGGGGAGACAGCTGGTGGCGCAGTGGTTGGAGCACCAGGCCTAGGGTCAGAAAGACCCGAGTTCAGATGTGACCTCAGACACTTCCTGGCCGTGTGACCCTGGGCAAGTCACTTCACCCTGCTTGCCTCAGTTTCCTCATCTGTAAAATGAGCCGGAGAAGGAAACGGCGAACCGCTCTAGTATCTCTGCCAAGGAAACCCCAAATGGGGGCACGAAGAGTCGGACACGACTGAACAACAACAAAGAACGAACACGGCCCCGAAGAAGAGACGCGAGAAGACCCCAGCCCTTTCCAGAGGTGGGATGTCAATGTCTTGTTCTGGTTTGCTGATTTTTTTCTCTTCTTTTTTTTCTTTAAAAAACATTCGTTATATGGGATGGCTCTCTGGGAAGGGGGAAGAAAGGGACGCTGGGAGAAATCGGGGGATATAAAAAATAGCAATAAACATTTATCTTTTCAAAAAGATTAAATTCACCTCTTAGTGCAGTGCCTGGTACACAGTAGGCACCATATAAATGCTTATTTCCTTCCCTTCCCCCCCCACCTCCCCACCCTCATCTTTACTGGTCTGAGCTCAACATGCCCACTTCATTCAGCTGACCCTACACCTTGGTGCACTCCTCTAGATACTTTCTAGCTTCTCAATATCTTTCCTAAAATGTCCTTTCTGACTTGAACCCCAGCCATGGTCTGACTAGTACCAAGACACTCTCACCATCTAGTCCTGGTAGTTCTGTCCCTCTTAATGTGGTCCAGTGTCATATCAGCTTTCTTGGCTGCACCAACGCGAGGCTGACTCATCAAGCTTGTGGTCCACTAAGACCCCCAGATTTTCAGATAAACCAATCCTTCCGTGTCTCCCCTGTCCTATACTTGTGACGTTGATTTTTTTTAACCCAACTATAAGACTTTTACATTTATTCTTATTAAACTTCACCTTAGTGAATTCAACGCATAGTTCTAGTCTGTCAAAATCTTTTGGAATCCTGAATCTGTCATTCAGTGTGTTAGTTCTCCCTCCCATCTTAGTGCTGTGTCCAGATGAAATAAACATAGCTTCTAGGCCTTTATCCAAGTCATTGACATTAAGACCATTTACAAACATTCATTTAACTGTTGGTGCTCTGGACACCAATGGGTTTTATGGGACACATGGAAAGAAATAAACATTTATTAAGTGCCTACTATGTGCCAGTCCCCGTGCCCAAACATTTAACGAATATTATCTCCAGATAATCGGTGCTACTTTTACCTCCTTTCTCCAGTAGAGAAAACTGAAGCACGCAGCACTGAAGTGACTCCGCCAGGGTCACACCCATGGTAAGTGTCTTCCAGGTTCCAGACCCAGTCCTTTGTCCCCTGGCCAGGCAGTCCCCTGAGGACCCTCTCACCCTGCAGTGCTCACACAAAGCCCACAGAGTCGTGCTTTAGTGTTAATCAGGGGGAGGAATGAGGAATGTCCTAGCCTAGAGAAGAGTGGGGTGGCTGGGGCAGAGAAGGGACTTAGCCTGGAAAAGAGACTGGATCTCTTCCGCTTGGCTTTGGGGAGTGCAATCAGGAAGGGGCAAAGGTGCAGAAATACAAGCTGAGGCTTGTTGTCCAGAAGAGCTTCTTCAAGATTGGAGCTGTCCTAAGTGGCATAGGGGTGGGTGGGACAGGGGAGGAGATTCTTTGGTTTGTCCCATGGCCTCCCAGGACCCTCCAACGCCCAGAGTCTCTGATTCTGGGAGCCCCCGAAGGGGCTCGAGGCTTAGCACAATGCCTGGCACATCGTAGGTGCTTCATAAATGTTTGTTGGTTGGTTGACTCCCCGGCAACCTTGCCTTGGGCCAAGCTTTGAGAAACCTGGCCTACAGCCCTTAGCCCTCCCCACTCCCCCAAACTGCCAACCCTTCCTATGGCCCCGCCCCCTTCGTTCCGGCCCCTTAGTAGGGACGCTCCCTCCCCTCTTCTGCCTGAGTCCAGCAGCTGGACCTCTCAGCCCTTGATGGAGAAGTCGGCCTTTTCTGCCTCTGACCCCAGCACCTGGCCGGACTCAAGCCGGCCCCGGCATCTCCGAGGTGGCTCAGCCTAGGCGGCCTCCCCGAGACTGACCATCTTTCGCCCCGCCCCCGAAGCCCAGGTGAGCTCCGCCTCCGGAGGATTGGCTGAACTCAGCCGATGAGCGCATGCAACGGCCAATAAGGACGAGGCACCCGCCCTGGTCCGGGCTCGGAGCCAATCGCTCGTCTTTTGAGCCTCAGCCCAGGGAGGTCGCTGCTATCGCCCCACCTTACAGGTGAGGAAGCTGCGTCCGCGAGGTTGAGTGGTGTGCCTGGGGTCCGGTACCTGCGAGTAGCCGAGGCGGGATTGAAGCCGGGGCTTCCTAACGAGTCACTGAGGGTCCGAGAGCACCGAAGGCAGTTTCCTCACAGAAATGTCCCTACAGATCGTGTTCGCACGCACTTCATAGGTCGCTTTCTCTGCGCATGTCAAATGTCACCCTGGGAGAAGATGCGCCCTTGAAGGCAAGGAAGACTCTCTAATTTAGGATCAGAGAAAGAGAACCAACCCCAGCTCAGGGAGCAGGCAGCGTTTCGCACCTGTTGTCTTTCGCTTCTCCCAGGGAGGGGCGGGGGGGGGGCGGGGCTGAGGCTTCTCTTTTAAAGATTCCAGCCTGAGTGAAAGAGAAATTTCTCAGGAGACCCCCGGGCCCAGGAAGAGCCAGAGGACGCTAAAATGCGCTGCACAGAAAACATGGGCGGCTGAGAGAGAACAGGCTGCTCAGGTCCCCAGGTCCTGGGCCTGGAAAGCAGCATCTTGTTCAAACCAAGGAGCTAGAATCAGAAGATTTAAAGCTGGGAAGGAGAATAGACACAATTTAGTTGACCACTCATTTTTACAAATGGGGAAACTGAGGCCCAGGGATGGGGAAGGGTCTTGCCAAAGGTACCATAGCAGAGCCAGGAGGAGAACTGGGGTCTCCTAACCCATAATTCCATGCAGAGGCTGGGGCTTCTCAAGGCCTTTTCAGAGGTGTGGGAGTCTGTCACAGACCCCAGGTGTTAGAAAAGGTCTTCTTGAGCCCCACCCCCATCCTTCTTAGACCTACCCCTCCTCCATCCTAAGGTAGGCATGACAGCCCCCTCCCCCTGCCAACACCCAAGGCCCCCAACCCATCAGCCCCTCAACCCCCCACCCCATTAAAGGAGAAGGAATAAATCAAATGGGGATTGGGGTTAAATCTGACTGGTTCCTTGCAGGTAGTAGTAGGATGCCCTAAAAATGATTTGTGAGGGGAGTGATATGCAATTAGGACTGAGCCAGGGATAAAGGACTGGGGTGTCACACCAGAGCTGGTGGTTAGTCTCTAAGGCTACAGGGCCATGGAGGCTGCTTGAGGCAGGGGAATGGTATGGGCGGAGCCAAGCATCCGGAAATCATCGTGGGGGCGTCTGAGACTGCAGTGGAGAGGCACCAAGCAGAGCCCACTCAGGAGGCCGTGGGGAGTCCAGGTGAGCGGCAAGGGCCTGGCCCAAGGGTGTCCCCTGCCTGCCCGGGCGAGGAGCATAGGATGAACAGGCTTTCTAGGCCTACGGCAAATTGAGACTGGCTCCCCCTTAAAGCCAAGCCCCAGCAAACCACCAGGGAGACTTTCTGTCTCAATAACCATAAAAATGCATCTCTGCCATCTCTGGAAAAAGTCGAGAGCTTCCTCTTTGGTTATCTCATAGAGGCCTCTCTTGGGGGGCCCCTTCAGGAAGGAGTCACCTTCCCTCCCTCTTGTCTGAGCCCCTGAAGTTATCGGAAGCTGCTTGGGACATTCTCAGCATGGGCAGTCCCTCAGATGACTCAGATAGAAACCCTCCCACAGCTCAGAAAAGAGCCAGCTTGCTTCTGTGGAAAGGGTACTGGTTCTCCAGGCAGAGGCCCCGGGTTCAAATCCTGCCTTGGATGCCTCGTGCCTGCGTGACTTTAGGAAATTAATTAACTTCTCTGGGTCTCAGTTTCCAATGTCAGCTTGGAATAATCAGCCTGAGGAAATCAGAGGGAATTTTGTTTCCCTAGGGATGGTCAAAAAGTTCCTCAGGTAGTCATATAAAAGACCTGAGCTTAAAGTCCTGGCCTCTGTCATCTGCCCCGGTCAGACCTCATCCTGGGCTTCTGTGCCATTCCCCTGCTCCAGCATAGCGATCCTTATTACTTCAGGAGAAAATACAAACTGCTCTGCCCTTTTCCATCAGCCTCCAGCTGACTCTTCCAGCCTTCATCCTCATCACTTTACCCACTCTACATTCCTGCTGGACTTGTTCATCTACACTCTGCTTCCCATCTCCCACCTCCAGGCCTTTGCACAGGCAGTCCCCCAGACCTTGAGTCTCCCTCCCCACCTTCACTTCATAGATTCTCTAGCTTCTTTCTAGGCTCAGCTCCTGCGCTTCTAGTCTGGGAAGCCTTTTCTGATCCCTGCCCCCCCCTCCCATGCACCTTCCTTCCTCCTCAAATTATATTTCTCACCCCTTTTTCCATTTCTCCTTCTCTTTTGTTTTTCATCACTTTCATTTCCAAATATATCTTTCCCCTCCCGAACAAACCACCCCTTCTAGCCTCACATTATTTTTGTACGAATTAACCTGTTGTGTTCCATAGAATGGAAGGTCCCTGAGGGCAGTAAGTGGTTTTCATTTGGCCCTGGCAAACAGCAGGGGCTTAATAAATGACTGCTGGGTTGAATGGGCGTGTGTTGTGTCTGCTTCTCGAGGCCCCTTTGGGTCTGGGCGGACGATCCTGGCGTCCTGGGTGACTGTGGCCACGTTGCTGGCTCTCTCTGGGCCTCATCAGCCGGCCTCAAGGACGCAGTGCCAGTGTCAGGTGGGTGCCACCAGGTGGCGCGTACAGGTCCTGGCCAGGCTTCTGCAAGAATCGTGAAGGAAGTGGGGAGCGTGCCCCTGCCTCCTCTGAACCGCAGCTCGGGGCCTCTGGGGAAATATCCCCGGCGGGGGGGAGAGGGGGAGACACCCTCACAGTGCACCTGGGCAGCTCTCGAGAGGGCGGGTTTTGAAGGGGGCGGGGCTCTTCTCCCCACGTGTTGGTCTGTGGCTGGAAGTCACTTCATTAGGATTGAGAGCAGGTTGACCAGGAGGGGCTGGATCTGGAGGCACAGTTCAGAATCCTGCCTCTGACTCGTCCTACTTATGTGACCTTGGACTAATCACTTCCCGCTGACCCCTTCTCCCGCCCCTCCCCCTCCCAGCTCCTTCCTCCACCTTGCCTAACTCCCCGGGGATGGAGAGTCAGGAGTTTCTACCTGATGCCCTTCCTAAGCAAGGCCCAGAGCTTTGCTCCCAAGCCCTGGGGCCTGAGTTCAAGTCCAGTCCTGGTCAAAGGGAGCCTGCCTTGAAAACCTTTCTTAGGTCTGTGCACCCCCCACCCCCACCCCGGCCATTTCCCCCTCGCACTCTCTCCCCAGCTTCCTGCAAAGCACAGCTCAGAGGCCTCTCCCACACAGGGCCAGCCCCACCCCGCACCTGGTGAATAATCTACAAATGACTCCATTATTTATCTGGGTACACGGTGCATCTCTCTGCCGGCACATAGGGACTGTGATATGGTGCGGGGCAACAAGCCCAGACTCTGGAATCTGAGGACCTGAGTTCAAAACCCAACCCACTTCTGATGCTCACTACCCGTATGACCTTGGGCCAGTGACTTCCTCCCTGGGCCTCAGTTTCCCCATCTGTAAAGCGAAGAGGAATCACAAGTGGTCAGGAATGCAGGCTGCTTGGGGCGAGCGAGGACAATTTAGTGGATGGGGAAACTGGCCGCCGGCCTTGGGGGCGGGGCTGGCCGGGCGCAGGAGAGTTTGTACTGCATCCTAATGCGGAGTCACGGAAGTTCTCCAGCAGGAAGTGCCGTCCCGAGAGACTGAGGCATCAGGACCACCGTTTTGTGGGATTTATTTGCGCCGAGGCTGGAGTGGAGAAGGGGGAGACTGGTAGCTGGGAGGACTGTGAGGAAACTCTGGAAATGGTCCAGGCAGGAGGTGATGGGGGTCTGAGGGTCTTGGGGCAGGTAAAACGGGCGAGACGCCCGCAAGTCACTGTTCATGGCCGGAGGAGGAGGAAAGAGGAGAGGGACTCCCAGGTGGGGAACTCAGGTGCGATCGCTCTGGGGACGGGGCTGCCTTTGGAGACAGAGACGGCTAGAAGGGAGTGGGCTTGGGAGAAAACAAATGGGCTTGGCTGTGACTGCCTGAGACACCTCCGGGAAATCCAGGCCGGGACCACCCGAGATGCCCCTGGGAAATCCAGGCCGGGACTGCCTGAGACGCCCGGAGCGATCCTGGATCAGGAGAGAGCTGAGCTCGGGGTAGAGGATCACTGAAGCTCTGGGAGAGAGAACACAGAGGGAGAAGAGACTCGGGCCCAGGACGGAGCCTTGGGGACACCGAGGATGGCTCGGGAAGCTGGACCAAGGGTAGAATGGGACGTTTGGAAAGGAAGTCCACTCGGGGACTCGGCTTCAGAGATCGTGGAGGACAGTGGTCTTGGTTTCAAGAGACTGGAGGCACATCCGCTGGAGGCCAGCTGGAAGCAGCTGGACATTGGGAGTCCAGGCTCAGGTCAGACTTGGAGACGTTCACCCAGGAGCCAGAGAATCACAAATCTAGAGCAGAGACCTGAGAGGTTAAGTCCAGCCTCTCTGCTTTTCAGAAAGGGAAACTGAGGCCGAGAGGCAAAGTGCCTTGTCCACAACCACAGAGGCCGCTGTATTTGAACCTGGTCTTCTGATATATTTCAAGTTATTCAAAGCTGGGAGAGACCACAGAGTAAGGTGAGGATGAGGTAACATCTCACAATTCTGTAGTATATGGAGGGTGGCCATAGACTTTCCTCACCACCACTCTGTGATGTAACATAATGGGAGGGAGGTCATTAGTGGCATGCCACAGGGCTCTAACCCCAACCTCAAGGGAATGATTCTATTCACTGAGCATCTATCAAGTATCTTCTATGTGTCAGGCACTGTGCAAAGCACTGGGAAAACCAGGACAGGAAAGGAATGGGCCCTGCCCCCAAGAAGCTTCCGTTCTCCTGGGGAAACTCAGAGATCATCGAGCTCAAACCCCCTACTTTTTACAGATGCAGAAATCGAGACCGAAAGAAATGAAGTAAATATAAGACATAGAAGGCATCCCAAAAGTCTTGGTGACATTTTCAGTCTTTAAGCTGCGCAAACGAAGACCTTTGGGACACTTTGTATACAATGTAAGCAAAAGGAATTTCAGGACCTGGTCAGGAAGCTCTAAGAACTGCGAACTTGAGGGTCATTCAGTTCATCAATAAGCGTTTATTAAGCACCTCAAAATGGGAAAGGAAGACCCTCAGGGTTCCTAGCCAGAAGAGAAACAGTTACAATTTGGTATTTACGTTCACTCTGTGCTAGGAGGGCAGGAACCTAGGTCCAATCTAGGAGCTCCAGAGTGAATTGGGTTTAAGGCTTGGTTTTTGAGAAAGAAATCTAGCCAGTGAACCCAAGGTTAAGGAGGCAGCCTTTAGCCATTGAAATGGAGCACAGAGAGGAGGTAGAGGCAGAGGCAACTCACAGGTGTTTAAAGAGGCCTGTTCACTGAATGGGCTTTCCCTCACTCAAAGTGAGAACCTGAAAAGACCTTAGCCTGAAAGGGCCTGGGTCTCCCATCGCATCCCGGGTCATCTCCACTGTCCTGGTGAATATCAGGCCACTGGACCCAGATGGCTCTGGAGGAGAAAGTGAGGCTGGTGACCCTGCACAGCCCTCCCTCACTCAAATCAAAGGCAGCTGCAATGTCATGATTACCCTGACGTCACGGCCTCTTCAGAAAAACACAATAACAATTAAGCACCTACTGTGTGCTAGGCCAGTAGGTTGGCCACTTGGCCATGACATTTTTGGGGGACAATGTATGAAAACCAACAAAAGGTTGAAAATGACCCTCAGTGCCCTGAAGCCTTTCTGCTTCTTCAGTGATGGGGATGGAAAAGGGGGCAGGAAGGTCTGAGTTACCCAGTTTTTAGAATGCCAACAAGCCGTACCTAGGCTGTTGGTCCTTATCCAATGACCACACACGCACACACACACACACACACACACACTTCATGTGTGTAGTATTTATGATGTAGATGACACAGAGGATATTATATATAATACAAGGTATTACGTGATATATATATGTATGATATTTTACATGTATGTATTGCTGGAGAAGTGGCATCACATCCATCTTGACTGTGTAGACACAGACAAAAACGAAAGAAAAAAGATAAATGGGTGGATGCCTCCTTGAGGGGGTGGAAAAAGGGCTGAGTTTTATTGTATAGACCTGAGGCCTGTACTCATGGGCCACATGGGAGCCTTTGAGGGGGAGGGCCCCTGCGTCTCCCCCTCCAATCATTGTCTCTCCTCTCACGCTGGAAACCACCAACCCAGAAGAAACCATCCCCTGCAAAGCTGGGCGGAGGGTCTGGCTGGCTGACACCATTTGAAGGCGACTGGTGCCAGCTGGAAGACCCCTTCAGCACTGGCTTAGAAGAGAAAGCACTGGTGGAGTCTTTCCCTGCAGCTCCATGACCCTGCTGGAAACAGCCTCTCCCATGCCCATAAGGACCAGGCTCATTAGCCAGTCTCCTGGCCCCTAGAAGTCCTGTGAGCTGTCAAAGTGAACTTCCTAAAGCCAACCATGTCACCCTCTTCCTCCATAAACTCCAGTGGCTCCCTATGGCCTCCAGGATCAAATAAAAAAATCCTCTGTTTGTCATTCAAAACCCTTCACCAGGGCAGCTAGGTAGCGCAGTGAGTAGAGCACCGGCCCTGGAGTCAGGAGGACCTGAGCTCAAATCCGGCCTCAGACACTTGACACATGTACTAGCTGTGTGACCTTGGGCAAGTCACTTAACCCCAATTGCCCTGCCAAAAAGCAAAAACAAAACAACAACAAAAAAAAACCCTTCACCACCTGCCCCCACCTTTTCAGTCTTATACCCTGCATCCTTTCCCCCTCCCCCACACCCCAACATACTCTGCCTTCCAGTGGCTGTTCTTCACACAAGACACTCCATCTCCTGACTCTGGGCATTTTTCCTTTGACCTCGGACCTCGCTAGGCCTCCAGTGGGGGCTTGCCCTGGATGACCACTGAGCTCCTTTTCACTCTCTGAGGTTGTGAGTCTCAGGCTGGCTCTCTGACCACCCTCCCTTCTAGCCAGGAGAGTGTGGGGCTCCCACTGCCCAGAACACTGGTTCACTTGAGGCCTCTTCTTCAGTGCCGAGGCTGGGGGAGACCAGGGAGCAGAGGCAGCAGAGTCCTCGGCCGCCTCGCCACACGCACACCTAGGGCTTGGCAGAATGCCCCGCGGAAGCGGCTGGACAGGAGGCTGTACAGCACGGGGTTGGCGGCAGAGCTGAGGTAGAAGAAGACCCCGGAGATCACGTGCACGTACTCGAAGGCCTGCAGCAGCTCCTCGGTCCAGTGGGACACACAGCTCCACATGAGGCGGTCCACGTGGAATGGGGCCCAGCATACCCCGAACACCACCACCAGCACGACTGCAAGACAGAGACATCTGTGACTTTGGGGGAGTCCCAGAGCCCTGCTGACCTGCCTCGGGCTCTGAGCACTAGGGCTGGTGGGCAGCCTCTGCTAAGTCACCTCGCCTCTGCCACCTCAGCTTTCCCATCTGTAAAATGAGGGGGTTGGACAAGGGTCCCCTTTGGCTTTAAACCTATAATCTGGTGTCTACACCAACACCCTTTCCTCTGATCTCCTTACCTGTGTCTACACTGACCCCTATGCCTCTGATCTCCCTCTCTGTGCCTACACCGACCCCCATGCCTCTCTTCTCCCTCCCTCCCTCTCACTTACACAGCATCTTTGTCACCTGCATCTGGCCATGCCTCTTGGGCTGCAGGGGTATTCCCACGCAGCTCCTCAGCTTGTCCCCCAGACTGCTGCTGTCACTTGCACTGCCCCTGGCCACCCTCTGGGCCCACAGGCGCCTCTCCTGCCGCAGCCTCAGGCCAATGAGTACATACAGGGTGCTGATGGTGGCCATGGGGAGGCCAAAGAAGAGCAGCGTGGTCCCCTGCACCACCAGGTTATAGAAGGTACGGGGCCGGACCACCGTGCAGATGGCCGTGTTGGGCACCACGCCCCGGCCTGGCACCTCCAGCTCCTGAATCCCGTGCAGGCTGGTGTTGGGCAGAGAGCAGAGCACAGACACGGCCCAGAGGGCCCCAATGACCCGGCGGGCATGGGCCCGGGTCACCAGGGCCTTGGCCTGAAGGGGGCGCACCACAGCCACATACCGCTCCACGCTGAGGGCAGTCACATTCAGCACCGAGGCCAGGCACACGGTCTCAAAGAGGAGCGTTCGGAAGTAGCAGCCCCCGGCCCCCAGCTGGAAGGGATAGTTCTGCCGCATCTCGTACAGCTCCAGGGGCATGCCCAGCAGCAGCACCAGCAGGTCGGACACGGCCAGGCTGAACAGGTAGTAGTTGGTGGGCGTGCGCATGGCCTGCTGCCGAAGGATGACCAGGCAGGTGAGGGCGTTGCCCGTGGCACCCACAGCAAAGATCAGCAAGTAGGTGGCACAGACAGGCTCAAAGAGCCTGCTCTGCTGGGGGCCCAGGTACTTGAGCCTCAGCTCCTCTGCGGTCAAGTTCAAGTCTTCCAGGTCAAAGACTTCCCAAGCCCTGGCCGAGTCACTGCTGCCATTGCAGAGCTGGGGGCCAGCAGACACATCCATGGGGAAGCTGGAGCAGTTGAGGCTAAGAAGACCCTGGGCCTGTGCAAAGGAAGAAATGAAAGAAGAGAATCCCTCTGGGAACCTTGGCAGGTTGGGAGTCAGAGGACCTGGGTTCAAATCCTGTCTCTGCCATTAGTTACCCAAGTGACCTTGGGCAGATTAGTCCATGACCCTGGGCCTGTAAACCCTCTGTAAAATGAAGGTGGGGGTGGACTAAGATACCACTGAGGTCTCTTCTAGCTGTAGATCCAGGATCCTACAACTTACTGTCTGGGTGACCCTGGTCAAGTCACTTTATCTGCCAATGACTGCATGAGCCTAAAACATTTGGTTGTCTGGTGATTGTGGCTGGAGAGGGGGGTGATCTTCCCGATGTCTGGAGAGGCTCATTCCAGACTCACAAGAGGGAAAGCTGGGAGACTGCAAAGCTGCCGAAGGGCCCGAGGGAATGGGGAAGGATTGGTTTGTAAAGAGAAAAGAGCTAGTGTGGTTGTGCTGAGTCCAAGCCCCATCGCTGTCTTGGGGAGGCTGGAATGAGAGCCCTCCTCCTGCAATCTCAACAGCCAGCTACTCTGGCTCACAGCCCAAAGAAGCCCCCATCATCCCACACCCAAAGAGGGGTCCACCAGCCTCTGCTTGGAGACCTTCTAGGAGGCAGAGATTGTAGATGGCCCTTGGCCAGGCCAGTGTGTGGATGGCCCCTGAGGGTCAGTGTGTAGATGGCCCCTGGCCGGGCCATTCCACTCTGGGACAACTCTCATTGTTAGGGGACCTTTATTTTCCTGGTATCAATCCTACATTGGCTTCTTTGCAATTTCCTCCTGGGTCTACCCCCTGGGGCCAAACAAAAGGAGTCTAATCTTTCCTCTTCTTGGCAACCTTTCAGATTGCTGTTGAGTCATTTCGCAGTCCTAGCCAACCCTTCCTGGCCCCATTTGGAGTTTTCTCGGCAAAGACACTGGAGCGGTTTGCCATTTCCTTCTCCAGCTCATTTGACAGATGAGGAAACCGAGGCAAATAGGGTGAAATGACTTGCCCAGGGTCACATAGCTAGGAAATGTCTGAGGGCAGATTTGAACTCAGGAAAAGTCTTTTTGACTCTGGTTCTGGCATGCTATGCACTAATGGCGCCACGTAGCGGCTGAGCCACGGAACTATCAGGTCTCTATTCCTGAAAGCTGAATAGCACAAGGCACCAGTAGCCTTTTTTTTTTTTTTTTTTTTTGGCAGCCACATCCCACCACAGATGTGGTTCAGCCTGGGGTTGTGGTCCGCTGATTCCCTCCCCTCCCGGGTCTTTTTCAGACCAAATGCTGTCTATTCATGTTTTCTCCATCTTTTACCTTGGAAGTTAATTCCTTGTTAATTACTTGCTATTTATTTTTAAAAATAGGGGGATGGAATAAGCCTCCATTAAGCCCCTACTACGTTGGCAGGCATTGTACAGAGAGCTCTACAAATATTAGCTGATTGGATAAAGGAATTCGATAAGATTCTGTCTGCTCTGTGGCCTGTCCAGAGCTTTTTGAATCCTGACCATGACCTGGTGGATCAGAGCTCCCTCCCAGCCCAGGGTCATCCACCCCTACTTTGGGTGATCATCTTCCACCTCTTCCTGCCAGCACTTAACACAGTGCCTGGCACATTGTAGGTGCTTCTTTCCTTCATTCCTTCCTCCTGGTTGACCATCTCTCCCCATTCCAAACTGTCCTCCCCCAAATGCCAAAGTGAAGATCTGACCATGTCACCCACTGCACTTTCTCAACAAGTTCCCTATTCCCTCCTGCACCAGGTGTAAAGTCGGCTCTGGAATTATTTAAAGCTCTTCACAATTCGTCCTCTTCCCACCTTTCTTACACTCCCTTTCTTTACTCCCCTTCACCAGGCAGCTAGGTGGTGCGGTAGATAGAGGGCTGCTGTCAGAGTGAGGAAGACCTGAGTTCAAATTCAGCCTCACGTTGAGATCTAGCCACACAATGCATTAGGGATAGAAATCTGAGTTTCTTTGAGTCTCAACCTGGGCTCTACTACTTATTAGCTGAATGCCTTAGGCAGGTCACTTTCAATTTCCCCTCTATAAAATGGGAGGCTTGGGTTAGATGGTTACTGAGAAGGTCCTTTCCAACCCTAAGTCCTAGGTCCCCTCTCTGGCCTCCAGCATTGCCCAGGACAGCCCAGCAGTGATCTACACACCCCAATAGCTTCCTTCCAATCTTCCAGTCTTGGGAAGATGCCAGTCCATGGGCTCAAGCTGAGCCTTTCTGGAACTCCCCCAACTCTTCCTATCCCCCCTTTCCCCCTCCTCCTCTTCTCCCCCTACCCAAGTGGGGCCAGCCTCAGGAGCTCTCTTCCAGCCTATCTGGGGCCAGCTCTGCAGTCTCCTCCTGGCCTGGATCCACAGTGGGCACCTTACTCCCCCTGTACAGGGGCTCCTGCATTCCCTGGGTCCCAGAGGAGAAGAACACTTACCATGCTGCAGTAGGAGACAGCTGGGAAAACAGCTCTGTCCTGTGTATGACCATTGAGGGTGCAAAGTGGGTGCCAAGGGGGCAGAGAGCAGTGCTCAGTAGGGGCGGGTTCAGTACCGGGAGGGGAGCACAAGTGAACACTCAGCCCAGGCACTTGGAGAAGTCTGTCCTTTTTTGTTTGTTTTTTAACATGTACAACCTCTGTGAGTCACTGTCCAGCCCTGGAGTCACTGAAGCCATGGCCAGGCAAGGGGACCAATTCTCCCTGCTCAGAGCTGTGTGTGGGTCCCTCTCACAAACACCTGCCCCTTCCCACAATTGTTCCCTCCCAGCCTCCTTATTCAAGCAGATACACCAACTAGCCTGAGCTGACACATGAGCTCCCTACAAAGCCTCATACTTGACTTGAGTAGACAAGCAGATATAGCCAGGATCAGCTGTGACATGTATGGATAAATGGAGCAAAGAGAAGCACACACGCAGGCACACACGTGGCCAGGCATGTGGGGAATGAATTTCTTCATTCTCTTGTGCTCAGAAAATACAGAGGATCAGGAGTTAGGTGCCTTGGAAGCTGATCCAGAAACAGATCCACATGTGACACAATTGGGGTCACTGGTGGTGACTTAGCTCCAAAGGAAGAGGGAAAAGCAGGGGAGTCAGGCCTCCCTCTCCCTCTTCCTACAGCCACCCTCCTTGCACAGTTCCCCTCACCCACCCAGGAATCCTATATGGAGAGTCATAAAGGACCCCAGAGATCATTGAGTTCAACTTCCTCCTTTTACAGACAACAAAACTCAGGCACAAGAAGGAGGTTAAGCAACTGTGTGAGGTAATCTGTGTCCTAGAGGAGCCCCAGCCTTATTCTGGAAAAGGAGAAATGAGCATTGGAGAAACCGAGGCAGGAGGTAACACAGGAATCAGGCAAATTCTGCAGCCTGGGAACTTCACTTGAATCCAATTCAATAAGCATTTATTAAACTCTGACTATGTGCCAAGCACATGCCAAGTTCTGGAGATAGAAAAACAAAAACAAAACAGCTCCTGCCCTCAAGAAGGTTCCATTCTATTGGGAGGAAACCACGCACATGCAGACAAGCAAATAATACATTCAGACAAAATAAATGCAGTGGAATGGGGACAGGGTGGAGGGGAGTGGGGATGATGGGGGGGGGGGAAGTCAGAGGTGATGAAGTCACTGAGAGAGGAGGAGAGAGGGAGAGAGAGAGAGAAGGAGGGAGCCCAGGGAAGAGTCTTAGTGGGTACCTGCAGTTAGGGGAATGTACATGGTATAGACAAGGATACAGTCCAGCAAAGGAGATTGAAAAAGATCAGTGAGACAGGAAGGAGGAGAATCAAGACTGATCAGGGTCATGAAAGGCCAGAGAGGAGAAGGCAGCCGGTGGCATTCACTGTAGCAGAGACACCAAGCAGGATGAGGACAAGGACAATGCCACTGTGTCCAGCCAGAAAGAGAACACTGGTGAACCGGAGAGGACATTCAATAAAGTAAGGAGGTCAAAGCCAGATGCAAGATGGTTGGGAAGTGAGGCAGCTTCTTCCAGGCGCTTGTCTGTGAGGGGCAGACGATGCCTTGAGGGGACAGCAGGGTCAAATGAAGGTTGTCTGAGGAGCAAGGAGGCCTGGGGAAGGAGCCAGTAGACAAGGAGAGAGCAAAAATGAGAGATGAAAAGACAGAGAAGATGATTGATGGGAAGGATAGGAGGAGATGGAAGAGATGGGACCAAGGGCATGGTGAGTTCCTTGGGCAACCTCTTCCTCAGAGACGAGCAAAAGGGGGAAGTCTGGGAGATGATGCTGAAGAGATCAGAGAGGTGAAGCCTGAGGGGAGAGCTCCCAGTGAATGGCGTCAATCTCCAGCTCCCGGCTAGCAATCTGCGAGAGATCAGCAAACAGGGAACAGCAAATATCCGGGTCCAGGCCCAGAGCTGGGGCACTCACTTATCTGGGCCAGGGCCCTCTCTGCCTGGCTCCTGGGAGGGGGGCTGCTGGAGGCCATAGCCAAGGGCTATGGGCAGGATGTGCAAGGCCCGGGGTGTTTCCCACCCTGAGGGTCTAGGAGGCAGAAAGAGGTTCACACAGGTGAACCATCTCTGGAGCTGGAGAGGAAACTGGGGCTGAGAGGTCATGGACGCTTCAGAAACCATTTAGTCCAGTCCCCTCATTTTACAGATGAGGAAACTGAGTCCTGGAAAAGTTAGTAAGTGTCAAAGACAGAATTTGAACCCAGCTCATCTGACCCAGGGGCCACGGCTCTTTCCACTGGATCATATTACCTCTCAGGACTTATCTGACACAGTTTGGGATAATAACAGTAGTTGAAAAACCAATCTCCTTGCGTCTCTCTCCCAGTACCCCTGCCCCCCACCACACACAGTGGCCCCTGCCCTCAAGGAGCTTCCATTCCATGGAGAGGGCCGGACCAGAGCTCATGAGTCCCTGGCTTAGTTCATGAGCAGCCAGGGACACCTTCATGCACCACGAGGCAGAAGCTTCTAACATACTTAACTGGAATTCCTAAAGTGCAGGGCTCAAGAAACATTTGTGATTCCCTATTCCCTCTGGGATAAAGATCCATACTCCTCTGTTTGGTCCTTGGAGCCCTTTCTAATCTGGTTCCCACTAACTTGCTAGGTTGATTTCACATTATTCCCCCTCAAGGGGTCCCCAAGCAGGGTGCCTGTTCCAGCCAGAGGCAGTTGCTATTCCCAGTAGTGGACATTCCCTTTCCTGCCCATAGTTAGGGGAAGGGTTATGGAGGGTATAATGATTCAGCCTGGCAAAGGAGCCTGAGAAGGAGCTGTATCTGTATGGACTCTCCCTCCTCACCTCTTCACTCCCTCTCACTGTGGCCCATCTGTACTCCCCCTCCTCTCCCCACCCTGTTTTTAGCACTTTCTCCACCTTTTGAAATTCCTTTGTATATATAACTCCTGGTGACTGCCCTATACACAGGTCAGGCCCCCCAACAAATTCCCTGGGGCTGCTCCTCTCAGACCCCCAAACTGCCACCAATGTGGCATCTTCCATAACCAGCCTAAGCAAATAAGTAAGAACAGCAACAAACAATGAATAGGCACCTTCCCCCACAAATCCCCAGGGTTCCAGTGGGAAGTATGGGGGCTTGTAGGAAGCAAGGCACATGCACTGAGGGGCAGCTCCCAACCTTGACCCAGATCCTAGCCAGGGTCCTGGAGACACTGCAGAAATGCTGCTGTGCTGGGCCCCAGAACCTTCTCCCCTCCAGCTTCTTGGCTGAAATCTCCATCTATGGTCTCCTCCCTGATGCAGGCCCTCATCACCCCTCCCCCGGCTATTGTAATAGCCTACTGGCTGGTCTTCCAAAGTCAAGGCTCTTTTTTGTCCAGCCCATCTTCTGAAGTGATTTTGCTGAAGTGAAGGTCTGACCCTTATATGAACTGGTGCAGAGCGAAGTGAGCAGAACCAGGAGAACTCTGTACACAGTGACAGCCACATCGTATGATGATCAGCTGTGAATGACTTAGCTGTTCTCAGCAATGTAATGATCCGAAGCTATTCTAAAGGACTCATGATGAACAATGCTCTCCACCTCCAGAGAAAGATCAGAGAAGGAGTCTGAATGCACATTGAAGCAGACTTATTTTTCCTCTTTTTTTTCTTGTTGGTTTTATTTCTGGGAGGAGGGGGGGTTGTGTTTTCTTTTACAACATGGTTAATACGAAAATGTTTTGCATGACTGTGAAGAGGTTAAAGAAAAATGAGTGATGGTAGGGAACCATAGGTTTCTAGGGGTGCTCGAGTCCCCCAAATACAGACACATCGGGTCCTGCCGAAAGAATTCGACTCAAGCCTTCTCAGCCAAGGGAAAAGACAGAGTTTATTGAGGGTTTGATATAATAGTCTGTCTTAAGAAATCCCACCCTACTGAGCTAGATTGAATCTGAGCGCCTTCGTGGAGGCAAGATGAGATTTATATACACAAAGATTGTGGGAGGGATTGAGGGGTGGTCTGGGGTGACTAGAGGAGGGGCTTAGGGAGGGTCTTGAGGAGGAGTCTAAGGAGGACCGAGATGAGGTCAGACTCCAGGATGGGAAATAGCTGAAGGCTACCTGGAGATGAGAGACATTAAGAAAGCTAGGGTGACTGGGCTAGGGTATAGATATTTTGATCAGGATTAAGGGTGGGCTAGGCTAGGTGGAGATTTGGGCCTAATGATAAAGGAAGGCTTATGGCCTGAGGGGAAGGCCAGATCTAGTTCAGGGAGTTCCCAGACCCTGCCCTCATCAGCTGCACAGGTAAAAACTATATCAAATTGCTTGCCTTCTCAAGGAGGGGGGAGGGGAGGGAACGAGCAAATTTGGAACTCAAAAAAACAAATGTTAAAAATCATCTTTAAATGTAATTGGAAAAAATATAAACATTTAAAGAAAAAGAAAACTGAACAAAACCTAAGGAAAGTAATGAACTTTATACCACATTTAAAAAAATCTACTTTGGATATATGGTCTGACCATATCACTGCCCAATGTACCAAAAGTCTTTCGCTATTAGAGCTTAAAACTGCACTAAGGGTTTTGGGACACCCTGTATAAAGACTCCTGTTTGGCTTTTAAAGCCCTTCCTAACCTGGCTCCTGCCTACCTTTCTAAGCTTCTTCCTCTCCACCAGGTAATCTACCAGCCTGCTATACTGGCCTCCTTGTCTCTCTTCTTTTTCTTTTTTTGCAGGGCAATTGGGGTTAAGTGACTTGCCCAAAGTCTCACAGCAAGTAAGTGTGTCAAGTGGATTTGAACTCAGGTCCTCCTGACTCCAGGGCCGGTGCTCTACTCACTCACTGCGACACCTAGCTGCCCCTCCTTGTCTCTCTTATACCCAGAACTCAGTTGCTCAACTCTGCCTTTTCATGGGCTGTCCTCCATGCCCAGAATTCTTTCCCTCCTCTGCCCTAGGTCCGGCTTCATCTAGACTCAGCTCCCCTCCCACCTTCTCTCAGAAGCTTCTCCAAGATTATCTCCCACTTACCCTGCCGGTATTTCACAGGTGCAAAGTTGTTTGCCTGACATCTCTCCCATTAAAATGTGAGTTCCCCCAGGGAAGGGACTGTTTTTGTCTTTCTTTTTATCCCCAGTGCTCTGGCTCTGTGCTCTGAGCTCTGAGTTCTAGGTTCTATGCAGGGCCTGGCATATCTAAGAGCTTCAAAAGTCTTGTGGGTCTGAAGGTACTCCCAAAGCCCCATGGGCTTTTCTTAGCCCTTTTAGAAATGGCAGACAAACCTTTGTCTTAAGACCATCAGAGCCTCCCTTGTCTTTTCCCCTCAGTCTCAGTTACCGCTGAGACCTTCCCTTCCAGGGGCAGAACCTGGTTCTCAGTCCCAGGGGCCCCAATCTTTAGAATAGAAAGCAGGGTGAGCAAATGCCCTCAGGTTCCAGTCTTCTTTGGATGCCTCTTCCTTGGCCCTGACTTGTGTCCCTCATCAGAGCTGTTACCCTACTCTACAGTGACTGTTCCATCTACTCCCCAAATTTCCATCTCTGGCAAAGGATATTTGTCCAGTAACTACCCAAGAGCTCTAGGATCGGGCGGGGTGGGAGGGGGTGGGGGTAGGGGTCGGCTAGTTTTTCAAATCCCAAGACTCTTCAGTTCTGGCACTAAGAAGGAAAGGGAGATCACGTGGGGGAGGTGGGTGGGATCACTGTTTCTCCAGAGACATTCAAATGCAGATGGCACTGGTCAAAGTCTGAAGGGAGCTTTCCCAACACCTTTACATAAATGTTTGTATTTACTAATAGTTTCCTTCCAGGTCTTTGAAGGGGACAAAGGGATGTTGGCTCTGTCTTCCCCACCTGGGGGAAAAAACCAAGAGGTTTCCCTTGGTTTACTCAGGGAGAAATTTTAAGCAGCAAGAGAGAAATTTACCTCCCAAGTATATTGTTATTAAGCTTCCACCATGTGCCAAGCAGAAGGACCGTCCCTGGCCCCAAGGAACTCACAGTGTAATGGGGAAGACAACAAAACAAATACGTACAAACGCGGTTCAGATGGAGAAACCGAAAGTGATGAAAAGAAGGAAGGCATTAGAACGAAGAGAGGTAGCCCCCATTAGAATGTAGGCTCTTTAAGGGAAGGGCCTGTTTCTGCCGGGAGTACGAGGTAGACCCTCAAAGGCCAGGGTATCCCAGGGGCTTTCTCAGCCCCTTCTGTTCTGAGGTCGTACAGTATCAGTATGATGGGACCACAGATCAGAAGCTAGAGAGGACCGTAGGCTGGGCTATTGAGACCAAGCCTCCATCTTACAGAGGAGGGGAGAGTTTGGGTCACATGTCCAGGATCACAGAACTAATAAGTAACTGAGGTGGCTTCTGAACCATGGTCTTCCTGACCAAATCTAGCACCGCCCCCCCCCTCCCCGATCCATTCAGAAGTCTAGACTTGAGAATTGCTTTGGATCACTCAGCTTGGCACGTCTAGCCAGGTCTTGTCTGAGCCCTGAAACCTACCGATAAGGCTTGACAGGCATGGCATCATAGGGTTGTTGGAGAAAGAGCTTGCCTAGGGGCTAGAAAGACTCTTTTTAGCCAGGAAGACCTGGGTTCAAGCACTACCTCCAACACATACTAGCTTAGAGGGTCTAAGTACTCCAGATAACATGGATCTGCTTTGGTGGAGGGAGTGTCCACACTAGAAGTTCCTTAAATGAAATCACAAGTTTAATATACAAACATATGTTACAGTTAGTATTATTACACACACACACACACACACACACACACACACACATCTTACAAAGCACTTCCCCCACAATAATTCTGTGAGGTAGACAGGACAAAGATTGCTACCCCCAATTCACAGATGAGGAAGCTAAGGTCCTGGGGGGGTGACTTGCCCAAGGTCACACTGGAAGCAAACAGCACAACCAGATTCTAACCCAAGTCCCTTGAATCTACTATGCCAGGCTGGCTCTTTAATGAGAGTTGGAGACAGGACAACCAGGGAGAAGATGAGGTTTCTGAAGGTTTTGAGCTTGATTGTCCCAAGGGAAGTGATGTGTGAAGACAAAAGAATTGTAGAGATAGGCTCTCTCTTGCCTGAGGAACCCCAGTCATCTGGGGTAGCAGTTTGGAATAACACAAAGAGGGAGGCAGAGAGAGGTGAGGGAGAGAGAGGAGGAGGGGACTGGGAGAGACAGGAAGGAAGGGGGAAGGAGAGGAAAGGAGGAGAGGAGAGAGAGGGAGGAAGAGGGGGAGGGGAGAAGGGGAAACTGGTTGGGAAGGAGAGGGAGGGGATGAGAGAGAGGGGAGGAGAGAAGGGGAAGGAGGAAAGGAGCAAGAGAAAGTGGCCTGCTCCCCACCTGGCCCAGGCAGGAGTAGTGGATGAAGGCAGGTGGGGACCTGTCTTTATTCAATTCTCCAACCCAACAAGCATTTTTCCAGTGTTCCCAGACACACCAAGGTGATGGGAAAATGAAGACCAAAATGAAACAATTCTGCTTTCGAGAAGTTTCTATTCCACCGGAGAGGTAAAACAATCCCGGATAAGTAAATACAAAGTATACTCCAAAGAAAGACAAAGTAATTTTTTGTGGGGAGGAGAGGGAAGGAGGGCTCACAACTGGGAGACCAGGACGTGGGAGGGACCTTGAGCTGAGCCTTGAAAGAGACTAGGGCGTCCATGGCTACATGTTTAGTATATTCATTGGTCCAGAAAATCCTTCATGGTTTTTCTAGGCCTGTTGACATAACATTTATATGAATATAAATTATTGTGTCCATTTTTCAGGTAGGAAGACAGAAGAAGGATGTGTCAGTGATCACATTGGGGGCTAGGACCCAGGCTTTAGACTCGGTCCTTGTACCCCCTGGATCCCCAGGGAGCATAGTGAGGAAGCCACCTTTGGAATGGCTGCTTCCTTAGAATGCTGTGGGCTGGCTGGCACGTACATGGCCACCTGCCAGGTACATTCTCTGGGCTGTTTCATGGTACATCATGACCTAGGACACGATTCCAGAAGATAAGCTTGGACTGCTTACCCACAGTTAGCTCTTCCCGGCTCCTCCCTACCTTGTTCTTAGACCATCTTTCTTCAGCTTTAGAGAGGGTGTCATCTAGTCGTCCCCTCCCCCATTTTACAAAGGGAGAAATTGAGGCTTAAAGATCTTAAGGTAATAGACCCCTGGTTCAAACCAAAGCCTTTCTAACTGGCTCCCAAGCCAGTATTCTCTCCATTATGCCAAGTCTGCCTTTAAGGCAATAAACATGTTGGGTGTGCGATGCCTGTGGGACATCCAGTTGTGGGTATTCAACGGGGAGCTGGTAATATGAGACTGGAGCTCAAAGGGCAATGGGGGTGGGATCTATGGGCTGGGAGTCATCTGTGTGAGACAATAATTAAACCTATGGGGGCCCATGATGTCACTAAATTGGAGAAAGAGAAGAGGGCTCAGGACAGAGCCTTGGGGAACACTTCAGTCCTCAAGGCTTTGGGAAGGAGACATCTGGTTCCCCCAAGTTTTTTTTTAATCAGAAATTCAAACTGAAAGAAGAAGGGAGAGCAGAGAGAGGCAGGGCTGATTGAGCTGGTGAAATATCATTCTAGGAAAGGTCCTGGCATTGTGGTGACTTCAGGATCAGAGAGAAGGGCCTGGCCAGGTCTAGAACTCTCCCCCTCCCCCCCAGCTCAACTAGCTTTTGTCACAGCCTACTTAACTCAACCTGGTCCAGCCCCCAGCTTTCCAGGATTCATCCTGAAGGATACCACTTTTGAGGAATGGGAGTGGAGGCAGAGCAAAGGATACTCTTTCTCTAATACTGTACAATCAGAGTTCTTTACTGGCTTTGCTGTCCAAGTAGGGTACTATGCCGTGACCATGTTATGTGGACAACCATCATACAGCATCGGGAAAACTTCCTCCCTGTCTTTCTCTCTGGGGCAGCAAGGTGGCATTGGGGATAGAACAAGAGGCCTGGAGTCAAGAGGACCTGAGTTCAAATGTGACCTTGGACAAGTCACTTCACCCTACTGGCCTCAGTTTCCTCATCTGTCATATGAGCTAGAGAAGGAAATGGCAAACCAGTGCAGTATCTTTGCCAAGAAAAGCCCAAATGGGGTTACAAAGGGTCAGACACAACTGAAATGAAGCTTTCTCTCTAGATCTGGTCTACAGACTCTTAAAATGAGGAACAACGAAAGCTGGGGTGGACCACAGGGAAATTCCCGAAGCTGGGGCTGGCCAGGAAATCGCTCTTTTCTGGCTAAGCTAAATTTGAGGTCACACTGCCCAAGGGATTCAAAATCCTGAGTTCTTCTTGATAAGAGGCTCGGATTCATGAGCAGTGTTCTTGAACTCACAACATGCTCACCACTGCCATGTGCTTCTCCTAGGCCACCATTACACCTTCTGGGGAGAGGGAGAAATTGCCTACCAAGACTCCATTCCCTTACTGCACTACTGAGGATGACGTTGGGGGAAGAAGTTGGAATCCCAGAGAGCCAGAATCCAGGAGAGGGAGGCTACCTGGCTCCCTTGGGCAAGGAAGAAGGGAGGCCGATCTTCAGTTAGCCAGCATTAGGAGCATCCAGTGTCCTATGGTTGCCTCCAAACAATAGCCCAAGGAAATCAAGGAATTCTCTTGCTCCATTGTTCTTATACTAAAAGAGGAGGAAAGGAAAAGTGAACAGCTGCTCCCATGGCCAGCAGGGATGGTGACACAGCTCTCCTCCCCTCCCCTCCCTTCCCCAACCTTCCCCACCTCTCCTCTCCTCCCCTCTTCCTCTTCTCCCTACTCCTCCCCTCCCCTCTCCTCTTCCACTATATCCAGGTGAGCATCCCCCCCATGCCTCAGTTTCTGCACCTGTAAAATGAGGAAGGGCTGGACCAGATGGCATCTAAGGTTCCTTCTAGATCCTTGCCCGTGTTAGAAACATACTCACATTGTCTAGGAATAAGCAAGACTCATTGGGAAGTCAGGAACGTTTTAATTATAATTTACATTTATTCCCCCTGAATAAATGGGTACCTCCCCTGAACAGAGTACAGGAGAAAGTACAAAGGACTCAGATGGACACCAGTCCTTTAACAGACCCTCACCTTGAATCTCCCGCCAGGCTCTTCATTGGCCAGATACAACCCCCTGACTATGTGCTATCATGACCTCCTCAAATGGCTCGTTTAAGCATGCTGCAAGCCTCTGACCTTTCACCTGACTGACCTGAGGCCTGGTTTCTGCTAAAGATGGGGTGGGGGAGTGGGGGAAGTACACCTTCAGTTCTGCGGATTCTTACACCCAGAATCAGGCTGGTAGGGGCCTGAGGCAGGATTTGAACTCAGGTCTTCTTGACTCTAGCATTCTAGCCATGGTTCCCTGCTGTCTCTGGCCAGGTAAATTGTGAAGTGTCTTCAATTGCACTTGTGTTTGATCTCCTGCACTGAAGCAGTCTCTGTCAGCCTTCCTGCATCTCTGAACTCCTATACAATTTTCCACCTGCTGGCTTGTTCGTGTCTTATCTCTCTCAGATTCTAATCTCTCTGAATGCTTCCACGGTGGCTTGGATCTCTGCTATTCCCCACAATGCCTTGAACAGCAGAAACTATGGATCAATATTTGCTGAATGAATAAATTCATGGTCTCCTTCCTCCTTTCTCCCTGTTGGGATCTAGACACCCTCTGCTGCCAACATGCCCTCCCTGCCCACCGCTCTGCCCTGTCAGGTCCTGGAGCCCTCCTCCAGACATCCCCTTCCTCCCCTCTCCCTGTTGGGATCTAGGCACTTCTGCTGCCAACATGCCTTCCCTGCCCACCGCTCAGCCCCATCAGGTCCTGGAGCTGTCCCCCAGCCAGTGACCTGGTCAGACTCCTCAGGAGCAGCAACATCCTGGGCTCTATGACTGGGGTGCCCTCCTCTTTCCTTCCACTGCCAAAGCAGAACTCATCATCTTTCCCTTCAAGTCTGCTGCTAGAGGGGATGGCCCCATTACTGTCAAGGGCATCACTGTCTCTCCTAAGGTTCCCAGGACTCTCTGCTCCCCTTTGCTCACATCTAGGCGATCACTCAGGTCTGTGTCTTCTGTTTCCATCCTTTCTCTCCACTCCCACGGTACCTGCTCTGGCTCTGGCTCCCCTGACCTCTCACCTCGGCTATTTCAATTGCCTCCTATGCCCTTTCCCTTCCTCAATCCATCTTCCATGAAGCCACCAAAGTGATCTTCCTAAGGCACATCTGACGAGGTTACTCCCCTTCTCAAGAAACTCCAGTGGCTCCCAATGACCTCTGGGGACAAAAACAAACTTCTCTGTTAGGCACATGAAGCCTTTCGCAATGTGGTTGTAACCTACTTTTCTAGTTTTACTATACATTTCTCCCTTTGCCACACTCTACAGCCAAACTGACCTTACTATGTCTCACATGTGACCTTATACCTTCTGTCTGCATGTTTTTGCAAACTCCCCCTCTCCCTTCATTCCTGAAACACTCTCCTTCCTGACCTCTGCCCCTTAGAATCCTTGTTGTAGTTTAGTTGTCTGTCCAATGCTGCAAGTCTCATAGATCATGAGCCTCCACCAGCATGTTTTCCATTAACAGTCAGCCGGTAGACACAATCATCTCTTAGCAAAGGTATTTATTAAGGTGGCAAAGTAAAAACAAAAGTAGCTGTAAAATATTCCCACCGTAAACCTGGGGTACACTCTCTTATAAATACATGCAACATCCGTGGTAAGAGCAGGCTCAACTTTTGAGTACAATGACAATGGAGGAGAGATATATTTATATATGTGTACAGTAAAGTCAGCTCACAAGTCATGGTACTACAAGGCCTTCTTTGGAGTCTTCATGCAGACTGCTAGGTGGTGCAGTGGATAGAGCGCCAGGAGTCAGGAAGACTCATCTTTGTGAGTTCAGATCCGCCTCAGACTCTTACTAGCTGTGTGACCCTGGGCAAGTCACTTAACCCCATTTGCCTCAGTTTCCTTATCTGTAAAATGAACTGGTAAACTGCTCCAGTATCTTTGCCAAGAAAAGCCCAAATGGGGTCTTGAAGAGTCAGACATGACTGAATAATGACAGCTTCATGCATTTCCCTTTGAGTGCAGTGTCTCTGCTGGGCAAATAGCTCATCTGGGTTCCCCAGTTCTTTTCCCAGTTTCTTCTCCCCTCCATAGCTGGCTCACTTCTATGCTGCTGGGGCTCTTGTGGAGTACGTGCCTCTGCTCCTCCTCAAACTCTCTAAAAGGATGAATTCCTGGATGTGTCTTCTGGATGGGATGTCTCCCTCTGGGTAAGTCATTCTAGAGGCCATGGCCACTGTGGGGAATGGGGACAGGGAGAGGAAAATATCCTCCTCCAAACATTTCTGAGCCTGTGCTCCCTCCAGGAATGCCTGTTCTGGCTTAGTTATTGAAAGCCCTGCGGCCTTTAGAGGTATTCTTCCCAGTGAGATGGGTCCCTTTAATTCTGTCAGCAAAAGGGGGGTCACACTTCATAAAGAGGTCACCGCATGGGATGGCAATTTTATACTTAGTTTAATGCCTTGTTCAATCATATTAAAAGCTAATCATCTGTGACTAAAACAAGTCATCTGGGAAAGAGGAAATCCCACCCTCCTCCCTTATATTTAGGGACTTTGTGTAGGTACAGATCCTAGACAGAATGAAATATCCTTGAAGGCAGTCAATGAACAAACATTTATTAAGCACTTGTTATATGCCAGAGACGCATTGTACTAGGAGTTTCTGGGGATGCAGAGAAATGTGGGAAAGACTCTTTGCCTCCTATTCTATAGGGGAAAAATGCATACATATATAAATATAGGGGCAGGGAGCCTCACACACAGTAGGTGCCTAATAAGTGCTTGTTGATTGACTATTATCTCCCCCATGAGAACATAAGCTCCTTGAGGACAGGGACAGTTTTCTTTGTATCACCAAAGCTGAGCATGTCTGGTACCTGGCACATTGTAGGCACTTAATACTTATCGATCATTTAGGCTTTTTGACACTGCTACCTGGGGATGGGAGGAGATCAAGGTGCTGAGAAGAGGATAAGATCTTAAGGTCGATTTCCCCAACACTCTGATGGCACCTAGACAGGCAGATCTGGAGCTCCCACCCTTATCCAGGACTATGTTTTTTCTTGTGGCCAGGGTGGCTCCCCACCCCGCCCCCACCCCCAGCCTCTGGTTCTTCTCCCTGGGCCTGAAGATGAAATCTGGAACTGACTTGAAGTGGTTCTAGAGTCCTCAGCCTGGGTCCCAGTGGGTCACCCACAGCAGCCTGTTTTTCTTTATTGTCTTTTGTCTTCAGACACAGTTTCATAGGATCTCAAGATAGAAGTGACCTTGGAGGTTATAAAGCTCAACATGAGTATTTCTTTAAAATTACATTTGACTTTTTTTAATGAATGAAAATGGATTTTTCTCCCTCCTATCTACATTTTAAATAAATAATTTTAAATTTTTAATTACTGATGATTTTCTCTCTCCACTTCTACCTATCACCACCACCTAAAAAGATAATTTACTTGTAACAAACATGTGTATATGTATATATACGTTTATAAATATATTTTTATGTAACAGATATAAATAAATGTAATATAGAAATATATAACAAATAAATATAAGTTATATATATAACATATAAGCAAAGCAAATTCCCACACTGGCCAAGTCCAAAACTATGTGTCTCAATCTTCACTGAGGCCATCCGCTCTCCCTCTTCCCCCTCTCCCCTGCCCCCCGCCCGGATCTGGGCAGTGTGCTCCATCATTGGTCATCTAAAATCATGGCTGGTCATGGCACTGATTACAGTTTGTGAGTCTTACAAGGCCACTTGTCTTTTATAGTGTGGTCATTGTATAAATCTTCTCTTGGTTCTGCTCACTCCAGTCTGTATCAGTCCACATGACTCTTCTCTGGTTTCACCAAAACGGTCTCTTTCTTTATTTCTTATGGTGCCGCAGTATTCCATCCCGTTGATGAACCATTCTCCAGTGACGGGCACCCTTTTGATTCCCAGTTCCCAACATCCCATCCTATGGATGAAGAAACAGAGATCTAGGGACACGTGGTAACTTGCTTCAGAGACTTCCCCAGCCTCATCCCTTGGAGAACTCTTCATGTCCTGAGCCAGGGAAGGCCAGCCTGCAGCTTGGCTTTATGGATCAGGCCTCATGCTGAGCAGGACCTATGCCTACTGACCTCCAGGAGCCCAAGGAGCCTCCCTCAGCTCAGCCTCAGGATCAGGGAGACCGAAGGGCCCAAGTCTGGAGCCTCCACCAGCTGAAAGCTGTATCGTCCACCCATCTCTCTGCTCTGCCCTTGGGTGCCAGCAAGGCTCTGCCTGGGGCAGGGATGTGGCAGCTCATGTTACACCTTTTCCCTCCATGTAAGGACAGTTTCCCTCAGTACCAAGAATTCAGCCCCTCCCAGAGCTGGGATGAGGCATTTCTATTCTGGGGCAGGTGATGTTTGAGAAGGACTGGCTTTGCTCTTCCTGACTATACAGGGATACCTTTGAGCCTTCCCTGAAATACTGAGACCTGGCTAATGGAGGCAGTGCAGGGTGGGGGAAAGAGATTGGGGGGAGCCAGACACTCACTCATTATCATGATTGTCATCGGTGTTGTCATCATCAGCGTGGTCTGACATAAAGGAGGCTTTAAGGGTTACATCAGCATCTTATTGGAACTCAGCAAATCTGGCAAGGAAATGATGTAAGTATTCCCATTTTCAGATGAGAAAATTGAGATAATAAAACACTTTTTAAAAATACACGGAAAAAACCCAAAGTTTGGAAGGGGACGAAGAATCACAGACTGTAAGTGTTGGAGGGGCTTTAGTGGCTTCTAGAGAATTCAGTCTGTAACATCCCCCCAAATGGCCATTCCCACTCCGCTCAAAGCCTTTCAAGGAAGAGCAATTTTGTTACTACTCTGCAAAATTGGCAGTGCTTAAAAGTTGATGGTTTGATACACACAATCCTCTTTTTTTTGTATTTTGCACATTGAAATGTTTGTTAGTGGTTGTTAAATTTGTAATAGGCAGCTAGCTGGGTGGTGCAATGGCTAGGGCACTGGGCTCTGAGTCAAGAAGGCCTGAGTTCAAATCCTCCCTAAGATACCTCCAGCTATGTGACTATGACCAAGTCAGTTTTCTCTTTTAGCCTCAGTTTCTCCATCTGTAAAATGGGTGTTATAAAAGCCTGTGCTTCCCACAGGTGCTATGAGAATCAAATGAAAGAGTCTGCGTATGGCACGTTGCAAACCTTAGCAGGCCAGGTCAGCTTAGCTAATATTACCATAGAAAAGATTACTGTCCTGGGCAGCGCTCAGAGGGACCAGGAGGTGTTCTTGGAGAAAGTCAGAGGCTGGAGGTCTCTGAGCGCTGCCCAGGACAGCCTCACTCTTGGTTGGCCCCACTTGGATAACTCCACGGGCCTCTCTGTTGCTCGTAGGATCACGGATTGAAAGTTAGAGGGGATGTGTGACTTTCTCAAGGTCATACAAGGATTAAATGGCAAAACCAGCATTCAGACCCAGATCCAGTTCCCTCTTCCCTGTTGAGCTGGGTAGCCCAGTGGATAGAATGCTGGGCTTGGAGTCAGCAAGACCTGAATGCAAATCCTGCTTTAGACGCTTGTGTGACTCTGTATGACTCTGGGTAAGTCACTGATCCTTTCTGGGTCTCAGCTCTCCCCACCTGTAAAAATGAAGGCCAACTTCAGCTCGTGATTCTCATTTTCTTCACAGTTGGCTTACCGACCTTGTACTTCTCTGAGAATGGCTGTCAGCCCTCCCCAAACTCGCTCCAGCCCCCATCCCACCTTTGTGGAGCATTAAAAAGAGCCTTGGATTTAATAAATGCCCGAGAATGTATACCACTTACCTTGGGCAAACTTCTTAGCCCAGATGAGGCTCGGTTGCTTCCTCCATAAAATGGGTTGGACCAGCTAGCTTTAGCCAGGAGGGTCTTTCCAATTCTCAAGCCATCCTCTTAAGATCCTAAATCCTTGCCCCGTGTGGACGGGCCCCTCCTGTTGGGGGGCGGGGAGCTGTCCTGGCTTGCCCTCCCTGGGCACTACCCAACCCCCTGGGCACTACCCTCCACCCTGGCACCACCTCACACTCACTTTCAGATGACTCAGCTTCTGTGTCCCTGAGGATGTGTGAGGAGCTTGAGGAATGAGGGAGAAGTGGGGCCTGACGAAAGAAGAATAAGTGAGAGAGACGAAAGAGCACTCAGACCCCGGCCCCACCCATCACATACATGTACATGCACACACACTCTCAAACACACACTGAAAGTCTTCTAGCACTTTGAGGGTGGGGGAGATTTGCTGTGGAAGGGCTTCTTGTTCATGCATAGGTGGGACCAAATGGTCTTTGAGACCATGTGGTGCAGTAGAAAGACCCTTGGGTTCGGAGGAGTCAGAGGACCTAGGCTCCAAACCTGGATTTACTAGCTGTGTGACCTTGGGCAAGTCACTTGAGATCCCAATCAAGGCTCCTTGGAGACTTTCTGAACTTGGTCAGGCCTCAGTGGGGTAGGAGTGGGAGAGCTGGATTGGTGGCACTCTTCCTCCCTCCAGTGGATCTCTGGGGAAGTGCACTCTTTCCGGGGCTCATGATCTCCAGTCCCAGAGAAGAGGGGGCAGTTAACCTTAGCCTCTCCCCACAGGATCTGCACGTGGCTACGTGGCCGTCCTTTCCCCCAGATCAGGGCTCTCTTTTTAAAAAGCACTTGCCTTGCTTTCCAACAAAGACTCTGCAGCCCACCCACTCCTAATTCACGCCTCGGAGACCCTAATTAGTCCTAGCAATTTGCCTTGATCCACATCCCCATCTCTATCCCTGACCCCTCTTTTGGGCTCCGCCGCCTGCTGACAATTTCCAAGCGGATGTCCCACCATCCCTCAATCCTGCAGAATAACATCTGTAAAATGGGATAGTAATCCCTGCCTCCCTGAGCGGCTGTGGGGTTCACAAGACCCTAGGCTTAGAGCCAGAAGGGAGGGAGCATAGAGGCTTTCTAGTCTGACCCTCTCCTTGCCCAATGTACAGATAAGGAAACTGAGTCTCAAAGAATGTAAGTGACTTTGTCCGAAGTCACCCAGGCTGTGAGCGGCAGAGTCGGGGTGCAGACCACCCAGGTCGTCTGGGTCCATCAAGCTTTCCAAGACATCACGATGCCTCAGAGGACACGAGTGTTCTGTAAACCATACAATGCCATAGAAAGGTCAGCTAACATAGTATGATGCCTTGTCATGGTATGGAGGTGGTTCTGAGTTCGGGGAAGCTGGGCCAGCAAGGCAGGACGAAAAGCCTTTGAGAACGATCTGGACACACTCAGGGTGGGCTTTCCAAGGACCAGCCTGGCTAAGTACAAAGAGAGGCTCACCACCAGCAGGCTGGCAGCTTGGTACACTTAGGATAATCATCTAGACCCCCACGAGTCTGACAGTGGCCCAATGTTAACTTGGAGAGAGGTCTCTAGTAGAGGGTCCCAGGGATCTGTTTATGGCCCTGGGCTGTCTAAATTTTTTTTGTGAAGGAGTCTCAGAAAGCCTTCTTGCCCCCAGGCCCCATCATCCCCTGGCTGTTCACAGTCTATTCATTAAGGGTGATTTGGGGCTAATTAACTTCTCTTTTAAAATGTAAATGATACAGCACCTCGGCTGTACTTGGAATCAGATAGTCCTGGGTTCAAATTTTGCCTCTGTTGTTTCATCCCAGTGTGACTCTGAGCAAATCATTTCCAGTCCTCGGGTTTCAGTTTACCCCAATCTGAAATGGGAGGGCAAGGCTGGGCCTCAGAGTCTTCCCTTGTAAATGAAGAGACTGGAACAAATGGGCTCCAAAGGTCATTGGATGAGCTGGTTTGAACCCCATCTTTGTTACTAACTCTCTACAGGACCCTCCGCTCCCAGACTCAGTTTCCCCATTTGTAAAAAGAAGAGGTTGGAACCTCAAGCTTCTTCCTTCTCAAAATCTTGCTCTGTCAAGTCTGTTAGAAAAGTGCCCACCCCGACCCCATCCAGTACCAGCCCCTCAGTCACTCACGGGCAGAAGAAGGCTCACCAGGTGGGAATATTGCCACCCTGCAGGAAGGGTGAAGCTGCCGTGAGAACCGGGCCCTCCCCTTAGGGAGGATGGAAGCTTCGCATAGGATGGAATCTGCCCGAGGGCTCAGAAGGTTTCCGTCTTCTCCTTATGCTCAAAGTGCCCAGCCCAGGGTAGGCATTTAATAGATGCTTTTCCTTCCGGTACCACAAGGATCTCCTCTTTCCACATCTGAGAAATGAGACCTCTCTCCCTCACACACAAGGCATAGCAGAACGTGAGAGATTCCTTTGGGGAGTGTGCGTGGGGTCTGTCCCTGCCCGGGCACTGCCTTTTCTGTTCCCAGAGACCCAGCCTGTGGTAGGGAGGGGGAGTGCTGCCGGCAGCCACCAGAGGGCGGCAGAGCAGAACCAGCAGTTGGGGCGCCTGCTGTCCAGCCTCCAGCTCTGGGGATCTGGAGGTAGCCTCCGACAGCTTGGCCTGGGCAGGGAAGGAGCTCACAATACCTGCAAGCCAGGCCTTACAGAGCCGAGGAACCCAGTGGCCCGAGTGTCTGTAGCACCAAGTGTGAGAGCAAGGACTGGCATTCCCATTTCACAGAGGAGAAGATGGAAATTTTCGAGGCAAAATATTTTGCCTAAAGACACACAGCAAGGAAGGGGAGCCTTCTTCTGCCTCTGCGGCCCGGCCTGAGAGGTCCTGGTGAAATTCAGGAGGGGGGGGGAGGGGGGGGCTAGCTCTGCGGAAACAGAGGGGCCAAGCAAACGCACAGGGAAACGAGTGGTTACACCTGATAAGCACATCCTATATATACTTATATGTTATTATGTATTACAGAATTACACACTATATAATAAATAGGTAAATATATGTTATATATAATTAAATGTATTTCTATATAAATTATGACAATACAAAAAATAAACATCTAAATGAATAAGTTGATGGTCCCAGGTTAAGGAGGCCTTCCTTGGAGAATCAGTATGGGGGCAGGGCAGATCAGATAATCTTGGAGGACCTGGGATCAAATCCTGCTGCTGCTGCTTGCTCTCTCTGTGACCCTGGGTAAGCTCCTTCAACCATCTGGGACTCAGTTTCCTCATCTGTTAAAAAAAGGCTGGGGTGGAGCCGATGACTGCTAAGGTCACTTCTGGTTAGGAAAGGAAGGAAATAAGCATTTACTAAGCACCTACTATGTGTCAGCACTTTACAAATATTCTTGTTTGATCCTAACCAAAACCCTGGTACAATCCCCACTCTGCCGTTGAGAACACTCAACAGTGACAGACAGAGGTTCCATGACTCACCCAGGGTAATGCAGCTAGTGAGTTTATAAGGCCAGAGTCGAACTCAGCTCTTCCTGACCCCAAGTCCAGCATTCTATCCGTGGTGGACGTTGGTAACTCCAAGGGTCAGAGCTGTGGTGGAGAGGGAAGAGGAGCCAGAGGACCTGAATTTGAATTCCAGCTCTGCCACTTACAACTCATGTGACCTTGGGCAAGTCTCTTGACCTCCCTTGGCCTGAGGGGGCTGGACCAGGTCGCCTCTGCGGCCCCTCCCAGCTCGAAGTCTATGGAGGCCACGACATCTTTTCCCAGAATTCCCACTGGAGGGAGTACGAGGGTCACAGAGAAACCCAAAGCTGGAAGGGATCGGACTTCATCTGACACCCTCTTTTTACAAATGAGGAAACTGAGGCCCAGGGAAGGGACTGGGCCAAGGTCACACAAATGCTGGTAACTGGCTGAGTCAGGACGCCAACCCAGGAGAAGAGCCCCATCCTTCCCTTTCTGGAGACTTTGCCCGGACGTCAAACCCTGCACAGAGAGCGCCCCCGGGTGGCTTCTGCACCACCTTATTCTGTTTAGAGCGATAGCCTCGCAAGGAGAGGGAAGGCGCTCCTTCTTCTGTCACGTTGGGACAAGTAGAGGGAGCGCCCCTTAGAGAAATGGGGGACTGCGTACTATATACAGTGTTAAAGCATCCCTGCATCGGATGCTGGTGCTGAAGGGGTTTCACTCTAACTCAGGAAGGTCTGATTACGGAGAGGGACGGCGAACCGGGCGATGGCTGTGGGTTCTCACATTTCACATCTGTTTTGGCCACACTGGTTTCCTTGTTAACTCATTCTTCCCTGGCTAAGACATTTCCCACTGCTGAGCCTTTGCACTTACGGTGCATTCCCCTGCCCGGACCAAACTCCCTCCTTGCTTCTCTCTCTGCTTTGCATTCACTCGGTCCTTACTTAGCAGTAGCCTTTCCTCCTCTCTGCCCCGCCCCCGAATGTAAGCACCTGTACAATGGCAGAGCTTGTTTGGTGCATTGTTTGGGTGCCTCTAGAGTCCAATATGTGCCTGGCAAACGACACGCCCTCCGGAAAGAAAGTCTCCTGGATTGAACTGAATTTTGTAAAACAACAGGTATCAAGGATACTTGGAGAGAGACAGAAAGAGACAGAGACAGAGAGAGACAGAGATAGAGACAGAGAGACACAGAGATGCAGAGGGAAAGAGAAAGACAGAGACAGAGATAGAGACACAGAGAGAGAGACAGACAGAGAGACAGAGACACAGAGAGCGACACAGAGACAAAGACAGAGACACAGAGAGACACAAAGACAGACACAGAGATAGAAACAGAGAGACACAGAGACACAGAGGGAAAGAGAAAGACAGAGACAGAGAGACAGACACGGAGAGAGACATACAGACACAGACAGAGACAAAGAGAGACACAGACACAGAGAAAAAGACAGTGACAGACAGAGACAGAGAGGGAGACACAAAGAGAGAGACACACAGACAGAGACAGAGACACAGAGACACAGAAGACAGAGACAGAGGGGGAGACACAGAAGCACACAGAGCGAGATAGACAGAGAGACAGAGACAGACAGAGACAGAGACAGAAAGAGACACAGAGATAGAGACACACACACACACACACACACACACACACACACACACACACACACACACAGAAAGAAGACTATGTCAGCTTTCTAAAGGAAATAAGGCAGACTTCAATCACATTAGGATCTGGATAACCAGCATGTTAATAAATGGACCATGTGGGCAAACAAGCAGTCATCCTAGCAGAGGCGGTGTGATCCAGAGCACAGGACCTGGAGTTACAAAGCCCTGGGTTTGAGTTCTACCTCATATTTACTCACTGAGCCACTCTGGGCGATTTTCTGAGCTTTGTTTTCCTAGACTGTAAAATGGGTCTGATCATGACGGTGGTGGTGACAACACTAACACTGACTTGAGGAGGGTGTTGGGAAGACCCTTGGATGATAGTTCCTAATAGCTAGCACTGACACAGCACCTACTGCAGGCCAGGCACTGCCCTATTGCCTCATTGGGTCCTCACAACAGCCCTGGGAGGCAGATGCTATGATCATCCCCATTTTACAGATGAGAAAGCTGAGTCAGACAGTGGTTGTGACTTGCCTAAGGTTACACAGCTAGTGAGTGTCTGAAGCAGGATTCAAATTCAGGTCTTCCTGACTCCAAATCCAACATTCTAGCCACTGTGCCACTTAGCTGCCTTAGCAAAGTGAGAAACGGAGACCAGAGGGTCTTGACTTGCCCAGCTAGCTAGTGGTGTGGCCAAGCCAAAAACCCCAGTCTGCCACTGTATCGGCCTCCTTGTCTGTTCCCACCAGTATTTGACCACCAATGGATTGAAGTCTGGGCCATGGGTCTGGGGAGTCCCTGGGGAGGTGGGAAAAAGGAGAATACCCCAAACTGGCTTTGCTGGGAAATCAGGGGAAGCAGTCCTTAGACGAAGCCAAGCTGGGGACTCGGTTTCCTCGATACATTAATCAATTCAATTGATTGATCAATTGATTTGAATTGATTTTGTGTCAAGCACTGAGCTGGGCATTAGGGAGAGGAAGACAAAAGGAGACGATCCTTGCCTTCATGGAGCTTATATTCTACTGGGAGTAGACAAGACATACATTGGTAAGTGTTGCTAAATATAGATACCAGGCAAATTGTGGGGAGACACTGTCAGTGGGGGAATCAGCAAAGGCTTCATGGAGAAGGCATCACTGGAGCAGAGTCTGCAAGGAAAGAAGTAGGGCGAGAAGGAAGGGCATACCAGGCACAGGGGACGGCTGGTGCAAAGCCCCTGAGATGTGAGGAACAGCAAGACTACCAGTTCAACTGCATCATAGGGCATGGGAAGAAAAAAGAAAAAGAAAAGAAAAAATCGATCCTGGGAAGGGGAGGCATGTATAACGATGCTGGAAAGGTTGGTTGGACTTTTAACATTAAAGAGAAGAGCTTACATTTGATCCTAGGGGCAGAAGGGAGCCAAGGAGTTTATTGAGTAAGGGAGTGATGTGGTTGGAGCTGCAGATATGGAAAATCACTTTGGCACAGGGTGTAGGATGGACCAAAGTGGGAGAGGTTTGAGCTGGTCGGACTCAGCAGTGGGAGATGGCATCTGAACCTAGAAAGGAAACAGTGAACGGATTGAGCCCACTCTGCTTTGCCCTGGTCAGACCATTTCTGGAGTGGTCTGCATTCAGGTTTGGGGGCTGCATTGTAGGAAAGATGCTGACAGACCTGGGAGCATCCACACAATGGGGAGGTAGACGGGCCTTAAAATCATTCTGCCCCAGGGATGGTCCTTTGGAAAAGATGGGACCACAGAAACAGTCTGCAAGGATGGGGCAGGGTGAGGGGGGTCGCCAATGGAAGAAGCCTGCAGGCAGAACCAGTAGCAATGGGGAGCTACAAAGAGACTAGTTTAGGCTGATGTCAGGACCAACTTCCTAACCAAGAGAGCTGTCCGGAAGCACAGGAGCACATCTGTGGCAGTGAGCTCCCCATCACTGGACTTCTTCAAGTAAAGGCTGAACAGCTGTAGAATCTCTGGGTTGGCCCCCGAAGATCTCCTCCCTCCCAGTCACACGTCACATGAGCCATGAATGTAGGTCTAGGTTGGACTAGATGCCAGTGGGGTCCCTTCCAGCTCAGAGGCTCCATCATCCTAAGGACCCTCCTGTTGCAACAATTGGGCTAGCAGCTGCTGTGGAGGTGAAAGACCAACACAAGCCCAACAACGAAAATGCTGCCAGCCCAGGTTCTTTTGATCTGCTTTACTAAGGAAAGCAACGTTAAGGGGTTAACAAGCTTATTTTAATCGAACATACAAATATCATTCACTTAGTTCAGGGGGAAAAGCCAGCACCCTGAACTTCGAAGCAAATACAAACAAATTACAAACATCAACAGGCAGACCTTGTCTGATTCAAATTTCAATTCATAGTTACCAGAGTTTAACAAAGTCCCAACATCTGGGTTTACGAGTTGGAGGGCTTTTAACTACAACTGCCCATCAACACACCTCCAAGAGTGAGACCCCACCCCCACCCCGCAAATAGCTCTGTTCTCTCTTTCTATACAGTCTTTGGACGTCATCAAACGTCATCTGAGCAACCAGAACTCAGTCTCCTACTGTTGGCTCTGGTCTTAGTAGCTCCCCTTAGGACCCTGGGGGCTTTGTGCCCACATAGGCTTAGTACCTAGTAGCTAGGGGTTTGGGCCTGGGGCTTTGCAGTAAAAAAAAGTCCCAACTTAATTGATATCACCCCTCCATCATCCTGAGGAGCTTTGAACAGTCAGCGGTTGGAAGCCCATTTAATTTGCTTGTTTTTCTAAAACAATCCCTAGTTTCTGGAGCGAAAGATCCTTATGTTTTGTGAAGCCTCAGGTTGGTGGGATGGAAGAGAAGGAGCTGTGATAACCTCAAGCTACACCACATTCCGCAACCCCCCTCCGGAGGCCAGAGAACCAGAGGCAGCCCTGATTGTGTCAAGCTGTCAGAAATCTGAGCCCCCCCCTCCCTTTTCCCCCTCCCCTTCCCCTCCCCTCTTCCCTTCTCCCTTTCCCCCCTCTTCCCCTCTCCCTTCCTCCTCCCCTCTTCCCCTTTCCCTTCCCCATCTCCTCTTCCCCTCTCCCTTCCCCCTCCCCTCTTGGGACATCCCATCATTTTTTTCATGAGTTTTTTTTAATAGAAGCCTAAAGCTATAGATGGTGACATCTCCACAATCACTGACCAGGAATGATTCAGAGGAAAATGTGACTGGAGCAGAAGGAAGCCCTGATAGAGAGACTCATGGAGTGAGCCAACCAGCAAGATCTCGTCCACACTGCTCCTGGAACTAGAGGGTCCTAGATCTAGAGTTAGAATGGATGCTCAGCCCAACCCTTCATTTTACAGAAGAGAAAACTGAGGCCAAGGGAAGCTAAGTGACTTGCCCCAGGTCACACCTTAGATAGTGCCTGAAGTAGGATTTGAACCCAGGTCCTCGTGTTGTAGAGCCAGTGCTTTCCACTCTCAACAATGATGTCTTCCTGGTGCCTTCTCTCCCTGTGCACAGGGAGAGGGCTCTGGACTTCTCATGCAGCTGGAATCATTACTATAGCTCCCATTTTTATAGCATGCTGAGGTTTACAAAGCCCTTTCTTGACCCTGGGAGGGAGGGGAAAATGGCAAGGACAGCTCCTATTTCCAGGGCACTTGGTGGTTTACAAAGCACTTAATACACATCCCACCTGATCCTCACCCAATCCTAGAGGGTAGGCATGGGGATGTAGCTTCATTTCACAGATGAGGAAACTGATGCATGGAGCGGTTGAATGATTTGTCTAGGGTCACACAGCTAGGAAGTCCCTGAGGCAGGATCTGAATACATTTTCCTGATTCCTATAACCGCTGTATCATGCCATGTAGATAAAGTATGAATATCCCCATTTTATAGATGTCGGTTGTCTCAGAGAAGTGACTTGCTCAGGGCTGAATACTGAGCTAGAGCCAAAGTTCGAACCCAGGTCTCTTGGGGCCAAGGTCAGTGCTCTTTCTGATTCCACCACACTTGCTCACTCTCAAGGCATACTTCTCAATGGTACAGCCAAGGGCCCGTGACTAATTTGGCCAGTCTGCCTCCACAGGGGCCTGAAGTTCACAGAAAACTCTGAACCAGTACTTCTGGCTGCCAGCAAAACTGCAGATTTGGTAAAAGGAAGCTCTGAGGGGGAAGAAGATGCAAGAAAAAGGACAAAGTTCATGTGCTGCACACAGGAGCAGCCTGTGCTTCATGTACCTCCTAGGAGGGGTGCTACCCCACAGAAACCCCTGCAGCACACTGATGCTCAGATAACCAGGTGGGTCTGAAATAGCTACTCAAGGGGTAATACCTGCATAAGTCACCAGAGGGCACTTTGACTTCAGGTTGATGCAGCTTCCTCTCTTTGCACACGTGAGAATGGGATGAGCCCCATGGCTTCTAGTCTTCGCCTTAGGGACCTACCCTATTTAGACAAAGCTAAGGGTATAAATACATCCCTGACTATAATTCATAACTTATTTGGCTTGTGTCTGCTCCCTTTTCAATGAGATCCTACTCTCCTTCTTAATTTCACATGGCTCGCTCATATCCAGATTACTACATTATTGAATGTAATTAATATACTATTGAATAAAATCAAAAGTGAAAGGTACAGTATTAAAATTCTAGCTTCTGCTAAGGTCAGAAATCTCAACTTCCTTCTCCTAATCTTTTGCACTGGTGTTTCCCAGTGGCCCTAAAATGACATTTTCTGAGAAATACTCTCCAGTATTCTCTTTCCAAAGTCTCATGAAGGGTAGGAAGAAACAATGTTCCATCTTACGCTGCCCCTGGTTGTGAGGCAAAGGCCCTCTACCTTCTGGCTCTTGTAACTGCTCTCAGCTCCAGCCACCAGACACACTGGGCAGCTGCTCTGGGGAATAAAGTTAGGTCTCCTCTCTCAGATCCCCCATAGGTCTCTGGCTTGTTTCTCCAGTATTCCTGCCTCTTAGGCTGCTAGGGTTCCAGTGGCAGATTGTACCTTCCCAGCTCCCAAGAATGTGTCTCTGAGAGTCAGAGGTGTGTGTGTGTGTGTGTGTGTGTGTGTGTGTGTGTGAAAGACAGCCAGACAGACAGATGGACAGGGAGTGTTCTCCATCCAAGTCCCATTAGCCAAGTTAAGGCAGGGAGTTTGTGGGGTCTGGAGCGACTGCATCATCTCTGGGACAAACTACAAACTCCCCTGGTTTGACATTCAAACTCTTCCTGAAATGGTTCCAGCCTACCTCCCCAGGCTAAACCCACATCACTTTCTTTCATGGGCTGTAGCTGAATGACCTACACACTATTCCTTGTACAGGACATTCCATCTTCTACCCCCACACTTTTGTCCAAGCTATTTCCCATATCTGGAATGCATTTGCTCCCCACTTTCACATCCCAATTTCCCCTCAAGGCTCAGCTCATGCCCCACATGGTTGACCTGGGGCCTTTCTGGACTGCTCCTCTCCCTTGTCCAAGCGGCCCCTCCAAGTTACTTCTTACATAATATTTTGACTTATTTATGTGCCTGTGATTTCAACCCCCTCCCCCATATGAATTTAAAGGGCAGGGACTGTTTCATGTTTGCCTTCATATTACCAACGCAGTGCTTGGCATGTAGCGGGTGCTTAGTAAAGGCTTGTGGTATTAAATTGATTGAGGGAGCCAACACAAAATTTGCCTTATGCCCTTTCTACCCCACAGGCTCTTACCGTCTCAGAGCCCAGATGTCAGCCCTGAGCCAGTGGGTTGTGGGAGTTTAGCACGACATTGGTTCAGCTTGCCTGGGATTCTGGACACCATCCAGGGGCCTGACAGGCCTGAGCCCAGTTTTCCTGGGCTATCTGGGGGCAGCTTTAGCAGCATAAACCCAGCCCTCTGCCCTCTGCCCAGACTTCTTGGGGGTCTTGGTCCTCACAGTCTTTGTGTAATATTGGGTTGTAACAGCTGTTTCCAAAGTACGGGTGTCCAGGGTTTTTCCCTTCAGTCAGTCAACAAGTATTTTTAAAACACCTTCTATGTGCCAAGTACTGGGGACACAAAGAAAGGAAAAAAAAAAAGAAAGGTCCCTGCCTTCAAGAATCTTGTAGGTTAAGAAGCAACATGTTTTATGTGAAGTGTCAAAAATGAAATTAGGGGCAGTGGTAGAAGGACAGGAAGATCTTTTTAAAGATTCAATATTATTTTACTTTGCTCTGATTCCTCTCCCTCCAATCTCCCCCTCCTTCCACTGAGAAATCAAGAAAAACAAACCCCTTTAGAAACATATGTAATCCAGCAAAATAAATGCCCACATTAGCTATAGGCCTTGTATATCAGAGTCACTGGTAGGGTGAGGACAAGTAAAGAGCCTGGGAAAAAACCTTAGAAGGATTACCCAGAGTTTTGCATCTCCCTCCTCTTCCTTCCCTCCATCTCTCCTCTTCCCTCCTCTCCTCTCCTCTTCTGTCCTCTCCTCTACCTCCTCCTACCTCTTCTTCTTCTTCTTCTTCTTCTTCTTCTTCTTCTTCTTCTTCTTCTTCTTCTTCTTCTTCTTCTCTCTCTCTCTCTCTCTCTCTCTCTCTCTGTCTCTGTCTCTCTCTGTCTCTCTGTCTCTCTCTCTCTTTCTCTCTCTCCTCCTCCTCCTCCTGTCTCTGTCTCTCTCTGTCTCTCTGTCTCTCTCTCTCTTTCTCTCTCTCCTCCTCCTCCTCCTCTTCCTCCTTCTTCTCTCTCCCTCCCTTCTCCCCTTTCCCTTCCTTTGCCAAAGCCCTGGGAATGTGGTGCTCCCACCTATGGCTCCTAGTTTCCTGTATCCAACTGCAGGATAAATTGTCAAAACACCCAGGATTCTCAGGTGGCCCTGGGGGCCCTCCTGTTCCTCTGGCTGGCCCCAGGCTGGGGGCACTTGCCAGAGCTGGAGCACCATGTCCCAGCTCTCAGGGCCAAGTTTGGAGCTGGCAAGGCCGGCAGGACCAGTTCGACAAGCAGCCTGGCCCTCTGGGGTTTCTCCATCTCTGCTAAGGTTGTCCTGGCCTGACTCTGGTTCCAGCCTTTTTCAGGGATGGTGCAGGCATGGGGATTCTTGGGCTAACCTAAATTCACTTATCCGGCCTATGGATTCCCTTCCAACCAAGAGACTCAATTCTGGGATCTCTGGGACTTCGTGTGTCTGCTGCCGGGTAAGAGGTCTAAGGCTGGCCAAGGCCTCGAGGCCGTCTGGCCCAGTCCATCATGTTACAGAGGAGCTTCTGGGATCTGCCTGAGGTCACACAGCTAGCAAGTGTCAGAGAGGGAATCTGTACTCAGCTCCCCCGATTGCCAATAAAGCATCCCAATGAATGTGTGCTCTTGGTGGGACCGGGAAGTGAGACCAGAGTCCAGAACCTCTGGCTGCCACACCTTTGCACGCCCTGTTCTCACTTCCTAGGACCCGGCGTGCCCTGCAAAGCCCTGTTCAAGGACTAGCTCCTACAGGAATCCTTTTCCAAGCAGGCAACATAGAGAGTGGACAGAGTGCTGGACTGTAGGGCCAGAAGCCCTGGGTTCAAATCCTGCCTCAGACACATACTGGCTGTGTGACTGGGGACAGGTCACTAATCTCTCAGCCTTAGCCTCCTCATTTGCAAAATGGGAATTATGAAAACGCCTTCCTCCCAGGGTTGTTGTGAGACTCCAGAGAGACCCTGTGTGTGCGGCCAGGGAGAGGTTGGCTGAGGCTGCTGGCGGAGCTGCCCTTCTCCTTGGCTCTGTCTCACTCTGCAGATCACTGCATTGATGCATCCCAGCTTGAGGGCGGGGCCCAAGGGCCTCAGAGTAAGAAGGACCCTGGGGTCATCAGGTCCAATGGCCTCAGAGTAGGAAGGACCCTGGGGTCATCAGGTCTAATGGCCTCAGAGTGGGAAGGACCCTGGGGTCATCAGGTAAAATGGGAAGGACCCTGGGGTCATCTGGTCCAATGGGAAGGGCCCTGGGGTCATCCAATCCAATGGCCTCAGGGTGGGAAGGACCCTTGGGTCATCAGGTCCAATTCTTCCAAAGGTGGATTTTCATTGACATGCTATTTGACATCACCTACATTTCTCAGTCGATCCCACCCCTCCTCCCTACCAAAGTCATCCTTTATAACAAGAGCAAAAAAGAGGGGAAAATTGGTTCAGCAAAACTAAGCAAGACATCAGAAAGGCCTATCGCTCCTCAGAGGTGCTCTCCTTTCTGCAAAGAAGAGGACCAACCTTTTTATTTTACAGATAAGGAAATGAGGCCCAAAGCGGCCAGTGTCCAGTGTCCACAGTGGTTTGTCCAGTGTCACACGGGTTTGTAGAGAGAGCTGGGATGATTTGGGTCTGCAGAAGTCCAGTCTAGGCTCTTTCCACAGCAGATTTCTGTTTCTACTGTTTACAAGTGGGATCTCCCCAAGAGAAGGTAAGTTTCTTCTTCTTTTTTTTTTTTGGCAGGGCAATTGGGGTTAAGTGACTTGCCCAAGGTTACACAGGTAGTATATGTGTCAAGTGTCTGAGGCCAGCTTTGAACTCACTTCAGGCCGGTGCTCTACTAGCTGCCCCTAGAAGGTAAGTTTCTTGAGAGCAGTCTCTCTCCACTTTTGTCTTTGTGTTCTCAGCACTGATGAGGCTTCACAGATTTGACTGGGGCTGCATCGAACCCCAGAAGGAGACATCCAAGGGTCTCCCAAGGCTCTGTCTTCAATCCTCTACTGCCTTCCCATTTCCATCCTCACTGAGCTCAGCCACTCTCCCAGCTTCCCCTTTTGGCCTCAGTGTGGGTCTCCTAAGCACCTGCCCACTGTCTACACTGCTGACTGGTCTGTGGCCATCACGTCATCACCCCAAATTCCACAGGCTTGGAACTGAACTCATCACCATTCCTCCACCCCTCTTCCCACTTCTCCAGTCACATCCCTTAGTCTCCCCTCCATCCTCTCCATCTAGTCAATTCATCAGAACTCCTACTATGTGCAGGGCACCAGCAATACAAGAAAGAAGAAGGCAGTCCTAGTCCTTGAGGCCGAGGTAAGGTCTATGACTGTAAACACAGTTGTGTGTGAAAATGGATGCAACATCTTGGGGAGGAAGGGAGAGAAAATTTAAAACTTATGGAAATGGATGTTGGAAACTGAAAATGAAATATTTTTAAAAATGAATGCAATGAACTTGTCTGAGAGATGGAGACCAAAAAATGCACCTCCTTCCCCTCTCTGCAGACGCAGGAGACCAGCGGGCCCGGGGACCAGGGACCGGGGACCAGGGAACCAGGGGACCAGGGAGCCAGGGGACCAGGGGGCCAGGGGACCAGGGGACCAGGGGCCCAGGGAGCCAGGGGCCCAGGGAGCCAGGGGACCAGGGAGCCAGGGGACCAGGGGGCCAGGGAGCCAGGGGGCCAGGGGACCAGGGGGCCAGGGAGCCAGGGGACCAGAGGACCAGGGGACCAGGGGCCCAGGGAGCCAGGGGACCAGGGGACCAGGGGACCAGGGGCCCAGGGAGCCAGGGAGCCAGGGGACCAGGGAGCCAGGGGACCAGGGGGCCAGGGGGCCAGGGGACCAGGGAGCCAGGGGACCAGGGAGCCGGGGGACCAGGGGGCCAGGGGACCAGAGGACCAGGGGACCAGGGGCCCAGGGAGCCAGGCTGCCAGGGGCCCAGGGAGCCAGGCTGCCATGGGAGTAGAATGTAGCAGATATGTACACACTGTCAGACTCAGCTGTTGCAATGTGTTGGTTAGCTCTGAACTGTTTTCTTTCTGTATTTTGTATTCTTGGTTGCAGAGGATGATCGCTGAGTAGAGGAGGTTAGAGGGATGTGTTTGGAAATTAAGGTGATGGGAAAACAAATACTAGCCAACATCTGCATAGCCTTCAATGTTTGAGAAGGGCTTACACATACCTTCTTTCAATTGGGTCAAAACCAAAAGATAGCAATGAAGTGGTTTTGAAAAGAAACCGCATGGGAAAGATAGGTCTGACTTCAAAATGGGGCCTAGAGAGACCAAGTGACCTGCCCATGGGACGTCAAGGCGCTAGGAAGCGTCAGAGGCGACTCGAACCCAGACCCCAGTGGCTCGGTCAGCTTTTTATCCAGCATACCATGACGATTCTCCAAAGGGTGGGCCCTGCCCTTTTGTTTTTAAATGAAGGTACCAGTAATCATAACTAGACACAGTCAGAATTAGGGTTAATCCTGTTCGGTGCCTGAGTCTGACTACAGGCCATCCACCTAGAGGGGAGGCCAATTCCAGTGAGTGGAAGCGAGAGACAAACCAAGGCAATTCTTCCTGCCGTTTCTCCTCAGACTCTCAAGCAGGGCTACAGGCAGCGTGCTCAGTTAGCCAGTCTACAAGCATTTATTACCTGCTAACTCTGTACCAGGCATGATGCTGAAACAAAGACGGAAACAGCCCCTGCCTTCAGAAAGCTTACATTCTAACACACAATGAATTCTATGTAAACTAGATATACGCTGGGTAAACAGAAGGCAATCTGAGTGGGGAAGGCCTGCCTCCCCCTATCTCTCCCCTCCCTCAAGACTAAACTCCTGCAAAGAAATCTCTCCATGACAGGTTCTAGCACCTAGCCAACCATTGGTCTTTCCAATATGCCTTTCATCCCCGGCCCTGGACTGAAACTGCTCTCTCTAAGGCCTTTGGTGGTCTCTGAGATGCTTCATCCAATGGGCTTTCCTCAGGCCCCTTCTCTCCCACCTCTCTTCCACCTTTGCTGACCACCCTCTCCTCCCAAACACCTCCCTTCCCTGGTATCCATCACTCCACTGGCTAACCCTCCCCCCTCTGACTGCCCTCTTCAGTCCCTTTCACTCGTGTCCCTTTCCCTGCTCCCTCCCCTGTCACCAGCCTCTGGGGCCATTTCTCTCCCCTCTCCACCACTCCAGTGGCTCTGCCACCCCCTTCGCAGCTGATGGCTCCCATGTCTCTAGACCCAACTCCATCTCATCAGTGTTGCCAGGCCCCCATCTCTAACTGCCCGCCTGATATTTCTGCTGGAGCCACAAATTCAGCATGTCCATGATGGATAGCCTCAGCATTATCCCTGAATCCCCCCAGAATATTCTCAACAAGGGGTCATTCAGTCTCTGAAGCTCCAGGAGGGAGAGCCTATCAGCCCTTGGAGCAACCTGTTCCATTCTGGGACAGCCCTAGTTCTTAAGAAGTCTTTTCTGACTTCAGGCCTAAATCTGCCTCCTTCTACTCTAACTCCTCCATTGCTCACAGTTCAGTCCTCTGGGGTCAAGCAGAAAATGTCTAATCCCTCTTCTGTGGGACAGCTCTTCAGACTGTCCTCCTCCCTAAGTCTGATCCTAGAGTGTCCTGGTTAATCCTGAGGCAGGAGTGAAGGCATCCATGGTCAACAGTTGCAGCGAAGTGATGAGAGCCGAAGTAGATCACACGGTGGTCTGGAGTCAAGGAGATCTGAGTTCAAATCTGCCCTCAGATACTTCCAAACTGTGTGACCCTGGGCAAGTCACTTAGCCTGTTTCCTCAACTATACAATGAGGCTCAGAATAGCACCTACCTCTCAGGGTTCTTGTGAAACATTTGTAAAGCACTTAGCACGATCCTGGTGTGTAGAATGTTAGCTGTTATAGTCATGGATCCTTTATGGGACTCAGTTTTCTCATCTCTAAAATGAAAGAGTGGAACTCCACAGCTCCCAGGGTCCCTTCGGGTTCTACTCTATGATCCTACGTCACTGAAAAGGAATAAGACACATTCTGCTCCCCCATGGGCAGAGCTGGGAACAAGGATAGAAGTCACCCAGAGGCAGACTTAGATTTGATATCAGCAGTACTTATTAAGTGCCTACTGTTCGCCAGCCACTATACTAGGTGCTGGAGATACAGCCCAAACCAGCCATTACATTCCATGAGCGACGCAGCATATACACATATAAGAACGTACAAAAGATGTGCCAGGTAGAATCCATTGATACGGGATCATCTGAAGGGTGAAGGTGCTGGTAGCTGGGGGCATCAGGGGGTACAGAATCATGTACAAAGTGACACTGGAGCTGAGCTTGGAAGGAAACAAGCAACTAGTGTTGTCCCCAAGGGCTATGGGCCAGTCCAAGAGGCGGTGGGCACTTCTTCACTGGAGGCCTTCAGGTAGAGGCTGGATGGCCACTGCTGGGTGGGTTGTAGATGGTGGGTGCTTCCTCACTGGAGGCCTTTAGGCAGGCAGGATGGCCACCGTTGGGTGGGTTATAGAGGGAGTCTTGTTTCCAATGTGGGTTGAGTAAGATGGTCCCCAGGCCTCTATCATTTTGAAATTCTGTTATTTGGTAAAGGATGGGACCAGGTAGGAGTTCCTTCAGGAAGCCAGTGTTTGACTCTGTGTCACCAGTCAGATATACTAAGTAAATGAGGAACTGGGGCCAGGGCCAGGAGCTGGCAGGACAGAAACCCAATGGAAAGGGGAACAAGAACAGGGAAGCCAACAGGAGCGGGTAGAGCCAGCTAGGACAGATGGGTAGGAAAAGGCCAGGGCGTGGAACTCGAAAGCACAACAGAGCCCTTTCATGAGCTGACGCCTTCCCAGGGGAACCTACAGCTGGGAGCTCAGGGCCCAGTGGCCTGTCTGAGGGTTTGGGCCCCTTCCAGGGCAGAGTTGGGCCTTCCTCAAGGGTGTGTCACAGACTGCCTGGGGCTGGGAGGAACAGTCAGAGGGTGACCACATCTGACCACTGGGTCTCTGGGGAGGCCTGGGCTTTTCCTGCAGCATGGTTTTTACAGCCTGAAAGTTCTGATAGCCTGAGATATTGATAATGATGAAGCTGAACTTAGATCACATGGCCTTAGAGCCAGCATTGGGAGGGGCCCCAAAGGTCCTCACATCCAACCCCTTCACTTTAAAGATGAGGGAACTTCAGGGGAGTCACCTGCCCAGAGTCCCTGGAGCTACCAATGCCTTCCCTTTTCAGATCACCTTCATCTTCTCTGCACCTACATCTTGGATACTCCTGGCTCCAGCCTCCTCCATTAGAATAGGAAAAGTGAAAGTAACGGAGGAGGGCTCCTCGAGGGCAGGGGCTCTGTTTTACCTTTCCTTGTAACCCCAGCACTTCACCCAGTGCCTGACACATAGTAGGTGCTTAATAAATAAATGCTTGTTGACTGACCTTAAGTGAGGAGAACCTCACTCTCTCTCTCTCTGGTCTCTACCACTTTGGTGAAGCTCCTTGGAGAGGATGTCTTCCCAACATCCAGCCTAAATTTGCCTCTTGGTAACTCCCCCTCTCCCTCCCAGCTCTGCCTTCTGGGACCAAAAAGAACAAATCTCCTGAGTGAAAGGCCTTGAAAGTCCTTGAAGCCAGCCGGCTGAGCTGCCCAGTCTGCTCTCTCCAGTTTCTTCAGCAGATCCCTGCATAGTGTGGTCTCCTCCGTTCCAGTCCCCTCACCACCCAGCTCAGCTCATATCCATCCTGAATTACGGTTTGAAGAGCTGAGGTGAGGTCAGAGTCCGCTGCTCAAAAGTCTTCCTCCAATGCCCTACAGTGGTGAGTGGGCAAGCCTGGGCTCGTGAAGGCTGTGCCAGCAGAGCTCGAAGCTCCACGGCTGCATCATTAGTAAGCAGCTACTATGTGCCAAGCACTGTGCTAGGTGCTGGGGACACATGGACAAGAATTCAACATGCCCTGTCCACTAGGAGCTTACATTCCACAGGGAGGAGATGACCTTTATGTAAAACAGTCAGCTAGAATTTATTAAGCCTCTCCTAGGTGCTAGCAGGAGGCAGTTGGGGGTGGGGGAGGATAGAGTAGCCTTGGGGATAGAAATAGTGCTGGGCTTAGAGTCAGGAAGACATGAGTCCAAATCTGCCCTCAGACACTCACTAGTTGTGTGACCCTGGCCAAGTCACATAACCTCTGTTTGACTTAACCCACTGGAGAAGGAAAGGGCAAGCCACTCCAGTATCTTTGCCAAGCAAACCCCACAGACAGTGCTGGTGTGCTGTGGTCTGTGAGGTCACCAAGAATCCAATACAACTGGACGACCAAGCAGCATTACAAGGTCCTAGCTATCGGGGACACGATTTTATAAAAACGAAACTGGCCCTGCCCTCCAGGAGCCTACATTCTACCAGAGGGAGATGGTACATGCAGATAGAAATCCAAGGAAAGCTCTGACACTGAAGGGAGAGGACAAGAAAGGTTTCCTGTAGGGGCATATGGCTGCTCAGGCTGAGCTTTGGAGGAAATTCAGGCTGCTAAGAGGCAGGGGTGAGAAGGAAGTGCAGTCCAGGCATGAGGGACAGCTCGTGCAAAGATCCAGAGATGGGAATTTGAGTGACTGGTGTGAGGAGCAGCAAGAAAGCCGTTGGGTAGGATGTCTGATGAGGCCGGGCAGGGAAACTGGAGCCAAGTTAGAAGAGTGTGAAAGGCCGGAAAGGCCCTGGGAACAGGACCATCACCAGGGACCAGCTTAATCAAGTAAGGGGGAGGTTCAAACCCAAGCTGGCCACAAGGCATATTGTTAGTAGTAATAATGGTGGCAATGATGGACCTGGCCTGGCAGGAGCTAAGCCTGGAGGCCAGGCAGTGCTGCATCAACTCCATATCTCCATCACTGTGACTGCCCAGACCACACCTCCCTTCACTGGCCACCTCCCTTCTCTTTCCCATTAGAACATAAGCTCCTGAAGGACAGGCTCTGGCTTGATTTTGTATTTGTTTTCCAAGCACCGTGCTTGGTGCTCTTAGCACACAGTACATAATACCTCTTACTTAACTTCTCATTCATTCACTTCAAGTTTGCAAAGCCCTTCACTGAGGTATCTCCTTTAAGTCCTGACTCCTGCCAGTCCATTCTGTGCCTCAATGGCTCCAACCCTACCTAGCTCAATGGGCAAGGTGGAGGTAGCGGAGACTAGCTTGGACAGACTGAGCTGAGGGTGTTGGGGGAGGGCTTCAGAACATGGAAGCTTGCTGCCTCAGTGGACTGACCAGTCACTCCTTGTGCAGAAATATAGAGAACCTGGAATTCTTGAAACTCTGGAGGCCACAAAGACCAAAGGGCACGACGATGCATTTTAACTGCCTGCCCACCCAGAGACCCTTCACTACGTAGGTCATAGGCAACCTGACAATCCTTTGTGGTTGCTGTTTAGTCATTTCTCAGTCGTACCCGACTCTTTGTGACGCCATTTGGGGTTTTCTTAGCAAAGATGCTGGAGTGGTTTGCCATTTCCTTCTCCTCATTTGACAGGTGAGGAAACTGAGGCAAATAGCGTTAAGAGACTTGCTCAAGGTCACACAGCTAGTAAATATCTGAGTCCAGATTTGAACTCACAAACATGTGTCTTCTTGAGTCCAGACCCAGCACTCTGTGTTCTATGGCGCCACCTAGCTGCCCCAGTCCTTTGGGATAGAGATATTGGCCAATCTAGGATTAGTAGGAGGGGTACCAGTCCTATGTCTTAATTGGGATTAATGCCCTGGTATGGCTGGGTTATCGTCTTAGAGGGACTCCACCCCACCCCCCAGCTTCCCCTAAGAGCGAGAAAAGCTTTGCCTCTTCTGGGGCTGAAGACTGCACTGGGAGCTGAGAAAGGAAAGCCTGAGCCTGCTAAGTAATTAAAATGGCCAACCTCCAGCCCTGGGGCAGGGAGGAGGGAGTGCCCGAGCCTTCCTTTCATTGGAGCAGCTGGACAGGGGTCAGCACTGATCGAGGAAGGACAGTCTGGTGGAGGGTGTGGCCAGGACAGGGAGTGCTTTGGCCAGGGGGTCAGCTTGTGCTGCTGTGCCCAGGGAGCCATGGTTCCTTCAGCAGAGTGCCTGCCTGAGGTGCACTGGCAGAGCAGGTTCTGGCCTCAAAGCCAGTCTCCAGCTGATAGATTTTGGAGGGCAGCACCATCTTCCTCTAGCTTTCCACCTCTGTCACAGCTATTGGGCTGGGGCCCTGCCAATATCCATGGAAGGGTTGGGGGGAAGGTCAATGCCCAGAACACCAGGGCTGGGAGAGGGAACCCGCTGCTCCAGAAGGCTGAGAGCGAGCAGGGAGCTGGGCAGAGCCAGGGCTGCCGAATCCACGGGATCAGCACGGAGGGAGGGGAGAACCAAAGGCTAGCCAGGTCCAGTGGGATGGGTTGCCAAGAGATTCAGACAAAGCCAGATGGGACTCACTGGTGGATGGAAAAGCTGAGAGGTAAATGCCAGGAGTGGAAACTGCCTAGGAGATACAAATACAGGAAACTTGGTCACCATGGGGACGCTGGTGTTTCAGGAAAATCAGCAGCCAGGCTTCTGGGGAATGTTTTCCAGGGTGTGGTAGCGCGCCTAAAAGGTGTACAGCTGGCTGCCACACAGTTACTACAAGCTAAGGGCCAACCCACAAAAAATGCCCTTTTCAGAGACACCCAACCTGGAGGCGGTAAACCCCCGCCCCCCCCCCGCCACCCCCAAACCACAGCTCCTTGGCCCAGGGGAAGGAAGGAAGGAGTCCCACTGGAGGAGGGAAGGAGAGGCCAGGGGCATCGGGGCATAGGATTCAGAGTGGAAAGGTCATTTAATCAAGCCCCTTCGTTTTAGAGAGAAGGAATACTGAGGCCCAGAGAAGGTGAGGGGCTGGTCTAAAGTCACACAGCCTTGCAGGAGCAGAGTCCTCTCCAAACCTTCACACTTCTGTGCTTCTGCGGTCACTTTAGTGTCTCCTGTGCACCTGACATCTCCCCCTTCTGATGGTAAGCTCCCTGAGGCCAGGCCTTTTGTACTGATCTGTTACCTATTGTTGGGTCTGGGAGAAGACAGGAAAGCAATAGGTGATCTGTCAGTGCTAATGAATGGAATAAACGGATGGACAGATGAATGAAACTCAAACTGTACCACACTCATTGCGTAAGTAGGTGGCACATTGGAGTCAGGAGGCCCTAAATTCAAATCCAGCCGCAGACGTTGACTAGCCGTGTGTGACCTTGGGCAAGTCACTTCACCACATTTGCCTCAGTTTCCTCATTTGTCAAATGAGCCGAAGGAGGACAGGGTGGATCTCTGCCAAGAAAACCCCAAATGGGGTCAGTAAGGGCGGGACAAGACTGAACAAGGACAACATTCTTGTTTTATTAGTATTTTTAACTAAGCTGGTTCTAGGGCCCCAGAGAGGCTCTGATCATCCTTCAGGAGCCGGGAGATACTAGGGCAGGACAACCGGGACTTTGCCTCCAGGGCAGTGCGGGCTGATGGCCTCTCCCTCCCCTCTTACAAGGACCACTGAGTTTAGCATTTAGCCAACAAACCGCTGCTTCATTAGGAGGCTTTGTCCCAAGAAGAAATGAGAAACTGTGCCTCCTCCCCACCCCTTTATTTGGCCGAGGTGGGGGACTATGGGTACGGAGCACTGCATACATTGTCAGGCTCAGCCAACGTGATGCTAAGTTTTAGCTGAACTGCATTGCCCTCCCCCTCTATTTTTATTCTTTGTTAGGAGGGATGGCGTGCTGGGGGGTAGGAGAGTGGGAAGGAGGGATATTTGAGAAGTGAAGAAGACATTAAAATGAAAAGCCATCAATAAAAGTTAAACCCACAAAATACGGACAACGATAGGGAGGTGCCGGCTGCTGGGCTGCCTTTCCCGCCGGGCCAGAAGCCTTGCGGGGTTCACTCCTCCCTCCCTCCCCAGACTCCTCAGCCGACATGGTCCTGAAGAGCTGATCCAGGGCACGTTCTAGGCTGGTTGCCCCGCGGACACAATTGCTTGTTACAATCCTGGCGCTGGGGACTTGCCTGCTTCGCCCGCTGTAAATCCCTACTTACGGGGAGCCGCGCATCTGGAGCCCGGGCTAGCTCTGCGCCCTCTCAGCCGGCCCGCCCAGGTGGGAGCCCACGCTCTGCCCCCAAACAGACAAAGACTAGGGAGTCACCCCCCAGATTCCCACGGTCTTGGAAACAGTCCTGATGGTCTGGATTCCATACCCCATGGAAGGACACCCAAGGGAGTACACAGACTCACCCAGAGGAAGCCCGGGAGCGGTAGCCGACTGCGCCCGGAGCCCGGAAAGTCCCCGCCGGGTGTTTCTTAGCCTCGTCCCCATCTGCCGCCTCTCCAGCTCCTGCGCCTGACCGGCAGCCGGGCCCAGATCACCCACGGTCAAGACGGTCCCTACACATTGAGAGCTAACCATTATGCAGCACCTACTATGCGCCAGGCACCTCCTCAGCAGAGGAACCCTGGGGAAGCCCGTGCTATTATTACCCACTTTTTACAGGTGAGGAAACTGAGGCAAACAGGGTTTGTTAAATGACTTACCCAAGATCACGTAGCTACTAAACGAGGGAGGATTTGAACTCAGATCTTCCGGACTGGTGCTCTCACTACCGCACCCATCTAGCGGCCTCAACTTGAGCTCCTGTCATAGGTCGCGGATCCTGAGTCAGTTTCTAACTGTGACCAAGAGAATGAAGTGACTTGTCCAGAGTCACCCAGCTGTATTTGAAGTCAGAAGACTTGAGTTCAAATCTCACCTCAGACGCTGACCAGCTGTGTGACCTTGGGAGAGTTCCTTCTGCTGCTCTTGGGACTCCCTGTCCCCCTCCCTAAAGTGCGGATAATCACAGGAAATCTGTTAATGATAATGTCTGCTTCCCAGGGCTCTTGTGAGGATCGGCACTAGACAAGTGGGAGCTATTTTCTGACAGAGCCTGGATTTCATCAGTGTAAGGAGCTCCCAGCGAGGAAACTCCCTTCACCCACACAGATCAACACAGGTTTTCCATTTGTGGCTGCAGACCGTTGCCTGGGGCACTGAGAGGTGAATGACTTGGCCAAGGATGGGTGGCCAGGAGGTGTCAGAGGCAGGGTTTCCTGCCTCCCAGGCTGGCTCTCTCTCCAAGATTGCAAGATAGGGAGCTTTTGGGGTCCAGAGGGGTGCCACCCCGGGCCACTGGACATTTATTGTTCCACAAACATTTATTAAGCAATTACTGCGTGCCAGGCCTTGTCCGAGGCGCTGAGCGTACAAAGACCAAAAGGAAAGGGTCCCTGCCCTCAAGGACATTACATTCTATTGGACTGATCCTTGTAGGGAGATGTTGCAGTGGGCCAGAGCCAAGAAGTCCTGGATTTGAATCCTCAGTCACTCCAGTTTTTACTGGGCCTTGGTTTCCTCGTCTGTTAAATGAAAGGCTGGGATTTGATGAAAGATTCCTTCTAGCTCTAGAGCTGAGAGCCAAGGATCCCAGGATTGATGCCCCAGGACCCCAAGCTAGGCCTGGAGTCCTGGGACAGACAGAACCCCAGCAAAGGCTTGAGGTGAGTAGGATGTCTGGGGCTGCTGCTGTGGGGGCTGGTAGGACAGCAGTCTGGGCTGCTTTGGGGCAGGCAGGGTCAGAGGGCACTGCCCCCTGCTGAAGTCACACGGGCTTCCAGGAGGGAGGCAGAGGGTGCCAGCTGTGCCTGCCCCCCCCCCCCCCCCCCCCGCCTGCAGAGAGCTGCGAAATGAAAGGATCTTTGCTGGAGGTCATGAAACTGGCCCCCTTCCAGGGCCCGGGAAGACTCAGGAGGTGGGAGCTACAAGCAGATGCCTGTTGGAAAATGACTTCTTGGGAATTTTCCCCCGCCTGCCCCACCTACCTTGTGTGTGGATGGGTGAGCATGGGTGTCCTACTGCCAGTCTTGCTGAGAGCCTGGGATGGCTGTTTTCCTCCTCCCTCCTCCATCTACAGCCACAAGGGTCCTCAGAGGCCAATACATTGAACCCCCTCATTTTACAGATAGGAAAACTGAGGAACAGGGTAGAGGAAGTGACTTACCCAAGGTCACAGGGCAGTAAGTAGCCGAGCTGGAATTTAAACCTAGGCCCTCTGAACTACATTCAAAGCTCTTTCTGTTGGGCCATGAACCTATTTCTCAGGGTCCATCTCTGACTGGGTGGGTGCGGGGCAAGATTACAGAATCTGGAAGGAAGCCCAGAGCCATTCGGTCCTGCCCCTCCCTAATCAGGAATCCCTTGACAAAAGGTCATCCAGTCCCCCCTTAGGACCTCCAGGGAGAAGGTGCCCCCACCTCCCAAGGCAGCCCATGGCCTCTCTAGGCTAGGAAACTTTCTCTTTAAATCAAACCTAACGTTGCCCCTTTGCATCTTTCGCTCCCCTCTCGCAGGTCAGTCAATCTATAGGCAGTGCTTCAGCGTACTGGAAACAAAAAGTGTGCCAGGCCCTGCCTGCAGGGAGCCTCCATTCTACCAGGGAACATGCCCCCAAATGCCCACCAAATATTCCGATGTTTATTTCATCTTGGAGGTATTAAGTGGGGAGCCAGGGGAGTTGACTGAATAAATGGTGACCTGGGAAGATCCCTTTGATGTGACTGGAGGATGGACAGATGTGGAGAGAGGTGGGTTAGGGGGCCCATTTAGGAGACGATGCCAATGGTCTAGAGAACGTGATAACCAGGCTGGGGGCTGTGTGAGTGGAGAGAGGGGGCCCAACAGAAGATGCTGTCAAAGTAGAGATGACCAGGAGCAATATCACATGAGATCAGAGTTCATGTAGAAAAGGGGCAGGGAATGACATCAAAATTGTGACCCTCAGTGACATGGTGGGTTCCTCCGTGGTTAAAGGAATGTGCGAAAAATGGAGGGAGAGTTTGGAGAAAGCAATAATGAATTCTGTTTTGTGAATGAGTTTGAGACATCTGTGGGATGGCTAAAACAAGGTGCCCAGTGGCAAAGTTGGTGAGCTCATTTGAAAAAGGAGGATAATCACCCATCCTTGCCTGGTTTAAGTCAGAGGACCTGAGTTTGAATTTTGATTCTCCCACCTACTACCTACAGGATAATCACCTGTCCCTGCCTGGTTTGAGTCAGAGGACCTGAGTTTGAATTCTGACTCTCCCACCTACTACCTGTGTGACCTCGGGTCACTTCATTACCCTGGGCCTCAGTTTCCTCCTGGATAAAACGAGGAGATTTGTACTAGATGATCTCTAAAATCTCTAAATCGTTGATCTTTCAAATTTAAAATGAGAACAGAAAAACACCAAGAAAGTAGTAGCCGACGTTTTTGCTGGTGCCTCAAGGTTTGCCGAATGCTTTGTATCTCCTTGAATCTGGTGCAACCCCCAAACAGCTCAAAGTCTTTCCTACTAGTAGGTCGAAGCTCTCTGTAGTAACATGCCACCTGCCTTCACCCTCTGCCCTGTTGGTCACCCCCCTGGGGTGGGGAACCTGTGGCCTCGAGGCCCCATGTGGCCTTCTAGGTCCTCAAGAGTGGCCTCGAGGCCACAGGTTCCCCACCCCTGCCCCAGATGAATTACCTGCCTGAAGTCTTCCAGTTTTCCAGGGCTGCTAAGAATCTAGGTGACCTCAACCAAGTCCTACCCCCTCTCTGGGCCTCAGACAAGATGTTTGCTGAGGTCCCTCCCAGCTCTGTGTCTGGAGATTTGGGGAGACCGATTCTAAAACTTAATGCTGAGTTGGGGTTTACAAAGACAGGCCAACAGAGGGCTGAAGGTGGTGGGTGAGGGAGGTGTGGTGAGTAAAGGAGACCAATCAGATTGGGCCAGGGAGAGGTGGAGGCCAGGGCGCCAGATAGGAGGCTCCTGCATAGTCCCAGTAGAAATAGGGAAGTGACCGCTATGAGACAAATTCCCAGAGGGTACGGTGACAAGATGTGGGGAGTGAGTAGAGTATGATGGAGAGGGCTAGACATACAACATGGAGGATGGAGGAGAAAGATACACACGGAGAAAGCTAAACTATTAAGAGAAATGCTTTGTTGGGAACTTAGCATATGATCTAAATATGGTGGGTGGCATTCCTCTCCAACTGAGCAAGTCCTGGAAGTCCATACATTCATATGAACCGACTCCATGCTATGACTTCTAGGACCAAATACAAATTCCTTTCTGGCTTTTCAAGCCCTTCACAGCCTGGCCCCAACCTACCTTTTCCAGCCTTTTTATGATTTACACGTCCCCCCGTCCCCACACATCAGACACTCTGGTAAAGCCAACTGTCCTTCTTCCTATTATTCTCTGTGTCCCATCTCCCATCTCCCAGCCTTTGCATTGGCTGTCCCTTATGCCAGGTATGCCCTCCTCCTCACTGCTGCCTCTCAGAATCTCTAGTTTCCTTCAAGGCTCAGCTCAAGCACCATCTTCTACAGAAAGCTTTTCCTGATCTTCAAGTTAACAAGTGCTTCTCCCTGAAAATTAGCTTCTATCTGTTATGTAGAAACATGTATATATACATATACATGTGTATACACACACACACACATACATACATACATAGTTATATCTCCTGGTTAGATTGCAAACTCGAGCACAGGAACTAATTTCACTTTTGTGTTTGTATCTTCAGTGCCTGTCCCAGTGACTGTCAAACAGTAGGTGCTTATTAAATGTCTGCTGATGATTGTGGGCATTTGCAAAGTCCCAATAGCATCCCTAGGTTTTCATAAACCGAGTCCTTAGGATTCCAGGAGCGTAGATTTAGAGCCAGCAGAGACCTTAGCGGACATGCTCATTTTCAAAGGAGGACTTCCCAAGGATACATGGAGGGCCAGTGGTAGAGAAGGAATTTGAACCCAGCTCCTCCACCCCATCTAGCTCTTCCCACCCTCTGACATGTACTGATGGACTCTGCATGGGTTAACGACTCCTTACAAAGACGCCAGCCTCCCTGGCTGATCCCAGGGGTGGGAGCTGGGGGCCAGGGCTGTGCGGCCCTCACTGGGTTGTTCCTGGACTCTGATTTCCAGGCAATTGTGGAATCCTCGAGTGTCCCTGGGTTTCTCTTCCTTGCAAACCCTCCCGGTAGGAGAGGCCCCAGCATTGAGAGCTCTCCAAGTCCTGGGTCTCACTTTGCATCAGTGTGGTGGAAGGAGCCCTAGCTTCTGTGTCAGTGGACCCAGGTTCAAAGCCTGACCTTGCCACTTCATGCCCATGGCAGCTTGGACCCTGTGCCTCAGTTTCTGTAAACTGCAAAATGATTCTAAGGTCCCCACTGCTGCTTTAGAGCTAGGATGTTCTGAGGACATGCAGCCCACCAGAATCAGGGCTGTCAAGACTGTCAGCGGAAGGCCAAAGCCTCTGCTTCCAGAGGGCTGGCCAAACAGCAGTGGCCCCTCCCTGGCTATTAGAAGAAACATTCTTCCTGGGAACCAGGAAGCCTGGCTTTTGTCATGACTACTTTCATCTAAACTCCTGTGTGACCCCAGTAAAGTTCACTTCCCTCTCTGACCTGGTTTCCTTGAAGCAGCTGGAACAGCGAAAAGAGGACAGGGTCTGGGTCAGAGGACTCCGCCTCTGCTGCTTGCTACTGATGGGACCTTGGACAAATCAGCCTGCAGTCCTCAGTTTCCTCCTCTGTAAAATGGAAAGGTTGAACCAGATGGTCCCTGAGGTCCCCACTGTAAGCTGAAGGGGTATGTGTAGGGGGAGGGGTCATGCCGTGTCAGACCCCATCCTGCAGCCACCACCAGAAAGAGTGAGGAGCTGGTAAGGCCCAAAGGGCAGGGTTCCCATGGGGCTATCCACCACCAGAATGCATTCTCTACTAGGTCACCAGGAAAGTCAGGTGGAAGGGAAGAGAATTTGGCTCCCACAATCCATACCTGTGATTGCATCCTGTGACTGAGTTGGGGGGCAGGGGGAGGAGGACCCATCCTTAGTTCGTTTCCCTCTCATGGGGGATCAGGATCCCGAAGCCATAGGAACCTTGACTTGGAGGACCTTGTGGTTCCAGAGTTCTGGGTCAATGCACAGGCATGAGAAATCTACTAGACCATGGCTAAGGGGTGTGTGTGGTGCCATGACATTCCTCCTGCCTACCTGCCTGTTTCTTTTGTTGGTTTTTCATCCATATCACACTCCCTAACTGAGGATGCTCCCAAAGGCCCAGGGCCCTCCTCTCTTCTCTCTCTTCACACACACTCTCTGTCTTTGTGACCTCACCAGCTCCTATGGGTTAAATGATCACCTCTCTGCAGATGACTCCCAGATAGATCTTAGGGACAGATTCAGCCGGCTCTGGGGAGCTAGTATGGAATCACTAGCTGTTTACCAGACACTGTACCGGGATGTCCTAGGGGCATCCTAGACTCAGTCTGTCCTTATCTTTCCCCCCAAACTCCCCACCATCATTCCAGGTACCCAGATCCTTCTCTCCTCACTCACCTCAAAGATCCACTAGGCAGCCGGTGGAGAGAGCGCTAAGCCTGGCTTCAGGAAGGCCTGAGTTCAGATCCTTACTCACTGTGTGACACAGTCTCCCTCTGTAAGCTCTTGGAAGGCAGTTTTCCTTTTTTTATGTTTCCTAGCGCCTGGCACAGAGAAAAGGCCCATGCTTGTTGCTCAATTGATCGAAGGCCCTGGTATATGAGGGCTGTGAGGTGGAAGACCCCCTCTAACCATGATGAGCTCATCTCAAAGGCCTCCAGGTAAAACCCTCCCTGGCCTAGCCCAAGGGGTCCCTCCTCAGGAATACCAGGCATCATCGTTAGGCTCTGCCCTCCTAGAGATTGATGGGGTAGCCCAGGCCATGGCCCACCTTGGGTTTCTAAAGTTTTGTGAAGGTCGGTCGGTGGTGAGGAGAGGGGTGGAGCCCGGGCCTTTTCTGACGGAAAGAGGAGAACAAAATCTGGACTACAGCTTGGGGAAGGTCCCCAGCCTGGATGGGAGCTCAGACCCCACCCCGCTGTCGGGTTATCAGTTGGGCCTCACCACCTCCCACTCCCCACACTCTATAGCCTGATTGGTTTTTTCATTTCTTTCTAGATCTGTCTAATCCACTCAGGCACTTTGTTTCAGGAGCCTGGGGATTCTCCCTGGGAGGAAGATCTCCAGACTCATCCCATGGACCAGGCTCCTGTGACATCATCAGCTCTCCCCTGGCCCCTGTGACCTCACTGCCTGCAAGGGCCCAGCCCAGCTGGGCTCCAGGAGCCCCAACAAGTTCATGGCCACTTGCCTAAAGACCACCTGCAAGTGGCAGAGGGGATAGATGAACTCCAACTCATCGCAGGATTCTGGAGCTGCCCCCGGCACTGAAAATGGAAACCTTGAGGCCACCGTGAGCAATGACCACGAAGTGATCCCCCTTTCTAGCAGCAAGTCGGAGACTATCTTTCAAGCAAACCAGAACCTCACTCAGAGTGATGACGAGTCATCTCAGGACTACTTGGACGCCGGCGAGGCCCTCCCTTTATCCAAAAGCCAGGACCTCAGTGAGGATGACGTTCCCGTCCCCAACAGCCAGCTCTCACTCCTGTTCGAGAGGGAGGTGGTACCTGATGTGGAGACTGCCCAGTCTTACCACTCCATCCCCTGCCCCGAGGCTTACAACCCTACATGCCAGGTAGCCATGGCTCCCCAGCCTCCTACCCCACAGCCCGGCACTCGCCTGATTGGTGAGGATGACGGTGCCGATAACAGTGACAATGACAGCTACATGAGGTCGATTACCAGTCTGGTGGGGGGTGGGGAAGGGCCCATCCGTTCTCTGAGTGACATCCTGGTTTGGACAGAGACGGCCATGGGCACAGCCACTGGGCTTCTCAACGCCAGCCACACGTCTGTGACCGACATACTTCACGGCTCGGGGACTGCCTTGCGTTCCATGACCAGCCTGCTGGGTGGGGCCCGCACTTTTCTGACCTCTGGGTTGTTGTCTGGACCTGGTACTGTGCTCCGGTCCATGACCCAACTGTTAGGGAGCATTGAGAGAAGAACCGTCGAGGGTATCCGCTGTGCCTTCCGCTTTGTGGCCCACCACATCTCTCCCTATAGGAACAGCGCTGACTGCGACGATGGCTGAGACCCACCAGGGCCTGTGGGGCCAAGGTGGCTGGCTTGCCTGCCCCTCATTTAGCCTTCCTGCCATCAACTCCCCCATCCTTAGACCAGGCTAATAAATCACCAACGCCCGTTTATTTTTTAAGCCCCTGCCTTGTCCCTTGTGCCCGCGGTGGGGCTGGGGGGGGGGCAGGGAGCAGGGGTTCTGGCCGCCCTGGGGAAATGGCACTGAAACACCCATACAGGAGGAGGAAGGTCTGGGCAGACCTGAGTTAAGTAGTGAGGCATTAGACCACTCATTGGCAAAACCTCTAAGGCAAGAGCCAGGGGATTGCCCAGGAAGAGGAGATGGGGGCAGGGCCTGCCCTGAAACCTGAGACCAAATCAGATGGGCAAATAGCTGGAGACTTGGCCTTCTACCTAATTAGGTGGGGCTCAGAAAGAGAGAGGGTAGGGGTGAGTGGCAGGAGTGGGGTTGGGAGAGCCCAGAGCCAGCCTTCTTTCTGTTGGAACTCTGGTGATGGCTTGGGGGACACCATGGGAGTCATTCACTGAACACCAAGTCTAGGGGGACACACTTGGAGTGCCGGGTGCTTTGCCTCAAAGAGCTTGGGGTCTGATGTGGGTGAATGAAGATAACCCAAGGCAGTCAGGGAAAAGGGGCTGCAGCCTGGTGCTGGCCGGAGCCCCAAGGAAGGATGCTGCAGAATTGCTGATCAGGGAAGTTAGGAGCCAGGGGCTGCCTCTTTGATCCGTCCATCGGCCCCTTCCCCTTTAGGGTGAGGACTTCTCCTAGTTCTAGGATCTCCCCGCCCCACCAGCAGTCAACATTTGCTGGACCACTGTCTCGACGTGACCAGACTGGCCTCCCACTTCCCAAAATGCATGATGAAGTCTCCAGCTGCAGCCTTGAATTGGATGATTTGGGCGAATCGATCGATCTACATTTATTAATCATCTACTGTGTGCCAGGTACTGGGCTAAGTGCTGGTGATACAAAGAGGCAAATGCCATTCCCTGTCCTCTTATGCAAACAATCTAGAGACAGGATTGTTGTCAGTCATTTTTCAGTCCTGTCTTCATGACGCCATTTGGGGTTTTCTTGGCAAACATGCTGGAGAGAGGTTTGCCATTTCCTTCTCCAGCTCATTTTACAGAGGAGGGAACTGAGGCCACCAGGGTTAAGTGACTTGCCCAGGGTCACACAGCTAGTAAATGTCCAAGACTGAATTTGAACTCAGGAAGGGGAGTCTTCCAAGCTCCAGTCTCAGCAGTCTATCTACTGCACCATGTAGCGGCCCCATATACAGGATGAATAGGACAAAATTTAACAAAGGGAAGGTGTTAGAATTAAGGGGTGGGGTGGGGAAGGCTTCTTGTAGGAGGTAGGGTTTTAGTTGGGAATTAAAGGAACCCAGGGAGGTCAGTGGTCAGAGCAGAGGAGGGGAAACATTCCAGGAAAGGGAGACAGCCAGAGAGAATCCCTGGAGCTGAGAGGTGGAGGGTCTTGTGCATGGAATAGACGGGAGGCTGGTGTTACTGGATCAGAGAGTACATGTTTGGAAAGGTAGGAGGGGGCTAGGTTAGGAAGGTCTTCAAATACTAAACAGAAGGTTTTGTACTTGATCCTGGATATGCTAGGGAGCCCCTGGAGTTTACTGAGCATAGGAGTGACATGGTTGGACCTGAGCTTTAGGAAAATCCCTTAGGTGGCTGAATTGGAGTGGGGAGAGACTTGAGGCAGACAGACAGCTATTGTGGTAATCAAGGCATGGGGGGATGAGGGCCTGTGTAGAGTGGGACTAGTGTCTGAGGACAGAAAGGGGCAAATTCCAGGGATGTCCCCAAGGTGAAGTTGGCGCCATATTGAATGGGGGACAGTATGGGGGGCATCATAGGGGGAGCATGTAGGGGGACACGTAATGAGTTCAGTTTTGGATAATGCCAAGTTTACTGGGCATTCAGGTGTAACAGGTTTTCACTTTGTCCGTCAAAGAAGCTTAAATTCTTTTCTGGTATTATCTTCAAAAGGAGGGCATTGGGCTCCAGTGGTCTCTAAGGCCTCTGCCTTTTATGAAGGCCAAGGAGGGGACTGAGTTTCGTTAGAACAGAGCAGGGAGGAAGACGAATGTCATAGGGTAAGTCTGGGGCTTAGAGGAAGAAACTAGGTCTCAGCCACTGTGTGTGTGATGAGCACTGGCCTCCTTGGACCACTGCCCTCCTCCCAGCTCCCTCCCGTGTTGTTGCAAGAGAAGGAAGGCATTTGTAAATCTTAGAAGGACTATGGAAGCGATGGTCGTTATTCCTCAGTTCTCCTTTCCCAGGAGCCAAATTGGGCTGGGTGGGAGGATTGTTAACAGGAACATGGCGCTTGTTCATCTGGCCTGTTGGAAGTTGTCAGGTCTCCTCTGCTGACTTTCCCAGGCTTCTCTTTGCTTTCCTCCCTCCCTCTGGCACCCTCTTTCCTTTTCTTGCTCCCCGACCACCTCCCAGGTTACTCTGTCCTCTCTACTCCTCTTCCATGCAGAAATTCCAGAGTTCTGGGACCTGCCCACTGCCACACCCCCTCCACTCTTACCACTGGGCAAAAGATTCGCTCAACAGAATTCCAAATAACTGTCATGGATTCATGGTAGCTAGATGGCTCAGTGGATAGAGCACCAGGCCTGGAATCAGGAGGACATGAGTTCTCATCAGGCCTCGGACACTGGGCACCTTTGTCTCAGTTTCCTTGTCTGTAAAATGAGCTGGAGAAGGAAATAACAAACACTCCAGAATCTTTGCCGAGAAAACCCCAGCTGGGGTCACAAAGAGTAGGATGTGCCTGAACAACCACATAAAGTCTTTCTACAACTTGGGCATCCTATGACATCATCTGGTCCCTAGGGCCTGTTGATAACACCCAGCTAGCCCCTTACTCTGTGTCTGGGCAATGTCTGGTAGCCAGTAACACTTTACCAAGCTTAACCCAAGTCCCTGCTGGGCACGCCAGCCCTCCAGGAAGGGTTCTCTCTAACGAGTTCATCATGGGATTGGAGCTTGAGCTCTTTAACAGCAGAATGGCCTCCTGTCCTTGGAGGTAGGCCTTCGAAGTCGCTCCTCTGTGCCAGATTCCTGGGACCTAGAACACAACAGCCACAAGCTCCCTCCCTCAGGAGTGTGGACCAAAAGACTAATGAAGGAAATTCATTCAACTCTTAAACCCATCCCACCACAATCCCTCCCATTAAGACTCAGGCAACAAATAGCCTAGGAGCATATGGCCTGCAGAGCTATAGGGACACAGACCTGCCCTTTGATGGGAAAAGGAGAATTTCCTTGAAGGTGAAATGAGCAGGTCTAAGCAGCAACCTGGTGTAGGGGAGGCAGGGAATCATGGTGGGAGCAAGGTCCCCTGGAGATTGGGGTGGCCCAGAGGTTCATTTCTGTGACCCTCGCCTAGGCACCATATCCTCTAACTGCCTCGTCTGTGACATGGGGATGAGGGAGCGGCTTACCTTCTAGCGGTGGTAGTGAATGACCCTAGAGGATGGAAGGTTGCCTTTGGAGCCAGAAGATTTGGAATCCAGCTCTGAGTTCGAGCTCGGCAACCTGGCAGAAGTCCTTCCTCTCTCTGGATTTTGACTTCCTCCTGTGTAAAATGATGGTGTTGGATTATTAAACATTAAAGTGTTAAAAATATTAAAATATGTTAATAATTGTCTTTCTGTGATTGGTTGCCTTGTCATCCCGTGTATTCTTTTTTTCTGCATTTAAGAAAACATGTTTGTGAGAAGGGCTCCAGGGCCTCACCAATCGCCTGCCCGCTGGGTCCAGGACAAGTTCATGAATCCCTGGTATAGAAGAACCCCACGGCCCCGTCCAGAAATGGATGTATAATTCCAGGACTGGCAAGCACCAGAAAGATGACAGCTACACATTGGGGCTGGATCCTTAGTGAATGTGGACCCCAGAGAAGCAGCGCTTGGGGCATCCAGGTTTTCTGAACCCCTAGACCTGGGGCACTTTCATTTTGACTCAGTTTGCATTCCTTGTCATTTTTCTGTGGTTAGCCTGTGCCAATAATGAGGCGAATCAGCCATGGGCAGGTGTGGCTGTGGTCAGGCTTGGCCTCCTTGGGTTGGCATACAGATTTTGTTTCATTGTCAAATCGAATTATTCCTCCCCTTCCCCCAAAAGGGATTGTGGATTGAAGGGTAATATGATGGCCTGGGGTTTAAAATGTCCAGATGATGCATCAGCAACGCCTTTTTATTTATGTATTTTTAGTTCAGTAGCTTATTTCTCCCCAGTTACATGGAAAACAATTTTAACGTTCATTAACAAAGCCTTTTTAAATGCTGCAAAGAGAGAGAAACGGGAGCGGGGGTGGGGGGTGGAGTGCAGAGGACCAACCCTGGAGTGAGAAAGACCTGGGTTCAAGGCCTACCCAACACAACTGGACTGAATGACCTTGGGGAGGTCACTTGTCTTCTCAGTTCCCCAACCTTCATGAGCTCCCTATGCCGATGAAATAACAGAATTGATTGTACCCAAGGTGGGGATGGTGACTCCCCAAGGCAGTCAGCAGCTGTCTCTGCCAAACTGTGATGTGTCCCCCGGAGATGGCGATCCCAATCCTTGACCAAATAAGGGGAGTTGTGGGTGGGGAGTACTGCTACTCGCCCAGAGTGAGCTGGTACAGAGGGAGAGGGGGCAGAAGCATATTCATTGTTAAGCTAGGGTGGGGGGAATTTGACAGGGAACAGCAAGAGCAGAGCTTTGTGATGGTGTCAAGAGGATAGAGGATGGAGGAAGAAGGCCGGGAGCTGCCTCCAAAGTCACTGGTCTCTCTATGATACAGGGCTATCTCACTAACCCCAGGGGTATGGAGATAGCCCCTCACTTTTTACTGCTGGCCAGTGACAGTGGCAAGGTAACATGCCAAGATGGGAAGTGATGGCATGGAGACATGGTTCTGGGGGGGCTCCCTCTTTATAACACTCATGCCCCTAGTGCCCAGGTATGGCACCAGGGCCCTTCACCCACCTGGTCAGAAAGGAGGCCCAGCCCTTCTATTCCACGCAGCAATCAATCAGGCGACGCCTGGACCTCATGAGGTCCAGAGAGAAGTGACTTGCCAAGGTCACTGGCATTTGGGCTGGGATTTGAACCCCGGATCTCTGATTCCAAATCCCTTTCCTCTGTTTCCCACTGTTAAGAATGGTTTGGCCTAATATGTGAGATCTGAGATCATGGAATTATCGACTTTTGGAGGTGAATGGGGCCTTAGAAATCCCTGATCCCTGTTGCCCTGGCAAGGTGTTGGGGCACCCAAAGCCCTTGCTCTGACACTGAAGAGTTCTTGCTAATGGCTCACAAAATGTTACTCTCTCTCTCTCTCTTTAAATACTGATTTAAAGACCCGCTGCATATTAAAGAGGTTTTTACTAAGAGTCAAGCGAAAACGTTCTCTTGTATCTTTAGTGTGATAGAGAAAGAAGTGGGCACTTGGCCCTGGCACCTGGGGCACTTGACCCTGGCGCTAGCTGCCTATGGGACCTTGCGAAAATTCCTTCTCCCCTTAATCTCATGTCCTTCAGACTCACTCCCTTCCAGCTCAGAAATTTGGTTAAGCTGCCAAGCAGGAGACAGCTGAGCCTGAAGTCAGGAAGACCCGAGTTCAAACCCATCCTCAGACCTACCCTAGCTGTGTGACCTTGGGCAGTCACTGTACCTCTGGTGGCCTCCGTTTGCTCATCTGTAAAATGGGGGAAAATAATAGCTTCTCCCTCCCAGGGTTATGGAAAGGATCAAATGATTTATCTGTGTAGACCTTTGCAAATTTTAAAGTGTTAAACAAATGCTAATGTTATCACTAATGAAAGTCAGCGGGGAAAAAAAGTATTCATACAACAGGACTGGCTCAGTAACAGACTTTGGATTTCCACTACGTTTATTTTCCTGTCACTTATTTATTTATTTAATCTCCTTACTTCCATCATGTTGTTGCTGATTCCTTGTAGCTGTGTCTGACTCTTCGTGACCCCTTTTGGGGTTTTCTTGGCAAAGATACTGGAGGGCTTTGCCATTTCCTTCTCCAGCTCATCTCACTATTCCTATTAAAAAGAGTCCTCCATTCCCTAATTGGGAAAGGTCAAAGGATGTGAACAGGCCGTTTTCAGAGGAAGAAATTAAAGATCTATAGGCATATGAAAAAATGCTCGCAATCACTACTGATTAGAGAAATACAAATCAAAACAGCTCTCAGGTACCACATCTCTCCTGTCAGATTAACCAACATGACAAAACAGGAAAATGATAAATGCTGGAGAGGATGTGGGAAAATTGGAACATTGCTACATTGTTGGTGGAGTTGTGAGATGATCCAGCCATTCTGAAGAGCTATTTGAACTGTGCCCAAAGGACTATAAAAACGTGCATACCCTTTGACCTGGCAATATCGCTTCTAGGGCTGTGTCCCAAAGAGATCACACAAGTGGGAAATGGACCTGTATGTATAAAAATATTTATAGAGGCTCTTTTTGTGGTAGCAGAGAATTGGAAATCAAGGGAATGCCCATCAATTTGGGAGTGGCTATATGAATGTAATGGAATACTATTGCGCTATAAGAAATGAGGAGCAGACGGACTTCATTACAAGCTGGAATGACTTATACGACCTGATGCTGAGTGAGGGGAGAACCAGGAGAACATCGTACATGATTACAGACACATGGTCTCTGTAAGGACTAATTTTGATAGACTTGACTCCTCTCAGCAATACAAGGTTCAAAGGGAGCTCCCAGAGACTCATGATAGAAAAAGCTATGCCCAGCCAGAGAGAGAATCACGGAGTCTGAATGCAGATGGAGGCAGACTCTTGGCTCTCTCTTTTTTTCCTTCTTTTTTGGTTTCATTTCTCCTTTCTCATGATTCATTCCATTGGTTATAGTTCTTCTTGATGACTGGACTATTATGGAAATAAGTTCAGTGTGAAGGTCTATGTAGAGCCTACACTGGATTACATGGCATCTTGGGGGGAGGAGGGAAGAGAGAGAGGGAGAGAAAATGTGGAACCCCAAAACCTGTGCAACTGAATGTTGTAAACTAAAAAATGAAAAAAAACCCCACCAAGTCATGCATTCAGGATTAATTTTTCCTATGAGAAGCAGTCTGGCATGATGGCTGGAGGTAACCCTGCCTCCTCAGCAGGAGTGGGCTCTAGTCCTACTGTGCCGCATCCTGGCTGTGTGACCCTGGGTTAGTTAGTCACTGAACTTCTCAGGGCTGTGGACAGTTCTATGTGCAGATCTAGGTGCAAGTGGGCGGTTTCTCACCTGGATTTCCTTGCACTGGAAGGTCAAGCTCCCTCAGCTTCAGCAGCCTTCAGGTTCAAACAGAACTGGCAAATGTGGAACAGAAGAAATAAAAATACAGTGGAACATAGATAATGTTAACCTGTGGTTTTCTAACTCACTATTCACCCTGCAGGGATCCTTCTATACAGGTTAGTGGCCTCCACTCTGGTTGAGTGTGAGGCCGCTGCCCTAACCCAATGCATTCTGGCGGGGCGGGGCTCGAAGATATATGGAATCCAGGCTATTTTATATGTGGTACACCTATATAAAGTATATCTACACAAGATATAATTATTTATATAAATAATATTCCTATAAATATATTTCTATATATTTATCTAGAGAAATTTTATTTTTTTATTACATGGTACCTGTCTCAGCAGGTTTCCAAGTACAGATGCCCACCCAGGTCTGGCCCGGCTGGGGCTCAGAGTTGTGATGGGAATAGGAGCCTGAATACAGAACTGTAACTAGGAATTCTGGTGCCCAAGGCCAAAGCAAAGGCAGGGCAGAGGCCAGAACATCTAGCTCTGGGGCTAGCCCGTGGCCTTTGGCATGGCCAGCGACCCAACCTGGCCCTCCAAGGAGGAATGAGGAGGGGGAATGAGGGGCTAGGGGAACGTGATCGAGATGTCAGGTGCTGCCACAAGGTTGGGCAGTGGCGGGTGGACTATTGCTAGGAAGGGAAGGAAAGGCCCCCTCCCCAGGATAGACTGACCTGGCCTCCTTCCTATTCGGAGCTCCTCTTGACTGTGGGAGAGAAATCAGCCAGAGGGCCCGGGGTCCCCCCCTCACAGTCCTTTCAAGGGGATGCAGTTACAGGTGCAGCCCCTCCATGCTTCCCCAAATCGGAGGCCCCCAGTTGCAAGGCTCTGTCTCCAAACCCCTCCCTCTCCGCCCCTTCCCCACCCTCCTCACAAGCAGCTGGGACGGCAGATCTGAGTCTGGGAAGATCATTGCAAGGAGTCCCTGGAGGAGGGTGTGCAAGGTCAAATGGAAATAACAGGTGGGGGAGGGGGGAAAGAGCTGGGAATGAGGGAGGAGGTAGAGCGAGGGGATCCACAGTGCTTTCCCCCACTCCATGACCCCATTCTGTGGGCCCCAGGGAAGGGAAGGGAGCAAGATGGGCACGATGGGATGGGGTTCTGAAGCGCCCTCAGGCCGAGGGGCTCCTGCCTGCACCCAAAGCAGGTACCTGGGAGAGAACCAGGGCCCCTGGAGAAAGTGTGGCTGGCCGGGTGGCCAGGAGGGCAGCGCTGGGGGAGGAGGGAAAAGCTACGGCTCATTGTGCTCCTCAGAAAGCCTCCCTGACACAGATGCCGGGGGCATCTTTAGAATGAGATGGATCAGCCAGCAAGAGCAGGGAGGGCACCAAGGCCCAGCCTGGCAGCCCGCTGCTGGCTGCCCCCTGCCTTAGCCTAAGAGGCCCCTTCCCATCTGGGGGCTTCAGCCTCAAAGATCATAATGTCACTGACGAAAAGCCGGAAGGGGTGCGAGGGACCCCATCCAATCCAGCTTGCTCATTCTACTGGTGAAGAAACTGAGGCCCATCTTGTGAGTGTCTGGGGTGGGATTTGAACCCAAGTCTTCCCAATTTTAAGTCCAAGACTCAGGCCAGGACACCATGCTGCCTCTCATGTAAAACCCTCCCGTTTAGGAAACCGAGGCACATGATGGCGACTTGCTCAAGATCACACAGATATGGATTGTCAGGGCAGGGTAGGATTTGCACCCAGTTCCTCTAATTCCAGAACCAGCAAGCTCTCCCTCCACTGAACAGGCTGCCTGTGTCTGGTCCCGAGGTGATGCCTGGTGATGCCTGGGCGGGAGAGGGCGAGGGAGAATGGAAGCTTTACCCAGAGCCACACCCTCAGCTGCCCCCTGGGCCCCCGCCCAGGCTGGCAGGCTCACTGGAACAACCCTCCCCCCACCCCACCCCCAGCCAGGGCTCCAGGCTCAGCCCCCACAGTCTCCATGGCGATGGTGACCTCACTCCTGGGCCGGACCCGGTAATCTGGGCTGGTTGCTGGGGAAACCATTCTGTGACATCAAGGCAGCCAGGCTCTGTTCCCAAGGCAACTGGCCAGAGTTATTTGTGTCTCAGGGAGAAGCACAGCTTCCCTGACTTGCCCCCCCCATGCTCCCCCCCACCCAGAAGGCCTTGGTTAAACTCAGGAGACAGATCTGCTGGGCAGGGGTCTGGCGAGGAGGGGCCTGGAAAGAGGGGATCTCTTTAGCTGGGCCACAAGAAGGTCATGGACCGCCCTCCCCCAGGAGAGGCTCTGGGCTCTGGAGGGTGGCTTAGGCTGTCAGCTTTGCCCCCAGTCCCTTCTCCCTGCCCCTTGGCCTCAGTTTGTCTAGCTGTACAAGGGCATCTGGAGTCAGAAGACCATGGGGTCTAAGCTTATGCTTCTGAAACTCACTGCTCATTTGAAGATCTCCAAGCACATGGGAGAAGGCTGTGGACACCTCCGGTCATTGGATCCTGAGCCATAGAAACTGCCCAGTGGAGTCCTGCAGGAGGATTTCAGAGCAGAGGCCTTGGGTTGGAGTCTCAGCTCTGTCTCCCATGAACTCTGGCCATGTCTAAAAAGGATGTCTAATTGAACACAATTCGAGTGTCTGCCTCATGCCAGGCTCTGCACTCGGCCCTGAGAAGCAGCAGACAAACCAAACTACATCCATGCCCTCCAGGGATTCATATTCTATTGGAGAGGGGACAACTTGTATCCATGTAGACAGAAGGTCTCAGCTGAAAGGAATCTCAGTGAAGCCCCCTGAATCAGGGCAGTGGAAAGAACCCTGAGTAGCTGTGTGGCCCTGGGTAAGTCACTTAACCTAGAGCAGGGTTCTGAAGCATTTGGGGGAGGGGGCTTCTCTACCTGCCCTATGGCAGTGAGGCCCCTTCTCAGAATCTTGTTCTCAAATGCATAAAATTAAATGCAAAGGAAACTAAAGATCAGTAAAAATAAAGATGCATTTTCTCCCCATCCAAGTCCACAGACCCCTTGGGAGGCCCAGGTTTTGTTCTAGTCCACCCTTCTCATTTTACAGGTGAGGAAACTGAGGCACGGAGAAGGGAAGGACCCAAGTTCCAGCTCAGGCCCTTTGCCCCCAAAGCCCTGGGAGACAAAGAGCTCATTTGTCCAGATGTCACCTGGGGCCCAAGGATCATATCAGCAGAGGCTTTGGGCAGGAGCCTTCATTCTCCTGAGACATCCTCCCCTGTGTCTAAGAAGGAGGAATCGAGACAAGCGGGCTTCCCATTGGGACAGTGACTAGGGTGCAAAGACCTAGTCTCTCGTCATTCAGCCACAAGGCCCAGGAGGGATTAGAACACAGAACCTCAGCCCAGGAGTGAGTCCCGGTAGATGAACCCAGGCTTGAGCCCTGGGAGGGAGAACCAGCAGGAGACACAGCAAAGGTGGCCTCTCTGCTGGATCGCTGGCCCAAAGCCAAGGAAAAGCAAGGGTTTATAAAGCACCTACCATGTGCTAGGAACTGGACTAAGCACTTTACAAATATCTCCTGATGTAGGTGCAATGATTATCCTGATTTTACAGCTGAGAGAACTGAGGCAGTGTCAGAGGTCACCTTTGAACTCCAGTCTTGTCCATTTCCAGCCCAGCTGTCCATCCCCCACACCACCTTGCTGCCTCCCAAAGACTGTTTTAAAAATCATTGCTCATGCTCCCATCACAGGTGGAGCCTCCAAAAAGGTTTATTTGGTCAAATGACATGATGGCTAGAGAGCCGGTCCCAGAGTCAGGAGGACCTGGGTTCAAATCCTGCCTCTGACACCTCCTGGCTGTAGGCCCTGAATGCCCCCTTCAACTCTCAGTATACAGCCCAAAAGAGGTGCCGCCTGCATTGTGGGGGAAATTTTCTCACCTGGGAGTTCCTTCCATCATGAAATCACAGTTCCAGAACACACAGACACAGACTTCAAGGATGGCTTTAAAAGGGATGTTCCAAAAGTCTTAGTGCTTTGGGGTTTGGGGATGCCTCATACATTCCAGGAGGAAGGAAAGGACCTTTGAGGCTATCTAGCATAGATGGCCCCCCTCATTGTACAGATGAGGGAACCAAGGCCTAATGAGGGAAGCACCCAAGGTCTCACAGGTGGCAGGGGGGAGATCTGACCCCCAGACCTCCTCCAACTACCCAGAGCCTCCCTTCACCCACCCAGATCCCCACCTCTCTTGGTTTTAGTGGCTGTTTTTTGGAGAGTATCTGCGGCTAAAATATTCATTCCCTTATGGCCAACCCTGGAGTCATGGACCTGTAGACCTCAGAGATCACCTAGCCCATCTGCCTCATTTTGCAGAGGAGAAATTGAGACCCAGAGAGGCAGTCACTTTCTCCAGGGCACAGGTAGGTGAACTGCTCAACGTTGAAGGGAGCTGGTCCCTGGGGAACAGCCACCTGGTGGCGGGACGCACTGTTCAGAACAAGGGTCACCCCCATAGCCTGGCCCTCAGGCATCTAACTGAGATTTCAGTGAAGCTTATCACTCAGCAACTTTATGAAGTGCCTACCATGTTTGAGGCACTGGGCATACGAACATGACGATGAGGCAGGCCCTGCCCTCAAGAAGCTTACTATATTTTTTTTAATATAGTTTATATTTCACAACCAAGAACTAAATTCTGCAGTCTAGCCAAACTTGGGAAAGGAAACAGGAAACGAAATTCAAAGAGAGAGTGAGAGCCCAAGGATCACAGGGTGTGAGAATAGCTGGGCCAGTGCAGGGGCCACCAGCAGTGTAAGAAGGTTGGGTGGCTAAGCCGAAAGGAAAATCAAACTCCTAGAGTCTTCAGTTAGAAACGGTGCTCATCTGGGTGGTCAGGATTGCCACAACGTTCACATCTTTTCATCAGACCAAAGGCAGTTGGTTACATGCTGGACAGCCAGCCAGTCAGACTTAGCCATGGACAAGAGGTCAGTGCCTGTGTCCTTCAGGACAAGAGGCCAGAGCCAGTGCACCTTAGGACAAGAGACCAGGGCCTGTGTGCTTCAGGAAAAGAGGCCTAGGGACTGTGTCCTTCAGGACAAGAGGCCAGGACCAGTGTGCCTCAGGACAAGAGGCCAGGACCAGTGTACTTCAGGAAAAGAGGCCAGGACCAGTGTGCCTCAGGACAAGAGGCCAGGACCAGTGTGCCTCAGGACAAGGGGCCAGGGCCAGTGTGCTTCATGAGGAGGCTCTGACAAGGCAAGATGGACAAATGGATTCACCCTGGGACCATGATGGCCTGGAAAGCTACCACCCTGGCCCATGAATGAACCCAGGGGTGTTTCTGGGGCAGGAGGATCTCCTGGCATCAAACTCCTTCTCTCAGATGCTCACAGCAGGAGAGTTTTCTTCTGCCTTTGCAACTTTGTCTGCAAATAGCTCAAAAGACACTCAGCCCAGGGCTCTTACAGATGACTATTGGCCATGGTCGCCACTGCCTGGCTTGAGGCTGGTAGCCTCAAAGGGTTGGTGGGCTCAATGTCAGGTCACAGGATTCCAAGACTGGAAGACTTGATCTCACTCCTCTGGAACAGAGGCCCCTTGAGGGAAGGGCTCATTCTAAATTTTGGTCTTGTATCTCCAGCACCTGCCATCGCTAGGAAGCTGAGCAGTATATAATTATATTGACCAGTCTGGGCCCAAAGCAAAGGAAACACATTTTTCTATAGCTTTCTGTTTACAATCCTATCATTTGAAAGGTGGAGGGAGAACTATGGGTGTGTAACGTTGATTGATTCGGATTAATTATTTTTGGTCTTGTTACAAAGCAGCAAGGCTCATGGGGTGGGGGTGGGGGGATGCAGTATATCCAGAAAGGATCATGGTTTAAAAACAAAAGGCCTCAGTGAGCCTTTGGAACAACTTGGTTGTTGATTAGATTTTGAGGAGGAGGAGCCTTCGGTCCAGAAGGAGGGACCCCAGGCCACACACAGCTAAGCTGCCTTAGAATTCAGTTATTGCCCCCTGGGTAGTCCCCAGAGAAACCAGAGGATGCCTGGTTTACTGCAGCTAGATTTTCCCATCCGAGGCCAAAATAAACAGAATGTTCTGGCTAACTCTGTTTCTAGAGCACTTCTAGAGGTCCCTGTTCTCCCCAAAGAATGTTTGTGTTTGGAGAGTAGACAGAGTCCCTGCTTGGGTCCGAATGAGCCATCGATTGACTTAGAGAAGCTGGACCTAAATAAATCAAAACCAAAGAGCATTTGGGGAGTAGATGATGCCTAAGGTACCTCAGAGGCCATTCATTCTGCCTGCGTCCTCCTTCCCCTGCCCCCCATTAACCTCCTCCTGCTCTGGCCAGATTGGTCTCCTCGTCCCCAGAACATGCCATGGTCACATCCACAATCTGACCTGCCAGGCTGCCCAGAATGCCCTTGTCTCTCTCGGGGGGTTCTCTGTATTTTCTCCAAAGCTCCTAGGCTACCTCCTCCATGAAGCCCTCCCTGATAGCCTCGGCCTACGTCTCTCCTCTTATCTCCTATAACCCTGGGTCCTACTCCTTTCACACTTGGGGAAGAGGCTCTCTGGGGAAGAGGCATTCGATTAGCCCTCCTTGACCCCATAGGGTCGTGCTGAGGGGGAAGTATCCGTGAGGCCACTTGGGCTCAAGGTTGGGAAGACTTCCTCAACAGCAAGACTTGTCCTGAAGGCATCTGGGCTGCCCCAGGAGGCTCTGGAATGCCCTTGGGTGAAGGACGCCAGTGAGAAGTAGGGTAGCCACTCATTGGCCAGCTTGCAGAAAGGCTTCACGTCCACCTAGGCCTTCCTTGGATGTGATGACCTCTGACGCCCACTGACCTCTCTCTCCATTCTGAAGGTTTGCAATATTTTGTGATTAGCTGATTTGTGTTCACTGTGTACAAATGGACTTCACTAGGCACTAGCTGTATAACAACAGCTCCAACTAGGGCAGGATGACTAGGACTTTGACCCAGGATGGAAATCTAGACAGCATCTGAAGTCCCTCAGCATTGTTCAATCACTACTGAAATGCCTTTGCTTTGAACTGTTTTCTGGCGTACTAGTAAAAGGAAACACATTGGTGGGGGCTCCTGGGCCATGATTTTGAGGAAATGGAAACCCACAGAGTACCTTGAACCTGACACAGCTTTTCTGGAAGCCCCGTGTGGGAGAGGGTGCCCCAGCTGCTATGATGTCCTCCAGAGCCCTTGGAGACAAACAAGGCTTAGCACCTGGTTAGCCAGACTGACTAATTAAAATAAGACTCCACTCGATGACTGCCAAGAGGAACTCCTCCTTTCTTCCTCTCCCTTTCCCCCACTCGAATTGCCAAAGGATGTTGAGGGGCTCTGTCTCCCCCCCCACCCCTTTCATGCCTCAATGGGCTACCTCCAGACTCAGTTTGTGGTGCTCATCCCTTCCCCCAATTGAAAGAAAAATTCTAGTTCCAAATAATAATGCCTAGATCCCATCTCCTGGACTAGACTGTCAGCTCCCTGAGGGCAAGAACAGGATCTTAGCTATTTTTGTATCCCTCACAGCACCTGCACACAGTAGGTGTTCAGTAAATGCTTCTTAGTTGGCTGAACTGTTTTTCATCCTTGCCTGGATCCGATGGTTTGGAGAGGGGAAGGGGCTTCATCAGAAGAGCAGCTGGCATCAGAGATGGCCATAAGCCCCTAAAGCTCCACCTCCCCCATCCAACAATCCCCATGGGGAGCCCTGGCCTTGTGAATGTGAGCACTGGCCACCAGATGGCGCCACAATTTAACACTGCAGCTGAGGGGACCAAGGCTGGACTAGGAGGCTTCTTGAGGGGGTTGGTGGTGTCTTTGCTGTTCTCTGCAGGGAGCCCACCCCCTCCTAAGAGACTGGGAAGTGGGAGAGGTGGCCTGAGCACCAGGCTTCCTGCCTAACCCCCAACCTTGTCAAAGGCTGCTGATGCTGATGAGAATGGGAACGAAGACCCTGGTGGGAATCAGTGGCTGGGGATGGGGTGTGAATGCATGCTCAGGGGGCGCAAGGAACTCAACCCCTTTGTTTTACAGATGAGGAAACTGAGTCCCAGTGACCTGCCCAAGAGCAATCCCGAGGGATGAGCTTCTCCATCTGGAACAATGCTGGTGCTTGAAGCCATCCCAGTTGGGCCAGGCTGGGATTTCAGCCTCAGTTACTCATTTGTTAAACGAAGGAGTTGGGTTCCATGTCTCCTTTCAGAGCTGCAGTTCTGCAATCCTTTTGAGGTGAGGGAAGCTGATGGCCAAGGGATCACATGGAGGAGGTGAGGGATTCTGGGGGGAGTCAGGAAGGTCTGGGCTCCAGTCTTGACCTCTGACTTCTACAGGCACCCTTTGAGAGGGTTGGAGTCAGCTACTTAGCCCCTCTTGGCCTCAGTCTCCCCATCTGTAAGAAGCCAGACTTACACCAGATAATGTCTCCGGTCCCTTCCTGCTCTAAAGCTATGATCTTATAATTAGATTTATGGATGATTCGCTAATCTATGCCAGAAAAGGGAATTTCTACCTCTGGAAATATTTTGATGTGAACTCAGGTCTGCTGTTCCTTACCTTCCCAAATGATTGGGTTAAGTCAACAAGCAACTCATGAAGCACCTTTTATGTGTCAGCCACAGATGGATGGAAAAGGACAGCAGATGGCAGAGAAGAGCAGCAGGAGGAGCACTGGATTTGTCCACTCGGCACTGGGTTCGAATTCCAGTTCTGCCACTTGCTACCTGTGTGACCTTGACCAAATCACTTCAGTTCTCTGAGACACAATTTCCTCATTTGTAAAATGTGGAAGATTGGACTTCGTGATGCCTACGGTTCCTTCCCAACCTGCTTCTCCGATGCTATGACCAGGAGCCATAAAGAGGCTTCTTTTCCCCCAAGGAGGCTGGGTCTCTTAAATGGCCTCCTTTGCTCAGGCCTCTCACTGGTAGCCCTGCGTCCCCAGGCCTGGCAAGTCTCTTCTTGCTCAGTCAATGCCCTTCCAATGGCTCACACATCTCAAGAACCTGCAAGCTAGACGACCATCTACTGACATCGATCCAGCCCCAAAGGAAATCATCTCTGCTCATGCTATCTTCATAGGACATGGGTGCCCCCACCTCCACTGCCCTCAGCCAAAAGCCTTCCAAAGGCCCCCAGAGCAGGACAGCCCAACAGGGAGAAGGGTTCTTTCCTGTGCTGCCCATGCCTTTGAGGCTTCTAGGATGGATTTCTTGGTAGGATTCCAGTCTCTGGAGCTATCACCAGGAATCAGTAAGATCCCAGTTCAAATCAAGCCTCCAACACTTGCTAGTGGGGTGACCCTGTGCACATCATTTACTGGCTGCCTGTTTCTTCACCTGTAGAATGGGGATGATACCAGTGCTTGGAAGGATTGTTGAGAGGATGTAAAGGGCTTAACACAGTGCTAGGCACATAGGTGATCAACAGATAATGACTATTTACTAATTGCTTGATTAATTTAACTTCAGCTCCCCACCCCACCTTCCCCATGGTCCATAAGCAATTTGAGACTGAGGACACTTTCACTTTGTAACCCCAGAGGTCATGGCATAGGAATAGGGACCAACCTTCAATTTTATTGGCACAGGAAACTCCCAGATGAGCAAAGTCCAATGCAGTGAAGGCCCTTCTCTCTTAACTAACCACCTGAAAAATGGCCTGGACACTGAGAGGTTAAGTGTCTTGCCAGGGTCACTCAGGGACTCGAACCCGGGCCTTCTTGGTTCTGAGGTCTGCTCTCTTCCTGGTGCTTAAGAAATGTTTGTAGGTTGACTGATTGAAGCACTTGGTCATGGAAGTCCCCCCTCCTCCATGCTGCCTCCTTTGCCTCCTCATCCCCTGGTCCTTCCCTGTACGTTGCCCCGGTGGCACTCTGTATCCATCTTGTGAGCCTTATTACATCTGACCACGCACGACTCTGTCTGGGATATGGAGGAATCCTAAATACAGCTCTGTGTGTGGCACTCTTCTGCTCAATGAACTCCCGTGGCTCTCCTTTGCCTCTAAGATCAAGCAGACACTCGTCTGTTGGGCTTTGAAGACCCTTCCCAATGGCCTGCTTGCTGCCACAACACCTTTGCCCTAGCAGTTCCGATGCCTAGCGTGCCCTCCCTCCTCACCTCAGCCCTTTGATGGCATGACTGCTCCAGGAGAGCAGGGCTGACTGGTTTCTCTTGGGTTTCAGCATTCCCAAAGCTTGGCCCCTGATAAGAGCTGATTGATGGAAGTAGCAATTCTGGCTAGATCGCAAACCCCCTGAGGGTAGCAGCCGGCTCAATGTACCTAGCCCACACTCCACTACTTCAGGGAGCCCTAATTTCATTGATGTGGGAACCAAGCAAGCAGCCAGAAAGAAACAATTCCAGTATTGTGGAGGCACATGGCAGCAGCTCCTTGCTGGACAGGGAGACCCCGAGGACAACGATGTGGGGACCCCCCCCCCCACCTTATCCATCCTTCAAGGCTCATCTATCATGGGGACAAAACTGCCAGAGGACAAATGGAGCCAGGCCCGTCAGCTGGGTCCCCAGTGGAGGCCGTTCTATCTGGGCAGGACCTACCAGAACCGAGGCCATTGTGGGGCCTCAGAGGAAGGCTCTGGCAGGTTGGGGAATCATGCCAAAAGCTCACAACTGAAGTTGTGCTGGAAGAGTCTGGAGGGACCAAAATCACACTGAAGGAATGAATGAAAGGCATTGATTAAGCTCTTACTGTGTACCAAGCACTGGGCTGACACCTAAACCCATCCCTTAGCTTACATTCTAATGGAGGAGATGAGCCCCCAGGAAAATTACAAGAATGATGGGGGAAGGAGGCACAGGGCAAGAGGCTGATCAGTTCTTGCCAGCCATAGTGAGGCAGATTGATGGTTGGAAGGGCTAAGGAAGGGGTAGTGAGTGGTGGACTCTGGGTCAGGCTAGATAGGGAGAACTCTCACCAGGCTGGACCCCAGGGCCCAGACGGGGGAGGCTCAGCACTTGCTCCATGGCACCAGGCTGGACCCCAGGGCCCAGAATGTGGAGGCTTGAGAATGGGGAGCCATTGAAGGTTTTTGAGCACAGTCTAACAGGAGTGTGACACTTAGCAATGCCCCTTGCAGTGACCACACAGTTGAGGGACTAGAAAAGCAAATAATCTGTCATTCAGTGCTCCCCGCCCCATGCTTGTATGCACAAGATAGGTGCTGCTGGGCAGATGTGTTTTGTCTGGATGCCAAACTGTTGTATAGATGCAGCTGTTTGGCAGGGCCCAGGTGGGGGTGGGGATGGCCAGGGGGTGTTTCTCCAAGAACAAACTAGGCTTTCTCTCTGGGATGATCCCTTGGTGGAAATATAATAGATCCAGACCCTGCTGGACTCTGCCACTGAGGAGCTGGGGACCTTGAACTGAGCCCCGGTTTCTTGACCTGTAAAATGGGGATAATTAATCCCTGCACTGCCTTCTGTTGTTTGAGAGGAGGCAGGGAGATGATGAGGGAAGGAATTCGAGGTTGGGAACTGGAAGACACTTTCCATCAGGGGTGAGGTCCTCTTGGGCTAAGTCTACGAACACCTGAGTTCAAAGCCGGCTCAGATTCCTTACTGTGTCCTTACAGACGCAGATCTAGAGTTGGCCGGGACCTCAGAGGCCCTCGAGTCCTACCCTTTAATTTTACAGATGAGGCCCAGGTAAGACTAGTTTAAGTCATACAGGCGGGAAGAAGTAGGGGCAGAATCAGAACCCAGAATCCAGCCCTCTGATTTGGGGGCCAAGGCTGCCTCCCTTGGCGAGCCATTTCTCCCCATCTGCAGCATAGGGGCGTTAAAGTTAGAAGCCCATGCTGTGGTTTGCAGCTCAAGGTGAGGCCCTATCGAGCCCCAGATTCGAGGCAGTGAGCTCCCCGTCGGCTCCCAGCCCTAGCTAGGCGGGCTTTGGGCTGTGGGTTCTCCTGCCCTTCAGAAACAAGCTCTTCCTCTCGGACCGGGCCGGGGGTGGGAGGGCCGAGGGTGGGCCCCGGCCTGGCCCCCAGCCTTTGTTTGGGGAGGGGAGAGAGGCGGCGAAGATCTCCCTAAGCATCCACCTCCCTCCCAGGACAGGGGGCAGGGCCATGCCCCCCTCCCAGTCCTTCCCGCCTCGGCCCTCCCACTCCCCCAGCTCTACCCCGGCCCCGTCCCCCTCCTCCACCCTCCCGCTCCGATGCCCCTGCCCTTTCCCTCTCCCCTGTCCTTCCTCTGGTCCTCCTATTCCTCCCTCGGCCCTGACCCCCTCCAGGCCTCTCCTCTCCCTCCTCTCTCCCCCAGGCCCCGCCCCTTCTCTCCCATTCCCCCCCCATTTCCCCCTTCCCCCTCCACAACCTTCTACTCTGCCATCCTCCCTCCTCGTCGCCCCTCCTTTCTCTCCTCTCCTCTCCCCTCCCCCTCTCTCCCTCCTTCCCTTCCCCCTCCACTCCTCCACCCACCCTCCCTCCCCCCCTCCACGCGCCCCTCCCCTCCTCTCAGTCTTTCCATCCCCTCTCCCCTCCTCCCTCCTTTATCCTCCTCCTCCCCCTCCATGCCCCGCCCCTCTTCTTCCCCTCCCCTCCCCCTCTCTCCTCGCCCGGCCCCTCCCCGCCGTCCCCCGGGGCCGGGGCTGGGTTTTTCCATTACTCCATCAGACTCCAGGTCCGCCTTTGTTCCCCGGGCTCGGACGGCTCCTCCGGCCCCGGAGGGCGCCGCCCGCCCCCGCCCCCACCCGTTGGGCCGTTCCCCCTCCTCTCCCGACTCATTGGCCCCCTCGGGCCTCGCTTTTCCCTTGGCTTCCTTTGCTTAGGACCCTCGGTATTCTCCGTGCCTGGCTCTGGCGCCATCCTGCCGCCCCCAACCACTGCGCTCCCCTACCCTTCCGAGAGAAGGGGAGCTACGGGCTGGCCCCCCGCCCCGCCCCCCCCGTGGGCCAAGCACAGGTCTCGCTCCCTTCCGCAATTGAGACTTGCGAGTTACACGCACACACACGTACACACGCACACAAGCACACGCACGCACCCGTCTGGGGAGGAAGCAGCAGCTGCCATTCAGGTCACCCCAGCGCCTAGGGCTTGGGTCCTGTCGCACCCCGCGGAAACCTCGGGGCCCCTTTTCCCGTGCCCGGTCTGTGCTCCCCGGCACGCATAATGGCGGGCTCCAGGCAGGGGCTTTCTGTCCAACGCTTGGCACAGAGCCTGGCCCGCAGCGGGCGTCTGATACCAAGCTTTTGCCTTTCTTTGTCTCCCCAGCGCTTGGCACGGACCCTGGCCCAACATGGGCGCTTAATAAACACTCAGTGACTTGATACATCCTCATTGGTAGATTCACTGACTGTAAGAACGCGCCTCGGCTGGCAAGCGGCGGACGAACCTCGGCACCCTCTGGGGGTGGCTCCGCGTCTCCCTCTCCCTGGCATTTGGCGCTCTCAAATCCGACTCCCAGGCAGGCCGTCACACAGCAGCTGCAGCTGCGGCGGAGGCGAGGAGTAGGTAGCGTGCCCAGGGAGAGTAGGAGCCCGGGCCACGCACCCCTCCACCAGCGATTTCCCTTGTGTTCATCCACGCGCACACACAGGCACGCAGGCACACGCGCGGGGCACATCTCCCTCCCTTCCCAGACAGAACACACCCCACTGGGGAAGCTCGGCTGAGCCCAGCCAGCGTCCTCCAGTCCGTCCCTCCCTCCTCTGGCCCGCAGCTCCCGGGAGCCGGGCAGGGGGGGGCGCGGGCCAGAGGCGGGCGTGAAAGCCGCAGAAAGCGGTGCCCGGCTGCCGGGCCAAGGCCGGCCCCCCGATCGCGGCCCCGGCCCTGGGAGGGGGGTTCCGGGCGGGCGCCGGCCTGCCGAGTCGTGCCGGCGAGAGCAGCTGCCCGGAGCCCGGGCCGGGCCGGGGACTGGGGGCTAGCGCTTGGGCCGGCAGGGAGCCCCCACGGTGAGTGTGTGCTGGGCTGGGGAATGGGCGCGCGCGGACCTGGGCTTGTGCCCACCCCCCGTGCGCCCCGTGAACTGGTACCCCTGTGGCGTCCTGTCTGTGTGTGCCTGTGACCGTGAGGGGCTTTGTGTGAACCGGACACCGCGCTGGCAGGTGCTACGCGTAACCCACGTTTACCGATGAGGAAGGTGCCGCTTCGCGGGGTCAAGTGATCGTTCCAGGGTCTTGCAGCTGCTTAAGAGGCTGAGGCGCGTCACTTGGGGACCCCTTCCCATGTAGGGGGCGGTGTGTGCGAGCTAGGGAAAGTGAGACCTGAGAAGTGCCCGGGCTAAACCGCAGAGAGGGGATTCAAACCTCAAACCTCGGACCCCAGACCCGGACCGTATTCCTTCCACGGCAGCCAGGGCTGCGGGGCTTCCAGGGGAAACCAGGACTGAGCTGTGGGGCAGGCAGAGAAAAATGACATTTCGAGTGACTCTGCTTCAGCTCCCCCGCCTTTGACCAATAAACAGGGCATCAGGACAGGAGGGGACAGACCATGGGGACCAAGTCACTCCTTTTCAGGGGAAACTGAGGCAAGGCCAGTGACTTGAGCTCGATCACACGGCAGAGCTAAAACTGGAGAATCCTGAGACTGTGAGTCCAAAGTCAGCAGGCTTTCCACTCCAGGCTTTTCCTTTGTGGGCAGGCATAGACACGGGTTCCTGGGAGGCCCCCACCCCCAGCAGCAGAAGAAAGCTCTTTAATTAACCCTGATGAGTGGGGCATGTTTTGGATTTTGTATCCTCAGAAGCTAGTACACAGCCGGCCCCTGATGAATGCCTGAAGTGAACCCACTCCATACCCTTTACCTCAGATATGAGAAGAAGCCCAGCCCCAGGCCAGAGGCCTGTTCCCTTTAAATGGGGTTCATTGTGAAGGTGGGTTCTGGCCTGCCTGCCTCCCTCCTCCCCACCTCCTAGGAGTCCCCCTTTCCTGACCTCCTTAATACATGCCCTGACTCCTCTTTTCTGCAAAGGACTTCCGAGTCCAGATCCTGCCTTGGTCAAATCCTCATCCTTCTTCCTGGGGTACACCAAGGCTAAGTGATCTGAGCACCCTCTGGCCCAGCTTTTTGTCTTTCATTTGGTTTTGATAAGGAGGCAGACCCCTTGGAACCTCCCTCTACTCTCCTAGGCAGCTATGCCCCTACTAGGCCCCTCTGCCGGGTCCAGCTCTGGCTGGGGCTCCTGGGGCCTTCAAAGGCCCACCAGGGGTTCCGTTTTCAGCCATGAAGGGCTTCCCTGGCAGTCAGGGCCAGGGAGTGGCTGATGCCGCCCAATTGTACCAAGGACCTCTCATATTTCCATCACTTTATGTTTATTGTAGCTACCAAGAATGCATGGCCTGTCTCAGCCCGCTGAAAAGGGCCTTTGAATTCTTCTTTGTTTGAGGTGGGGACAGGGCTAGAAACTGGAGTCCGGGGAGGAAGTGGGATGGCCGCCCAGGCCTTCATCCGAGATCTCCTTGACTCCTTCTCTCTTTTTCACTGGGCCCCTGGGAGATGACAGGAAGCTCTTAGTCTGGGTGTCCCTGGGAGTAGAGGAGCAGAGATCTATGCCTGACTGCAACTGGGTGCTCAGGCTTCGGCCAGGGCAGCCCCCGTGCCAGCCCTAATCATCGAGGGGGCAGTGTGAGAGGCGGGGGAGCTGCCAAGACTGGGAGCTCTGGGCCTCTGGGAGCCCTGAAATCAGGAACCCTTGAGAGGCAAGGGAAATTCAGTGGGAAAGGCTTTCCCTCCCAAATAACAATCGCTTCTCCAGCTGTTCATTCCCTCTTTCATTTGCCCCAACTGCTTTCTCTGTCCTTCCCCTAAAACAAACATTTTTTCCCAGGTTAAGAATCCCAGAGCCTGGGGCCGTGACATCTTTCTCACGAGCCTTTTGGAGCTCAAAGCTCAATTTTCCCTTTCTCTGAATCCCTCAGGGGTGTAGGAAGAGACTGTAAGGGTGGGGAAGCCTGGCCTGGGGGCTCTAGGAGGGGGAAGCTGAGAGCAGGGGCTCTGGGAGGGGGGGGCTGAGAGCAGGGGCTCTGGCGGGGGTGGGGGGGCTGAGAGCTGGGGCTCTGGGAGGGGGGCTGAGAGCAGGGGCTCTGGGAGGGGGGGCTGAGAGCAGGGACTCTGGCGGGGGGGGGGGGGGAGGCTGAGAGCTGGGGCTCTGGGAGGGGGGGCTGAGAGCAGGGGATCAGGAGCTTTGCAAAATCTGGGGGGAAAGATAAAAGCCCTACTGGCTTTAACCAGGGGTTTTGTCTGTGGAGGGACCTTAAAGAGCCCCCTCTACCACTCTCTGAAATGGTCCCTGTCTAAGGCTACCACTGAGCCTGGTGGCCAGCCTTTTCTCTCTCCTTCTCCTTGGCCCCTGTGCAGTGTGTACTGTGCTGACCTCCCACCCCCAGGTATCCTCTCTTCTCCGTGGAGTTTGTCTGTCCTCCCCACTCCCCCTCCCCTTCCTCCTCTCCCTCCCCCTTCCGCTGCCCCCTCCTCCCCCCCTCCTTCTCTCCCCCTCCTCCTCCTCCCTCCCTCTCCCTTGGACAGCTCCTTCTCCCCACCTTTGCAGAACCAGGCTCCTGGTTCTGCCCCCCACCATAGGCCTAACCCAGCGCTCTGGCCTGGGGCCTCTTCTGCCTCTAGATTCTCTCACTTTGGTGACCTCTTCAGCACCCCTGCAGGCATCAGCCTCTCTTTCACAGCCAGTCCTAGGCCTCAACTCTTTGCCTGCTGGCCATCTCATAGGCCTCTCACACCTAACATGTCCAACCCACGTGGACAAGCAAACTTTCCCATTTCTCTTGGAGATGCCATGTTCCTTCCAGTCATGCAAACCCCCTTTCCCCTAAATCCACCCCAAACCTACCTATTTTGGTAGTTCTCACATCTGCTCCCTTCTTTCTGCTTCATCCCCTTTCTGGCTCAGGCCCTTAGCTCTTCTTTCCTGGATAGTTGCCTCCAGTCTTCTCCCTTATTGCTAATCCATCTTCCACATAGCTGCCAAAATGATAGTCCTAAAGTGCCTGTTATTCCCCAGCTCCAGAACCCTCTGAGGCTCCCTATTGCCTCACAGACAAAACACAAATCCCTTTGTTTGGTGTTTAAAGCACTTCACACCCACCTTATCTTAGTAGATTGATTCCTATCACTTTCCATCCCAGGCTCTGTGTTCCAAAGTGGCCTTCTTCCAGTTTCCTACATCTTGTTCCCTTTCTCATCTCTCCCCTGGGAACCTTGGTACCCTCCTGGAATGCTCTCTGTCCTGCTTCGGCCTTCTTATAATCCCCAGCTCCCTCTAAGGCTCAGCACAGATGCACACCTTCCCCTCAGTTGGCTCCTTCTCTGAAAAACTACCTTGTACATAGTTTGTGTTTCTTTATCCCAACACAAGTATCCATCCAGGAGGATGGCAGCACTCTGTGGGCAGCAAGTGTTTCATCTTAGTTTTGGCATTCCCAGGGCACGGCACAGAGCCCAGGCACTTCATAGATGCTTTCTGAATTGAATTACCTCTAATCCAAGCCCTCCCCCTCAATTTGCAGATATGGAAACTGAGGCCTAGACAGGCTGTGATTCACCCAGGGTAGGCAGTAGGCAGAGCCAAGATGGAAACCCTCGGCCCCTGATTTCAGACCCTTTGACCACCCCAGGTGCAGTATCTGTAGAGTGGAGAGGAAAGCCACCCTAAGTCAAATCAGCAAGCATTTATTAAGTGCTTTACGTGTGCCTGGTGCCTTCCTCAGTTCTTGCCTTCGGGGAGCTTACATTCTAATGAGGAGACACAACACACAAAAGGACCATTTGTCAGGAATGGCTTTGAGGTGTGATGTCCCTTCCAGGGTAAAGTTGTTGTTGGGTCCTGTCTGACTCTCTGGGACCCTCTATTGGGTTTTCTTGGCAGCGATGCTGGAGTAGTTTGCCATCTCCTTCCCCAGCTCATTTGACAGATTAGGAAACAGGCACACAGGGTGAAGTGACTTGTCCAAGGTCCTCCTGACTCCACGCCTGACACTCTATCCCCTCCAGCTTGGAGATGCTCCCGGATATGTCCCGAGCCACGCTTCATCCAGTGGGTATCATTCATTTAGTGGGTATTTGCAGCGTGTCTGTTATTTGTTTACCTCTGTGAGGACGGGAGCACAACAAACATTTATAAAGTGTTGACTGGGCCCCAGACACTACTCCAGGCACAGGGGATGACCAAAATGTAGGCCAGACCTGGGCCCTGGGGTCCTCAGCCCCTGCTCAGCTGGCTAGGGACCCGCTTCTCTGCCCCCTTCCATGCGTGTGGCCCTTTAAAACCTCCAGGCCCTCTGTGACCCAAGGCCATTTTGCAGCTCCAAGGTCAGGGCAGAGAGGGGATGCTTGGCCCCCAGACCTGCCAATGCCAGGAGGTTAGTCCCTTTTCCAGCCCCGATGACGTGGGTATGACACAGATCCTGGGAGTTATGCAATGTTTATGTCGTTCACAAGTTACAAAATATTGGAAAGTGAGGTGTGGGGGGGAGGGGAGGCCATTGGTTACCCGCTGGGGGGAGGGCAGCAGGGAGGGTTTCAAGGGAGAGGAAGCATTGAGCTGGGCTCACCCCACAGCCGCCTCCTCTCTTCCAGCCTTCCTTATTACTGAGAGGGTACCACCATTCTCCAGCTCCCCAGACCCCTCGCCTTCCCCCCACCCCACCCCACCGAGCCAATCATTTGCCAGACCCTAACATTTACAACCTCTCCCTCACACAGGCACCTGCCTGGTTCAGTCTCTTATCACCTAGTGAGGCTTACTACCTCTAGCTTCTGCCCTTAAAGCTCTTCCTTACCTGGCCCCTTTGGGCCTTTCCAGACTTCTGACTTCTTTCTGTCCTGTGCAATCCAGCCACACTGCCTTGCTAGCTGTTCTTAGCACATAGTGCTCCATCTCATCTCCCACCTCCAGGCTTTTGCACTGACTGTGACCCATGCCTGGAGTTTTCTCCCCTTTCATCTCAGTTTTTCAGAATTGTTAGTTTCCTTCAGGATTCAGTCTGAGTGCCTCCTTTGACCTTTCCCAGCCTCCCCAGCTGCTAGTGCCTTCCCCTTCAAGGTTACCGTGTACCTGGCATGTGTTTTGTACATCCCTATGTACGAGGCAGGGAATGTTTATGCTCTCCCCACCCCCCCACCGGTGCCTGGCACATAGTAAGTGCTCGAAAATACTTTTTGACTCATTGAGGGAAAAGGACATTTGTGACATCAGAGACGTTGTGAGCGAAGGCATAAAGGAATGAAATTTCAGGGCATTTTGAGGAGACAAATAGTATTTCCATGATTCTCACACAGAGCATGTGTAGGAGAGTTACACAAGAGAAAGCAGGCCAGCTAGGTTGGGGAACCAGACAGAGTACAGAGGGTTTGTTTAGGGAAGGTCTTGAGCACCCAAAGGAATTTGACCTTTATTGGGGTAAACAAATGGGAGCTCCAGAAGATTCCAGCAGAGAAGAGGGTGTGCCCAAGTCTGCACAAGAGGGCCTCTGGCAAAAGTGCCGAAGAGGAAGAGAATGGGAGAGGGCAGTAAGGCCATGGTGTGGCAGGACTCCAGGCAGGTGCTCATGGAGGCCTGGCCTAGGGCCAGGTCAGCAACAAGAGGCAGGAAGGGACAGAGGCCTTGGAAACTGATTGGCTAGGGAAGGCAAGGGTCAGGGAGGAGGCTGAGAGGCTGCCAAGATTACAAACCCGGGACCCTGGGCCAGAGCCAGAGACTCCTGGTTGGACAGACTCTTAGCACCAGAAGGGCTGACTCCTCCCTGTACAGCTGAGGAAACTGAGGCCCAAAGCCAGAGGGGCAGGGTGGTGCAGTGGGTAGAGAAAGCCTTGGTATCAGGTATCAAGAAGGCCTGTTTTCTGGGTCTTCCTCAGATTCTGACCTCATCTGTAAATGGGCTGATGATAGCACCTAGCTCCTGGGGTTACCCCGAGGTATAGATCATGATGAGACACTACAGAGAGCGGGGCACTGGCTGAAGGTGTAACAAACATCAACTTACAAACTGTCTAAGGCGGGGGTGTGTGTGTGTGTGTGTGTGTGTGTGTGTGTGTGTATGTGTGTGTAAAGCTGATCACTAACGTTACCCTTCAGTGGCACGATGAGGTCTGGAAGCAGAGCGGTCAGTAAAGAAGTATTTACGGTGCATCGGTTCTGGGGAGCCCAGGGGCCTGGGCCCGTAGGCCGACCCGCTGTCACAGAGCTCTCTGGCTGCCTGGGGAGGCACCAGATCTGGATGATTCCTATCACTACAATGGCTCCTTCCTGTGTGCAGACTGCAATCCATCATTCAGACCTGTCCGTAGATGCCTCCCGGCTGTGTGACTCCGGGCAGGTCACTTCACCTGGTCTGCCTTAGTGTCCTCATCTGTAAAACGGGGTAACAGCACCGCCTACCCTCCAGGGCTGTTGTGAGGGTCCAGTGAATCGACATGTGTCAAATGCCCTGCTGGCCTGAAATCCCTCTGTCAGTAATTATTATTATTAATTATCATTATCATTATCCTACCCGATTCTTGCCTAGCTCCTCCCAGGAATTCTCTTTGGCCCAGGGGACTGTGGAATGCCTTTGCCAGCACCGGGGACGTTACCCTGCTTTTCTTCCTGGGATCCCTCCCTCTTGCCTCCTTGCCTAGCCATCCACACGGTGGGTTTTCTTTTATGCTGTCTCTTGCCTGGGCATGGGCTTCAGTCAGAGCCTTTCACCCACTCCCACCTGTCCTGGGTATCTGTGGGATCCAAGCTGTCCCTCATGCTGTTGCTGCCCTGGAGAGTGGGCTAGTGCATGACTTTCAGCCACACTGAGTTGGAGGACTTTTCTGCTAAGAAGCAGGATTTCTGAAATGCCTGCTGGCCGGCTCTTACGGTTCTGGACCTCGTTCACTGTCTATCACCAGGCACGTCACCAGCGTGCTTTCTGGAGCCCCTCAGCTTTTCCTGTAGGATTACTGGGCTGGTTTCAGTTGGGAGGCCAGGGACCTCCCAGACGAAGCTTGCAGTCCCCCTGCCCAAACCAGGGTGAGACGCTATCAGCACGATGTCATTTGGGACAGGGAGCACCTGGAGGAGCGCCCAAAGTATGGGCCCTTCCTCTTAGGAAAGGCAGTTAAATTCAGGCAGGTGTTCCTGGGAGCAGTTTCACTAGAAGGAATGGAGCCCAACTGCTGTTGGCAGCTGTCTGTGATGTTAGCCCACCCATTGAGGAAGCAACAAAGCCCAGTAAAGATGCCTTTGTTGTTTTAAAATGGGAGTGGAAAGAAAGCAGGGAAGAGCTATGGAAGTTAAGGATGAAGGACCATCCCGGGGAGCTGGAGGAGGTGGGCTATCTAAAGCTAGGTGGCCAGGGTTATCTGTGGCAAGGGAGGACAATCAGATCTTTCTCTTCCTGAAGATGGAAGGAAAGGGTGAGGAAATGGCTCCCTCCTGAGGCAGGGGGCAAAGAGCTCAGGGCTCTGAGCCAGAGGTCTGCTCTCTAGAGGGGGCTGCCACCTTGGGTGAGCTGGGCCACCTGGGGCAAGCCTCAGTTTCCTCCCCTGTAACTGAGTGGGTTGGACTGCACGAGCTTGTAGCTTGAGATCGCCATGCCAGTGAGTGGTATAGGCAGGAATAAGTAAGTACGGGTTCTCTGTGAATGGAAAGGTCAGAGTGGGTTCGAGGGATCCGGGGAGTCTTCTTGAATGGACTCGATGTCTGGGGAAGGATGGACAGGGTTGAGTGAGGAACTGGAGAACAGAAGTGTTCCAGGTGGGGCAGACAGCCAGGGCAAAGGCAGACAAGAGGTGGTCTCTTTTAGAGATTGTGAAGAAGCCAGAAGGGCGCCTTGTTGGTCAGGAGGCACAGTAGCACAACCTATGTTGCCAGAAAGGTGGGATGGGACATCCTGGGAACAATAGCCCTTAAGGGCAGAGAGTGTATTTCCTTTCACCATTGTGGCCACATCACTTAGCAACATAATAAATGCTCCTTGAATTGGGTTGAAGAGCAAGGCCTCCAGCCTCACCAGATTTTCCCAACCTCTCTCACCTCTGCTCAGTTTACACAATTGTGTGAGGCCACCATGAGCCAGTGTTCCAAACTGACAGAGGAAGCTGGGCTCTGGGCCCAGAAGTAACTGCCTGCTTAGCAATGCATTTCCATGGGGCAGAGAACTTCCAATCGGCCCAAGATGTCACCCATTTCAGGTTCCTCTCGCCAGACAGGATCACCCTTAACTATAGCCAGGGAGATATGGATCTGTCCCTTCCCCACAGACAGGATGAGAGCCACGGCCTTTCCCAGAAACTAGGCAGGCCAAGGCCGATTTCAGAAGACGGGACTGGCAAAGAATCAACTGGGTTGGAGTGGACATGTTACTTGGAATTGAAATGGAATTTTTACTTAACATGACTCTATTCTTAGCCAGCCAATGCAGGCCAGGGAGGCAGAAATGAGGACAAACAAGAGGATTTTGCTTCTTCTCCATCTCTATGACCTTTAATCGAATCTCTAGAGCTGAGGCCTTAGAAGAGCCTCAAGGAAGTCAATGCCCAGAGGATCCACTCAGACCCACATGTTCTAGATTCGAATCAGCATTTCTCATCAGAGATTCCAGAGGAGGGAAGAGGGAGTGTGATGAAAATAGTGGTTTGTTCTGGAAGCTGTTTGAGTTTAGGGGAAAGAAGATCTGCTATCATGATAATCTGATATGAGCCAGGCTTGAGGAGAGGAGGCCCAGGCTGCATTAGGATAGTGGCAGCAGGAAGCATAGGGAAGGGACAGATCCAACAGATGTTCTGGCATAAACAACTGGCCAGGCCCTAGAATCCCAGAAGTCTGGGAAGGGAAGGGGACCTGAAAGATCACTTGGTGATTAATCAGCTAGAAGGGAAAAGGAGAGAGACGAACTTTGAACCCACATTCCAGGGAGAAGGGGGCTGCCACTGACAAGAGAGAGGGAAGTCGAGAGTTGTGGAAGATAATTCCATTTGGAGAGAATGTGAGGACATCTAAGGGATGGCAACCCTGGTGCCAGGGACTGAACACCAAGCTGGAAGTTGGGGGATGGGATCTCTGCCGTAACTTGTCAAATGACCTTAACCTGTCAGGAGTTAACTCCATCCAGGAAAGGAGGAGACGCGAACAGGTGACTCATCTTAAGGCCCCATCCAGCTACAAAATGCTACGGTCCACGTGGAGATGGAAGTTAGATGAGATGAAGTCAAAGGACCCCTCACCCCTGGGTCACATTGGTCAGGTCCTCAGTTTCCCTGTCTGTGAAATGGGGGACTCAGACTACGGAGCCTTGAAGGTCCTGATGGTCCTTCCTAGCCTCAGCTCAGGTCTCCAGTTATTTGTAAGGTGTCTCCTGACACCTGCCCCAGGAACTTCTGTCTCCTCTTTGTTGCTATTGTCCCCAGTGCCCACACCTAGTAGGAGCTCCAGGAGCCATTCTGCCCCATGCACATACAGATCTGGAAACTGAGGCAGAGGGGAGTGAACTGCTTTCCCAGGGTCTTGGAACCAGGTTGTGGCAGAGCGTCTTTGTTTCTGGAATTTCCCTCATCAGTTGAGCTGTAATAATGCACTCAGAACTCTTCCCCATTTGCTTAGAATCCAAATAAGCATGATACCAAGTAGCGCAAAGGACGATGGCGCAGGGAGAGAGGTGGCAACAGCGGGAGAAGTCTTGGAGTGTGGGTTAATTTTACTGGGAGCTTCCTGCAGAGCCATAAAGGAATTCCGATGTTCAGATCCAATGGAGGACCTGTGAGCCTAAGAACTTTCTAAGGGAGCCTACAACACAGGAGATGGGGGATTATAAAACACTCATAACAGAGGAGAGATGGACATAATCTCTGTAATAAAGGCTGATTGGCTCTCCTAGCCCATTTTGTAGCCCTGGGGACCTCTTGGGGTTGGCCACATGCATCTGAGGGATGGGGATGTGGGGAGTGGTCCCCATGAGGTGCATTCTTCCCCCGTGGCCCCTGCCTCTTACTTGTTGGACAGCCTAGCCCAAACTTCATGATGCCAGCAAAGAGAACCTAACAAGGGGTAGTCTGGGCCTCTGCCTGAATCCTAAGGGAAGCCAGCCAAATGATGGCTCCATTGGATGCAAAGTAGCATCATTTTCCTCTCCAGTTCAGAGGGAAAGACACCAAAATAGAAGTGTCGAGAGATGGTGGGACGTGCCCAGGGTGACTAAGCAAATGGGAGGCAGGCCCAGAAGGAATGGGGAGAATCCAGACCTTTCATGACTTGTCCAGGCTCACTCCTGAGGCTACTCTCCTCATCTCTTTCCCAACCCAAAGTTAAGGAACACCCAGAAGTTGGAAACCCAGTCTTCCTCGTGGTGTTGAGTGGTTAGATGAAACTGGGGTGCTGGTCCCTGAACCCTGAACTAATAGGGGGACATATCTGGTGGGGGCTCAAGCTGAACGCAGAGATAAGGCAGAAGATGCTCTAGAACCCTGGGGGTGGGGGTGGCCTGCCTCTGCCTGGGAGGGGCTCCAGAGTGTGCCTGTTAGAGGCCTAAGGTTTTTTAAAAGCATCTCATCCAACGCTATCATTTTACAGGTGAGAAAAGGTGAAGCATCCTGCCAATTCACACAGGTGAAAAAAATAACATGATGCCATGATTTGAGCCTAGGTCTTCTGACTTCCTGTCTCAAGTTCTGCCCACTGCCTTTCTCTACTTATGTATTAATATGTGAAGGCACCAGTCCGGAGTGTTCTTTGTCATTGGTGTTGAACAGCCCCTAGCATTTATTCATTCAACAAGCATTTGTTAAACACCTGCTGTGTGTCAAGCAGAGAGGCACAGAGAAGAGTGGACCATGCTCATCCAGAAGAGCTGGATTCAAGTCCAGCTTCTTTGACCCCCCCACATCCTGGCCTTGTGACCCTGGGCACGAGACTTCATCTCTCAGTACTCAGTACTGATCTGCTTTGGTAGGAAGCTTCTTAAACACATGAAATCACAGCTTTTCGACCCTAAAAAAATAAAGGCCCAGGCCCTGCAGATACAAAGATCCAAACAAGAGACCTTGCCCTGTGGGAGCTTCCATCCTCCTGGGGGGGAAGAGCCCCACCACAGAGAAGTCAGGAAAACTCTAGACAGAGGCCTAGATCTGGGAGGGGGAGGGCACTGTCCTCTGGGGGGCGGGGGGAGCTTGGAGAGTCTCAACAATTCTTTGAGCTTTAAAACTGGGACAGGACAGCGAAGGTCCATGGAGTCAAAAGCCAGGAATTACAGTACTAACACACAGTTCGATAACGTGTATAGAGTTTATAATAAAAAATCATAGCATTCACGTTACTTTTATTAACTAGGAATGAATGCACTTCGTATGACGGGTGAATAACACATTCTTGTCTTTTATGGTCTGTTCTTGGAGCAGACAGCCAGCCCTAGTCAGTCCATAGCCTTGGGAGGAGGAAGCCAGGAAGTGGCCATTTTCAGTCCCTGCTGCCCAGGAGGGTGTGTCTGGGGTAGGGGGCACTTACAGGACCTGGGGCTTGTATGTTGGAGTGGCCTTGGCGTGGGCCTGGCAGGGTGTGGTTTGCAGCCTGGAGCCAGCTATGCACTGAGCTAGTCTGGTTCTGGGCGGCCAGTGTGGGGATAATCATCTAAACATTTCTAAAGCCAGGAGTGAGTGTCCAGGATGAGCCTGAGAGTGAGCGTGAGCGTCTCTGTGTGCACGGACAGTGGTACATTCGGTGACTCAGTGTGGAGGGTGGGGTTCCTTTAGTTTCATCTCCTGAATTCTGCTGTGAATGTCCCATGGGAGTCTGTGTTTGTTTATTTGTGAGTCTCCGGGTGTGGCTCTGTGTGTGTGTGTGTGTGTGTGTGTGTGTGTGTGTGTGTGTGTGTGTGAGAGAGAGAGAGAGAGAGAGAGAGAAGTGAATCTGAGTTGGAGTCAGTGTCTGGGCATGTTTGTACATGGAAGCACATGGGTGTGGTCATGGTATGCTGGAGTGTTACAGTTTGGAAACACATGTGAACATGTGATTGTGGCCAACAGTGTCTGTTTCTACATGGCTTTGGCTAAGGGTATGAAGCATTTGGCTGCATCTGGGTAGGAACATGTGTTTGTGCTTGAGAACATGTGAATGTGTTCTGTTCAGGACCACTGCACATGGATGCACCAGGAGATTTCATATGGTTGCTCATTTGGAGAGAGGACTGGGGTCAGGGACCCCAGGCAGCCCTGGGCCCTTCCCTTGGGAAGTGGCACACTTAGCCAAAGAGGCAGCTGTTGCTTTCTGAGCCTTGGCAGGCCCCGAGGCTTCAGGCTGGGTGTCAGCAGTGACTTCCAAAGCAGGAGAGCCGACCAGGAGCGGGGTGCCCTGGGGTGCTGTGCAGGGGACTCTTCTGGATAGGAGTGTGGGGTGGACCAGACCAACAGCTTCTCCAGCTTCCTTGGGTCTTTGGGGGTACACTGGATTTCATAAAAGCCTCCGAGAAGCCGTTTGGAGCTAGTTCTGGTGAATAAGGAGGGGAATGAGTCAGTCAGTCAACAGTCATTGATTAAGTGCCCACGACAGTGGCAGCCAATGGGGAAACACCATTTGAGGTGAAAAACCCAAATGCACACACACTTGCCCCCAAACTTGGACTGTTAGGGAGGGGTATTTTTTCTTAATTGCCATAAATTCTTTCCCTGAAGATGATTATAAACTAGAAAGCCTAAAAGTATATTGAGCAACAAAAGCATCATTTCCAGAAAAAGAGAATCTTTCAGACGCCACCACATCTCTCCCTGATGTTTTGTTGTGAGGTGAGGGGACCCTGGATTTTCCAAAACGACTACTGAGTCTCAGGCCTTACTGAATCATCGGAGTTCTTAATCCTACACTCCAGGCACTGTGCTAGGAGCTGGGGACGTGGAAAAAAGCAGAAACAGTCATGGCACTCAAGGAGCCCACCTTCTAACTGGGGGTGGGGTGGGAGCAACCAGGAGTAAATAACTGTACGTGAAAACATGTCCACAAGAGATAGAAGGTAAGCTCCCAGGAAGGCATTGGCAGAAGTCTGGAAGAGGAAGGCTTGGCGAAGGCCTTGTGTAGAGGGTGATATTAGAGCTTAGTGATCCTGAATGAAACCGGCTGGAGCTCTCCTTCAATGACCACTCTGGAACATCCCAAGAGTCTCACCTCCAGGAAGTTGGCCACCAAGGGATGAGTTTTTCAGCCACCAAAGTTTATCAAGATTGTCACCTAAGACTTGTCCCCTGTGTCAATGGAGGGGCACCCACCCTGATAAAGTCACTTAACACTAAGGTATGGGAGCATAGGGCAGCTGGGTGGTGCCATAGAACATAGAGTGCTGTGCCTGGAGTCAGGAAGACTCATCTTCCTGAGTTCAAATCTGGCCTCAGACACTTCTTAGCTGTGTGATGCTGGACAAGTCACTTCACCCTGTTTGCCTCAGTTGCCTCGTCAGTAAAACGAACTGGAGAAGATGATGGCAAACCACTCCAGTATCATGGCCAAGAAAACCCCAAATGGAGGCACAGAGAGTGGGTCATGACTGAAACAACATTGAAGCATAGTCTCTGGAGACAGAAGGATGACATTCACTTAGATGCTTAAATTCTGGGATATTTGTTTAAAAAAGGAATCAGCTGTAGAACTGTAGAACTGGGAGAGGCCTTCGAGGTCTCCTATGCCAACCCTGCCCAATGTGTCCAGTCTCTACCTAACACCTCTAACTCCAGGGGGCTCACTAGCCAACAAGGCCACTAGAAGAATCAGGAAAAGGGCTTCTTGTTGGAGAGGCTAAAACAGCAATGCCCAGAGCCTCTGGTTAACAAGGTCAAAAGGTCAGCCAATGACCAGAGAAGGCCTGGCAGCGGCTCTGATTTTGAGGCAGCAAACAGCTTTCCAGAAGGCCTTGGTCACCTGTCAGGGGTCAAGGGAGAGAGGGGCCAAGGCCCAGCTTCAAGTCAGAGGAAGCTTTGGGCCAAATCAGGGTTGTCTGAAGTCATGGGTGAGGGTGAGAGAGGGTGACATTCAGAGAACAATTATTGCTGTGTTTGTCCTTGGTTCTAGAAGAGGACCATGACATCAGGGAGATGATGACAGGACTGGCAGTTAACTTTGATTTGAGTGAGGGAGGGCTGTGCAAGGTCACCAGCCTCACTTTCTCCTCCAGAGCCATCTGGGCCCAGTGGCCTGATATTCACTAGGATGACTGGAGATGGTCCAGCTCAGAGAACAATTTCAGAAGCAGGGATTGCTTTGGGTCAGAGCTGGAGGATGAGGCATGGGTCCTATCTCAGGCCCCAGTGGTCCCAGCGCCTCTCATCCATTCTGATCTCTGCACTATCTTTCAGCCCACATCTAGGTCAAAAGGATAAGAGGAGAGACTCTATCAAGGGGCTCACTGAAGTCTAGACAAACCTTGTCTTCCCACCATTGACCAGGCTTGGTCCCTTTCAAGAAAGGAAGTGAGTTCAGTGTAGCTTGATTTATTCTCAGTGAACCCATGCTGGCTCCTAGAGAGAGGCACACTTTCCTTTCTAAGTCCTCCCATACTTACTCCTTAATAAGATGTTTCAGGGCCTCTGAGTGCTCCTTGATGTGTGCATTCCCTCCAGGAGAGCAGATTGCAACTGATCTGCTTAATAAGATACTCTAGCTTTTCATAAACATACCTCATCTCCAGACCTCCCTCTGGGTACAAATGCGCTTACTCCAACATGTGTTTCTGTGCCTGAACATGCTTTGGCATTTTTTAAAACTTCTCTGGGTTTATTTCTCCATATGTTTGGGTGGAGCCATGTTGGAGCCTCCGAATGGTGCTGGACTAGAGGGTGTTTTTCTATCTCTCCCGGAGGGAAACTCCAGTGGGGCAAGAGCCTACCTTTGTTCAGTTTCAGACCCAGTTTCCTTCTGATTAAACAGGCTACCAGCCAAAAAGCCAAGTTTCCAGCCTGTGCAGGAGAGCTGGGAGGACAGCTTCAGGAGGTGTGTCCAAAGCAGTCTCTCCACAGAAGCTGAGGCTCCAGGGGACCCGCCCAGATACAAGAGCCCAGGCCCCTGGTTCCCTGCAGCCTGCAGACAAACAGTTTAATTTTAGACCTTCTATTTTGGGCTCTTGCTGCTTGTGCCTCACCCTTTCCATAGCTCCTCAGCTAGGCTTCTCGCCTGGGCTCAGCTGCCCAAACCCAGCCTCTGGTAAGCAAGGAGAGCAGGGGTGTGCTGCCCCAGCGACTGTGTCTCACACACACACCCTAGGATTACAGGCAACTCATATTCACCTTTTCCTGGTGTGTACACAAATCCTATTCCAACGCTCCCACTGCTGTTTTGGGAGACATTGAAGGAGAAATGGAAGAGACACCAAAGCCAAAACTCTCTAGCTTCATCCAGATATCTGGTGATCCAATCTCCCCCATCTCAGATTTCTGTTGATCCAGACCCTCCCCCACCCAGATCTCTGCTGATCCAGACGCCGGCCTCAGAGTTTTGATAATCCAGAACCCCACCCCACCTCAGATCTCTAATGACCCAGACCCCCCCACCTCAGATCTCTAATGACCCAGACCCCCCCACCTCAGATCTCTAATGACCCAGACCTGCCCACCTCAGATCTCTAATGATCCAGAGCCCCCCCACCTCAGGTCTCTAATGATCCAGAGCCCCCCACCTCAGATCTCTAATGATCCAGACCTCCACACCTCAGATCTCTAACTATCCAGACCTTCCCCCCTCCCCCCATTGAAAGCTTGTTGCTGGTTTCAGAGAAGGTCACTGAAGCTTTAAACACTCTTTGATCTCCAAAGGGGCCAATCCAGTTAAAGACACACAAAACAAGCACACTTCCTGGAAAGTTCTATAAATGTTACAGGCCTCCTTCACAACAGATCTGTCTGCCAACTTGGGAGAGCAGCAGTAAGCTGTGGGAAGACTGGAGGAAGTTAGGTCATGGGGAACAGACAAAACTGGGTGGGGCTCGAGCTAAAAGAAGGGCCTCACGCCTCGACCAGCACTTCTACTGGGCTGTGACTGCCATAAGCCCATCTGATTGACACCCAGAGCATCCTGGAAGAGCAGAACCAAAGAGCTGAGACCCTATCTGCATGGCTATCGGCTGCACAGGAGGAAGGAGGGAGACTAGAAATGGCTGTCAATGATTATTCTGGGCCCTCATGGGAGAAGCATTTCCAGTCCTTCCAGTCCCTGAAGAGCAGGACAGGAGGGACTTTTAGTTCCTAGATCATCTTTCAGCTTCCAGAAATGGGTGGGATAGGGGCTGCCCAATGGTTAGGTCCAGACTGTCAGAACTGGCTGGAGAGTGGGGGGAGGAGAGGAAGGGCAGGGGAAGGACCTTGGGCAAGAAAGGCAGGATCCCACATTTGACTAGCCAAGGTTTGTGGAGCAGCTTGGGATCATTCTTGGTATTGTGATCTCTATGCCAACCTGCCCATGCCACTGAACTCCCTGTGAAGTGTTTTTAAGCGTATCAGTGGTGCCAGGACAAGCCCAGAGGTGGGCCTCCCTCCCTTCTCCTACAGCTCTCTCTAGCAGGGAGAATGCCTCCTCCCCCCTTGGACATTGGTTCATGGTGCTTCCTTTCACCTCCATTCCCAAAGAGTAGGCGGGGCCCCTATCAGTGCCCCAGGTTCAAACCCATTCATCACATCCTCCAAAACTAACCAAACAGACCTTGGGGCTGAGGAGGAGACAGGGTGCTGTTTGTTTGCCAGCCTTCACTGCTTTTAGCTCATCGAGTGGCCCGTCAGGGAGGAGGGAGTAATGTGACGTCTTTGATATACAAGGACAACGTTCCTGATTCTCCATAACAATGATGGATTGATGGGGAACATCCCCCTCCCGCCTGGTTCCCCAGGGTCACCCTTCAGACCAAAGAGGATGTATCTGGGTAAAGGCTTTTCTGCTGTGCAAAGCTGCCAGGCCTTTTATAAGGGCAGAAGTGGGGCATCGCCTCCTAAGCATCAGGTCCTAACCAGGTGAGCTATCTCACTCAGACAAGAAGAGGGCTGTAACATTTCTGGAGGCCTGAGCTACCAGAAGGACTGGGAACAAAGACAATGCCTTGGAGGAGGGGGGTGGGAGAAACATGAGGCCAAAAGTCAGAGAACCTCTGGAGAGAAGGGTCATAAGCACCCAGACCTTGCACCAAACCCCAAAGGAAAGATAACGCCTCGAAGGGCCAAGTGGGGATGCTGATCTTCCCTGAGAACCCATTTTTGGCAGGTTGTATGGCATGGTCTCTACATCCCAGAACAGCAATTGGAGATTTTTGAGGAGGGGCTCCCCTGCTGATCTTGGCCTGCACCTGAGGGCTGCAGTGCCAATTGTCCCCCAAACTTCCCCACCCTGAGAGCAGAAATGCCTGGAGGGAGGATTCTTTATAAAAGTTCATTTATTTACATATTTATTTTTAGTTGTCAACATTCACTTTTATAAGATTTTGAGTTCTAAATTTCCACCCCCCCCTCAAGACAGCATGAAATCTGATATAGGCTATACATGTATGATCATACTAAACATATTTCCACATTAATCATGTTGTGAAAGGAGAATCAGAACAAAAGGGAAGAACCATGAGAAAGAAGACAACGAAAAAGAAAATAGTGCTCTGTGATCCGTGGATTCTTTGGGAGCAGGCCTCTCCTCTCCTCCCTGGCCTCCTCACTTTGTTGGGTTGTGCCGGGCCATGGAAGGGGAGTGTGAGCTGGCCAAACAAATCATGTTCCAACCTAAAATGATGGCTGCTGAAGGCTTCCTCTCTCTAAGGACATAAGGATAGTGACTAGATCTGTGATTTCGTTAGTATCTGGAACTCCCAGGTGAGAAAACCCCCTCTACCAATGCAGGTTGGTGCTTTCTCTGCAAAGTATCTTCTTTAAGAGCTGACTTAACCTCCAAGTGGTTAAGTGACTTGCCCAAGGTGACACAGACAGTCTGTCAGAGGCGGGACTATGATATGAAGGAGATGCTGAATGCTGAAGGCCTCCTCTGTGGTTCTGAAACAGGGAGATCGAAGAGAAGATCACCTGATGCTTATCTTGTATCTCTGTTGTCAGGACATGCAGGAAAGCAAGCTTGGGGCAGGGATGGTATGGGGCCCAATCCCACTGTGGGCACTTACTGCCTGGAGACCCTGGGCAGGTTACCTGCTGTCTAGCCTCAGTATCCCCACATAAAATGGGGTGATTTCCTCAGTACCTACTTTGTAGGGTTATCATGAGGCTCGGATGAGATGATGTTGGTAAAGAACTGTGGAACCATCCGTTTGTATTTTATATGGATTATGTGGGCACAAAAATCCTTCCCTGATGCCTGTCATGGTACAAGAGTAACTGTGTTCTTGGTGGCTGTACCAGCAGGGATAAGTAACAGGTGGCTGCAGTGGGGCCACCATAGGGTAGAGATGGAAGGGATCAGGCCAGGAGCACACCCCAAGTGTAATTCCAGCCAGAGGCAGCAGATGGCAGTGTCTGGTCACATTTGGTGCCATGTTCCCAAGGACCGCCACCTCTTGGGTGGTGGGGGTGCCAAGGCACCAGGAGGAGATGAGGACTGCACCCCTGTGCTTGGGCCTTGGGTGAGGACGCAGCCAGCAGTTTGGGCCTAGCTCAGACACCCAGAGAGGACAGAGCCCAAATCTTGGCCCATGCCTTGGGAAGAACACTGGATTTGCTGTCTGAAGACTTTGGTTCAAGTCTCTGGAATGCGTACCTTATGGATGTGACCTCGGATATGACTGGCCGCACAAAAATAGTCGTTGGCCAGACCTCGTGTTTCATGCCCAGCGCCTGCCGGTCTGTCCACTTCTCATTACCTGCACAGCTGGAACATCTCACCTTATGGATGTGACCCCGGGCAAATCGCTTTACAGCTTTGGTCCCGCTTCAGGGACAGGAGATGTTGCTCTATCTCCAGAACCATCTTCAATCTCTCCCTCTGTCCGGTTCCTTCCCTGCTGCCTACAAACATGGCTGAGCATCCCCCCGGCCTTAAAAAGTGTTCCCTAGATGCCACAGACTCTTCAAGCTCTCAGGCTAGATTTCTTCTCCCTTTCTCTGTCTCTCTCCTCCTGGCCTCCATTTCCTCTCCTCCTCTCTCACCTCACCCCTCTGCGACCAGGCCTCCACCCTCAGTTCCCAAGTGAGGCTTCTCTTCCAAGGGGCTCTCTCCATGGCCAAAGCTGATGATCTTTTCCACCTCTTCCTCATCCCCACCCTTGACTTCTCTCCCGCACTGACTCTGCTGCCCACCCATGCCCCGGGCTCGCCCTCCATCCTCTCTGGGGTTGTGTGCCATTGCTATCACTTGGTTCCCCTCCCACCTGCCTGGTCATTCCTTCCCCGTCTTCGTTTTGGTCCCTCTCATGCCCCCTAAATGTCAGTGCTCCCCAGGGCTCTGTGGGCCCTATTCTGGGCCTTCCTTTCTCTCCACACTCTCTCAGTGACTTTTTCAGTTCCCATGGGTTTAATTATCATCTCTCTGCAGATGACTCCTGGATATACAAAGCCAGCCTCTTTCCTGAGCTTTACTCAGGCATCACCAGTTGCCTGTTGAAAATGCCAATCTGGAGATGCCACAGATGCTCAAACTCAACATGTCCCCAAAATCACTGATTAGCCTCCCCCCAAACCCGCCCCTCTTCCCAAATCCCCCATGTCTGTGGAGGGCACCGCCATCCTTCCAACCCTGCCCAGCTGGCGAGCTTCCAGTCATTCCACACTCCTCATTCTCACTGGCCCCACAAAACAGTCATTGGCCAAACCTTGTGTTTCTCGAGCAACGTCTGCCAATCTGTCCACTTCTCATTCCCCGCACAGCTGCCTCCTCATTTCAGGCTCTCGTCACCTCCCAATTGGCCTCTTTCCACATCTTCCTAATTGATCTCTGCCTCTAATCTCACCCCTTTCCAATCCGGCTCCCCTCCACACAGCTGCCAAAGGATCTTCCTTAAGAGGAGTTCCTCAATGATTTCCAGTGGCTCCCTAGTCCCTCTGTGAGCAAATATAAGCTCCTTTGCTTGGCGTTCAAAACTCTTTACATTCTGGCCCCCTACCTTTCCAACCTCATTGTGCATGACTCCCTCATATGTGAAACTTCATCGCTCATCTCTGGATCTTTGTCCTGGCTGTGCCCTGGCCTGGAGTGGTCTCCCTCCTTACCTCCCCCTTACTTCAAGATTCAGTTCAAGCACTACCTTCTCCATGAAGCCACCCCCGAGCAGTGGCTGGTACCTCCTCCCCAAAGCCACCTTGGAGTCATTCTGTATATATGTAGAGGGACATGAGGTCTCTCTCTCTGGAGAGCAGAAACTCTTCAAGGGCAGGGACTGTTTCTTTTTTGTCTTTGAATCCTCAGACCCCAGTCCAGTGCTGGCTACATAATCATTTGTTGAACGACTGATTGGTAGATGGCCACTAAGGGCCCTTCCAGCTCCACTCCCCAATTCTGGAAATTCCGAGGTGGTGAGGATTCCCAGGCCTTCCGAGAAGGGAGGCCTGGGGAAGCTTACAAGTCCAATGTGGATGCTGCTGCCTAGAAACTTTTATTATAGAGAAACCCAGGGCTGTGGATCTATGCCACCCTGCCTTCTAACTGCCAATTCACTAAAGGCCACCCCACCCCCACACGAACCAGAGACATGTACCAACAGCCCCAGACTTCTCCATCTCTCCACACTGACCCATTCTATTTCACTACAGATGAAAAGTACTTGGATCCACCTTAAGGGAAACAGGTAATAAATAGCCCAGGGTTCCCTGTGCTCCAATATCCTTCAGAAAGTGGTTCATGTTATTAACTAGTGGGCCATGGCTATAACAAGGGAGAGATGAGGCCAAGGAAAAGGTCTTTGTAGGAATAAGGAATGGTAAACATTCAAACTGGAAGAGGTCTTAGAGGTGTTTTCACCCTGTCACTTTATAGATAGTGAAACTCAGGTGCAGAAAAGGGATGTGATTTGGCCAAGGTGATACAGATGAAAAGTGATGGAGCCAGGATTTGAACCCAGGTCCTTTGCCCCCATAGGCAGCCTTCTGTGATTCCGCCCAATGGGTTATACGATCTTCACTCTCTCCCTGTTAGTCTTTATGCAGCCGATGCCCTCTTTTCGTCTCAGCGAACCCCAAACTCATCCAAATCCTTCCTTCAGTTTTCTCAGAGCATAGAGCGGTCCCTGTTCTCCAGGCTACCAGTCCAATGCTCTAGACTCTCCCCTTTGGGCCGCTGGCTGCCCCGGTCTACCACCTGCTCCAAGTCCCAAGGTCGTACCAGAGGTTTAGTGTCTACACTTGGTCACAAGCACACGCTTGCTGTTAAACACTAGACAATACACTTACAGTCCCCACTGTGGGCAAGACTGGTACTAGGGATGTAATGTGCCTTTCCTCCTAATTTCCCTGCCAAGGCATCCTCCCACTCACCCGGGCTCTTTGCTTCCTCCCTCGCTTACTGTGCAGATGCCAACTCCTATTGACTCTACTTCTGAAGACCCAATCTAATCCCGCCCTCTCCTTCTCCTCCTATACCCTGTACCCTGCACTCAGTCTTTGCCAGTCTGATCAAGAGAATTCGAGAGGTTAACTGGGTGAAAGCATTAGTCAAAACACATACAGCTGCTCCCCAAGCAGGACCCCCAAGGCTCGGTTAATGGACCAATCCATCCACAGGACCTTCCTATGTGCCAACACTGTTCTAAGCACTGGGGACAAAGTCAAGAATGAAATAATCCCTGCCCTCAGGGAGCTTATGCGCCATAGAATGAGATGGCATGTACCTGGAAAAGCATCCAAAATATAAGCAGAAGCAAAATAAACATTAGGTCGTTTGAGGGGGGTCATACTAGCAATCAGTTGGGGAAGATCAGGAAAGGAAGGAGGCCCAACTGAGCCCCCTAAAAGGAGGGAGATTTCCCATGTGATACAGTGAGTCTCTGGCTGCCCCAGGCACAGGGGCCTCCAGGGCCCTTCTGGATCAGACTGACCCAATCCATGCAGCTGTTTGGTGTTCCACCCTCCAGCCTCCCTTTGTGTGAGTCTTGTGCCTGGGGGACAAGGGCTTTATTCACTGGTCCAGGATGGGCTTGTCCCATCTGTGTTCCCCAGGGTTTCACTGCAGAGCCTTGCTAGTCTATGTGTGGGGTGGGGGTGGGGAAGGAGAAGCCAGCTTGGGGGAGTTCCTTATTATGGACACCCTTTGGGGGCATCCATGATGGCTATTTTAGAAATGGAGCTCATCTGAGGCCTCACCTAAGGGGAATAGAAGAGGAAGTGGGACTGCAAGAAACCCAACAGTCTAATGTGATGAAAGGACATCTGGGAGGTTTTCCTGAGACAGCCAGACTTTGGCTCATGGTTTGCCTGCACTATGTAGAAGGGAAAAAACCAGGGTGTTGTTTAGGCAGAACGTGAAGTAGTTGAGAGAGTCCTCACAGTCGGTAATCGTGAAAGTAAGAGGCTCCCATCTCCTTGCCCAAATCCTCTTCCTTGGTTGAAGAGATGGGGGAGACCTAGGGTCACTCCAGACAAGGGCAAATGATCAGCTGGTCTCAAAATCGTTTGGCTAAGTGGTCACTGCTCCTGGTAACTGACACAGGCCCTGCCAACTCCATCTCTGGCCACCCACAGACAAACACAGGCTGGTGCTCCCCACCCCCATCTCCAGGATCCCTGCTCTTCTAGGAACAGAAAGAAAGACAAAACACATCTCTTTTGTGCCCATGTCTGGGCCAAGGGAGAGATACATCAACACACATACAGTGCCAATTGAAGATGGCATCCCAGACACCCTGAGAATGGAACTCCTCAGTCCACAAATATCCTAGCTAAAGAGTGAGAATTTCCCCTTTGTAAACATGTTTTCTCAGCCAACTGAGAAAACAGGGAATGGCAAAGATAGCCCTGGTGAGGGTTGGGCCCCACTCATGAAGGTGAACCAAGACCATTTCTTTCTGCAGTGTAGGCCCAACTGGCCAAATGTGTCCCATAGGATTCAGCCTTTAAGCCCTTCTATACTTAGACCCTTTCTTCTCAACCAATGGCAGGAGCTGACCAGTTACTGATTAGTGGGCATGGTTTTAGCCCTCTGCTGTTTACATGCAGTCCAATCCAACAAGCATTTATTAAGCACCTGCTGTGTGCAGGACACTGTACTAGGCTCTGGGGTTAAAAAGACAAAACAAAATAGTCTCTGCCCTCGAGGTTAGACATGATTCTATTTAAGAATGAGGGAGAGAATTCTGGCCATGATGTGGGTCAAGAAAACCTTCCCAGAAGATGCCAGGGGTTTTAAGAGTCACAGGAGAGGATGTGGATTTTAGACCCAGGGAACAGCCCATGCAAAGCCAGAATGACAAAGAAAATGCTGAGTTTGAGGAACATAGAGTCTGTGAAGGAGAATCATGTGGAATGGTGGGGGAAAGGCAGAAGGAAGCTTGAAAGCCAAACTAGGAGTTTGTATTTTAATCTAGTGTCAACAGAATATCCTTGAGGGTTCTTGAACAAGGAAGTGACAGTCAGGCTTGTGCTTTAATAAAATGGTTGTGCAGTTTTGTGGGGGTAGAGTGGAGAGAAAAGAGTCTGAAAGGAAGGAATCAGATTAGAAAATGGTGCCCATGGTCGGGGTGAGAGGTAAAGGTCTGAACCGGGGTTATGGCCAGGGGAGGGGTGACAAGAGATGTCCTACAGGAAGGACCATCAACCGAGGATGGGGGTTGGGGAGAGGAAAGAGGGGATGATGACTCAGAGACTGAGTAGCTGGGGGATAGGATTGCAGAGACCTCCGCAAAAACAGAGAGGTTTGGAGGAAGGATGGGCTTGGGGGGAAAGATCATCAATTCTGCTTTATACCTGTTGAGTTTGAGATGTCTACAGGACATCTGGCTGTAGATGTCCAATGGGCAGTTGGTGATTCAGGACTAGAACTCAGATCAGAAAGTACAACTAGATAAAGATAGAATTGGGAATCTTCTGTAGGGAAAGCAACCCATGGGAACTGGCTAGATCACCATAGGGAGAAAAGAGGAGAGGACCCAGAAAAAGCTTCCGAAGAGACTCAAAAGTAGAAGATGTTGCTCATCCTTCATTCTTGAAGAGGTCCGATTACATCGTGAGGGTGATGTCTTGATTTTCGAGTAAATTGGATTCAAGTGAAGAAGAGCTTCGAAAAGAAAAGTCGTTAACCTTGCTCTCTCCTCCAGAGTCATTGACACGGCGGGGGCGGGGGGGGGGGGGGAGCCTCGAAAGAAGGAGTGACACGGCTGAGAATGAGAAGTCAGAGAGAGTAGTGTCATGAAAACCCAGGAAGGAAGGAGAGAATGTCTGGGAGGAGCTGGGCATCACTGTTGTGGAGGTAGACATAAAGCTATTTGGCAGCTGAGTGGATGTGGATGGTTAGCAGAGGGAAGTGTGAAAGAACCCTGAGGTTTCAAGGCTGAGTGACTAGGAAAATGGTGGCACCAACCATAGAGATGGGAAATGGGGCAGAAGGCAAACAGGGGAGAGGGGAGAAGATGAGTTCTGTTAGGTCATAGTGAGTTTGGCGTTCTGCAAAGCCATCCGGGTACAAACGTCAAGCAGGTGGTTGGAGATTCAGAATCGCTGCTCAGGGATCGTGGGCATGACTTCCTCCAGTCGTTTTGATGCGGTTAGAGGGTATGAGCTTTTGTCTGGAAGCATCAGACAGGCACTCCTCATGGAAAGTAGGGGCACCCCCACTGGCAATAACTGGAGATGCCTCCAAGATGGCTGGCTGGCTAGGTCTCAGGACCGCTCTCTTGTTGACGGATGCTCCTGGGTCCGTGGTCTTGAGAATTGAACGGATGAACCAACTCATCCTCTTTGGGACATACTTTTCACCTTCGATGCAGCAGACGGCTCTTTGAAGGACCTTGACAGGGATCTGTAGGAAATAAGGAATGTGCATATATTTGAAAGATACATGTTTCATACGCACACTCACATCTATATGAAAGCAATGCGGGGAGAGGAGGAGAAAGGGGGAGGGGTCACCAGTGATGTTGCTTCTCAGGAGAGTGGAGGTTTAAGTTGGCAGAAGGGAGGAGGGTCGATAAAGCAAGACAACAAATAGCAGGTCTTGACACCCTACCTGAAAGGAAACTCCGCCCAGTCTGCTCCTCCTCCTTCTGTGAAGTTCACACTGGAATTCCACAGGCCTCTGAGCATGGGCCAGGAAGGCCAACCTGGATCATGCCCAGAGGAGGGTAAATGCCTTGGGGGCAGGGGCGGTTTTCATTGTTTATAAATCCCCAGCCCTTTGCACAATACCTGGCACGTAAATGGTGTTTAATGAATGTTTCTGCAGTTGAACTTAACATCCTCCTACTCAAAAGATGAGGATTGGAGAGTCTCCCAATCTAAGTAACCAAGGCAGAAATCTTAAGCTGGCCCCACAAACCCCTAGCAATACGATTTCAGAGCCTGGTCAATAAGCCTGGAATGCAGTCAGCACCAGATCACAGGCACCTCCCTTCTTTCCTTGGAGAGGTGGGGGACCAGGGGTATAGAATGTTGCATATCTGGTCAGATGAGCTTACTGAGACTTGGTTTTGTTGAACTTTTTCTTAGCAAAGGCAAGAGAGAAGAGGAGAGTACAGAACTAAAAACAAAAGGCATCAATAAAGTTGTTTTTTTTTTTCCCTTTAAATTCCAGGAAAAAATTAAATTTTTTCCCCTTAAAGTCCAAGGAGCAGGCCTGGTAGAATTGTTTCCTGGGAGCCTCAGGGGGAAACCTAGGCCAGGATGTGTGCTGCTAAGCCCAAGGAAAGGATGTGGGTGAGGTGCCAAGTCCAAGAAGGCAGCCAAGCTTGGAGTTGAAAGGTCAGTGAGGATCAGGGCACACGGGCAGGGCACGGTTGGTGTCTCCATACCTGGTATCACTGGTCCAAGTTGGACTGGAGGGTGCTGGGGCATGATTCAGGGCTCAGCACCCAAAGATCAAAACCAGCGAGACCAGTACAGATCAGAGCTTGTTGGGGCTCAGGGTTCAATGCTGGTCATGAGGAAATAGGCTGGGAACAGAGTTCAGCCTTCAAAGAGAGTCTAGCATCAGGCAGATATGCGCACTGGACTCAGGGACGCAAGGCCGGGCACGGCTGGGGATCCCTACACAAGGGTCAGGTTTTGTCATTCACTAAGGATTCTCATTCATTAAGAACATTCACTTAAGAACCGTTTATTGAGGGGCAGCTAGATGGCCCATGCGTAGAGCACCGGCCCTGGAGTCAGGAGGACCTGAGTTCAAATCTGGCCTCGGACACTTGACACACTCACTAGCTGTGTGACCTTGGGCAAGTCACTTAACCCCAACTGCCCTGCCTTCCCCCCCTCCCCCGTCAAAAAAAACCTATTTATTGAGTACTTTGTGCAAAGCATGGTGCTAGGAACAGTGGAGGACAGAGAAGGGATTGAAATTGTCCCTATCCCCAAGAAATGGAGGAAGGAGAGGACCTCAGCACCGAGAGCTCCAGAATCACATTCAGAAATGCAGGAGAGGGTCACGTGCCAAGACAGCAGGCGATGTGAAAAAAGACTCGGAGCTTTCAGTGGCTCCCTGGCTGAGTCTGAGGCAATGGCAGGATATGGGAGAGCACAAGGGAAGTGAGAAGCCTGCACACCTCGAGAACATCGGGCTCGGTGAGGAGAACCACTGCCAGGAGGGCATCGGGAAGAGGAAAGGAGGCATTCATATAGCTCCTCCTCGAAGTACAAATGGGATCTCGTTTGATCCTTACGATAATCCGACAGAGGTGCCGTTACCATCCTCATTTTACAGGTGAAGAAACTGAGGCAAACAGGGTTCAGTGACTTGCTCAGGGTCACAACGTTAGGACCTGCCTGAGGCTGGATTTGAACTCGGGTCTTCCTTACTCCAAGTCCAGTGCTTTACCTAGTCACCCTTCTGGAAGGGAAAAAGACTTGAAATCTTGTCAGATTTTGGCTAAGAGACTGGCGATGTTTTGCCTGGGAAAAGATAGAGGGGTTTCCATTCCATTCCGCAAACATCATTCGGACAGACCAGGTCTCTGCCATCAATCAGGAAGCTTTCACTCCAGGGGGCACGGGAGGGGGTGGGGATATGGCAACGTGCCAATGTTTTTGTTCAGTCCGATCTAACTCTTTGCGACCCCATTGGACCCCATTTTCTTGGGAAAGACACTCCAGTGGTATGTCATTTCCTTTCCAGCTCATTTTACAGATGAGGAAACTGAGGCAAAGAAGGTTAAGTGAGTTGCCCCGAAGTATCTGAGGCCAGATTTAAATTCAAGATGAGTCTTCCTGACTCCAGGCCGGGCACTTACTAACTGGGCATTGGGGTGAGGGGGAGGGGACACACCAAAAGGTACTTTCTGGGAGAGGTGGCATTTGACCTAGATTCTAAACAATGGGTAGGAATCCCACACGGAGGAATGGGGGAGAGAAGAGTTCATTCTTGGCACAGGGAGCAGCCTAGGTAGAAGCAGAAATGGAAAGTGTGGGGCGGATCCCAGACCAGCTAGGGGTTGGATTTGGCTTGGGGGCAGCATAGAGCATAGCGCACTGACCTTGGGGACTCCCTCAGGGCAGCGCTGCCGGGCTTCTCTCCTCCTTAGCCAAGAGGAGGCAGCGTGCCATCTGTTCTGTGGCTTCCCTCCTACTTATAGCCAACCTCCTTCCCCTCTCTTGCTTAGGGAATACTGATCAAGTCACCCTGGACAATCTACTGCCCTCGGCCTGCACTCAGGAGCCCTGGGTCGGTGATTCCGGATGCTACTGAGGCCTCATGGTCCAAGCCAGCCCTATGCCTCTTGGGCCCCTGCTTCTCTTTGCCCTCCCCTCCCATTGTGTTCAACAGAAGCTTCCGATTATTTTTAACAACCCGCCTTTCATATCAGACCTCTTCTTTTCACACCCTTTCCATTTTCTTGAGTCGCAGAAACCTGCCCCTTTATTGAAGATACTGTATCCTGGGACAGCTTCTCCAGCTGGACAGCTTCTCTCAGGTCCTTTCACCCCAGCCCAAACCCAGGGCAAAGGGGGACAGGAAGGATGGCTTCTTGATGCCACTTTCAGGTACACTCCATCCCAATATATGACCCTATCAAAGTGAGTATTTTCAACTTTTTAAAAAAATTTTTTTTGGAGGGGGGAAGGCAGGGCAATTGGGGTTAAGTGATTTGCCCAAGGTCACAAAACTACTGAATGTGTCAGGTGTCTGAGTCTGGATTTGAACTCAGGTCCTCCTGACTTCAGGGCTGATGCTATACCCACTGAGCCACCTAGCTGCCCACTATTTTTGATTTTTTAAGAATCGGATTGGTGACTATTTTCTCCAGGCTCCCAGGTCAATCTCCATTCTTTCTCAAGGAGTTTAGTACCTGGCTCATAGCCTTTCTTTCCACCCCAAACCCTGCCCTTATCCTTGGGAACTCCAACTTACAAGTCGGGGAAACCTTCAAATAACACTGCTCATGTGTATTGACCTCCTCAACTCTCATGATCTGCCACCTCAGGCACACATAGGAATGGCCACACCTTTGACCTTATCACTCACAAATGCGACCCGTAACTCTGGAATTCCTGAATCTGGCTGTAACCTCCTGTCCTTCCAGATCTCCCTCTTCCTCACCCCTCGGACACCCATGCTCTGTCTTCATCACAACCTAGAGTCTCTGCAGCCTACCCTCCTTTCTTAGGCTGTCACCTCTACTCTGGCCTCACTCTCCTCCCTTCAGAATTGCAATCCTTTTGTTAGCCAGTTCAGCTTTACAGAGTCCTTGACCCTTAAATCCCTTGTCCAATTGTCTTACGAATAAATGGATGGATGGATGGATGGATGAACTCATCCCATCTCTAGACCACCAACCCTGTATCACTCCCCAACATCTGCTTTCTCTGATCTTGCTTAAGTACTGGTGAATACCAGCTGGATAGTCACATAACCACATTGACTAGCTCTACTACAAATTTATATCATTCACCTTCCCCAGCAGCCTCACCTCTTCCAGCCAGTCCTTTTACTATTTCCTCCAAGCCAGCTCTCTATCACATTCCCCACAGCGGCACATCCTATACTTTCCTCAAGCCACATCACCTCATACTTTTCTATAAAATCCAAAACATCTGTCACAAGTTCCTTCTGCATCTCAGCTCTTCTCCTTTGCCCCAGCCTGGAGGATGAGGGAACTTCTTGCCAGTGCCAAGCATCGACTTGTATTCTTGATCCCATGCCCTCCCATCTCTTCCAAGAGCTTGTCCCTTCAATTCTTTCCTATATACTTAATTTTCAACCTCTCCTTATCCACTGGCTTCTTCCCAACTTCTATAAATACATCCATTAAAAAAAAATCTTCCCTTGACTTTATCATACCTTTAAGCTATTGTCCTATATCTCTCCTCCCTTTCATAGCCTAACTCCTAGAAAAAACTTGTCCCCCTTCACTTCACTTTCTCGCTTCCCCCTTATTTCTCATCCCTTTGAAATCTGGCATCTTCCCCACCCCGCAGCTGAAAGTGCTGTTTCCAAGGTCTTCAGCAATCTCTTTATTGCTAAGTCCAAAGTACTCAGTACTCATCCTTTTTCACTCATCTTGGACATCTGACAATGCTGGCAACTCCTTTCTCCTGGACACTCTCTTCCCTGGGTTTGGAGACTGTGCTTCCATGGTTCTCTTACTGTTGGATGGATCCTTCTCAGTCTCCTTTAAAGGCTAATCATCCCCATTCTAAGTCGCACCTGCTATGGATAGGTATATTCCAGGTTTCCATCCTGGGCCTTCTCTTCTTCTAGATTTAAAGTCTCTCTTGGTGATCTTGTTGGCTCCCATGCATTCAGTGGTTACCTCTATGGAGATAACTCCCAAATCTAAATATCCAGCTCACCCCTCTTGCTAGACCTCTGCTCTCAAATTCCTAACTGCTTGCTTGACCTCTCCACCTAGAAATCACAGAGGTATCTCAAATTCATCATGTCCAGACTGAATTTGTATTTTGCCTGAAATCTGCCTTTCCTCCTAACTTTCCCATTTCTGTCAAAGGCATCCGCTTTGACAGATTACTGACCTTCTTCCAGTCATCCAGGTTCAGGACGTGGGAGTCATCCTTGTGGTCCTCACTCTCTCTTAACCCCCTAGAGCCAATCAATTGCCAAGTCTTGTCAATTTCCCGTTTCCAGCATCTTTAGTATCCATCTATCCAGTCATGTCACAAACACCCTCATCGAAGCCTCATTCCGTCTGGCCTGGATTACTGCAATGGTCTTCTAAATAATCTCGCTACTTCTAGTCTTCTTCCTTTTCCAAATTATCCCTTGAAGAGTTCCCAAAGGGATCGTCTTAAAACTCAGGTCTGACCCTGTCACTCTTCTGCAAGGAAGTTTCAACAGCTCCCTTTTGCCTTCGGAATAAAACACAAGTTCTTGTTTAGCATTGAAAGCCTTTTAGAAGTTGGGTCTAAGCTATCTTTCCTATTTGACTGGTTGTACTTTACTTTCCATCCCTTCAGCTCCCGAGGCCTGGGAGAACCACCTACTTGTACCTGACAAAACGTTTCTTCTCCTGCCTTTGTACATGCTGGACCTCCTCATAGCTGCCCTTGAAAAGGAGTGCCTAGCTGTCTTCAAGGCTCAGCTCACATGCTTTTTCTTCCCTTTCTGATTCCCCCTGTTACCAGCATCCTCATCTCTGTGTATTTATTTTGTGTCTACCCTGTATTTAATTTTCTCTGAACATGTTATATCCCTCTAATAGAATGCAAGCTCCTTGAGGGCAGGAACAATGTTGCTTTTGTATTTGTATGCCCAATTCCAGACACAATGACAGGCACATAGTAGGTACTTGTTGATTGACAATAATACTGTAATAATAATGTTGTGTAGCACCAATTGTGAAGGTCAATAAAGGCCAGGCTAAAGAATTGGAATTTTGTCTCCATGGGAAATGGGGAGCTACAGAAGAATTTTGAGAGGAGGAGAAGCATGATTGGATACATGCCTGAGGAAGAAAAGCCTGGCAGCAGTAGGAAGGGTGGTCTGGGGAGAAGAGAGTAGAGGTGAGAAGGCCTGTTAGGAGGCTACTAAAATGGTCATGATGGGTAGTGATGGGCCTCTACCAACATGGCAGCAGTGGGAAGAGAGAAGAGGAGAGGAATGGGAAGACCATGATGGAGATAGAATCGATGGGATTTGGTGATTGACTGCATAGTCAAGAAAAGAATCAGACAACGCCAAGGGTTTGAACATGGGAATCTAGGAGAATAATGGCACCATTTCCAGAAGCAGTGAAGACAGATCAGAAGTAAGGGCTGATTAGGCCAGGGTTGGGATGGGGGGTGGAGGGAGCAGGCTTGGCAGGAGTAAATTCAGTTTTGGATAGAGTTTGAGATCAATCTAGGTAGAGGCATCCCTTAGAAGAAGTTAGAGATGCCTGATGCTATATCCAAAAAGCTGAAGGATTGTCGCAGGAGGAAAAGGAGGGGAGAGGGGGCAGATGTCAGACTTACTCTGCTTGGCTCCCAGAAGCAGATCTGGAGGTCTACTGGTGAAAATGACTGGATTAAATTATGGCTCAACACAAGGAAGCACTTCCAAGTAATTAGAGTGGAAAAAAAAACAGGTAATGAGTTTCCTGTCACTGAGGTGTTCAAGTATAGGCTTGATTTTACTAAGCAGTCTTCTTGCAGTGGGTAGGGGTAGTAGGTGTGAGCTGTTCCTGAGAATGCCACAGTTGGCATCAGAAGGTGAAGGCATCTAACTAATCCTCACTGTTCTAGCAGCCTGTTGTCTATTGAACAAAGGCCAAAGTCCAGAACCTGACATTCAGGGCTCCCCACCTCCTTTGGAGCCTTACTCTCCCTCGCCTAAGTGGTCCAACAAGTCCACCTATCTGAAATCTTTCCAATTCTTCAAGGCCACCTCAAATCCTACTTCCTCCATGAGGCTGTCCTTAATCAACCTTGTTAGACAGAAGAAGCCAGTCCCACTTCTGAACATTTTGTATAACATTTATTGAACTGAATTTATTTCCATACTCGTCTACACACTAAAATGCTAGTTACCGAGAATTCTCAGGGAATGAGTCATTGCAGATTATCTCAGGGGCAGCTAGGTGGCGAGGTGCACAGAGCGCTGGGCCTGGCGTCAGGAAGACTCATTTTCCTGAGTTGAGTTCAAATTCGGCCTCAGACGCTTACTAGCTGAGTGACCCTGGGTGAGTCACTTAATCCTGTTTGCTTCAGTTTCCTCAACTGTAAAATAAGCTAGAGAAGGCAATGGCAAACCACTCCAGTATCTTTGCCAGGAAAACCCCAAATTTGGTCATGAAGAGTCAGCTACAACTGGAAAATAACTAAATAACAACAGGCAGTTTAGCTTAATGGCATGTGCCCGTTCTAGAATTGGAGAATTTCAGGTTAAACGAGTGACTCTGTGATTTACCCTCTATATGATCTTGGGCAAGTGTCCCTAATCCCTCCTTGAGCCTAAATTAGGGCCCTCTGGGCAGGTGAATGCCCTACACTTAGTAAAATCTGTCATCATTGAATAAGACAGACATTGATAAACTAGGGAGTCTACGGATGGTGACGAGGATGGGAAGGATTCTGTGTTCATCATGGGAAGTGAGGACAGGTTGAAGGGAGTGGCTATGTTCAGCTTGGAGGAGGCTCGACAGAACTGCCCCCCTCAAGTACCTGAAGGGCTATTATATGGGGGAAAGGTCACCAGAGTTTTCTTTGACTCCAGAAAGCAGAACTGGAAGCAATTGGGGGGCAGGGAGGTGGAGGGGAGAGAGAAGTTGCAGCAAAGCCGGATCAGCCTGGATGTCAGAAGAATGACTTTCTTAATAATTAAAGCTTTTCAAAGGGGGAATTGAATGCCTCAGGAGGTAGTGAAGCCTTCCCCACTAGAGTTGTTCAAACAGAAGGTGTCTGCTCATCAGGTAGGTCATAGGAAGGATTTCTTTGGGGTATGAGTTGGATTGGTTGGTCACCGAGGTCCTTTCCAGCTCTGAAGTTCTGTGAATTCTGCCATTTTTCTTCCCTACTACATCCAATCGATGGTCAAGACCAGTAGATTCTGCCTTAGTAATCCTCTCGGGTCTGTTCTGCTCCAGCGTAACCACCTTGGTCCAGATCCTTGGCTTCTCGCCTGGACTCGAGCTGGACCAGCCTTCCAACCAGTCTCTCCTGTCTGTGATTCAGCCTTCACACCACTCGGCAAGGAGTTCTTCTAACCCACTTCTCTGATCAGACTTCTCTCTGCTCATCGATGGTCCGGCGGCTCTTCATCACTTACCAAATAGAGGACAGTACCCCGATTCTGGCAGCTGGGACTCCCCCACCTGTTGAAATGCCATCCTTTCTTCCTTCAAGGCCCAAATTCCGGAGCATTTCCTGTGACTCTCCTCATTCCCTAATCGTCATCTGGATAAAAGCCGTCTCTCCCTTCTGAAATTTCTCACGGTACTTTGTCCCATTTCCCCTTTGTAGTTATCGGATCCTCCCTTGTAACAAGTATTTGTGTATAGGTCGTTCGCCCCTCCCCTAAAACTAAGCTTCATGAGAGCAGGATGTCACCTCTCTTTGATGGAGCATTCTGTACTCTAGAGCACTTTGTATTTTGGTGATAATAAAGATGCTACAGAGTATCTTTGAATTCCCAGACACTGGTGCAATTTAATAAATGTTGAAATGAAAAAGAAATTTTGCTTGCTGGGATGGTAAGACTTACAACTATGAAACTAGTGAACACGAACACGAGGCTGCCGATAACCAAACACCGGGTCTCGTTGATTATAAGGGCTATAGAATTTCGGGTTTTTCAAAAGGATAAAGAAGCCACACAAAAACATAATGGTATCTAACTTAACGCTTTTCTCTAATCTCCAGCTCTTCATGCAAAATTGAAACCATTCCTTGGAAAGGGAATGCCAGTAATCCAGACAAGCCTTTTCGCTCCTGCTTGTCCCCCATTCGGAGGCTGTGAGCTCCATCTTTGCACCATGAGGCAGGTCACGTGTCTCCAAGAGAAATGATGGGGCATTACCTCCCGCATTTCCTCTTTCCCATAGCACAGAGCCCAGGAGGGAAATGGACAACTCGGGGCCTCTGTCATCCGTCATCTCTAATCCTCATGTCAGAGACCTCTGAATGAGAGCTGTAATTATCATTCCTTAGCATTGTAACAACATTCAGCAGCAGTAAACTCAAACCGTTGCCCCACACTGCCCCAGAAAGAGCAGGCTTCTGACGTTGGAAGACAGCTGCAGGAGGAGGCTTTAACAGCTGCTCTAGACCAGCCCAAGGAGCTTCCCGGCCGGTACCGAGTACATCAGGGCCACCGAGCCAGAGGAACCAGGCACCAGCAGGGATTGCTGGAATCCATTCTGTGTGTCTATTTGCTTTTGTCTGTCCAAATCACAGACAGCATCAACTAAGCAGCCGACATTATTTCTCTGACAAATTAGCAAACTCACTTGAACACAGTTAAAAGAGGTTTGATTGATACTTGTAAATAACGTTGCTTGCTAAGGCCCATCCCTCGTGTATCCTGGACCTGATGTTGGGGGCAGTGGAGGCAGCTAGGTGTTGTTAATGGGCTTGCTAAGGCTGAACAAACTAGGCTGGCAGGCCTCCCGGCTGGCCAGTCCCTCCGCACTTAGGGCTCAAAGAAGCAAATTTAGGAATTTCACATTCCCCGCCATCTTTTCCAGCAGGAGAGTGGTCGGTAACAGCCGTCATCAGAATATTTTACAGGAAGGCTTGAAAAAACTGATCTGAAATTAGGGGTTAATGAAATTAAAGGAGAACAAGAAACAGGAAGACAGGATGCCTAGATATGGCTCCTCATTCTTCTGACAAAGCGTCTTTGAGGCCCGCTCTGGCTCTGCTCCTCAGTTTCTCTTCTACAAACTCGGGGACTCTGCGGTAGCTTCACATCCATCAGTAATTAGTGAAAGACCGTGATGTTTCACAAAGTATAAAAGAAATCCCAAAGCGTGCGTCCAATAAAGCGAGCACAGAGTTCTGTGGCCATCACCACGGAACCGGGAGCTTGGCAGCCACACTAAAGACGGTGGGACGAGCCGAGACTGGGGAGAGCTCCAGTTTCTGGGGCCGTTCCAAGACTGCAGAGCTCTGCTCCCAAGCTCATCTCCTCTGACTCGGTCCTCAGAGCAACCCAGCGGAGGTGTGCTGTTAGCAGCCAGGATGCCCATTTTACAGACGAGGAAGCCGATGCTGAGGGTGGGCAGGACGGGGTCTATCTCTAGCTTATTTTTAGTTCACGTCTCATCAGAGGTCTCCTGGACCGAATGTGGACTTTGGGAAAGTACTGGGGCCAGTCAGGTGGTGAACATGACTTGATATGGGCAAAACCCAGGAGTGCAGAGCTAGCCTCGGCTGAGCAAATGTTCATTAAGCACCGCCAGGTGCCAAGGCGGTGGGTGTGGTGGGTACAAAGACAGAGCAGAGGCCCTGCCCTCAAGCAGCTCAGAGTCTACTGGGAGAAACACCACCCACCAAGGTGAGGGCCACCCAATACACAACTGGCACCATCCCAGATCACAGGTGTGATGGCGCCTCGGCCCAGAAGGGACCCAAGAGAGAAACTGAGTTACTGCCTTCACTTTACAAACCAGGGCACCAAGGCCCCAGGCAAAGGTGACTGCAGAGGGAGCCCCAGCTTGGGGTCTCTGAATCTGGCTCCAGGGACCACCTCCCTAGCAGAAAAAAGGAAGGAGGTGGGGAAGGCTGGCTGGCCTGACTCTGCGCCCTGAGCCTCAGTTTCCCCATCTGTGATATGGGGGTGCTACGTGGCCCAAGGTCCCCCAGCTCTATGGCTTGGGCCTCTGTTTCCCCATCTGTGATATGGGGGGGCTACATGGCCCAAGGTGCCCCCAACTCTATGTCCTGGGCCTCAATTTCCACATCTGTGATATGGGGGGGCTACATGGCCCGAGGTCCCCCAGCTCTACACCCTGGGCCTCAGTTTCCCTATCTTTAGTATGGTGGGGCTACACTGCCCAAGGTGCCCCCAACTCTATGTCCTGGGCCTCAGTTTCCCCATCTGTGATACGGGGGGGCTACATGGCCCAAGGTCCCCCAGCTCTACACCCTGGGCCTCAGTTTCCCTATCTTTAGTATGGTGGGGCTACATGGCCCGAGGTGCCCCCAACTCTATGTCCTGGGACTCAGTTTCTCCATCTGTGATATGGGGGGGCTACATGGCCCGAGGTGCCCCCAACTCTATGTCCTGGGCCTCAGTTTCCACATCTGTGATATGGGGGGGCTACATGGCCGGAGGTCCCCCCCCAGCTCTGAATCTAAGCTCCTAGGAGCTCCCAGTGCCTCAGTTTCCCCATCAGTAATGGGGGCCACTACAACTCCTGTTTAAGCTCCTAGGCGTTCACTGAGCCTCAGTTTCCCCTTCTGTCATGTGGGGGGTGGGGACCGAGGCTATGACTTCCTGGTGCCTCGGTTTCCTCATTTGTGAAATGGAGAGGGATCTCCAGCCCCTACCACTCCCCGCCCCAGCTCCATGCTCCAGGACCACCCCGGACCACAGTTTCCCCCAGTGAAACGGAGGGGGGGAGGTGCTCTGCCCCCTCCCCATCTGGCTCCCCAGGAGCACCCTCTCCCCGAATCCTGCGGGGGTGGGGGAGGAAGGCGGCTGCGTTACGTCACGAGCTCCCGTTTCCCGCCCTTTCCCGCCCCTCCCCCACTCCGCTGGGCGCGCTCCGCAGGATCCGTTACGACCGTTGGAGGACGGAGGGTGGGGGCAGGGAAAGAGCGAGGAAGAGCGCCGCCCCGCCCCCGCAGGTGCGCGCGCAGCCGCCACAGTTCGCTCCGTTTTGCGCAGTCGCTCTCCTCGCCTCGTGGCGCACTCCGTGTTTTTCCCCCAGCCCTTTGTGTAGGGGTCTGTGTGCGCGTGCGTGAGGGAGAGGGCGGAGGCGGGCGGGAGGGGTTGAGGCGGGGGCAGGGTGGTGAGCTCAGCCTCGAGTGTCAGTTTCGACCGCTCCCTCCGCCCCTTGGGCTCCGCCCACCCGCCCTAGCCCCGCCCTTCAGGCCCCGCCCCCGTCCGCCATTTCGTGGCTCGGCTCGGGCTCGGCGCCGGCCGCGTGGTGTCCACATCATGGACGCCCGGCCCGGAACTGGGGCCCGACAAAGGGCGGCCGGGGGCGGCGTGGCCTGCGTGCGCGCGTGCGTGCCAGAGGCTCCTGCGGGAGCGCGCGCGTTGTGCGCTTGGGGACGTGCGGTTTGCACGTGTGATTTGTCAGTTTTGTGCCCTTGTGGCGCCGGTTGTGCGCCTGCGCAGTGTTGCTGCGTGTGTGTGTGTGTGTGTGTGTGTGTGTGTGTGTGTGTGTGTGTGTGTGTGTGTGTTGGGGTTCGATGCCTGTGATTGTGTCTCTCGTGGACTTTGTGTTGGTGTGTGAGTGGGGCCCTCCTGCAGGCTGCTTGTGCCCACGTCGATTTTCTGTGTTTGTAAATGGCCGGGTCCTTGTTTCCTGTGTGGTCTGTGTACACGTCGTGTGCGTGTGCGTGGGAGCGGGTGTCTGTGGGTTGTTTGTGCGAGCCCGAGAGCTTTGTGTACATTTTGTCTGTGTGCTTTGAAGGGGCCAGCGACTCTCTGCCTGTGGCGTCTGCCCCGCCTTTCCCCCCCACGTGCGTGTCCCGTGGGTGCTGCCCAGGCTCACGTTGGGGTCTCGGAGGTCCCAGGGGCACAAAGAGAGCTCCTCCCCCTTATACAGATGAGGAAACTGAGGCCGGTTCCCTTGTGCTGCTCAGCCCACCTAGAGGGAAAGGGGTCCCCGGCGGACCCGAGGGACAGCAGGGCCGAGTGTCAAGCTGGACATGCACACGTGCCTCTCGCACGCTCACTGCACTCCCTTCCATGGTCACACAAAGCACACTCAAGCTCCTCCCCAGATCCAGGGCACACGAGTGTGCCTGTGTAGACTGTGTCCTGTGCCATTCCCACAAAACCCCCAGCTCCGGCCTGACCTGACCATTGACTAGGGGTCCTGTGTCCACTCTCAAGCTGGAGCCAGTCAGCCAGTAGGCTGGCAGCCCCTTGGACAAAAGAGGCCCGGGGTGGGATCCTCAATCCTGTGACCCTGTGCTTGCTCTCCAAAGGCAGTACTGGGGCCCTGGCCCTGGCCCTGTCTCTGGGGGCTGGCTGCGAGGGCAGGGGTCGACTGTGCCTATAATGGGCTCCTCGGGCACCTGTCTCTGTGCCCAGCCTTGGCAGTGTGGGTGAGGACTTCCGCCTGTCCAGGTTGCAGCTTCAGTGGGGGGTTGGGGGATCAGTGAGGGCTGAGCAGGTAAGAAGGGGCCAAGTTTGCAGGGCGGGAGGGGCCAAAAGGAGCAACTGGCTGCCTGTTTGTACAAAAACCCTCACACACACAACATGGCTGGGCTGGGGGCACACACCCACCAGCGCATGTGGGGAGGATGTTAGCCCAGTAGGAATGCCACCATTCAGAGGCATGACTGAGTCCTTTGCCATCCAGAGTAGGTGCCCATTTTCCAGACCACACTGAGCAAAACCCTTGAGTAACTGCCAGGAAAGAGACAGCTGCAAGCCCAGAGGGTGGATCCTACAGGAAGAGAAGGGGCCAGGTGGGAGGCTGGGTACAAGGCCGCAGCTTAGAGGGGGAGCTTAGCTCCCTGGGTAATTCTTCCCTCCCTCACAAAGCCCAGCCTGCCTGCCCAGAGGACCTTCGGTCCAATCCAGCCACTCACACCTCACTCTCAGTCATTTCACCTGTTCAGGGATGTTTCCTCACCTGTGAAATGAGGGGATCTGGCCTGTAAAATGGGGAGGGGCATTGATCTCTAAGGCCTCTTCCAGCTCACACTGCCATGATCCTTTCCCAGAGAAACCGCCTTTCTAGCTCTCCTTGGTCTGGCAGTCTAGGGAGGGGGCCCAGAACCCTCAGGCATCAGCTTTATCCGTGCTCAATGTACCTAGACTGAGGTGTGGGGTGAGTCAGTCCAGCCCGTGAGACAAAGGGCTGTCTTGTTCACATCCCACTCAGCTGGACAGTGAGTGAGTGAGTGTGTGTGTGTGTGTGTGTGTGTACTGGGGGGAGGAGGCTGGCAGGACTTGACTCCACCGATGGGAGGTGGTGGGGGGCAGGATGGGGTGGAGGCAGCAGGCTACAGGCAGCCCCGTGTGACCGAAACCAATGGAGGTTGGGAGCTGGGGCTGAGCGAACTTTGTCTGAGCTGGAGGTGAGGGGGGCGTGGCCGTCCCACCCCTCTGCCTGAACCAACAGGTTGGACTATTACCATTATTAGTTCTTTTTGGGATTGTGGGTTTTTTTAATAGCAATTTACGTTTTCCAAAAATGCCCAAGGGGCCCTCTTAGTCTCCTCCTCCCTCCCTCCCCTCTTTCTGAAATACAGTGATGCCCAGATCAGGATTCCCACCACCCTCTACATCCTGAGCACAGTCAGGACCCCTTGCACCTCCTTCCTTCCCTCCTTCATCCATCCACCACATATGTGGCCCAATTGGGTCTGGAAAGAGTGAAGGCTGAGCACACAGTAGGCGGTCAATAAATGGTCCAGGGAATTCATTCTTCTAGCCTCTGCTAGCAGTGGATCCCAGACAGGCAGGAAGCTGCTCACCCTGTGGGGCATCCAGTCCATCCCCCTAATCGAAGGAGGCAGAAGGGGTGTCCATGTGCACCAGAGAGAAGACAAAGACTTGGTGGGGGCACTCATGCTTGGACTAGGGGGTGGGGGGGCTCCGAGGCTGCTTTGCACATAGTGTGGGGGTTGCTGATCTTAGAAAAAAGTCTATACTTGTGGGTATTTTCCTGTTCACAGGAAAACTAACTGGGGAGTGAGCTAGGCTAAGTTTGCCTGGATTTGTTTGCTTCAGGAAGATTCCATAAGGAAATTATTGTCTGGTAGATGGGAGTGTGAGGATGCTGGACGTTGCAGCGGGGCCACCCCGCCTCCAGAATGGGGCTTCTTTGTGGCCAAGAGATGGGTGAGATGAGGGAAAGAGCTTTCCGTCCGTGTGTCCCCGTGTGGGCAGTTCCTTTGTGCATGGGCATTTGTCATCTTGGCCCACAGCCCTTCTTCACCAGCCCTGGCATCTGCCCAAGAGCCCCAGGAGCACAGCCTGTCACCAGTTGGGGGAGAGAGATGCCCCCAGAGTAGACCCTGCAGGCACCTGGGCTCTGGCCAGCTCAGAATCCACTGCTCCCTCCTCTCCTTTTCCACCTGGGGAAATGAAAGATTGTTCCAGAGAGATAAGGGAACCAATGGAGAACCTTGTCTTCTACAAAGCTGGCCCAGGGCCATCCTGCCCTCCCTTCTCCAGGCTCAGGGGCCCTGGGGCTGCACCCCAACACCTCTTGCCTTACTTCTTATATCTGTGGAGAAAGGAGGTAGGCTGCTGTGTGTGTGTGTGTGTGTGTGTGTGTGTGTATCTGTGTGGGTTGGGGAGAGTGAACAATTAGCAAGGAACAAGCAGTTTTGTTCAGCTACAGAGTCCAAGGCCCTGGGTTCTAATCCTGACTTCCCTTGCTGTGTGACTCCCACAGGCAGTTTGCCTGAGCCTCAACTTCATCCTCTGTGACAAGAGGTGGCAGCAGCTCTGAGCCAAGGTCCTGGCCAGCTCCAATCTCCAAGAACCCCCAAAATTCTCCACAGCAGATTCCAGGCAGTGCCCACCACCAGGCAGGTGCCCAGTGTTCTCAGAACCTTTTCAGTGCCATATCACCATCACCCTAGTGACAGTCAGCAGCACCCCAACCCTCTCTGGCCCAGCCTGCAGGATACCCCCAAGCAGTGCCTCCTGCAGGCCGGCCAAGCAAGAACTGAAAGTGTCTACATGTGTGTGCACGTGTGCTTGTGTGCTTGTGCTTCAGGCTGGTGAGAAGTGGGGAGATGGTGGAAATGAGGACCCCCACTTCCCCAAACATTTCCTTATGTAGTGCTTCTGTGGGGCTGAAAGGCAGAGGAGCCTTCCCTCCCTCTGTGGGACGTGTGTGTGTGTGTGTGTGTGTGTGTGTGTGTGGTGTGTGTGTGTGGTGTGTGGGTCAGTGTGTATGGATGTCTGTGTGTGCGATGTGTGTAAATCTGTGTGTATGAGTTGTGTGCCTTGGTTTGTGGCAGTTCTTTGGCCAGACACATCCCTCCCCAGCACATGTATTTCTCTGTGGGTGCAGAGTTCGGGTAGTTCTTTGATCAGCCTCCTGACTCCCTTTTCCATGTTTGTTGCTCACCATTCTCCCTCTCCCAAGCCAGGTCCCACCCAGTCTGGGCCTTTGTCCCCTCTATGACACATTTTCTCTCCCACTCCCATGCTTTTGCCCAGGCTGTGCCCCATGCCTGGAATGCTCTCCCTTTCACTTCTTTCTCTTGAAATCTACAGCTTAACTATCACTTCCTCCAGGAAGCCTATCATCATTTCCCAAGTTACTAGAGGCTTTCCCCTGGAAATTACTTTGTATCTCCTCTGTATCTAGTCTGTATTTACTTCTCCATATTTGTATCAAGTGTTCTAACCCCTGGGGTCCATGAACTTGTTTTTAAAAAATATTTTCGTAACAGTATTTCAATGTAATTGGGCTCTTTCCTAGTCTGGACTTATTTTATTTTATGCACTTAAAGATACTACTTGAGAAGGGGTCAGCAGGTGTCACTGGACTGCCCAAGAAGCTCAGGTAAGAAATCTGGTAACTGTGGTTTCTCTCAACAGAATGTAAGCTCCTTAAGGTCAGGGCCTGTATATTTTTCACCCTCCATGGAAGGCACAGAGAAGGAGCTTAACAAATTGCTTGTTGAACGAATGAGTGAACAAATGAATGAATGAATGATTGAACAAATGAATGAATGATTGAACAAATGAATGAATGAATGAACAAATGAATAAACAAATGACAGATGCTGGCACTCACAGGCACTTTCCCAAACAAGTTGCCTTCTCCACCCAAACAGCCGTAGAACAAAAGAGGACAGGGAGGAAGAAGGAGTCCTAGCAAGACTTTCTTAAACCCTGGGTGGTCCCACCATTGGCCCCTCTCCAGCTCCTGGAGAGCTGATGTGCCCTCAGCCTGCTCAGAGTCCATGTCTCCCTGAGAGCTCTCAGTGCCCAGAGATTGCTTGGGATGACCATAGAGCTAGAAGGTCTCTTAGTGGTCATTGAATCCATCCTCCTGATTTTACAATGGGGAAACTGAGGTTCAGGAAAGAGGAGGGGCTTGCTCAAGGAGATTCAGCGAATTTGATTGTAAACAGTGTTAAGAGCCGAAAGTGTTATCTATTCTAATGCCCCCATTTTTACAGAGAAGGAAACTGTAGGCTCAGAGAAAAGAAAGGGCTGGGTCCCAGGGGTGGCAAACAGTAGGGATGGGGATGGGCAGAACCAGGGTGCCCTCACTTCCTGCACATTTGAGGAGAGGGAAGAGAGGGAAGAGAAGTGTCTTCCACGGGTTTGTTTCTGCTCCACAATCTGGAAGAGTTGACTGAGCAGTAAACACCCAAATGTGGAGCAGGTGTGGGTGTTTCCCATCCCACCCCAGGGGAAGTCTCTCCAGGGTCCTATTGCCTGGTGTGTGGAGCTGGTTACCATGGCACCTCAGCCTACCCAGAGCCCTGCTAGCCCACAAAAGACCCTCCCCCTCCCCCACAGCCCCTTCAGCTACTCTTCACCCACTAGGATGATGGTGCTCAGTACAGTGGAAAGGTGGACCGACTTTGGAGCCAGAAGACTTGGGTCGAGATTCTGAGCCTGGAGCTGACTCCCCCTTTGACCCTTCTCTGGGCCGCAGTTCCCTCATCAGTAAAGTGAGGAAGGAGATTGGACACAATGGCCTCAGAGGATCCTCTAAGCGCTAGGTCTTGGTTCCCTTGATCCTAATACCAGACATTTTCATAGAGCTTTGAAATGTACCCATCCTCCTCTTTGGGCATCTCCATGGCCCTGTGGGGCAGGTTCTGAAGGTATTATCAGCATCACCATTTTGCAGATGAGAAAACCAGGCATCTAAGTAACTTGACCAGGGTCATCCAGCTAGTAAGCATCTAGTCAGGATTTGAACCCAGATCTTTTTGCTTCCAAGTCTTCTCACTTTGTCCTCTTCTTTACCACTAACACATTTGTGATTTGGGATGAATCAGAGGCAGTTGGAGTTCCCCAACCCCCCCCACTTGATCTTTGGAGAAATGCCCACTTAGAGGGTGTGTGTGTGTGTGTGTGTGTGTGTGTGTGAGAGAGAGAGAGAGAGAGAGAGAGACAGACTGACAGACAGACAGAAACAGAGACAGACAGAGACAGAGACAGGAGAGAGAAGTAGAGAGAGAGAACGAATGAGAGAGAGAATGCGTGAATGTGAGAGTGTGTGTGTGTGTGTGTGTAAAAGAATGCCATGGGTCCCACCAAAGTGAAGGCTGCCCTCCCCCATGCCTAACCCCCTGTCACTTCTAAAGATGGTTCTAAGGAGCTCTGGTCCCCCCAATCCCATTGGCTGTGTGAACTGAAGCCCAGCACGACTTGGGAGTGACTCCCTCCTCTACCTCCTGTTTGTTTCAGTCTTCTAGAGGCATCACCAGTCTTGGCAGCAGCAGACCTGCGAGCCAATCTGGTGTCTTCTATCCTTTTTTTAAGCCTCAGTTTCCTCACCTGTAAAATAGCAAAGATGCTAGCGCCTCTGGGGGTTGTAGTGAGGAAGTGTTTGGTAATCCGTAAAGCCCCGTAGAGATGGTAGCTGTTGTTCAGTATTATTTCCCTGCTAAGTAAGCTTCCCCCAGGGCGTCTGTTTACTCGGAGCCTTTCATCTTTGAGCAGGCTTAAAGGGGCCAGGGAGGAGAGCAGCTAAGGAGGAAGAGAAGAGAACTTTTCCAGTGGGTGGAAGATCTAAGCTTTAGAATTGGACACGGGAGGCCATTGGGGCCACCCCTCACTTTACTGAAGAGAAACAGCCGACCAGAAGGATCAAGGGAGGAACCTCTTCTCTTAGCAGGGTCATGGAGGAGGCACAGGAGGCTTCCAACCCAACCTGCTGTCTGTCTCTGTCTCTCTCTCCCCTTCTCTCTCATTCATTCTCTCTCTCTCCCCCTCTCTGTCTCTGTCTTTGTGTCTGTCCGTCTCTGTCCCCGCCTCCCCCTTCAGAAGACCAAGTTCAAGAGTATAGCCCAGGGGAATGAGGGAATGGATTGGCTAGGATTCAAACCACAGTCTTTTAGGGTCAAAGAGGAAGATCCAGGGGAAGGTGGATCTCAAAAGTAGAGCTTGGAGGCACCTCTGAGGGAATCGTGCTCAACTCTCTCATTTCACAGAGGAGGAGATCGAGGTATAATTGAGTGACTTGCCCAAGGTCTCACCCATAGTGTGAGACATAGTGACAAAGGCGGGATTTGCACCCAGGTCTTCTGGCTCCAATTCAGCCCACTTTCCACTGCGCTGGGCTGCTTTCCACCTTATCAAGGAGCTACATGTCTAGAAGGTCTCTGCTCATTTTAGATCCTTCCGGGACAGCCCAGAATGTAAGCGCCTTGAGAGCAAGGACTTTCATTTTATTTTTGTATTTTTAGGGTCTAGTGAAGTGCCTGGCACAGCGTTTGTTGAACTGAAGTGAGAGGTAGAGGATTCCGAAAGGCGGGCCAGGCTCTTCCTGGGCACACCCTCCCCACTCGTGTATACGCACACCGGCCACACCCTCCCCACTCGTGTATACGCACACGGGCCACACCCTCCTCACTCGTGTATACGCAGACCGGCCACACCCTCCCCACGCGTGTGTGTGCACACCAGCCACACCCTCCCCGTGGGCATACGCAGACCGGGAGGACGCAGAACTGACACGAGCACTTGAGTGAAGAGGGTTGGGGAGCAGCGCCGAGCTCTCCCAGCCTCCCGGCCTCACCCACCGCTCCCACCCGAATGAGGCAGAAAGGAGGAAACAGTGGGGACAGGCACCCAAGCCACATTTCCAAATGGGCATTTTCCCCTTTTCCCATCTTCCCACCTCCTTTCCTGCCCCAAGCTCCTGCCTACACTTCGGTGCTCCCAGCCCCCACCCCCCCCCCCCCGTCCCCCACCTCGGTCACCCCTTGTACTGCCCTCTAACTGCCAAGGGCACACCCTACAGGTCTCGCCCAGCCCAGCTGCCCTCCCCAGATGTGCTCCAACCAGCAAGATTGCCTCCCCCCTCCCCCACATGCTCTCCTTTCCAGCCCTCATCCCCTCAGTCCTGGTTATCTCAGCTGGGTATTAGGAGAAAAGTCATCTGAACGGACTAATTCCCAGTAAGGGGCGAATGACTGATCTCCTCCAACCTGGCGGGTGGGCAGGGCGGCGCAATGTAAAAGAGGCTGATTAAGTCAAATGAATCTCTGATTGGTGAAATTTCAGACAGTTTGACTAATTGACAAATTTCCGGCAGCATGGGGAGAGACTTTTGGCCCGGGAGGCCCCTCTAAGCATATCTCTTTACCGCCGCCAAGTCCTCGTCACTGGGAACCCTTGTGGTCTCCAGCCTCGGCTTTCTGCTGGAGATCTGGGCCACTGCTTGGGCTCCGAGGCCTCTCCCTACTTTCCCCTCCAGCTTTCCCTGGGGAGTCTGAGGCCAAGCCACTCATTGACTTTGATCTCTCCCTTTTCAATGAAGTAACAAAGTTCTTCCAGCCTAGGGAAGCTGCCCGCCCTGGGCGCTTGACTCCAAAGCAGCTGGTGCTGTAGGGACCTCCTTCTGGACAAGGGAGGAGACCTCTGTCACCTCTTCCTTCCTGACTCTGTGCCTCCCTGGATGACGAACTCTCACCTCAGCTCCAGTAGGCCTTTCCCAGGCTCACATTTTCCTTTTTTCTCCTAATGTTGGTGAGACTCAATGATTATTCATGACCCCATTTGGAGTTTTCTTGGCAGAGATCCTGGAGGGGTCTGCCATTTCCTTCTCCAGCTCATTTTACAGATGAGAAAACTGAGGCAAACAGGGTTAGTGAATTGCCCAGGGTCACACCGATAATAAGTGTCTGAGGCCAGATTGAACCTAGGAAGGTGAGTCATCCTGACTCCAGACTGGGTGCTTTCTCCACATCCACCTAGCTTCCCCCTCCCTTTCCCCCACCGCCTCTGCTATAGCTAAGGGCATCACCATTCAGTCCTTCAGGCTCACAACCCAGGAGTCATCCTGGACCCCTCACTATCTGTCATTCCCAAGCTGTTGCCAAGGCCAGTCGATTTCATTTCTGCAACATCTCTCACATACATCCCCTTCTCTCCTTTAATGCTGCCTCCTCTCTGGTGCATATGCTCATCACCTCAGGCCTGGACTGTGGCAGTAACTGCTGGGGAGTCTGCCTGCCCTAAGTCTCTTCCCACTCCAGTCTATCCTCCATTCAGTCACTAAAATGATTTTCCTAAATCGAAGGTCTGGTCAAGTCTCCCCCTTCTCAAGAAACTCCCATGGCTCCCTATGGCCTCCAGAATCAAATACAAAATGCCTTTTGGAACTCAAAGCCCTCCATAACCCAGACCTTCCTACCTTTCCAGTCTTCTTACACCTGACTCCTAGACAGCCCTCTTTGATCCAGTGACACCGGCCTCCAGGCTGGTCCAGGAACAAGACTCTCCACCTCTGGCTCTGGGCCTTCTCTCTGGCTGCCCCTCCTCATTTCCAGCTACTGGCTTCCCAGGTCTCTTTGAAGTCCCAACTAAAATCCCACCTCCTATTGAAAGTCTTCCCCAACCCATCTTAGTTGCAATGCCTTACCTCTGCTAATTATTTCTTTTTCATTCTGTATCTAACTTCCTTTGGGTGACTTTGTTTGCGGTTGTCTCCCCATTAGATTGTAAGCTCCTGGAAAGCAGGGACTGGCTTTTGCCTCTTATTACAGTGCCTGGCACATAGTAGGCTCTTAATAAATGCTGATTGATTGATTGCTAGGCTTTATGCAGAGCACTGGGGATACAAAGCCCAGGATGAAGTAGTCTGCCATTAAGGAGCTTAAGGAGGACAAAGGGAAGGAGAGGGGAGGGGAGGGAAGGAGGGAGGGAGGAAGGAAGGAAAGGAAGGAAGGAAGGAAGGAAGGAAACAAGCATTTATCAAGTGCCCTGTTATGTGTTGGGTGCTGTGGGAAGCCGGGAGGGAACAACAACCCCCCAAATGACCAACCCATCCCTGCCCTCAGAGAGCTTAGGTTCTTCTGGAGCAGGCCCAGGGCTGTCCTAGGTGAATTCCAGCCGAGCTCCCAGAGACCTCTGAGCTGCCTCAGGATGAGATGGCCTAGGCTGCCGCTATAGCTCATCCCTTCTCAAACCACTAACTCAGTTCTGCTCACAGCATCACAGATGCTCAGAGTTGGCAGGAACTTGAGAGTTGGTCCAGGCCCGACTCCCAGACCACGGAGGAATCCCTGCACAGTTTCCCTCACAGATGGTCACCCAGTCTCCACTTGGATGCAGGCAGAAAAACTGCAAGAGAAGGGAACTCACTGCTTTGTAAATATCCCAGTCCATTTGGGACTGCCCCTGTCTGAGGCAGCTTGTCCCTGCAGAGGGTGAGAGCTGCCCTCAAAGCTGGGAAGAGCTGGCTTGAAGTCTTGTCTCTGTGTGACTTGTCTCTGTAAGGAGGTGCTACCTTGCACCAGTAGAGGGGTCTCCTCACCTGGAAGTTCTCTGTGCCAATAAAATCACAGGTCCTGTCCCTATTGCTATATGATTGCTAGGAAATTCTTCCTTCTAGGGAAGGGAAGTCTGCCTCTAACTTCCACCCTCTGGATGCAAAGAGCATCAGTCCCACCCTCTCGCCATGAGAGTCTTTGGTGAGTGGGAGTCAGTGATGGGTCTTCCCTGACAGGTTGAGCATCACCAGTGGCCTTCTACCATTGTTTGTACTGCCCTGAATCATTCCCCTCCCCTTCCTCTGTATCAATTACAGTGTCAGGTTAAATCCTACCTTGGGTGACCAGCTGTAGGACCACGGGTAAGGAGCCTCAGCTCAGAGGCAGCAAAAAGAGTCACTGAGCTTGGAGTCAGAAGCACTGGGTTCAAATCCAGCCTCTGGGACTCAATGGTTCCTGGGCAAGTCATCTGACTTCTCTGAGACTCTGTTTCCTCCTCTGTAAAGTGGGCCTAATGATAGCATCTACCTCATAGGTTGTTCTAAGGGGATGAAACGAGTAAAGCTCTTCACACATTTTAAGGTGCCACTGAAATGTCAGCTACTGTCATTGGGATCTGTGATGGAGAGTGGAACGGGATCTTGGGGGCTTTCTGGTTCAGCCACCCCCCCCATTTTACAGGGGAAGAAACTGAGGTGTAGAGGAGGGGGTAGAGATTTGTCCAAGGCTAAAACTGTGGAGCCCAAAATTGAGCACAATATTCTAGGTGTGATCTGACTGGGGGGAGGGGGGCGGCGCTTCCCACGAGATGGACACCAAAGTGCAAATATGGCAGCTAGAGACCAAGATGGCCTTTGTGTTCTTTTCCTTTATTTTCTTTCTCTCCTTCTTTCTCCTTCCTTCCTCCCTCCCTTCTTCCTTCCTTTCTTCTCCTTCCTTTCTTCTTTCTTTCTTTCTCCTCCCTCCCTCCTTCCTTCCTTCTTTCCTTCATTCCTTTCTTCTTTCTTTCTCTTCCTTCATCCCTCCCTCCTTCCTTCTTTCTTTCTCCCTTCATTTCTTTCTTTCTCTTTTCTCCTTCCTCCCTCCCTCCTTCCTTCCTTCTTCCCTCCCTCCCTCCTTCCTTCCTTCCTTTTTTCCTCCCTCCCTTCCTTCCTTCCTCCCTTTCTCCCTTCCTTCCTCCCTTTCTCCCTTCCTTCCTTCCTTTTTTCCTCCCTCCCTTCCTTCCTTCCTTCCTCCCTTCCTCCCTCCCTCTCTCTCTCTCTCTCTCTCTCTCTCTATCTCTCTGTCTCTCTCTCTGTCTCTCTCTCTTTCAGTTACATCACACTGTGGCACTTGTAATTTCCCCACCTATGCTATGTTTGCATACTTTGTCCTTCCTATAATTTTGTTGCTGGGTAACAACATCTTCTCTAAATATTAAAAGGAAAAAGGGGGGCCTCTAATGAATAGTTGCTAACAACCTAAACTCTGAATCAACTTTTTGCCTTGAGTCTTCTTGATTTCTTGGGGAATTCTCTGGTCTAGGGATGGTCCCAGGACTACTCCAGACCTGGACAGGTCCTGTAGGCTCTCCCAAACTAGACCTGTTCCCTGGGGGCTACATTGAGTAGGCTTAGGAACCCTGGGTTCATTCTTTCATTGGCATTTAGCATTCCATAAGACATCTGTCAGTAGCCTATAGTGTCAAACTATATCCCTTATGGAATTGCCAAATGAAGATTAAGCCTTCAGAAAAGACTTCAGAAAAGAGGGCTGAAGGGCTCCAATTATGATGACACCATCATGAAGAAGAAGTGGGGCCAGAAACTCTAAAGAGACTGGTGTAATGTGGCTTCATAGGGTACTCTCTAGTGAGCTCAGACTTTAAAAGGATACATATAAGAGGTGAGAAGCAGGGTCTTACAAGACCAAGGACAGATACAGCCAGATGTAAAAATGGTCCTGTAAGAATCACCCTCAGAAAATGAAAAGGAACTGGGGAGGCTAAGGAGAAGAAGTTTCTTAATGTAAGAGTTTTTTAACTGTTGAGGAAAGAGTTGTGAAATTTTAACAGATAAGAGAGAAAAAATGAACCACTCGCCTTCTGAACTTTGCTCTATTTTTTTCTATATTGTGGAGAATGTTCTTCAGACCAAGGCTAGATTAACAAGGAATTGAAACCCAAGTTAAGTGTTCACTGGACTAGATGACCCTTTGGGAGGCAGGGTGAAGAGACTTGAATTCAAATCCTGCTTCAGACACTAGCTGGGTGACTCCAGACCAATTCTCTACCTCCTTGAGCCTCAGTTTCCTCATCTCTAAAATGGAGGGGTTGGACTAGGTGACTTTGAAGATCTTTTCCAGCCCGTCTCAGCAATGAGGCTCTTCTAAGCATCCTTGGGTATAAGGAACTCCCTGTGAGGAAACTCCCTTCATCAATACAGACTGGCACATTCTCTGTGACTTAGAGTCTAAGAGAGTTGACCTGGGCACTGGAAGTTAGTGACCTGCCTAGGGTCACCCAGGCAGTGAGCAGGCCTCAGATGTGGGCCTCGACACAAAGTCTTCTGGGCTCAGAGATGGTCCCTATCCATTCTTCCTCTCCAAACAGTACTTTGATGAGTGAAATGATCTGATCTAAATGAATTTCATCCAATTGTCCCAAAAGGAGCCGTGGAAGTGACTGCAAGAAAACATCATTGGTGACCTTAGAGGAATTCTGGCCCACTGGAGAAGCACCACCACACTCAGGAATGCTCATGGTGGCCCTTCCTGCCAACCAAAGGCCAGTGACCTTGCTGCCCATGCCCACTCATGGGAAGATGCTAGAATGGATGATTAAGTGGGGGGCTTGTGAGCACAGGGAAGGGAACCCACAGGAAGCTCCTAACATCTGGTTCTGACGCCTTTTGGGGGTGGTCCTGGGTTCCAAAGGCGATGCTAGTGGAGGGTTACTTCTGACCAGTCCTGGCAACCTGGATGACTTTCAAGTATGGACTCCGTGTGTATAAGTGTGTGGGCATACATATGTATATATATAGGATGTGTGTATGTGTGCACATGTGTGAGTGTGTGGGCATACATATGTGTATATATAGGATGTGTATATGTGTGCACATGTGTGAGTGTGTGGGCATACATATATATATACAGGATGTGTGCACACATGTGAGTGTGTATATGTGTGCAGGTGCATGTGTCTATATGAATGCATGTATTTTACACATGTGTGTGCGCACACACATGTGTCTGTTATCTCCAGACCAGCTGAGCTAGATTCTAAATTCAGAGCCTCTCATCTAAGCTGACCAGAGGGGGCTGAATTTTTCAGCCACAGTAACTCTTGAAGACCATCTACTGAGTTAACAGAGGGAAGAAGTGGTGACAGCACTGAAGTCAGAGATTTATTCTTATTAAATTATCATCTCACACTTATAAAATGTGTGAAGTACATGAATCTGGAAAGAATTAAATCAGAAGATCCTATAGAAGTGAAAAGGACCTCAGAGGAGTTCGCTGAGCCACTAGGGGGTGCCATAGTGCACAGAGCGCCAGGCCTGGAGTCAGGAAGACTCATCTCCCTGAGTTCAAATCCGGCCTCAGACACTTCCTTAGCTGTGTGACCCTGGGCAAGTCACTTAACTCCGTCTACCTTAGTTTCCTCATCCATAAAATCAGCTGGGGAAGGAAGTGACAACCCACTCCAGTATCTCTGCCCAGAAAACCCCAAATGGGGTCACGGAGAGTCAGACACAAATGAAAATGACAGAACAACTAACTACCTGGGACCCAAAAGGCCCAGTGATAAGCCCATTGTCATCAAGGCCTTACAGGTGACAGAAATGGGACTCAAAGCCTGATCCTACGTCTCTAAACCCAACGTTCCTTGCCCTGACCGGGGCTGCCTCCCAGTAGCTAATATGCTGGATGACAGTAGGAGAATCCAAAGAAACCGTGATGCTCCTTCCCTCAAGAATCTGAAGTGGATCCCTGTTTTCTCCAGGATCCAATACAATGCCTCCACAGTTTGATTCCATGCTGCTTCCCAAGCTTAGGGCCCATGATTCTCCTCCATGGCTCTATCTTCTGGCCCAAGTGACCTACTTGCTATGCCCTGAGTGTGGTATGCCTGCCATCTGACACCTCTGTTTTTGCACAGGCTGCCCCAAGCCTAGAATGCTCTGCCTCTTTGGCCCCCTTCTCCCACTGGTGAGTTCCTTCTGGAACCTCCAGTTGGAGGAAGGGCCCAGGCAGGAACAAATTACTGTGTAGCAATAAAAGAAATAAGAAGATTTCGAAGAAACGTGGGAAGATTTGTGTGAACGGACGCAAAAGGGAACAAGGAGAACCAGCAGAATCACACAGCGATAATGACCACAATGTAAATGAAAGGATCAGTGAAAGGAGACCCCGAGCCCCCAAAGGGCTCTAGAACAGAGACAGGGAAACATGCAGGGGTATGTGGGGACAAACCCGCAGGCAGTTTGGGCCTCTTCATTCCGAGGGGGGTTTCTTCCCAGAGGGTGAAGGTCAGGGGCATATCAGAAAATATGGTGATGCTGAAACAAAAGGTGGAGGGAGACGCTTTCTAACTCCCCTCAACTCCTGTAGGCTCAGATGGGCATTGGTGACCTTGGACGTCATGGTGCCTGGGGGTAGACTTTTCACCTCTCTCTGTCTCTGTCTCTCTGTCTCTTTCTCTCTGTCTCTGTGTCTCTGTCTCTGTCACACACACACACACACACATACATATGAGACTTGGGTCAGCAAATCTCTCTTTCTCGTGGTTCTCTGGGCCCAGCCCTAGTTGTTACAGACCCCCGTTGCCCCCAGCCCCCTCCTCTCCTGCCTAGTGCTTCCTTCCTCCCCATCCTCTGCTGCCCCAGAGCTGGGAATCAGAATGTCTACTATTCCAAGGAGGACTGTTCATTAATATTTTAATACTACATTAAGGGCATATTAATAATCTCTATTAACCAACAAGCGTTTATTAGGTACCTACTATGTGCTGAGCATTAGGGACACAAAACCCCCTGCTCCCAGGAAGTTTACGTTGGTAATGATCGTAGCTCACCTCTATTTAACCCTTCACCATTTGTTTCTTCTGATTTTCCCAACAATCCTTCAAAGCAGCTGTCATTAATATCCCCAATTTACAGATGAGGAAGCTGGGGCTCAGACCAGTAAAAGGTCTGAGGGTCTCAGAGTTCTTCCCCCCATGATGCCCTGCATGCCACAGACCCGTCCGTCTTACATCTGTGTTAAACCTCAGGGTCCAGGAGGCAGCTTCCTGGCCGCCGAGAAGCCCCACAGCCAGAGGATGCCACTCACAATGTACACACATGCACGTGCGTGTCTTTAGCGTGTATGTACTCGTGCGCACACGCATCACCACACACACACCACCTTCCTTGTCTCCCTTACCAGAAGATGCTTGGGCCTCCCTAGGGGAAGGCCCTCCTATGGAGCCTTCAGTTTCTTTTGACTGAGGGTCACGCCGCCTGGAGTTGTCCAAGGCTGGCATTTAATAGGCACCTCTTGAATTGGATCAGCCCCTTCTCCCCCCAAAAGACCAAAGGCCTTACTGTCCCCAAAGTGCCCTAAGCTGTGACCCAGATAAGCAGGGCTGTCAGATTGTGAAGGACAAAGAACCGGTCTGATCCAGAGGTGGAGGGGATGAAATGAGGGGCCCTGCCAGGGAAGCTCTGGCCATCCTTGACCTCTGGAAGGGGAGGGGATTTGGCTGGCCTCCTAGATGGGGCAGAAACCAAAGAGGAAGAGCAGAGATTGTTTTCAGGAAATGATCCAGTAAGCCTCCCCTCCCCAGCCCCCCCAGCCCCCATCTCTAACCCCAACCCCTCAACCCCTGATTTCCATGCCCATCCCCCAAAATCCCAGTCCCAGGCACTTCCCTGCCATGTGCAGGCTCCTGGCCTCAGCCCTGACCCAGAGGCCCTGTTATTACTCACTCCCACATCTTGAGCTGTCGGAGCTGAAGGGGAAGGGGGATAGCCCGGGTGGGCCCAGGTAGCATTATCTCTCTGGTACCTAAGCTCCAGGGCCATTCATCAAGTTGGGGGGAATGGGGCAAGTTGAGGAGCATGTATCAGAGGGCAGAAGGACCAGGAAATCTGAAGAATGCACACAAGGATGGGGGAGGGGAGAGAGGATCCCCAGTGGGCTCTGAAGTCCTCAGCATCCCCAGGAAACAGAGTGATTTCCCATAGATGCTGCAACCTGGAGTAGAAATTCCTTCCTTCCCCTCTTTCGCTCCTTCCTTCCTTCCCTCCCTCCCTCCCTCCCTCCTTCCTTCCTTCCTGCCTTCCTTCCTTCCTGCCTTCCTTCCTTCCCTCCCACAACACTGACTGAGCACCTACTCTTCTGGGAGGATCTCTGACACCTCATCCATGCACAGGGGTTAGACCAGGGATCAAACAGGAAAAACTAGGGGATCATGGCTGGAAGCTCTGAGACCGGGCCTGCCCCCCATCCCAGGATGCCCCAGCAATGGAACCTGGGTGATGCAGAAGCAGGATGGGGCTATTCTGAACAACAGCTTTATCCAGTGCTTCCAGAGGAAACCCAAGGTCCAGTCTGGCCTGGCCTGGCCCCTCTAGCTTCAACAACAGACCAGTAGAGTTTGCAACAGGACAGGTCTAGACTTGAATAGGTCTTGGGTAAGCCTTTGCACTGGGCTTTGAAGAAAGCTAAGGACTCTAAGACTTGGAAGGAGGAGGGAGTGAATGCAAGGCATGAGGCGCAGCCAGGTCAAAGATGTGGCAGTTGGTGGGAGAGGTCATGTTGTGCTATACAGTCTGGAAGCCAGTTTGGCTACGGCATTGACTGCGTGAAGGAAGGGACATGTAATGAGGCTAGCAACGTCAGGTGCCGTCAGATTAGAGAGAGTTTTTAAGGCCCAAACAGGGGAGTTTTAAGTTTCACTTAGAGGCCATAGGGGCCTTTGGCAAGATTAAGATAGTAAGGTCAGCAGGCTGATGTGATGAAATTCTTCTAAAACTACAACATTTCTACGTACTCTCGGCCCCTCTGCGTGTCAGCTGTTCCAGAGTTGTCTCTGGAACTAGAGGTCTTGGGGCTGAGGCTCGGTTCTCCCGCTTAACAGTCAACGGCATGACTCTGGGCCAGTGGCTTGCCCTCTATGAGTCTGTCAAGTGAAGCGCTGAACTAAGGGACCTTGAAGGTCTCAATGTATGATCTTGAAATGCCTTTCTCCCTCTAGGCCCAAGTTTCCCCCACTATACCATGAAGCAGTCGGATGAGGTGGCCATTAATGTCCCTCTGGCCCTCAATCTTTGGCCATGCCCCCAGACCCATTCAGAGCCCCGCCACCCATGATGCCACACACCTGTCCATCTTACATCTGAGTTCAGCCTCAGGGCCCGCTGAGAAGCCCCACAGCCAGAGGACGCCGCTCACAACGCACATACATACACATGCGTGTCTCTAGTGTGTATGCATACATGCTCGCACACACATTGCCACAAACACCCACAAACGCCTTCTTCCTTGTGTCCCTTACCAGAAGATGCCTGGGCCTCCCTAGGGCAGGGGCCGCCTACATAGCCTTCAGTTTCTTTTGACTGAGTCCTTGACAAAGTACCAGGGACTTTGTGGAAGTCAGAGCCCGGCCTGGCCTCAACACCACGCATGACGGCGAAGTCGCTCCTAGCCCTCTGCAAACCCTCCATCAATCAGCTGGGCAGCTGAGGCCCCCAGAAAGAGCCTTCAGAGTCAGGAGAGGCGAGTTCAAGTTCAGGCTTTGCCATGCCCCTGCTGTATGACCTGAGACGAGTCACTGCCTGTCTCTGGGCCCTATAAAAGGAGAGGGCTGGGTGAGGTGACTCCCTACCCCCGACCCTGGGAGCCTTCTGGCCCTGATGCTCTGTGATCCTATGACAGTTGGTCACCCCAGGACCATGGTCCAGGCCCCAAACAGTCAGGCCTAGCAGAGGCAAGAGAATAGGCGCGAAGGAAGTGGGCAAGGAGCAGGGGCCAGAGGGCTCTGCAGGCAGTGACCTCAGACCAACAGCCCAGACCCAATTCGCAGCATAGCTTCCTTCTGTTTGTTGTGCCCTTTCTGGCTGCCTCTGAAGGTGGCCATGGCTCTAGAGGTTCGTGGCAGGGTCACAGTCTCAGGGGCCGTGTGATGGGTGAGGGAGACAGGGCCTAGACAGCAAAGCGGCTCCTGCATCAAGAGCTGAAAGGGCTGTTGGAGGTCAGCTAGGTCATTCCTTCTGTTTTACAGATGAAGAAACTGAGGCCCAGAGATGGAGCAGGAATTGCCCAAGAAGAGCCAAGACTTGGACCCAACTCAGAAGGGACCTTAGAGGTCATTGAGGTTAATCCTTTACATAGAAGAGGAGACTGAAGCCCAGAGAAGACCACAGATTTAAGAGCTGGAAGGGAGGTCAGCTGCCATCTTGCTCTACCTTCTCATTTTACAGATAAGGAAACTGAGGCTTGGAGACATTGAATGCCATGCCTAAGGTCACCCAGATAGTCGAGTCCCAGAGAATTTCACCCAGGATCTTTGACTCGAGAGCCAGTGTTCTTTCCAACGAGCGTCCAGCGTCAAGCTAGCCAGTGTGTGTCTCCACTGGGAGGAGACTGCCTGGAGGCCAGAGGATGCCCTGGCACTGGGGCTCTTCACCTTTTGTGTGTTTGGGGCCCTTTGGCTGGCAGGCAGGTGGGCGAATCCTCTGAGAGCCTTCTCCTGAACATCCGTGTAGGATTACAAAGGAGATACTCGGACCCCAGGTGAGGAGGCTGACTTTAGGGCCATCCCTGTCTAAGGGCGCAGGGAGTCTTTGGCAGAGAAAGACTGGAGCCCCATGGATGTCTTACAGACAGCAAAGGGCTGGGTGTTCCGTGCCCGAGGGGCCAGGGCCCGGGCTCTTCTGTGTACTCCGTAAACCTGAGCTCACACCTGTTTCGATTAGCCTTTTGAATCCACTCCCACAGAGCATAAGCTACTAGGGGGCAGGGCCTGAGGAGCTCCAGCTCTGGTAGATGTCTGATGTGTAAACTTACTGAGCTTCTCAGCAAACTCTGGGAAGTGCCATTATGACCCCCATTTAACCATGGAGGAGACAGAGGTTGAATGACTTGTCCAAGGTCCCCCAGCTAGTAAGAGCGCGAGGCAGGATTTGAACTTGGGTCTCACAGTCTCTCCACTCTGCCATGGCATGATGGGCAGAATAGAAGGGGCAGCCTGACCCTCCGGGGGCAGGACCTTCCTGACCATCCATCTTCAAGTCCTTCATTTTACACAGGTGAAAACTTGGACATGTCTGGAAACTAGGTGGCTCAGGATGACCCAGGGCGCCTGAGACTTGAACTCCCCATGCAGGTTCTGGCCCCCTTAGCCTCAGGATCTACATTCTCCCAGGCTGGGGACAGGCTTCTCAAAGCTCGCTTGTGTCCCTTGGGTGCTCACCAGGAGCTAGACCGAAGCAGGGCCAGAGTGGGGAGGGGGCTCAGGGCTGGCCCCTGGCAGTATCTTTTCTCTCAGTGATCCCACCACTTCAAAGAGACCATCCAAGTTGGAGTGGGGCTCTGGGGAGGGGAGGCTGAGCGAAGAAGTGCAGCTGAGGTCTCTGGGCTCCCTGGGGACACCCAGGGGTGGCCCAGATGTTTTCTCTTCTTCTTAGCTCAGTGCCTCTGTGAGGGAGGGAGGTGGAGGGGAGGGGGATCCTGGGAGGCTGCAGAGCAGGGCAGGGGCGGAGCTGGAGGCCCCTGGGAATGCCTCCTTTCTGCCTGCTTATGGGGGAGGGGGGAGAGAGGGGGCCATCTGTTCCCCAGCCAAGAGGAAGCCCTGTGCTCCCTGCACAGATGGACTGGGGCCAGGGGGAGGGACAGGTTCCTACAAGCCTATGGACTCAGAACCACTTCTGTCTGCAGCCTTGCAGGCCCAGAGAGCAATGAGGCTGGGGAACCCTGAATAAGTTGGGGAGGACAAGAAAGGCACCCTGGATAAGTTGTGGGGGCTGGGAGGGAGCCCTGGACAAAGTAGGGGCCAGGGAGGGAGCCCTGGACAAATTGGGGGCCTGGGACGTGACTCGCCCAGGGTGACCAAGTGAGGGAAGGTCAGCACCCATCTTTAAATCCAGATCCTCTTTTGACTCCAGGCACCCACTGGTACTGCCCCTTTGAACATTTCCTCTTCCTCAAAAGACAGTCAAGACATATATTCATTCCTATATCCATTTTACAGATGAGGAAGTCTTCACAGAGCCCCATGTTTGTTTACCTGCTGAGGCCATGAGAGTCGGCTGCCAGGTCTGCAGCTGGACCCCAGAGGTCACTGAGCGCAGCCCCTTTATTTTACAGTAGAGAGGCCCAGAGAGGGTAAAGGGATTGCCAGGGCAGTGCCAGCAGCTGAAGCAGGACTCCACCTCCAGGGTGCTACCCACTGCCCCACACTGCTCCTCCCCACATCGGCTCATGAGAACCCATAGCTGGTGAGTGGCTGAGACTAGGAAGCAGGTCTTCCCAGCTGACCTAGCCCCCCATTTTGTCGGCTAATGCTGCTCCTGGCCCTGGCAGAGAAGGCCCAGCATCTGTCAGCCAGGCCTCCCCCAGGGGCAGGACTCAGGCCGCCTGGATTCCACCCTTCGATCCAGGCCCTCAAGCTGCCCCTCCTGGGGCCTGGAAGGAGTCAGGGACCCTGGATTTGGATCCCACATCCAAGGTGTGGGGAACAGGCCTCTTCCCTCCTCATCTGTAGAGTGGGGGGCTTCCATTGGTAGCCCCAGGAGTGGGTGGGGAGGAGAGCGGTATGGCTGAAGAAGGGGTGGGTCTGGTCCCTTCTCTGTGCTCCTTCCGCCAGTTCCCATTCCCAGCAGGGCCAGAGGACTGTACAAAGGGAGGAAGCGTCCCAGTCTGGCCCCACCAGCTATGTTTCTTGGGTGAGTCAGAGGGAGGCAAGTGGCAATTGTCTTTATTAATGAGAACGATTTCCTAAACCCTGTGGAAGTCAGTTTCCCTCTCTGTAAATCAAGGTTGGACTAGGTGACCTGTAAGGCCCCTCCTCACCCCCTGAGGGCCTCTCTGAGCTGCCTTCCAACCTTTCAGTCAGTGACCCCAAGACTTTTTCCGTCCCACCCAAGGGCCTAGGCCTGGTTCTGCTAATCAGGTTCTATTCAATTCAGCAGGCCTGCCCTGGGCACTTTGAGGAATGTGGGGCCAAATCCAGCTCCTGCCCTAGTCTAGTCAGGGAGACAGAGACCCAGGATAGGAGCTGGGACCTCAGAAGCCAGCTAGTCTGACACCCGGGAAACAGGCCGGTGGTGGGGAAGTGACAATGGCAGGGCTGGACTTTGATCCCAGGTCCTCTGAATCCAACCACAGAGGCTTTCCCCACTGCACCAGGCAATTGTGATTCAGTCCAAAGAGACATGGATTGAGTCCGAAGTTCTGTGTTCAAATCTCTGTTCAGTGCCGTGCTAGCTGAATGATCTTAAGCCAGACTCTCAGCGCCTGGGCTTCCTCCTCTGCAGAATGATCTCAAAGGTCATTTCCGGTTTTAAGTCCTATGCTTCTGTGGAGGGAGAGAGGCCAGGCCAAGATTCCAGGGAGGTGGGGAAATCTGGGAAGGCTTCAAGGAGGAGGTGAGGGCTGTGGAGTAGAGAAAGGTACATCCCAAGGACCCACAGACAGCCACATTCTGGCCATGAGTCAGGAGCGCTTCCATTTGGCTTCTGGGAGTAACTGGTGATGAGGAGCCAGGATGAATAGGGAGAACTCTGTCTGGACAGGCTTGGCTCAGGTGCCCCCTCCCTTGGAAGTCTGTCCTGTTTCCTCCTGCCCTCCGGGGGTCAGCAGTCTCTCCCTGGGCCAGTCATCTTGTAGGGCCTATTTCTTAGCAGCAGCACTTCCTAGCACACAGTAGGCACTTAATTAGTGCTCACTGAATTCAATCAGAGGAGATAGAGAAAACAAAAGTAGGTTCTGCCCTTGAAGAGAGGGAAAATACTTTGTAAACCTTTAAGCACCATATAAATGTACCATCGTCTGAGAATCTATTGTCCTCAAGTAGAGTGGAAACTCCTGGAGGGCAGGCAAAGCTGATGGTACCTGGCACACAGTAGGTGATTAATAAATGCTGATTGACGGATGGAATAGGGAGACCAGCCTCTCCCATGAAATGGATGTGCCAGGGGGGTGGGGGAGTGACCAGGGAATCCCTAATCCCATGCCCACTGCTTGGCCCCCAGCGTAGAAATGGGCTCCCCCAGAAGATAGTTCCCCTCTCCTTGGACTCAAAGCTTTGACTTGGGGTGGACAGGAGAGAAAGGGACAGTGCAGTGCAGAAAGGCCACTCTACGGTGGAGAGCATGCCGGCGCTGTTCTTTACCGCATGTGTGATCTTGGATAAGTCCCAGCACTTCTCAGGGCCTCAGTTTACCCATCCGTAAAACACAGGGGGCAAAATAGATGATGTCTAAAGTCCTTTCCAGCTTTTCATCTGGGGCCCACGAGACTGCCCTTGCCTCACTTTCGCTTTCTGCCAAATGCCCCTGCCCGCCGTCAGAGGGCTCCTCGGACTCTAGGTCCAGTGTGGAACAAGAACCCTCTTTCCCAAATTTCAAGAGAAACAGGATTTCTCCCCTTTATGTCTCCTGACCCTGAGGGAGGCAGCTCTTAGCTCGAGGAGCCCAGCTGCATCCCTTCCCCAAACCACAGACTGGCCCTGGGCTCACCTGGGACAGGGCTGGGGGTGGGCGGGGCTAATGGGGACACCGCCTTCCTTGGGTGGCCCCTCCCCTATCCTCAGGTCCCAATATGGGGGGGGGGTGCGGGCAGAGAGAGAGGCGGCCCTTTCCAGCGCCCACTCCCCCATTCTCCGACCAGGGAATTCCTTCAAGGGGCCAGCTAAGTATGAGCATCCACACAGATGCCTCTCTCTCTGCCCTCCCCTCTTCTGCCTTCCTCCCTCCCTTCACTCTACTCCTCTCCTCTCCCCACATGCCCCCACCCCTCCCCTTCCCCTCTTCTCCCCCCTGCTCCCCCCACATCCCCCTTCCATCCAGTCCCCTCCCCTTCCATCCCCCTCCCCTTCCTTTCCCTCCCCTCACATCCCCTTCTCCCTTCCCCTCCCCTCCCCCTCCTCTCCCCTCTCCTCCCCTCCCTTCCCATCCCCCTTCCCCTTCCTTCCTGTCCCCTCTCTCCTCCTCTCCTCTCCCCTTCTTTCTTTGTCTCTCTCCCCCCTTTCTTTCCTCTCCATCCCTCTGTCTCACACACGTCTTTCTCCATCCATCCATCCAAATAAATAAATACCAGTTTCCATAGGCAAGCAAATTCCCTCCCTTTATCCTCCCCATCCTCTGGGAGGACAGAGAGGCGCAGACCCCTTGCTTGGTGCTGGAGCTAGCTTCACTCTGCAAGCTGATTATTAAATGTTTAGTGTGATCATGGACCTCTCAGAAACTGGCAAATGCTGCAGATCAGGGTTTGATGGATGGTTTGTTGCTTGTCTAGATTTGGGAAAATTGATGGAGAAAATGTAAAAATGGAGATTCAGTATGTAAGTGTGTCCTGTGTACTTTTTTCCCTGGAGAGGCAGTTATTAACTCTTACCAGTGCAGGGGACCTGGAAGGGGGGCCTTGGAGTCAGGGGGTCCTAAGCCAATCCCTGCTTGGGACACATCCAAGCCCCTGGGTGGTAGCCCCAGTCCAAATGTGTGTGAGAGTGTGAATGTGTGAACAAACACAAATCTGTTTCTGTGCATTGTGAGACAATGGAAGAAACTGAGTTTCCAGTCTGAGGGATTGGGTCCATTGATTAGCTGTGTTACCCTGGACAAGTCCCTTAACCAAGCTTCAGGTGATTTTTGGGATTGACCTCCCAGGTCATGGATGATTCCTTTCCCAGCTCCCCTCCACCCCCTTCCAGGAAGTCACCTCCACTCTGGATGAAGTGAAAAACAAGGGAACAGACAAGCTAAAACACACAGAACAAGACCCAGCATCTATCGCCTATCTTCCTCCCCCACCTCTCCCTCTTTCTCTTTCCCTCACTTCCTCTCTTCCCTTCTCTTCCCCTCCTCCTCTCTTTCTCCCTCCCCTTCATCTTCCTCCTCTCTCTCTCTCTCTCTCTCTCTCTCTCTCTCTCTCTCTCTCTCTCTCTCTCTCTCTCTCCCTCTCTTGCTCTCGCTCTCCATCTCTCCCCGCTTCTCTCTGTGTTTCTCTTCCTTCCCCCGTCTCTGTCTCTGTCTGTCTCTCACACACATGCAGAAGCAGAGACACGGAACGTACAGTGACGTACAAAGAGGCAGACCTGCAAAGGTAGCCACACACAGGCTGGCTCCTCCAGGTCCATAGGCCAAGGCTCCCTCCCTCCCTGCCCCGCCCCCCACAGAGGCTCCCAGCCAGGAGGGACCAAACCATTCCTAAAGGTGGCAATGCCTCCATACAGGGAAGAGATGCCCCTGGATCCTCCTCTCCATCCTGGGCCACCCAGGTGAGCTGACGAGGCTGGGAAGGAGGGAAAGGCAAGCTCTGCTTTAATTTCATTTGTTCATTCATTTGCTTCTCTGTTATTTCATTAAAGAGAACTAAAAACAGCCCCTGACCTTGAACTGGACGAGCACACCTCTGCAAGCCCAGGAGGTGCCTGTCTGCCTTTCCTCCACCTGAGCCCCAGCCCTTCCCAACCCCCTTCAGCCTTCTTCCACCTGTCTCCACCTGTGGACTCATCCTTATTCACCTGGGTTTCCATGTCTGTCTCCATTTCTGTCTCTCTGTCTCTGTGTGTCTTGTCTCTGTCTCTTTCTGTCTCTGAGTCCGTCACTCTTTCTCTCTCCATATCTATGTCTCTGTGTGTCTCTCTCTGTCTCTCTGTGTGTCTGTCTCTGTTACTTTCTCTCTGTTTCTCTGTGTTTCTATCTCTCTGGGTATCTCTGTTCTTTTCTGTCTCTCTTTCTATGTATCTTGTCTCTTACTGTCTCTGTGTCCGTCACTCTTTCTCTCTCTGTATCTGTGTCTCTGTGTGTCTGTCTCTGTTTCTATCTCTCTGTCTCTCTGTGTGTCTTGTCTTCATCTCTTACTGTCTTTCTGTCTGTCACTCTCCATGTCTATGTCTCTGTGTGTCTCTCTCTGTCTCTCTGTCTTTGTTACTTTCTGTTTCTCTGTGTTTCTATCTCTCTGGGTATCTCTGTATTTTTATGTCTCTCTGTGTGCCTTGTCTCTTTCTGTCTCTGTGTCTGTCACTCTTTGTCTCTCTGTATCTATGTCTCTGTGTTTCACTGTACATCTATCTGTCCGTCTCTCCCCCTCCTTCCACTCTCCAAAGAGAGAACCAAAGTCTCAAACACCTCCCGGGAATGGCCAGCAGGGGGCGCTTCAGCACCGAGGAATCTCTAATCTCTCCATCCTTGGGCTGCTCATCCCTGCACCTCCCTGCTTCCACCTCCCTCCATCCACACTCAGACAGTAGGCCAGCCCTCAGGCCCCTGCAGCAAAATGGAGGGGGGGGAGATCTGAGGGCGCTGCTCCCCTTTCCTGGAGAAGTGATAAGGGGAGCCTCATCACCCCCAATTGTCCTCTGCAGTGTGTCTGTTTCTGCAGGGGGTGGGGGGACAGCAGCACCCAAGAAAATCAGGCAACTCCTCACCCAGAAGAGACCTCGGCTCCCTTCTCCTCCCCCTCCCTTCCTCCCCTTTCCCTGCCAATGTCTTTCAGGTCACTGGCATCTCTGCTGAGCCCCTATCCAGAGGACAAAACCTCGGGACTTCTTTCACCCCACTCTCACTGCCGCCCCCCAGGACCCCCAGAGCTCCTCCTGAGAGCTGGAAGGGACCAGCCAGGCCAACCCACTTCTTCTACGGAAAAGGAAACTGAGGCCCATAGGATCACAGAACTGTAGATTTAGCCCCAGAAGGGATCTCAAAGACTGTCTTAGTCTAAAGACTTCACTGAAGTGGGGGTGGGGGAAGTGACTTGGCCAAGGTCACTGGGTTCTTCACTGTCAGAGGCAGGGACCCTGGTTCTCCGACTTGACCACAGCCAGGTCCTGGCTGGCCAAGCTTCCCAAGGATTGGAGGCCTCCCTTTATCTTTTGGGACACTCTGGCCTCCCCCTCTCCCAGCTCCTGTCCCTGCATGTGTTGTGAGCCCTCAGGAAAAGGGGGATAATGGAGAAGGCTCCCTCTTCCCCCTTTCCTCCGTCCTTTCTTCCCTTCCTTCCAGGTAATTCCCCTTCTTGCAGGGCGCCAGTGAAGACAGACAGGGAGGAAGACAGAGAAATTTGAATCAACACGATGAGCAAATAACGAGTCCGGCTATGCTAGGCATGAGGTTCGTGCTAAGAATACAGAAACCATACAGGTCAGGCCCTGCCCTCGAGAAGCTTCTGTTCTGGCCGAGAAGGGGGAGGGAGAGCGATTAAAGATCCAGAGTCAGAAGTACCTCCAGCAGCAGCAGAGCCAAGCCCCTCATTTTACAACCCAGAAGGACCAGGCGTGCTGAGGGTCACCCAGAGAGTGAGTGGCAGAGATGGGGTTTGGACCCAGTCTTCTTCCAAGACTCGGGCTCTATCTGTGACCCCCATGGAGGACTGAAGAAGGAGAAGGGAAAGGAAACAGCCCATGATCCCACAGGAAGGCTGAGCTGAGGCCCCAAACTGCCTGGGCTGTCTAGCCTGTGAATGGGGGAGAGCTGGGAAGAGACAGCATGGGGGTGGGCTGGTGTGACCCGGAATCCCCAAGGTGGGTGTGATGGGTATATTATCAGGCTAACCTGGGCTCTGGGAGGACTTGGATTCAAGTCCTGGTTTCACTGTTTGCCAGCAAGCTCCTTAAACCTCTCTGAGAGGGAGGGTGGTTAGAGTGGAAAGTTGGCCAGATCTCGAATAGGGCAGATGCTGGTCAGCTGTGTGTCCTTGGGCAAATGCTCTGGCTTCTCTGGGGTTCAATAAAATGGGTTTGGGGTTTGCTGAGATACCTGCCAAGGCTCCTTTCAGCTCTTAATCTATGAGTGTGCACACTTGGGGGGAGCCAGAGTGGAAAAGGAAGGAAAAGAAAAAGAGAATGCCTGGGGTCGGGGCTCAGGCCCCTGGAAACAAAGCAGTCAACAGTCCTGGCCCAGAGGAGATTCAAAAGCAAAGCAGATGCTCTGATTGGTGGCTGCTCTTTAGGACCACATCTGGCCCACCCTCCCTTCCTCCTCAGTCCCTCCCTGGCCTGGTCAGCCCATGGCCTGGCTGGCCATGGATGGGGGCAAAGTCCCTCCCAGAAGTCAAGGAAGTTCAGGGGGAAGATGCTTGCCTCAGGCCTTCTGAGAGTGGCCCCAAAGTGGAACAGGCCTCCTGGGGATCCCCCTCATCTGCCAGGAATGCAGCAGAGCCTGCCTCAGGCTCCTTTTTGGTGCCTTAGCACTTGGACAAATTTAAGAACAGGAGGAGTTCTCATCCACCAGCACAGGGACCGTTTAGGGGTGCTCTGCCCCAAGGCAAGGGGATGCACTTAATTCTCAGGAGGTCCATGTGAACACCCTCCTTTGCTGAAAGGCCTGGTGGTCCAGTCATCCTCTGCCTCTCCTTTTTCTTCCTCCAATATGCACTGCCTCCTCCTCCCTCTTCTTCCTCCCCCTCCTCCTCCTCTTCCTCCTCTCCGTCCTCTTCCTCTTCTCCCTCCTCCTCTTCCCCTTCCCCCTCTTCCTCCTCCCCCTCTTCCTCCTCTCCCTCCTCCCCTTTCTCTCCCTCCTTCTCTTCTTCCTTATTTTCCCCTTCCCTGCCTCCTCCTCCTCCTCCCCTTCTCTCCCTCCTCTTCCTCTTCCTCCTCTTCCTTCTCCTCCTCCCCCTTCTCTCCCTTCTTCTCTTCTTCATTGTCTTCCTCTTCCCCCTTTCCTCCTCCCCTTCTCTCCCTTTTCTCCCTCCTCTTCCCCCATTCTCTCCCTCCTCTCTCTCCTCCTCTTCTTCTCTTCCTCTCCCTCCTCCTCCTCCTCCTCCTCTCCTTTCTCTCCCTTCTTCTCTTCTTCATTGTCTTCCCCTTCCCCCTCTTTCTCCTCTCCCTCTTCCTCCTCCCCCTCTTCCTCCTCCCCTTTCTCTCCCTCCTTCTCTTCTTCCTTATTTTCCCCTTCCCCTTCCTCCTCCTCCTCCTCCCCTTCTCTCCCTCTTCCTACTCTTCCTTCTCCTCCTCCCCCTTCTCTCCCTTCTTCTCTTCTTCATTGTCTTCCCCTTCCCCCTCTTCCTCCTCTCCCTCCTCCTCCCCTTCTCTCCCTTCTCTCCCTCCTCTCCCTCCTCTTCCCCCCTTCTCTCCCTGCTCTCTCTCTTCCTCTTCTTCTCTTCATCTTCCTCCTCCTCCTCCTCCCCTTCTCTCTCTCCTTCTCTTCTTTCTCTTCCCCTTTCCCCTCCTCTCCCTCCTCCCCCCCTTCTCTCCCCCCTCTCTCTCCTCCTCTTCTTTCCTTGCTTCTTCTTCCTCCTCTTCCCCTTTCTCCTCCTTAAGTGCACAGCCCAGCTTCTCCCCACCCCAGCCCCAGCCCCAGGGACCTAACTGTGCAGCTGGGGTCTGTTTGGCTATGACAGTTGGGGGGAGGAAGGCAGGAGTGAGGCTGCTACAGGGGGTAAAATTTCAGTCCACAGGTTGCTAGTATCTGGGTAGAAAAAGAAGGTGGCTCTGTCTGAACAGGAACTCAGTTCTGTAGCCCTGTCTCCCCACCTCCCCCCGCTTCACCCTGGGGAAAGGAAGGGGAAGCCCCTCCTCCACCCCAGATGGCAGGGGAAGGAGGAGGGTCCTGAGGGGCCTTGGGCTCTGGTTACAGGGGAAGGGAAGGGAGGGAGGGGCTGGGACAGATGTGAGCCTAAAGAGGCCCCCACCAAGGGCAGCCACCAATCAGAGAGGCTGCTCTGCTTTTGAATCTCCTTGGGGCCAGGCCTGCTCCCCTCTTTGTTCCCAGGTGTCTAAGTCTGGGCTGTGAGCCCTGCCTTTCTCCTCCCCACCCCCAGTCTGTCCTGCAGCTTCCAAGCTGAAGTCAGGTTGCCTGGCTGGGGAAGGGGTGCCCAGGATCTAGGCTCTGCCAGCCGGAGCCTTGCCAGCTGCCAGGCACCACCTGGGGTGGAAGGGAGGGGATGGATGCCTCTGGAACCCTTGACTTTCTCCGATCCAGGCTCCTTCCCCACTGCCAGAGAAACCTCAGAGCCTGCTGGTGTCTGCTGGGCAGCACCTGCAAGGTACCCAGTGTCCAACAGTGACCCAGTGGGTACCTATGGTTGGAGGGCCTGGGCCCCCCGTGGGCTGAGAGGAAGGAGCATCCTAGAGGTGGCTGGCCAGTCTGATACCTAGAGAAGCCTGCTCCCAAAGGAAGGCATGGGAAAGCAAGGTTCTGGGAGCCCCAGTATCTTGTGTCCAGCCCAGGGAGTCATCATAGTTCAGAATTCAGCTCCCAGAGCCCCCAGACCCAGAATCCCATCCCCTCAGAGTAGGAGGGCTCTGCAGGCCCAACGTCAGAGGCCATTAACCCAACCCTGCCTGAACAGGAGCAGGTAGAGTCTGAGGGCTTGGATTCAAATTTGGACTCTGCCATTTAGTACCTATCAGGACTTGGTGAATCAGGGAGCCTCTTTCTCATCTGAAAAATGAGGGAGTGGGCCCAGATGGCCTCTGAGACCCCTCCCAGCTCTAGATCTAGGATCCTACAATGTCTCTGGGCCTCAGTGTCCCCATCTGTAAAATGGTCTCTGAGGTCCCTTCTGGTTGTCCTGTGGTCCCTCCACATACATCATGCCTGCCAAAGGGTCCCCCAGCCTCTGCTCAAAGGCCTTTCCTTGGTCTTGTCTTAAATATAATGGTCTGTCCTTTTCTCTGTTTAGCCACCTCTTGGGACAGTACCTTCCAATCCAGGACAGCCCTACGGGGCAAGGAGTTTTTCTGGAAATCAAGTCGAAATTGGCTTCCCAACGTCACCCTCTCCCACTCACTGGTCTAGACAAAGCCCAAGGGGTCTGAGGGCCCTGCTTTTTGAGATCTGTTTCCTCCCTCTTCCACCCCAGTGGTGATGAGAGCCACAGGCCTCTGGCAGGTCCATGCCCATTTCTGCTTGAGTCCTTGGGTCCTCCAAAGAAATGGGGCCTCCCCCAGGGGCCCTCAGCCAGACCATAGCCCCAGTAGAGGATCCTCTGAGGCTGTCCTCCCCACCCCGTCTGTCCCCCCATAACTGAGAGTCAAAGGGTGGCAAAGCCAATCTGATAGGCTGTGAGGAAGACCGGACTTTACCCTGGCTTCCCTTCCTGGCTCCATAGGTGGGCCTCTTCACTTCCCCTGCCTGGGCCTCAGTTTCTTGATCTTAAAAAAAAGTTTGGAGGGAAGAAAATTCCTGTCATCTCCTTGTTTGTTCAGGGCTGCCCGGCCCCACAGTGAACAAGGCCATATGTATAATGTATTCAGGGAGAAAGAAGTGGATGGAAGAAGAAGGTGAATTGTAAATTGCTAAGTCAGGAGGAGGTTTCGTGGTATTGGAGCCAGGTGATGAAGGGGAAGGGACCACCCATGCTCTTCATCTGCTTTCTGAACCTCCAGGACAGATGAAGCCTAGGCAGCGAGGGTGGTAAGCGATCAGAGAGGATGGAGATCCCTCTGAGCTCTGGAGCCTAAGAGTCGATGGGACAGCAGCAAGGCTAGAGAATGGTCCAGCTTCAGGTCTAGTCTCCCCAGGAAAGAGAATGGTCTGCCCCACCCGCTTCCATCCTCCAGCTCCACCAGACACTTCCACCCTTCTCCCTCACCCTCTCCTGGGATCCACCTTCCCTTTTCTCCAGTCGCCATAAGGGCAGTCTCTGAACTGCCGCAGGGAGGACACTGCCTCCCTCTGCTGCTCTTCATACTTTGTGGGCCCCTGGGTAATGCCATCATCCACCTCACCCTAGTTATGGCTTTCGGTAGTGGCCATATACTCAGAAGTCTTTGGCTGATAGCTACATCACGGAGCCAGAGGGAAACAGGAGCTGATAGAACTCCCTGCCAAAGGCCTAGACAACAAAGTGGAAAATGAAACAGTGTATTGAGTCCATAGAAAAAGACAGGGCATCTTCTTGGACGAGGGTGCCTTGGGGAACCTAAGTTCAGCAGCAAGATGGTGCTGGACAAAGAGCTTGCCTTGGAGTTGGGAAGAGCTGGGCTCGAGTCCAGCCTCGGACATATCCTAGCTGGGTGACTCTGGGGAAGTCGCTTGATATCCTAGTGCCCTAGGCCACCCTCTAAGATTACAAAGTGCAGGAAAGGTGGAGGGACTTTCCTCACCTGGGGTTCCCCAGACCAACGAAATCACGATCCAGCACCTCTCCCTATCCCTGGGTCACAGACCCATTGCCTTCTAGCATCTGCAAATCCCCAAGTTGGAAGGGGCCTCATCAGGCACCAAGTCAGAGCCCAGAACCCCTCACCAAAAATCCCTTCCACAGAGAGCCTTGCTCCTTCTCCAGACTCGGGACGATTTTCCAGACGTCAAGCCTATACCTTCATCTTTTTGTAATTTCCACCCACTGCTCCTAGTTTGAACTTGGGACCAAGGAGGCGAATTTCTCTGCTGCTTAATGTTAGGGTGTAACATAGGTCGTGTTCAGTTGGTGCCCACAGTAGGTGCCTGATAAATGCCTGTTGATTGATCGATATAAAGAGAGAAGCAAATGGGCCGAAAGCCAGGGATGCCCCCTGAGCCCCGGGTGCCAACTTGCTCCTCTCTGCTCTCTTGCTGTCCACACTGCCAGGCCCTGGGGGCTTTCGGGCTCATGTCCCCATGGCTGGCACCTATGGAACCTCTTCTTCAAGTGGCACGGCCCTTCTTCTGTCCCTTTCCTGCCTCCTTTTGTGTGCCATCTCCCCCTTTAGATTGTTAGCTCCTTGAGGGCCCAGACTGGCTTTCTTTTTATTAATTATATCCAGTTGTCCAATCATTCAGTCTTCTCTGACTCTTTGTGACCCCGTGGACCATATAGATTTCTGCTGGAGTTTTGTTGGGAAGGATCCTGGAGCCGTTTGCCATTTCCTTCTCCAGTATATGAAGGCAAATGGAAGTTAAATGACCTGCCCAGGGTCACCCAGCTAGTAAGTATTTGAGGTGGGATTTGAACTCAGGACTGTAGGCCACACTGAGCCATCATCCACACCTAGTAGGCACTTCTTGTTGCTCAGTCATGTCCCATTCTTCGTGACCCCATTTAGCAAAGATCCTGGAGTGTTTTGTCATTTCCTTCTCCAGGTAAGGAAACAGGCAAACAGGGTAAAGTGACATGCCCAGGGTCACACAGCTAATGAGTGTCTGAGGCTGGATTTGAATTCAGGAAGAGGAGTCTTCCTGGTTCCAAGCCCAGTCCACTCCGCCTCCTAGCTGTGGATGTGTAATAAATATTGATTGGATTGGATTGGATGTGCTCCTTCCACTCTACTGAGAAAGGTGAAAGGGAGATCCAAGGGGTCAGAAAGGAGGGGAAGGGAAGACAAGATTAGGGACCCCTGTCCCTTTCCACTGATTGCCTTTCTCCAGTTCTAAGCACCAGCCTGCCTTGTCTGTGGGTCCTGAGTAAGCTGTCCACTCTTCTGGCTCTGTGCCTTCTCCAGCACCAAGAGCTAGGGATGTAAAGAAAGGCAAAAGCCGCTCTTGCCCCCAGACAGCTTACTTTCTAAGGGGTTGGACTAGACCAGTCCATGCTCATTGGAGCCTCCCTCCTTCCCTCCCCTTCCTCTCCCAGCCCATGGCTTGGTCCTTCCCTAAGGCACTAATCTGGCCGAAGAATATTCCAGTTATCAGCGTTTGGGTCTTCTCCTTACAGTAGACTGTTCGCCGCCCCCCCCCCCCCCGGGGGGCAGGAAAGGTCCCTTATCTAATCTTTCACATCTAATCTGAGCCCAGAGAATGTTTCATGAAATGTGCCAGGTTTGTGGGCCAGGAGGGCAGGGTCGGGTTTGGATTTTGGCACTCGGTGCTACTTATTAAGCTCCAACCACACAAACTGAAGCGGTTCCTGCCCTCGGGAAACTTGTGGAGAGAACCCTGAAGTTGGAGTGAAGGGGAGTGAATTTTAATAAGGCTGGTAGGTAGCTGGGGATTTAAATCCACAATACTCTAGTTTCTATTTGATCCTAAAAGAATGAATTTTTAATGCAATAGACAGACTTCCAAGCATTCCTGACGAAAAGACCTGAGCCGAGTAAAGACACTGAGAGACAAACACAGGAGTCAAGAGAAACATTTTTTAAAATACCGGTAAGCAATCACAAGGGGCTCTCCCTCCCCTGGCTTCCCATTATCCACTAATTTGATAAGCTTGTCACCAGTGCCTTCATCTAAATCATTGAACAGTCACGTGGCCTGGGAAGAGCCCTCTGGTTGATCACCATCCATTAAGCAATATTTCTTGGGTCTCGTTGTCCTGTTAGTTATGAGTTCACCTAACCATACTAGCAGCCAGCTCATATTTTCCTGTTTCATTCCCAAGGATGGGGGAAGGAAGGTCTGGAGCTGTAGGAGACTTCTGGTGATGAACCTCCCTTCACCAACAGCAGTTCAGCAGCTCTCTTACAGCTTAGAATAGTGTAGGAGTTGCCTGGGGCACTGAGAAGTGGAGTGACTAGCCCAGGACCATGTGGCCAGAAGGCATCAGGGACTGGACTTGAACCCAGGTCTTCCCAATTGGGAGGCCTTCCCCCCACTGCTTCCTGTTCACGAGAATATAATGAATGATCTTGACAAAAGTGTGGGTCTAAGGGGCTCGGTCTTGTTCTCAAATTAATGGTGCAGAGAGAAAGACAATGGGGCCCCTCCCCCACCACACTCACACACCCAGGGACTGTGGAGGAAAAAAATGAGGAGAACCAAAGAAAGTCCCCATTCCAGCCTTGGCCCCAACTTATTTAACTACAGAGAGACAGAAGGAGAAAGCCCGAATGTCTCCCACCCACTGCTGGAGCTTGTGATTCCCTTTACATGGACGTAGGATAGACTTTTCCTGTACTGCAAGAGGGCTGGTTTAGCTGAAACTTAGCCCATGAAAGGGGGCTGGGGTGGGGTGAGATGAGGAAAGATAAGCCTGGGAAAGGAAGAGAAAGCCAGACTGTGAAGAACCTTCAACGCCCAGCAGGAGAGTGCTTTTTATCCTAAAGGCCATAGGGAGCTATTGGAGTTTCTTGAGCAGCTGAGGGCCCATAGTCAGATGAATGCCTTAAGACAGTCACCTTCCAAATGTGGCTTGCTCCTGCTGGTGGCTTCAGTCTCTCTCTAGCTACATTAGCTGGGGTGGGCCTGCCAGGAAAGCAGGTTAGATCACATCTGGCGAATTACACAGGCCTTTCTATTTGTGAAAATTTCATTTTATTTTTATGGCTGCCTTTTGTTTTTACATCCCGTTCAGTTATGAAAATGTCCTTCCCCCCTCAGCAAGCCCTGCCTTTTCAAAAAGAGAGGGGGCAGGAGCAGCCCAGCCCCATAACTACGCCTGCAAGTGTATAATATTCAGCCCTTGTGGTCTCCCCCGATGCAGCCAAGGGAGGGAGGTGCATTTTGTCAGTTCTTCCTCAGGGCCTCTAGGATGCTGCTCCGTGCTGCCCAAACCCATCGGCTTGTTGTTTTTAGCAGGAAGCCTTTTCTGGTCATGCTACAGGACCACAAAGAGGGGGAAGCCTCAGTCTCTAAGGAATCAGAAATTCAGGGAACCCAAAAGCCCAGGGAAAGGATGGGGGGCGGGATATGAATAGGCTGAAGCTTATTCCCCAGGGTGACTGATGCTCTAGAGTGGCCAGAGAGGCATCACTAAGGATGTTGAGAATCCAAAGGGAGGTGGACGGGCCCTGAGGCCAAAGGAGGCAGGCCAGGAAAGCAGGCCAAGTATTGCCTTGGTGGTTAGTCACTGAATAATAAAGGTCTTGAAAAAGGTCTCTAGCCTGCTGGGGAGATGGTCTTTGGTGGCATTGTGGGAAGACCAAAGGATCCTGGGGCAGAGCTGGAGGGAACCTTGGAGGTTGTCCTATCTGGCACCCTCTTGGTGCCCAGGGAGACTGATGGGATTCTCGATCCAGGTAGAAGAGAACTGTGGAGGCCATCTGATCGCCTTGGGCCCATGGTCCCACAGGGTCACTGGGCTTCAAACCCAGCCCGCTTCCCATGAAGCCGTGCTGTTAGAAGGGAGAGGGACAGTGGAGAGAGAGCGGGGACTTCTCTGGGCCAAGAGGTTGGTTGCTGAGGGACTCTGACCCTGAGCTCAGCTTTCAAGCCACGTCCACTGCCAAAGGCTCTCGGGTTCCTGGAGCGAATCTGGCGTGAACCAGACACCGAAATAAATCCCTGGGTGCTTATCTTCTCAGGTATTCGACTTTCTGTGTCACCCCAGTGTATTCTGGGGACAGGAACAAGAGCACACACAGATGTGTTTGTGTTTTGGGGGGAGGCTTCGGAGTAAAGGAAGAGGTGTGGGAGGTACTCCCCTCTCCCCAACTCCCCACCCCCAGTGGGATGGAGACTGGCTCAGAGGACCAGGAAAGACTGACCCCTTCCTGGAGGGCTGTCCTCCTCCCTCTGAGTACTGTGAACCACTCATCAAGTCTAACTCATTTGTTTTACAGAAGAGGAAACCAAGGCACATAAAGGTGAAGTGACTTTCCTTGGGTAGTAAAGGTGATTTGAACTCAGGGCTCTCTGAGTCCAAGCAGAGCACTCTAGCCATGACACCATGCTGGCGATCCCTGACTAGACCTTCTGAAATGACCTTCAAGGCCTAAGCCACTAGAACCCACTTGTGATATGTGAGTCATAGAGTACAAGAGTCTCTGAAGAATTGAGGGTGAGGGTCCCTCTCCCCTGCCCCAAGAGGGATATGGAGGCTCCTGAGGAGCACGAGCGGGCCACAACACAGCACAGACCCTGGAGGCCTTCAAGAAAAGACTGAGTGAGCACTTGGTGAGTGTGTTGGGATGGGGATGTTTTCTCAAGGACCAGTTACACTGAGCGGCTGCTGAACCACCTCTCAACTCTTCCTCCACTGGACCCAAGATCCTGACTGTAGACAATTCCCCCATAACTAACAAAAGCCTTGCTGGAGTTTGGGTATGCTCTGTCAGCGCTCTCTGATCAACCTGTCCCATTGCTCAATCAAAGGCTTTCAGTAAACCTCCCTCACCTTCCTCACCTGTAAAATGGAGCCATTGGACAGAATGAGCCCCGCCCCTCCCCGCCCCAGCTCAGTCTATGATGCTCTGACCCTGGGGCGGGTAGGAGTGGGGCGAGATGCCCTCCGAGACTAGGGCCGCCATTGCCCTCCATCCTGCAGTCTGTCCTAAGAGCTCCAAACCAACAATGTTATCACCGGCTCCAGAATTGGAGCCCCCAAAGTGAGGGGGGACATTGCCCATCTCCAGGGCTAGAGCGCTGACCGCCCACAATGTGGAAACCTGATGAATGGAGCGCTTAGTGGTTCTTGTTTTTAATGCTTGTTCTTTTGCTACGTGGAAATGCTGCCCAGGCTGGGCGACTCAACCTTTTGTGGGGACAGAGGTGTGCCCCTGCACTGTCTCACTCATCTGGGGATTCGGGGCTCTGTTTCCGTATTCCCTCCATCCTTTTCAGCGGAAGAGATAGATCTCAGCTGGAGTCCAGGGAGCTGTCCAAAGAATGGGATGGGTGGAAATAAGGTGGACTGGACAGAGTGTGGGTGATTCCTAAGGACTGGGGTTGAGAGGCGAGACCCGAGAAGAAAGGGGAACGTCTGACCTCCGTGCATGTGTCTATGTTTTCATAGGCATTCACACGTGTGCAGAGCAAAAGGTGTGTAGCAAAACATGATTGGCTTTGGGAGATGACTCTGTGTGTGTGTGTGTGTGTGTGTGTGTGTGTGTGTGTGCGGGGGGGGGGGGGGGTGGGGGGGGGGCGCAGCGGGGAGGTGTCAGAGGGGAGGGGGATTCAAATGAGATCCACAGTTAAATAGGCCAAGGTCAAACACACGGACTCAGAAAAGGAAGTGGCCCAGAGGGCCCTGAAGATCCAGAACCTAAGAGATATGTGCACAGAGCAAGGGCAAGGTCAGAGAAACACAATAGATGCATCGAGTGTGAAGTGTCAGCCACTGCCAGAGAGTTTCACGCAGGGAATCAGCTGGAGACAGTGTCCTTTTTTCATGGCTGTGTGCTCGCCATGCCTCCTCCTCGCTAAGCTGCTGCCATGTGGCTGCCAGCCCGGACACCACCCTCCCTGCTGGAATGCCTGCCTGAGCCTGGAGGCCGTGGCATGGTGGGGCACCATTGGCAGAAGGCCGTGGCTGTCCAGAGGCATTTGTGTGGCACGGAGGTTCCCGAGAGCGCTCCCAGGCTGCTGGGTACTAGACTCTGTTGGACCTAGGTTCTCTCCAACATTCTTCCTACTGATAAGATCATAGGGAGAGTCCTGGAAGTGGCCTGGATCGGCATCAGTCAGCCCCACAGTGGAGGGGGACTGAGGCTCAGACAGGTCAGGGGATTTGTACAAGGCAATATTCACACTGAGATCTGACCAAATCCAGCAATCTTTCCACTGTGCCACGCCTGCCTCCTGGTCAGCTCTCTCTGAAAGCATTCCAGCATGTCCGTGGCTCATTCAAAACGTGGTGCTGGCATGGCAAATAGAGCACGGGGCCTGGAGTCAGGAAGACCTGGGTTCAAATCCAGCCTCAGACACTTACTAGCTGGGCAAGTCACTTAACCTGTTTGCCTCAGTTTCCTCGTCTGTCAAATGAGCTGGAAAAGGAAATGGCAAAACACCCCAGTATCTCTTCCAAGAAAACCCCAAGTGGGGCCATGGAGAATCAGACATGACTGAAATGACTGAACAATAAGCTTAGTCTCCTGTTAGGGTCCAATTAGTGCAAAGCACAGTGGGACAATCAACTCTCATACTCTTAGTGGGATACCGCCGGAGGTATTAGCATGCCCCTTGGTAGCTTCTTTCTAGCTTGCGATCAGCCTCTTCTTCCATGTGCGTTGCTTTCATTCCTATTCCCCTTGTCTGTCATCCACAGTTGTTGGGGCTCTCCCTCCCTCTCATCTCACAGACGTTATAAAGGGTACATAGAAAACCCCAGAGAATCAACAAAGAAACCAAACTGAAATAATAGCTTTAGTAAAAGAGCAGAGTACAAAACAAATCCTCTGTGCCCCAGCGTGGGCACCTCCTCCCTTTCCCCCACTTCCAGCTTCCTTTCTCGAGTTGTCTTCCCCTGAGAACGGAATCTCCTTGAGGGCAGGGCTGTCTTCCGTCTTGCTGGAAGTTGAGTCTCCAGTGCTCAGGGCAGTGCCTGGCATAGAGTAAGTGCTTCATCCATGCTTGATGCCTACCTGCCTGCTTCACCCAAGGTCTCATAGCTAGTGTCTGAGGTAGGATTCTAACTCAGTCCCGAGCTCTGTCCACTGCACCGCCTCAATCACTTCTGAGTCCATGATACCATGGCCCCCGCTTTACCTACTCACTTCTCAACGATCTTTCATTTGGCCCTGGAGGACAGCCATCTCCTACTGGAACAGGCACGTCTCCAACTTGGCAAGTAGCCGGGCGTTGGCATAGGCACTGGAGATGGGCCCAGATGAATTTGGCATGTTGGGCAGGGTCCCAGGAGAAAAGTCCCTTGTCAGAATTAATCCCACCCTCATGGTCTAGTGAGTCTCAAGAAATGGAGTTCATGAACCTCTAAGAAACCACGGGGGCATCCCATGAGATGATTGGCCTCATCTGGTGTCATGGGTGGTGGTTGGTAGGTCATTCCCTCCTTGTTCTTGTTATAGCCACAGTGTCTTATATCTCCCTCCCCGCCACAGTCCAGTTAGGCTCAGCTCAGCTCCTACATGAAGCCTTTCCCGATCTCCCCAGATTCCAGAGCCTTTTCCATCACCTTGAATCCACTTTATATCTATTTTTGGCAGCTAAGTGACATAGTGAATAGAGAGGGTTAGGCTTGGAGTCAGGAAGACCCAACTTCCCAGTCCTGCCTTAGACACTAGTTGTGTGACCCTGGGGAAGTCACTACCTCATAAGGACAGTAATAGCATCTGGCTCAGAGGGTTGTTGTGGGAATCAAATGAGACTAAAGTGCTTTGCAAACCTTAAAATGCTATATATTCTAAAGCATTATTATTATCTATTTTTATATACCTCTGTGGGCCCAAGTCATCTCTCCTGGGCCCCTTGAGGACAGGGACTATCTCCCTCTGGTCCCTGTATGCCCAGGGTAGTATGCAATTAATGAAGGCTTGTGGATTAATTGGCAGGCTGAGGACCCATCCAAATGACCCAGCCAGAGGCTGACCCCTGTTAATATCTTGGTGGCCTGGGACATGATGAAAGCAGCCTTGCCCTGGGGGCAAGGTCCCTGTGGGGTGAAGGTTCTGGAACAGCCCAATTTGTACCAGATGCCCTGGGAGGATGGACAGTGTCCTGGGGTGCCAAGAGTGGGACCTCCCATACTGTTAACCAAGGTGGCAGAGTCCCTCCAAGAGCCATCATGGCCTCTTCTTCCGTGGCCTCGTCCAGCCATGGCTAGAAGAGCGGGCTGAGCCCTGGGTCTGCTGCCCAACACCCTCCAGCTAGTAATGTATATAGGGCAGCCAGTGACTCTGCCAGTGTCTGAGATACAAGAAGGTGCTGGTTTTGGTTTGGGACCTTGAGACCCTTCTGGGGTACTTGTGTAAGGGAGTGGGGCCCGTTTACACAAGTGAAGGGTCATCATCTCCCTGTCTGGCTTCCTTCACATCTCACCTAAAATCCTATATTCTACAAGAAGCGCTTCCTGGTCCTCCTTCATATCACTGCCTTCCGTGTTCTCTCTAGCCCACCCTGTCTGGAGGCGGTATCGCGCTCCATGCATGTGATTGCCTCCATTAGACTGGGAGCTCCCTGAGGGCAGGGGCTTCTGCCTTTCTTTGCATCCTCAGCACTTTGACTAGTGCCTGGTACACAGCAGGGGATTAATAAGTGCTGGCTGACAGCTCTTTAACAGAATCGTAGAATCTGAGTTGGAAGGAGCCAAACCCTCATTTTCACTGATGAAGAAATCACTTGCTCAGAGTCAAACAGTAAGCTGAATAGCCAGAATTTGAACTCAAGTCTTTGGGTTGCGGGATCATCATAGCTTTAGAGCCGGGAGTGGGGGACACTCAGAGGCCATATCGTCCAACCCTCCCCTTTTACAGCTGAGGAAGGTGAGGCTGTAATGACAAAGGATGACAAAGTGACTTGGCAAAGTCATACTGGTAGTAGGAGGGAAGGGAAGGGAGAGGAATAAGCATTTATAGAGTGCCTACTATGCGCCAGACACTGGGCTAAGCGCTTTTAATGAGTATTGTCTGGGTAGGGAGAGACCAGTATCCTTTTCACTGCCTCCTCGATCAGTCTGTAAGCATTTATCAAGCTCCAATTATGAGCTGGGGAACAGGGATTACAAAGACCAAAATAAAGCCTCCCTGCCCCTGAGCACAAAGGCCAACATGCCGTCAGGGGAGACAACACGGGGACATACTGATCTGTGATATCACATCTGTCTTCTCTGCTTTTATGTGTCTGTATGCAGAATTGGACATACGTCTACATCAACAGGCACGGACACACCTTATACACCATAAATACAAGGTCATTGGAGAGGGAGAGGGAGGGAGAGCAGTCAGGAAAGGCCTCAAGAGAAGCCTGGGCTGAATCTTGAAGGAAATGAGGGATTCTAAGAGGCAGAGGTAAGAAAGCAGAGCGCTTCAGGCACGGAGCACAGCCAAGGCAAAGGCCTGAAGGTGGGAGATGGGGTGTTGCGTGTGAGGCACTGGCAAGAAGGCCAGCTTGGCTGAACTGGAGAGTGTGCGCTCTTCCACAGGGCAGCCTTCCCAGGACGTGAAGATCGCTTTTAAATTCTTCCTCCCCACAGTCTTTTTTTAGGCCCAATACCCCTGAATATATCCCTCACCTTCCTCCACTCAGAGAGCCATCCCTAGCAACACAGTATTAAAAAAGAGGGTGGCGGGGGGAGAAGATAGTTTCCACAAAACGACCCAACATCAACGGAGTCTAAGGGCACATGCAGCTTTCTATACCCACAATCCCCTGCCTCTGCAAAGGAAGCAGGGAGGTGAATTTTCTCATCTCTTTTCTAGTAGCCAACAGTATAATGATGATTGTGTCAGGGATTGTGTCGTGGGAAGGTGCTTGCCCTTTCTCTCCCTTAGCACACACCCATAGGTCCCCCGAGGAACCAACATGTCCACAGATATCCCACAATTAGGTCGGTTAGGACAAGCTCACTAGCTCACTTAAGGGTCTCCCCATGAGCACACCCTCGTGTCCTTTTCTCACACAAAACTGGCTCCTTGGGTCTCAATTTCCTCACCTGTCCGATGGGTCTAACAATATAACTCGAGTGGCCGGGTCGATGAACCTCCCTAAGCCTTCCCACTGTACTGGGAGAGACTAGTGACCTCTGCACCTCAGCTACACGTGCCTACATACATGCGTGTGTATACATGTGTACATTCACACACGTTTGTCACAGAATCTCTGAGCCTGGGCTTCCTCTTCTATAAAATGGAGGTGATGATGCTGGTACTACCAGACGAAGCCTGGCACCAGACTGCAGGGTCAGAAGGACGTGGATTCTCCAGTCCTGCTTCTGACAGGTTCTAACTGGGTGACCCTGAGCAAGTGACCTGGTCTCTTGGTGCCCCCTGGAAGTCTCTAAGACGATGAGTTCCAGGACTGCACACTCACAGGGCTGGTGCAGGGACTCTCCATACCAGGAAGCCCCCTTCACTGTGTGCCCCACCCCAACATGCTACCCACAAGAGTTATTCCCAAAGTCCCCTTGCTTTCCACCCAGGGATGGGCATCCAGATAAATCACTCAGGGAACTCGGCCTGCCTTCCTAGGGGTGGGACCAAGATCCACAACAAGGCTTCGCAGGCACAAATGGGAAGCGGCAGGATGCCTGTGTGCGCGCGCGCGCACTCACGTGCATGTGTGTCTCTGGGTTTTGGTTTCCCCCTTTGTTAAATGAAGGGGGCGGGGAAGCAGGGGTTGGGAAAACCTCAGACTCAGAGAGAGGTGACTCGGGTTCAAATCCCATATTGACTGCTTGCTCCTTAGGTGACCTCGGGCCAATCGCTCCGCCTGCACCTCAGTTTCCCTATCTGTAAAATGAGGGTGTTGGAGGTCCCTTCCAGCTCTCAATCTACCGTCCTTTCCAGGCCTCAGTTTCCTCATCTGTAAAACAGGACTGTAGTAGGTCACCTCGAAATGGATGATCTAATCTTTGCCAGTTTCCCTCTCTGGGCTTCGGTTTTTTCGTCTATAGGATGCAGGGGTATGTCCACCTTGATGGCCCTTCCTCCCTGCTCTAACAGGGAAAGCGATGAGGCGATGAGGTGACTGCCTCCACTGGCCACCACAGTTGGTGCCCTCATGTTTCTGGCTCTGCCTCTTCTATCCCATTACCTGTGCATGCCCAGGACTACCACAGGGGTGAGCATACCCCTTCTCATTGGGCATGTGAGGAGCCCCTGACCCCAGCAGGGCTGGTAGGGGACCCCGCTGGCCCATGCAGCTTGTCTCTTTGGTTAAGCGGATGGAGATTGGTCATTGAGGGCTCACTTCTGAACCAGCAATAAGGAAGGTCTGGCTTCTGCTGGCCATTGCTCACAGCCACCGGAGAGTTCTGCCAGCTCCTTCTGCCATCCAGGCAGCCCAGTGGGCACACTGTGACTGGCCACAGGGGGTCAAGGCACTGGCAGGTGTGCAGGTAGAAGTCTAGGGCCAGGATTCAGGGCATCTGGTTCCAAGAGACCCCATCCCAGGAATCATTGTGCTTGAATAGCCTCTGGCCAGCCCTCTAAGACATCCCCATGCTGAGCTGGGACCAAGGACTTCCCATCCCTCTCAAGACCTCCCCACTGACCTGGGACCAAGGACTTCCCAGCCCTCCCCACTGACCTGGGACCAAGGACTTCCCAGCCCTCCCAAGGGCCTCCCCACTGACCTGGGACCAAGGACTGCCCAGCCCTCCCAAGGGCCTCCCCACTGACCAGGAAAGAGCAGTCAAAGCAGAAGGAACTCTCCTTGACTGGCCCGTTCTCCAGTCACCAGGCCAAGAGGCTGTTCCTAGGGGCAGACCAGCTTAGCAGAATCCTGACTCTGCCATTCATAACCTGGGATACCTTGGGTACGTCCCTTAACACCTGTGAGCCTTAGTTTCCTTATCTCTCTCCAGCCATGATGCCTACACCCTCCCATGCTCGTGTTCTGACATGCAAGGAGGACCATGGCCACACGTACACAGCCCCACCCTGTGTCACACTCCCACAGGCAGGGCCAACAGGCCAGGGCTTACAAGGTGGCACGGTAAATGGCCCCCCACCATCTTGTGACTTCCTGTCCTCAGCAAGCTCCAGGTGAATGCTGAAGAGGGGGAGGGGAAGGGATGCTGCCAGTTCAGGCTGTTATTCCCACTCAGCCAATCGATTAATCAGCCAGTATTCATTGAGCCTTTCCCTCAAACAGTGCCCTCTGGAGGCATGAAAGGAATAGGGGCTCAGCCGAATCTGGACCCAGGTCCCAATGTCCCCATGTCCTGGTATTCAAGCCAAAGCTGTCTCATCGGCAGAGAATGTGTTTTTCAGTTATAACTTTCTGTGTCTGTTCCCCGCTGCAAAACTGAAAGTGGGTTTGGAGCTGGTTTCTCAGGCCTTGAGTTTCTGTTTCTGTTCCTCATAAGGTTGACGGTGTGTTGGGGGGGGGTGACCCCTCACTTACCTGCTGTCCAGCCCAGCTCCCTCCCCAGCTGGCCTCATCTGTCTGCCTGCCTCCTCTCCTCCGTATTGTGCAATCCTCTCTAGACCCTCCCTCTCTGCTCTGCTGGGGGCCCCCCAAATTGCTTGACCCCTCTCTAGACCTCCCTCTTTTCCCTCTTCTCTGCTGGGGGCCACCCCCCAATTGCTTGACCCCTCTCTACAACCCTCCCTCTTTTCCCTCTGCTCTGCTGGGGGCCTCCCTGGGCAGCTACAGAATCTCTGCGGGCTGGAGCCCCGGCTTCTGTCCTACCCAATGGAACCCAAAGGAAGGGCCTCTCTCTCCTCTTCCTTCTCCCCTCCCGCCTCCTCCTCCTCCTCCTCCTTGTGTCCGGGTATGTGGTGGCAGGAATGCTCAGTTTGGAGTTAGGAGGACCTGGTTTCAGACCCTGCCCCTGAGACTTACTAGTGGTGTGACAGGAGACAAGTCACATCAGATCCTTGTGCCTCTGTCTCCTCACCTGAAAAACAGGGAAATATAGCAAGGAGCCCTGCCGAGGCTCAAAGGAGATGTTTTTAAAGCTCTGAGCAAACCTTAAAACTTGGTGAGAAGGTGAGCTGTCAATTTTCTTCTCTTCCACCTCATACCCTCCTCCTCTCTAGAAGAATGGAAGCTCCTGGAGGGCAGGGACTATCTCTCTTTTATCTTTAATCCCCAACACCTAGTGCTGTGCCGACACGCAGTAGGTACTTATCAAATGTAGATCGGCTGACTGATTCTCTCTTTGTTCTCCCACTTCTCCCCCCCATCCCACCCATGTGCACCCCTCCCCCACAGGAATGGCAGCTGCCCCCCAGGCTAAGGGTCCAGTTCATCTGAGCCTGCCTACTCTCATCAAGAACAGCTATTAGGACTGCCAGCCTCCTCCCCTCTGCTCTGCTCCGAGTGAATTAGCAGCCACCGTCAGGGGAATTAGGCTGCAAGGCCTGTGTGCAGCCCTTAGCATCAGGCTGTGATTTATTTCACATGGCATCGCCAGAGGCCGAGGGCAGGGCTGGAATCCCAGCACCCAACACCCTCTGGCTGGCCGAGTGGGGGAGGCGGACAGACACAATCATGCGCCTATCCCTCCATCAGCCTGGTTATCTGCCTGCTCTGTCTAGCCCACTCCCCAACCATCCATCCATCCCTCCCTCCCTCCCTCCATCCGTCCATCCATCCATCCATCCGTCCATCCATCCATCGTCCGTCCATCCATCATCCATCTGTACGCCTCCATCTGTTTTCAGTCACTTCACTGCTTCTTCAGTCTGTCTCTCTTTTTCCTTCCCTTCCTCTCTTCCCCTCTCCCTCCCTCCCTTCTCCTCTCCTCTTTCTCCTTTCTCCTTCTCTCTTTGTGTGCCGTTTTTTCTCCGCCTCGGTCTTCATCTGTTCTTGTCTTTGTTCCACTCTGAGACCTACCATGAGCACAAACAACCACATCACAGGGATCACTACTCTGACCTTTCTCTCCAGCCACCTGGTCCCAAAGCCCTTGGGATCTACTTACTAGGTCTTAGTGGAGAGAAGTTGCTGGAATATTCCCCCTGGAATTCTGGTCCCGCCCTATTCTACACCTTCAGGATCTGAGCCTGATTTTCTGATTCCAACCTGGATGAGACAGATCGTAGCTCTGGACTTGGCAGAGAACTCAGAGGCCATCCAGTTCAACCCCCTAGTTTTACAGGCAAGGAAACTGAGGCCTGACTTGGAATGAGAGGCTCATAGCTCTAGAGCTGGACCTCAGAGGCCCCTCATTTTACTGACAAGAAAGCTGGAGCCTCAGGAAGTTAAGGAAACCACCTTACCCAGAGCCATACACCCTCCAAAAGCAATTTAGTGACTCATGTTGTAGCCCTGGCACCCAGGGCATGTCTCCCTTCCCCAAGCCTTATGGATCTTCTTGGATCCTATACAACATCTCTTACCCTTGAATTCTTTGCCTTTGCATCCTATGACTATTCACACCTTACCAAACCCCAGCCTGAGTTAGCCCCGCCCATCTTTCAACCTTCCCAGGTCCTTCTCCTAGTCGCTGAGCTACAGAGCTATGGGAGATCACTCAGTCGGTCCCCTACTGCTGCACAGCAAGCCTTTGGTCTTCCCTGATTGAATCTCTGTCACGCTCCTCACAGCAGCTATTTCAAATGTTCTCTTCTTTCCTTAAGCCTTCACACTCCTCCCTGGCCCCTTCCCTTCTCAGCAGAGAACCCTTTCTGATACTTTGCTGAGAAAACAGGAGCCATCAACACGAACTCTCACTTCTCACTTTCTTGAAATCTCCAAACCTGTTGTCATCAGCCCTTGTTTCCTCCCTTGCTTTCATTTCTGAGAAAAGCATGTTCTTTTTTCTGGCCAAGGGTAGGCTATCCTGGTGCCCTCGATCCCCTTCCTTCCTGTGTCTTCTCTGCTGCATCAGCTCCTAGCCTCCTTTCCATACTCTCCTTCTCTGCTTCCTTCTTGCTTGGCCACTGGCAAACATGCCATCTCCCTGGGCAAAAACCTTTCCCTTGACCTCTCTATCACCCTGCAGGCTTTGGTCTTCTATCTCCTTTCCCTCCATAGACAAAATCCTAAAAAGTTTTTGCTCCCAATCCCTGCTTCCCACTCACTTCTCAACCCTTGCAATCTGAGTGCCCCCAACGCTTGACTGAAACTGCTCTATGTGAGACAGGGAGAATGGCATCACCCCCTACTTTAGCCCAGAGACTGACACTGGTTACCAGTCCTGCTCCTGCCTCCTGGGTCTCTTCCCATCTCTTCTCAGTCCTTTGCAGACTCATTACCCGCCCCCACAGTGGAGAAGTCTCCCTCCAGACTCTGTCCTGGACCCCCATCAGGTATCCGGTGCTGAATTACCATCTCCATCGAGCTTAACGTCTCCTGGGCTCCACCCATCGTCTACTGGCCATTTCTTTTGTTTGTTTGTTTTTTGGCAGGGCAATTGGGGTTAAGTGACTTGCCCAAGGTCACACAGCTAGTAGATGTATCAAGTGTTTGAGGCCGAATTTGAACTCGGGTCCTCCTGACTCCAGGGCCTGTGGTCTGCTCACTGCGCCCCCTAGCTGCCCCCTGCTGGCCACTTCTACCAGGATGACTTGTAGGCATCGCAAACTCATCATGTCCAGAATGGAACCTATTAACTTCCCTGCCTTCCCCCATCGCTTTCCTGAACTTCCCTCTTTCTCCTCAGGCTATTGGGACCCTCAAAGTCGGCCAGGCCCTCAACTCCTTCCTCTTCCTCACCCAGATCTTCTGTTTCCAAGGCTCACCCATCCAGCTTCCAAAATGTTTCCCATTTCTGCCACCTTCTCTGCACTCACCCCTCCCCTGGATCGCTCTAAGAGCCACCTTCATTCATTCTCTACATAGCTCCCAAATAATCCTTCATATTTCAGGCAGCAATCAAATCCAGGTATCTCATGACTTGAGGTTCCATTAAAACAAGTTGCCATCTCTTTTTTTTTAAATTAAGTTTTTTTATTTTTTAGTTTACAACATTCAGTTGTGCATGATTTTGAGCTCCAGATTTTCTCCCCGCCACCCTCTACAAGATGGCATGGAATCCGATATATCTTCTACATACAACTTCGTATTAAACTTATTTACACAATAGTCAAGTTGTAAAGAAGAATTATGACCAATGGAGTGAATCAGGAGAAAGAAGAAACAAAACCAAAAAAGAAAAAAATAAAAGAGAAGAAAAAGAGAGCAAACTATGCTTCAATCTGCATTCAGACTCCACAGTTCTTTCTCTAGACGTAGATAGCTCTCTCCATCGTGAGTCCTTTGGAGTTGTCTTTGCACCTTGTGTTGCTGAGAACAGCAAGGTCTATCAGGGTTAGTCATCACAGAATCCATATATCTGTGGTTGTGTATAATGTTCTCCTGGCTCTAGCATTATGTCGTGTAGGTTTTTCCAGGTTGTTGTGAAGTCCGTATCTTCCCCATTTCTTATAGCACAATAGTATTCCATTACCTCCATATACCACAACTTGTTCAGCCATTCTCCAATTGATGGGCATCCCCTTGAATTCCAATTCTTTGCTACCACAAAAAGAGCCTCTATAAATATTTTTGTACATAAGGGTCCTTTTCCCACTTGTGTGATCTCTTTGGGATACAGCCCTAGAAGTGGTATTGCTGGGTCAAAGGTTATGCACATCTTTATAGCCCTTTGGGCATAGTTCCAAATTGCTCTCCAGAATGGCTGGATCAGTTCACAACTGCACCAGCAATGTAACAGTGTTCCAATTTTCCCACATCCTCTCCAGCATTTATCATTTTCCTGTTTTGTCATTTTAGCCATCTGACAGGAGAGATGTGGTACCTAAGAGTTGTTTTGATTTGCATTTCTCTAATCAGTAGTGATTTAGAACATTTTTTCATATGCTTATAGATGTCTTTAATTTCTTCCTCTGAAAACTGCCTGTTCATATCCTTTGACCATTTATCAATTGGGGAATGACTTGTATTCCTGTAAATTTGGCTCGGTTCCCTGTATATTTTAGAGATGAGGCCTTTATCAGAGACACTGGTTGTAAAGATTTTCTCCCAATTTTCTGCTTCCCTCCTAATCTTTGTTGCATTGGCTTTTTTATACAAAAACATTTCAATTTAACATAATCAAAATTATCCATTTTGCATTTTGTAATGCTCTCTATCTTTTGTTGTGTCATGAATTCTTTGCTTTTCCATAAATCTGATAGGTAAACTATTCCTTGCTCTCCCAAATTGCTTATAGTATCAGCCTTTATTCCTAAATCATGAACCCATTTTGAACCATCTCTTAATGTACCTGCTAGAGGACTTTCTTTTAAATTCTCTTTGCCCTTAAATACACATTTTACTCTATTAAATGTAGTGCAGTGTATATAGTAGGTGCTTAATAAATGTTTGTTGAATGGATTGTTGATTTTTTTTTAACGAGACCTGTGATTTCATTGGAATGGAGAAAAGTCCCTCTTTGATGTAAATCAGTACTTTCTCTGATATTGTAGGTTTAGGGAATTGCCTGGGGGCTTGAGAGGTTGAGTGATTTGTTCAGGGTAGCTAGTAAGCGGCAGGGACAGGATCCCAGCACACGGATCTTCCCCACCTCAAGGCGGCCTCTCTATCCACTAGCCAAACAAGCTTCCTCTCGTTTGTTTAGTTGGTATTGTGCTATGTACGTGTTGCTTTGCCCAGGAGAATGTAAGGTCCTGAGGAGAGGGAATTTTTTGTTTTTGTCTCAGAATCCCGGCTATAGGAGGTGGAATCAGGAAGACCTGAGTTCAAATTCAGCCTCAGACACTTACTAGCTCTGTGACCCTGGGCAAGTTACTTAACCTCTAGGCAAGGAAATGGCAAACTACTCCAGTATCTTTGCCAAGAAAGCCCCATTGAACAATACGGTCTATGGGGCCATGAAGAGCTAGAGACAACTCAGCAACTGAACCACAACAACAAATCCCCAGAGTAGGACGGTTGTTGTGTTGCAGTGGCTGCCGGAAGTCTGGCCCACACATGCTGACCGTGTGACCCTGGGCAGGCTCCTTGACTTGCGCTGATGGCGGGAGAATGAAAGCGTGGGTCCAGTCCCTATCCCTTGTGTCCGGCACAGTAGCTGGCCCATAAATGAGCGGAATTCAATGGAAAGCAATCAGTCTGCCCCTTGCCTATCCAGCTTTGCCTGAGGAAGCCGGGGCAGAGACCACCTATCCAGTGAAACAAGCCAGGGCCTGCCGAACTTTTCTAGCCCTGGAGAGACTGAGCCCTGGGGCAGTTTGGGAGGAGGAAGGATTGGCCTTCAGACAGACAGGCTCAGCCCAGTGGAGCAGTCCGGGCAAGAGGGCGCTGCCTACCTGAGGCCACCGCCAGGCTTGGCCCATTCATCTCCTCTGCAGTCAGTTACAAGGGCTGCTCACAGGCCCCTGCCTTCCACAGCTGTTCAGAGAGGATTCCAGGCTGGTGGGGGGAGGAGGCAGAGGCAGGAGCCAGGAGGGAGACGCTGAAGTGCTTTGGGGGGTGGGGGTGGGGGGCACGGCATGTGATCTAGTGACTGGAAGCTTTTATTAGCTGCTTTCCAGGCCTTCGATTCATTTGCTGCCATGGAGACCATGAGGCCATTCACCGGGTTAGAGTGGGGAGGGGTCAGAGGATCTCAGGGGAGGATCTCAAAGTCTGGAGAGACCCTAGACGTTATTTGAGTAGGAACCACCCTATAACATCTCTGACACTTGGTGGGCCAGCCGCTTAAAGCCGCCCAGTGACAGGGAAGTCGTTACTAACCCGTTCCACTCTTAGATGGCTTCAATTGGTGGGGTGCACATCCTGACACTTAGCCTAAATCTACCTCTTTGTTTTCTACCGGTTATTCCGAGGGCTGCCCTCCAGAGCCAAGCCCCCAGTGAGCCCCACAAATGCTTTGCTACCCTCGGGATGTCTCCCCTACATCCCTCCTTGCCAGGCCAACAATCCCTGCTTCATTCAACCTCAGATGGAGGATCTCCAGGGCCCTTATCCTGGAGCTCCTCTGGATTCCTAACAGCAGGTCCACCAGTGGCCTTCCAAGTACGTGGCCCCCATAGCTAACACCCGCTTCATTCAAAGACAGGACAGACGAGGGCAAAAGACAGCGAGACAATAACCTTCCTCGTCCTGGACACTAGGCCTCGCTTCCAGCAGTCTGGGGTCATATTTTTGGCCTGAGTATGACCTCAATGGAGCTTGCAGGCCACTCAGAATCCCAGATCATTTTCACATGAACTGCAATCCAGCCATGACTCTGCCATCTTGGCCTTATGACACTGATTTCCTTAGTCCCGGGTGTAAGACTTGACGTTTGACTCATTAGATTTAGCCAGTCTTTCTAGCTTATGGAGGGAGATCCTTTCGGGTTCTGTTGTCCAATGTGCTAACAATCTCCCCTAGCCCTTCCGAACCCCTCTCAATACGAGCGCCCTTTGTCTGTTGAACATCTCCAAGTTGTCTTTTTTGTATCTGGTTTGCACAGTCTGTGGTGTCCCTCGCTAGACTACAAGCTCCTTGAAGGCAGGACTTTGACCTTTCTTTAGCCCTTAGTACGGTGTCTGGCACACAGTAGTGTTGACTGATGGACTGACTGGAACAATAGGGCCGTAGAGATATCCCTGAGTCACTCCACTAGTGACCTCCTGTTCAAGACCACCTTTGGGTCACATCATTCAACCTTTCCAGAGAACACTTAAATGTACGATCGTGCCAACATGCTGGGGCCTGTCCCTAGGGCCCGGAGGGATTCTTAACCTGGGGTTTGCAATCTTATTATCATTTTTTATGTATTTAGATAGCTGGATTTCAGTAGAATAGCTTCCTTTGTAGCATTAAAATCATTATGCTGGGAAGAGCTCCATGGGCTTCCTCAGCAACCAAAGGGCCCTGGACACCAAAAAGCTTAGGAACCTTTGTGCTAGATGCCTTGGTGCTGGCTCCTATATAACTGGCCCATGTCTTTTTCCTATGACGCTATTCTCTGGGGATATCCTCTCTGGCCCCAATCTTGATGGGTAAGTTGGAGCCTATTCACACCCACTACACATTCCTCTCTTGCCTTTTGGGGGATCCCCATATTGCTTTCATTCCTTGGAGTTTGGGGCATCCCGAGAGCACTACAACTTCCTTAAGGCAATCTAGCCGACTCTCCTCCTCACGCCCAATTCTGGACCCAGCTCATCATTCATCAGAAATATCTGTCCAAGACTGGTGCAATAGTTGTATGAGTTGGCCAACATAGACTGACCAATAGTCATTTTTTGGTCGTGTCTGATTCTTTGCCACCCCATTTGGAGTTTTCTTGGCCATGATACTGGAGTGGTTTGCCATGCCTTCTCCAGCTCATTTACAGATGAGGAAACTGAGGCAAACAGGCTGAAGGGACGTGCCCAGAGTCACACAGCTAGTACGTGTCTGAAGCTGGATTGGAACTCACAAGAATAAGTCTTCCTGATTCTAAGCCTGGTGCTCTATCCACTGAGCCACCTCTTTTCAGTGATTTCAGAGCTCACTTCAGAAGCTGTGCAGTGTTCAGAACTTGATAAAATCAGCACAAAACTCTCTAGGGCCTTTCTCTCCTCTTTGATTTGGAGGCACTGGGTGTCCATCCACCGTGACAATGGCCCACACCTTTGGTGAGCATCAGTCTTATGCCTCACTTGACATTCATATCAAAGAATCACCAAGCAAAATTATCCCCATGGTTACATCTCTCAGTGTTTTAACAAATCCCTGGGAAACACCTTGTTGGAGACAAGCCCTTACACCTGCCTCTCTCTCTATCAAATAAAATGCTCTTTTGTAGTCCACAAACAATAAGAACCACGAGATCTTGTCCTCCCTGCTCCTCTCCCTCAGTGGCCACATGGCTGAGGGTCAACCTTCAGGGAGCAGACCTAGGTAGACAGAGGAACAGCACTTGGGACAGGAAGTGGCTCCTACAAGTATGACCCACGGTGACAGAGAAGAAAGCCAATTGTGGATCCAAGAGAAAACTGGTCCTAGCAATTGAAAGTCAAAGTGCAGAAAGGAAAAGACCCAAAGATCCCAGCTGGGCAACTCACCCGACAGAGACTGTGTCTGGTAGGAAGCCATATGAAGAAACAAAAAAAGAAAGAACACTGGAGTCCTGCAGTGCTGGAAGTGGGAGCTAGCTTGGCTGCGTGAGTTCCCTATTTATTATTACTTTATTACCAGTGTACTCTAAGTTTGTGTCTGCTCTGTCCATTGGCCCTGTGGGTATTTATAGGAGTGTACCTTGGGTTTATAGGGAAGGGGACGTTTGGAAGGTCTGTTTTTACTGGGCCATTTCAGTAAATGCCCTTGCTTTGAGCTAATTGTGTCTACTGGCTGACTATTACAGGTAAGCTCATTGGTAGGGGCTCACGGACTATACTTTTAGGAGACTGGATCCACAAAGTACCCTAGAACCATGGGTTTTAGTTACTTCCCCAGGGATCCAACTCACAAGCAAACCTGTGAGAGGCAAGTTAAGAACTTAATTCCTGGAGGGAGTGCTACATCAATGCTTATGTCTCTCTTATATTCTGCTGGTACACTGAACACCATTTCCTCCACAGCACAAATTTCACCAAGCTGAAGTCTAGGACAATTTAGAAATTGTGGTGGCTTCAGACCAACTTCTTGGAACGTCTCTTTATTGCCTGAGGAAGGTCCAAATCCCAATAGCCTGGCATTCAAGGCCCTTTACAAGCAGATCCTTGCAATCTGTCCCTTCATAGACTCTATGCTTTGGTCAAACTCAATTACTCACCCCTCCCTGAACAGAGCCTACTCTTTTCCCTTCTCATGCCTGTGCCTAGAATGCCACCCCTCAGTCCTCTCTGCTTGAAATCCCACTCATCCTTAGGAACCCAGATAAAATGCACCTCATCCATGAAGACTTCCCTGATTTCACTCTCCCTACCCCCAAAGTCTTGGTATGACTCTCCTTCAAGGAGATTTTCATGGCATCTGGCTGCGTGACCACTGACTGGGCAAGGCCTTGACCTCTCTGGGACTCCATTTGCTTATCTATAAAATGGAGAGTCGGATTACACGACCACCGAGATCTCTGCCAACTCTCGATTTCTGATTCTTGTTCACATTTCATCCGGAGAGCTTCAGCCCCTCGTTCCTCCAGTTGAAATCTTTCTAGATCTTGCTTCTGTCGTTTGAGAGGGCCAAGAGAGGGCTAACAAAAACCTTCCACGACTGTGGACGCAGGAAGCTTCTGCCCTGAGCGTCAGGGCGGGGGCCTGAGAGCCGAGTTTCCTTTCGAGCTTGGGAAGGGCGCACAAGTCTTGTCCTTGCTGTTCAGTCATTTCAGTCGTGTCAGACTCTGCGTGGCCCCATTTGGGGTTTTCTTGGCAGAGATACTGGAGTGTTTGCCATTTCCTTTTCCGGTTCATTTTACAGATGAAGAAACTGAGGCCAATAGGGTGAAGTGACCTGCCCAGCGTGAGTCTTTCTGACTGTGCCACCTAGCCTGCCCTCAGGCACAGGAGTAGATGGGGCCAACTCACCTAGTAGAAAGGAGTTGGAGTTGGGGACCTGGGTTCAAATCCAGACAGGTAGGTGGTGCAGTGGATAGAGGGGCAGCCCTAGAGTCAGGAGGCCCTGAGTTCAAATCCGGCCTCCGACACTTACTAGCTGTGTGACCCTGGGCAAGTCACTTCACCCTGTTTGCCTCAGTTTCTTCATCTGTAAATGAGCTGGAGAAGGAAATGGCAAACACTCCAGTCTCTCTGCCAAGGAAACTCCACATGGGGTCGCGCAGAGTCAGGCAGGACTGAAACAACGCACCAACAAAATTCAAATCCAAGCTTTCTTCCCCAGTACGTGTGTGCCCACATCCCCTCAGGGACTCGGTCTTCTCAGTCGAGCGAGCTAGTTAGACTTGAGGACCTCCAAAGGTCGCAGGTCATGCTGATTTCTAGGGGAAATCTCTAGGCTTCCTTTCCTCATTGTTCCCTTTACAGCCATCCACCAATTAGTAAGCGCTATGTGCCTAGCACTGTGCTTATCGCTGGAGATTCGCTGAGGCAGCCCACACCTTCAGGGACTTTGCATTCTACCAAAGGGAATGACTGGCACATTAACAAGCATATAAAGTATAGAGTGGAAATAGGCAATATTGCCCTGGGACATATACCTCAGGCCTCCAGAACCATAACTAGGGGTTTCCATGCCTGGGGCAAATGTCTCACAGCCTGTCCCAAGCTGAGAGGAGAGTGGTGGGGAGAGTCAGAGCTGGTGCCCCTGGCATGATGCTGCTACTGGGGAGGCCTCCGTGTTGGGGGCAAGGGAGAGGAATATCAGCCCAACCCCTCACCACCAGAGCTTTATGTCTGCACCGATGATTCTTCCCAACTAGGGGCTAATCGCTGTTGTTCCTACTCTGCTGAAAGGTAGTGCCCTGCCAGTGCCCTCTAAATTGGCACCCTGGGTCAAAGCCCACATGCCCACTCCTCGTTACTCCTCTGGCTGTCGGCCTGCAATGGGAAGGCTCAGAGGCAGGACAAATTTTCCCCTGAAAGGTGACTCCCCTCTCCTCTCCTCCCCTCTCCTCCCACCACCCAGTCTGCCTGTCCTTCAGGTTTCTAAATCAGATATGTCACCTTGTCCCTCCTGCTGTCTCAGCTCAAGCACAGCAAGAAAAACAAAATCTGTCACAGGCTTCCAGCAGGGCTTTCTAAACACAGTTCCTCCAGCCCACCCCAAGCTTCCTCTGTTTCCCCAGGCAGGACATTCTCCGCCTGGCTTTTCAAGGTCCCAGTGTTCCAGGGGGAAAAAAAAAAGATCTCCTTTACAATCCAAGCCAAGTTTTTACCTCCTTTGGTCTGAAGCAAGAGCTGGACTCACCAAGGAGGCTGCAGAAAGAGCAGCACAGAGTACTGAATTTTGAGCCAGAAGATGTGGGTTCAAATCTTGACTGCCACTCAACCTTAGGAAAGTCACTTTTTTTGTCTCTGGGCCTCAGTGACTCCATTTAGAAAAGAAGAAATTGGACTTGGTGATCCCGAAGGCCCTTCAAGTTTTAGATGTAGGAACCTACAGCCTCCCTGAGCTATATAATGTTTCCTCATTTGTAAATGAGGGGTTGGATTAGAATCTTCCCAAAGTCCTTTTCAGCTAGGAGGGGATCAGGTCACAGCTTGGCCTCACAATGACCAAGGAAGTCCTCAGGGGTAGCCTTCTGAAGGGAAAAGTGAGGCTGTGAGGAGTGAGGCTGAAAGACATTTAAATCTCAAAGAACCTTCTTTGATTAACAAAGGAGAAGCTCTAGTCCCAGCTCTGGGACTCAGCGGGGTGGTGGGGTCCTTTCTCCCTTTCTCCAAGAGCCCTGGCTCGGAGCTGGTTCCTTCCTCTCCCGCACCCCCTAGCTAGGGCCCTGGTGCTGGCCCTGCCCACTGGCCTGGCTGGTCTTCTTAGGAGAGCGGGGGCTGTCTCCAGGCGGAGGGCCGGGTGGGGGTGGACCTAATTACTCATAACTGGAGTGGCCTGATGGGGCTGGTGCCTGGGTAGAAACACACACACACACACACACACACACACCTGGCAACCAGGGCTGGGCACACACTCACACATCCATGACAACTGGAGCCCTCTGTCCACACACTGGGAAATTGCATGCAGTCACACATGCGCATGCACACACACACACACACACACACACACACACACTCACACACCCATAAATGGTAACAAGAGCCTAGCCAAGCAGAGACCGGAATTGGAGCTGGGCAAACAGAATCAGACCCGTATTCAGCCACGGTCATGCACACACACCAGCAGGCAGGCAGCGAATCTTGGATTGTGGATGATCGGAAAAGCAGCAGACCCAGGTTGGGGGGGTGGCGTAAGTAACATGGACTCCCCCGACAGCCCAGGGAAGGAAGCCCAGGTCAGAGGGAGTACTAGAAGGGATCCTGGGGAGCGCCAAGGAAAGAATAGCCCCCAGGCCGTCCGGTGGTCCTGACTCCAGAGTTTTGGCCACTGAAGCAGAGATGCTGTGGGCAGGTCACAGTGCCTCAAGTAATGACAGGGTGGGCCAGATGGCTCTGTCTAAGGTTCCATCCATCTCTCAACCACTGATCCTTTCATCCAGGGGAATTCTCTTCTGGGCCTCAGTTTTCTGATTCATAAAATGAGGGTGTTGGGAACAGATGGCCTTGGAAGTCCTTCCTCCCAAATCTGTTCCTATAACCTGTCTGAGCCTATCAGTAGATGGAAGACAAGTGCCTACCTCCCAGGGTCGAGTCCAGGCCCGAAGGAGAGAGACAATGAATCTAAAAGGCCTCAAAGACTTCAGACAGCTCTAGAATTATCTGTTCTTATTAATTAAGATGGAGTTAAGGGGTCATCTGCTACTATTGCACAGAAGGGAACTGAATTCCTGGGAGCTGAGATGACGAACCCAGGTCTTCCATTGCCAAGTCCAGAGCTCCTTCCTCTGAACAGCCATGCCTAGGTCTGGAGCCAGGGACCTGGGTTTGAATCATGGTTCCTCCATTCCCAGAGGCACCTGGGTCTGGAGATGGAAGGACCTCAGATCTAGCCAACCCCCCTTGTTTTCACTCAGGGGCTGAATAGAACAATAGAGAAGGAAGTGGCCTGCTAATGGCAGGCAGCATTTGAACTCAGATCCTGTGAACCAGCCCAGCATCTGGACAATCCTATGTCAGTTGATTCTTCTTCCCTGGGCCCTGTTCCCTCTTAAAGGGTTGGCCTTCTTCATTCCTTAGGGGTCTTGCTGCAAATTGTCTTTGGATCCCATGGGCACCCAGCACTATCCTTTCAATCTTAATTTAGCGCCAGTAAACTGTCCCATGCTTCAGTCTAAGAAGGAAGCCAGTGGACCTTCTGTGGGCAGTCAGTATCAGTTCTGAATACCTGCCTGTTACTTTTTTCCCTAAGGTAGATAGATGTTGTTGTGACTAATAAAACACACATTTACTCAATGTGTGATATGTTTTAATGACATGTATGTCATTATATATTTTCTCAGTCAAGGGATCCCAATCTAATTTAGCAAGCACTTATTTAGTACCTACTGCTAGCTAGGGGCTAGGGATAGAAAGAAAAAAATGAAACTGTTTCTGCCCTCAGGGAGTTTATGTTCTTTGGGGGAGAGGGGAAAGGAAGGGCAGCAAGTACATTTTTAAGTAAATACAAAGTCATTTCCAGAAGGGGGGTGTGGGCCCCTCCACAGCTGGAGAGGCCTCCTGAAGGAGGAGGGGGTCCTTGAGACTGAAGCCAGGAATCTACGAGGTGGAGGTAAGGAGGTAGAGCAATCCAGACAGGTGGGCAACGATTTATTCAAACAATCAGCATTGATTAATCACCTACTGAGGGCCACACCCTATGCTAGGCCCTGGGGATACAAAGAAATGTCTTTTATGGGGAACTGCTCTCCACTAGTTTAACTGGAGAAGACAGCCTGCGATGGGCAGTCACCCAAAGGAAGACTGGAGAGGTAGCTGGGAGCCAGACCAGGAGAGACATTGAATGCCAGGCTGAGGAGCTTGCGTTTCACGGAAGCATTGAAGATTGCTGAGGAGGAGAGAGGTGAGGTCCGATTTGTAGAGTAGGGAGCTTCTGCACCGCACCGGGGAAAGAGCCTGACTCTAGAGTCCGGGGACGTGGGTTTGAGTCCGGTCTCTGCCCTTTACGTCTGTGACACCTTGGACATGTTGCCCCTAGGAGGGCCTACTAGGTACCTTCCAGCTTCGAAGCCCTGACCTGCATCCTAGGATCATCAGCGGGTCAGCAGGGAGGGGGAGACCCCAGAGAGGAGAGACACTGGGGTAAGGAGACCACGAGACAGGATTGCGCAGTAGTCCTCCAGGCGCCTGAGATGCCATTTGGACTCATGCTGGATGAATGGCAGGCAGATGCCTCGAAGTCAGGCTGGGAGCCCACAGACTCGTCTATGTCTAGAGGGCTCCGAAGGCAGCCTTTCCCATTTCTGAATCGATGTATTACTCCAAAGGGACAGGATCACTCAGTGAATGGCCGCTAACCTCTCTTCCTACTCTTAATCCAGTGGACTAGAATTGAACCAGAGGGACTGCTCCAAAAGTTAACAGCAGGTGCTTAATAAGTGTTGGTGGAATTGGTTTGGATGGAGATGGGTTGTTCTCATGTACATTCCACCACATAGTTCACCCTCTGGCCCTGCTGCAAAGGAAACCGTCACTGCTGATTCCTTCTATTTCAAATTCAGGCTCCCCAGACCCACATATTATCAGCCTGGGAGAGAAGGGGGCTGGATCCTCGATCTAGGGTTGGCCTCCAAGGCCATCCAGTCCACCCCTTCTCTCATTTGACGGAGGAGGAAACTGAGGCCCGGGGAGTTTAAGTGATTTGCCTAAGGTCACCTAGCCACTAAGTCCTGGCCTCTAGACCCAGTGCTTTTCCATACAGCCTCCTCCGGAAGGAGGCTGGCTTCCTGCAGCGTCGAGATGAGTCTCTCACGGCTCAGAGCCACGGGCGGAAGGGAGGCAGCAGGGGGTTTGTACTCCCTGTGGCAGGATCCTTGGCCCAGGAAGGAAAGCTTGGAGAGCGACTGGAGGAAGCTAGACGAGGCTGCACTGTCCGTCGGCAGTGCCCCGTGCTGGGCTAGGACTAACAGGAGGCGCCATGTTACAAGGCAAAGAACGCTTGGAGTCCGAGGTTCAGAGATGGAATCCCGGCTAGTCCACTTGAAACCTGTGGGCTCTCAGGGAACCGCTTTCCCCTCTCTGGGCTTTGGTTTCCTCTCTGTAAAATGAGGGGGCTGGACCACAGTGTCTCCAATTGGATCAATGGGGAGTGATTGGCAGGGGAAGGTCCCTCCCCCCTGCCTACCTCCCCTCCCCTCCCATATTGAAAATAGCCGCCCGAAGGACCGTGGCTTTCCGAAAGAGCATCAATCAATCCTCCTCCGGCCTCTCTTATCCCCATGACTACCTAGACCAAAACACTTGGCCCCTGGTCACCGCTGCCCTAAACATGCTGTCTCCTCCCAACATATTATCAACCGTATGTCATCCTCCCCATTAGAGTGGAAGCTTCTTGAGGGCAGCGACTGTTTTGCTTTTGTACTTGTATCCCCAGAGCTTAGGACCTGCTGGACATACAGTAGTAATTGCTTAATAAACACCTTTGCTAATTGGCCAGCTCCAGGCATTCCACCTCCACTCCATGACCTCTCAGTCCGTTCCAGCTTAAGTTTGTACTCACATGGAACTTATCAGGACAGAGCTGCCGGGAGGCCTTGGGGTCAGCTCAGCCTGACCCAGACGCTGACACTATCTGTATGACCTTAAACAAGTCACAACCTCCGGGGCCCAAGTTTGCTGCTCCACAAAAGGAGTGGGGTGGACAGTCTCTGATGGGGCCTTATCGCTCAAAAGCCATGATCTTAAATCGGAAGAGCTGATATTTCAAGAGCTCTTTTAACCCTTTCTTGATCCCCCAGCTAACCCCCCCCCCCATCACCGGCTACATATTTTGTCTGTACATACACGCATAGACACATACATAAGTCAGCTTGTCGTTCAGTCATCTCAGACTCTTCATGACTCCATTTGGGGTTTTCTTGGCAAAGATACTGGAGAGGTTTGCCATGTCCTTCCCCAGCTCATTTGACAGATGAAGAAACTGAGGTAAACAGGGTAAAGTGACTTGCCCAGGGTCACACAGCTTGTAAGTGTCTGAGGCTGGATTTGAATTCAGGGAGATGAGTGTTCCTGACTCCAGGCCCAACATTCTATCCATTGTACCACCTAGCTGCCCATGTGGACAAAATCAAGATAATATATACATACACACATGCATGTATGTATGTGCCCGTATGTCTCCCCTGGTAGAACGTAAACTCCTTGAGGGCAGGGCTATTTCATTTTTGTCCTGGCACCCAGTAGGTGCTCAATAATTGCTTCTTGCTTAGTCGAAGAGGGTTTTCCCTACATAGATGGGGCATTAGGTCTCTCTGAGGCTCAGAAAGGTCGTTACTTGTCTGTGGTCACACAGCTAATAAGGGTCAGGTCTGGGGTGTGAATCCAAAGTGTGGCAATCCTCTTTTCCCTAACTTAGGATCCACAGTTACAGGAGCAGAGATTTCAGCTTCTCTCCCCTTTTTACCCTCCTCCTCCCAGACCCTGCAGGGTCCCCCAGCATCTTTCCCATGCCTCTGGGAAATAGTCTGGCTGTTCCTTGGGTCCATTTTCCCCTCAGAAACAGACAGATGTACAGTGTCTGGAACACAGTGGGGACCTTTGTCACATGACTATTCCTTCAGTCTTTCAGCAGAATCTGCCCAATCAGATTACTGATTCATCTGTGTCTCCCAGGGCTCATTCCAGAGCCTGGCACACAGGAGGTGATTAATAAATGTTCACTGAGCAATTGATTGACACAGGAGTGTATCTGTATCCTCCTGAGGGACTCTACAAGCTCATGGAGGCCAGGGGCCGATTCACTTCTGGCTAGTGCCCAGCCTAGCGCCTTGGAACATCCTTGTTGAATCAGACTGACTTGCTATCAAACGAATATTCTTTAAGTGCCTACTCTGAGCCAGGCACGCAGCTTACATTCTACGCAGCAGAGAACACATAGCTAGAAGAAACGTTTTTGAAAATACAAGCTCTTTGTGGAGGAAGGGCAGGAGGTCCTAACTGCCAACTCCACATCCAGTTTCTTCGGCTGTAAGCTCTTCGAGGGGAGGCTGGTACTTGGGGTGGCTCCCAACACTGTCACCCACCTCCCTTCCTCCAGAGAGTTGGCACCCGATGTTCTCAAAGATTCCATTAGCACTGAGAAGCCTATTTCCCTACAGGTCTGCCTGGGGTTCCTAATTCCTGGATCGTCACTATTTCAACAACTATATTCCAATGGAAATGTATTTCGCTTTATGCATTTAAAAATATGCTGATGGGCATGCTCCTAGGCTCCCCCCCCCAATGACTGTCAGAGGGGCCCTTGATAACCCCACAAAAGGGGAAGACCCTCTTGCCCCCAGTCCAGAATAAAGAGGTCTAAGTTGTACAGTGGGTAGGTGGAGGATGCATAGGGCATACAAGGGAGTCTCAAATCCACTTAAAAATGAAAATGGAGCCGAGTTAAGTGACTTGGGAACCAGCCTAGACCCGAGGAGGCTCTTCCAACCCCACCTCCTTCAGGGCTGACACTGGCAGCTTGCCCACCCAGTCCGGCTTTCCCTTCCCCCTCCCCCATGCCGCTCCATTGTCTCCCCCCCATTCCTGACCAGGAAGGTTTGTACAGTGGGTGGGTCTCAGCTTTGGGCTGCCCATTTCCTGCCTGTGTGACCCGGGTGAACGTTTGACTTCTCTGGGCTTCAGCAACTTCAACCGGGAAAACGAAGGTTTGACTAGGTGAAGGTCTTTGGGGTCCTTTCTAAGACACTTAAGTGAAGTAGGCATTAAACTGGCTGTATGAAATATGGTCAAAGCGGGCTAGCCACGAGGGAAGGTTTCCCTATCTATAAATTAGGGGAGTTCAACTCCTGCCTGAGACACTGGACAAGACCTCAGTTTCTACAGCTGTAAAATGAACAGCCCCCACCTCTCGAGGTTGCCGTAAAGTGCTTCGAGGTGCTATCCAAATGCTAGCTTTGATTCTGTAAGTTACGTCCGATCTTTCTTCCAGGAAACCCTGTCCTTTTAATATAAAAGAATTCCACTAGAAGCCAGGCGGCTGGAGAGCAGAGACTGACCCCTTCGTGTCTTCAGTACCTAGCGCATTATCGAGCACACAACAGCTTGCTGATTAATGAAGTCTTCCAAAGGGGCTTCTATTAGAGCATTGAGGAACGGCCCTGTCCTCACACCCGCAGCACATTCCAGGGTGGGGATGGCCCGGACAAGGGGAGCTTTCCAAACAGGACCAAAGGTTTAGAGGTTAGTGGATCAGGGATGCCGAGCTCAGAGGACAGTTGGTCCAACCATACCCGTGTTACAGATGGGGAAACTGAGGCCCAGGGAGGTGGGCGACTTGGCCAAGGTCACACCACAAGGAGTAAGCAGCAGGGATGATGAGATGTGAGTCCTGGCTCCCTTTCCAGCCCCCTCAGCACGGCTGGCTCCTACTCGGCCGAATCCCCTCGGGAGGTTCGATCTC